>NC_134359.1:154571811-155191743 GCF_048569485.1 Anomaloglossus baeobatrachus
AACAGTCTATTAAACACAGTTCCTTTAGGAAATCCTGTTTGTGATGCCAAAATGATTCGCCCGCCCCAGGGCCTTGGGTGACTCGGTGTCAGGCCGGGGTAGTCAGGGGTGGCGGGGCCCAACTCCGTGACCCTGGTGGAGTCAATTAAAATGGCGGTATGGGGGAGATGGTAATAAAGTTTATATAAAATGTGTGATGCCACCTGTGGGAATTTGCAGCTTTGGAGCCGCAGCTGCTGGAGGGGACCTCCGGGGCTGATGTTATGGCAGCTGAGGTGTTTCTTGCTCTCCACAGGTAGAGCGGGTACCCCGGGGCAACCTTTGGTGCTTGGTAAAGTCTATGGTGTTTATTGATGTGATGCAGGATAAAGGAGACGACACAGGGCTTGCAGTTAAGATGTTTACTCACTGTTCGGTTTCAATGCGGCAGCTAACCGGTTACCCACGGAATGCCAGGATCCGCTGTCAGGGTCCTCCGCCGATCCCGGATAGTTCAAGGGTCAGTACTGGTGCATCCCTCTATGTGTCCTTTCTGGCTGTCTCTTTAGCGCCAAAACTGTACTAGGCTGTTTTGCGCTTCCACCACAGGGCCTGTCCAAAGGTGGCTGACCTAAGTTGTATCTTGCTCCCCTTTGCAGGTGGTCTGTGGCGGGTTGTGGCCCTGGGCGCCTGCAACGATCTCCCAGGCCTTCGGTTTCAGTAAAAGTAATGTCTTTCTTCTTTCAGTCTAGGAACCATCCCTGTGTTGCAGCCGGATCCCTCCACCCGGTATTCTAGTGGAACAGGCCCACGGGGCGTTCGTACTAACGTGGCACCCTGGAATCCCTTCCTTCGGTGTCACCTGGGCCTAGCAAGACCCCAGGATCTCCACCAGGAACCTCCTTCTGTCTCTGTCTTTTCTGTCTGCTGTCCTTTCCTGACAGCCCACCTCCTCACTCCTCTACTCCTTCTCACTGACTGCCTAAACTTGAACTTACTGGTTCCATTTTGTACTCCCTGACTCCTCCCACACTCCCTCTGGCTAGGCCCTACCCCACCCCTCACCGTTGGGACAAATGGATGGGACTTACGGCCCCATGACCGGATCATCAATGGGGGTTACTGCCTCTATCCCTGACCCGGTGGATGCCTACCAATTGGTGTGTGTAGGTTTTGTCTGTGAACCGGTAGATGACCCCATTCTTACCCGGGATGGGATACCACACCTCTGGCTGAGGTGCAGTACCTCTGTGGAGATGGAAGCCTCAGGGGCGCCACAGTAACGCCCCTCATATATTAAAAATAAACTATGGAGGCGGAGTTGGCAGTAGTGATGGGCAGTCCGGCTCTTTTTGGTGATCCATTTTCCATGGCTCCACTCACCAAAAAGAGCCAGCTCATTCGGATCATTGTTGGCTCCCTATTAAATATGTGTTCACCCCAGGTGCACACATATTTAATATTATTGTTATACTGATGAAACCCCTCCCACCTGCTGCTAAACCCTGCCCACTTACAAGGGACCAATTACATTGTTGAGTGGGCGTGGTTTAACCACGGGTGGGCGGGTTTTAGCAGCGAAAAGAGCCAATTAGAGAATTTATTGGCTCTCACTGGGGATACGTCTCCTGTCAGTCACAGCAGGGAGCCGGATCTTTGAGTCGGATCGTTCGCGACCGACACATCACTACCAGACAGCATCTGCCCCATAGCCTGGAAGAGCCCATTTATATAAAGTAAAAAAAGATGATTTTTCTACAGCAAGGCGTTTGATATGAGGCAGGCAGGTATGATTTGTTTTCAGCATTCTATAACCTGTATGCCCATATTAACTGTTTGAAAAGGTCAAAGTGGTGACAGATTCCCTTTAATACCTAAGCAATAGCTCACCAAGGAGAAACACAAAGATACAATTGTTCATAATAGTGTATTTGCTGTTCCATAAAATGTCTATACTTTTTTACTTTGTGGATAGAATATTCCGTAGCACTATTCTTACTGGCAAAAAAATATGGTATGACATTAAATAAGCTCAAAATAAGATGGCCTGTCCAAGAGTGATATGCATATAATAATAATTATTGTGCCAAATTATTTTAGGAAGGGGTGGCTTGCCTATGAGATCAGATGTAGCTGTTTGAGAGTAATTGATCCAACCCAGAGGAATCCTACAATGATGATAGGCTTACAATTGAACACTTGACTCCATCTTATGTGAACCTTTCAAATCAATCTATCTTCAGGTGTTTGCTACCCCATCTGAGAACAGGATGATGTAGGGGCAGAGACCCCTGCTATCAGTGGCATAACTAGAATGCGATGGGCCCTGATGCTAAATTTGGACCTTGGCCTCCTTTAGACATTTGTCAGATGCATGGGCACTTGTAGCGTTCTAAATCCTATAAAGACATTATTTGCCCCTTCCCCCCCTTTCTTATGCGGTAATGTCCCCAATCCTGATACATATGTCCCCCATCCTGGTATACATGGTCCCCATCCTGGCATACATGGTCCCCATCCTGGTATATATAGTAAAAAAGGTCCCCATCCTGGTATATAGTTATCCTATTCTGGGCCCATCCTGGTAAAATTATCGCTCATCCTGGGCCCATCCTAGTATATATGTCTCCCATCCTGGTATATATGTTCCTCATAACAGTATATATGGCCCCTATTCTGATATATATGCCCCCCATCTTGAGCCCATCCTGGTATACATGGTCCACATCCTGGTGTATATGTCCCTCCTACTGGTATATATGTCATCCATTGTCATATATGGTCTGGGACTGCCTCTAACGCAGACCTGGGCAAAAGGCGGCCCGCGGGCCACATCCGGCCCGCCTACTCTCTGTGACCGGCCCGCCTGGTTCAGGGCGTCCTTGCTGGCCGGTCACTGATGAGGGCAATCTGACCTGTTGTCCGGAGCACCAGGCTCCGGGAGGTCCATGGTCAGATTGCCCTCTTCACATGCTGCGTGCTGGCAGGGAACAGAGGACAGATCCTGCAGCGCCGCACAGTGTAGGCAGCGGAAGGCATGAATCTCTGCTCTGTTCCCTGCCCGACACTTTTGTCTGTGACACACGCGCGCCCTGATATCGTCAGTACAGCGCGCATGTGTCATTTGAAAAGTTCCCGACCGACAGGAGAAGAAGCTGCAGCGGCGGGGGCTCCCAGGAATACAGCATCGGTGCAGCCTGGGCATGTAAAAGAGAAGCCACTCAGCGGGGGGCTCGTACAGAGGAGCCTGAGGAAGGGACAATAAGAAGAGAGAGGTGGGTGGTTACTAGTAACCTGTGGAGACAATGGGGGGCGGGGTGGGGCTGGGGGAGGCGGTAACTGTTGACAAATAGTTGAGGTGTAGTGGTGTAGTATATGGGGATGTAGTTTTATAGGTGTGGTATATAGGGGGGTGTAGTGGTGTAGTATATAGTGGTGTAGTATAATACAGGTGTATATAGGGGTGTAGTATAATACTACACCCCTATATACACCTGTATTATACTACACCCCTATATACACCTGTATTTTACTACACCCCTATATACACCTGTATTGTACTACACCACTACACCCCTATATACACCTGTATTATACTACACCACTACACCCCTATATACACCTGTATTATACTACACCACTACACCCCTATATACATCTGTATTATACTACACCACTACACCCCTATATACACCTGTATTATACTACATCCCTATATACATCTGTATACACCTGTATTATACAGGTGTATATAGGGGTGTAGTATAATGCAGGTGTATATAGGGGTGTAGTGGTGTAGTATAATACAGGTGTATATAGGGGTGTAGTGGTGTAGTATAATACAGGTGTATATAGGGGTGTAGTATAATACAGGTGTATATAGGGGTGTAGTGGTGTAGTATAATACAGGTGTATATAGGGGTGTAGTATCATTCAGGTGTATATAGGGGTGTAGTGGTGTAGTATAATACAGGTGTGTATATAGGGGTGTATTATAATACAGGTGGATATAGGGGGGTAGGGGTGTAGTATAATACAGGTGTATATAGGGGTGTAGTGGTGTAGTATAATACAGGTGTATATAGGGGTGTAGTGGTGTAGTATAATACAGGTGTATATAGGGGTGTAGTGGTGTAGTATAATACAGGTGTAGTATATAGGGGTGTAGTATAATACAGGTGTAGTATATAGGAGTGTAGTATAATACAGGTGTATATAGGAGTGTAGTATAATACAAGTGTAGTATATAGGGGTGTAGTCATGTAGGTTATCACAGGTGTAGTATATAGTGATGTAGTGCTGCAGTTTATTACAGGTGTAGTATATAGTGATGTAGTATATTACAGGTGTATATAGGGGTGTAGTGATGTAGTATATAGTGGTATAGCATATAGAGGTGTGGTTTATTACAGGTGTAGTGTATAGGGATGTATATTACAGGCGTAGTATGTGGCGGGTGTAGTGATGTAGTATATGGGGATTGTGTGTGTATGTATGTATAAAGTGTGTGTGTGTGTGTGTATATATTATATACACACACAGTATATATATGCGTGATCGTGTGTGTGTAATATATATATATATATATATATATATATATATATATATATGTAGAACCGAGTTAATTACATTAGTCCGGCCCTCTAAAACCATCCCAATTTCTCATGCGGTCCCATGGGAAAATTAATTGCCCACCCCTGCTCTAACGCATAATTAAAAAAATAAAAATAATTAAAAAAAATTCTGCTCATCTTCCCTCCACTCCTACATCTCCCAATGTCCTCTGTAGCCATCACGGAGTGGCTTGCAGCTGACATCGGAGTGCGTGCCGTGGTGCATGACAGCACTATCATGTGCAGCCTCCAGTCACAGTGTGGACGTCAGCTGCCAGCCACTATTTGGCCAGCAGCATGTATTGCAGTGAGTGACCTGGCAGGTCTATGTGCACTCAGACGCACATCCAGCTGAAGTAGGAGCTGGGGTTTCCTGTACCTTCCGGCCTGGTAACGATCTCTGCGTCTGTGATCGTTACGCCCCTACCTGCTCTTCCCTTGCTCAAGTCAGCTCATGTATTGTAAAGATAAAGCACCCTCCCAGACAAAGATAAAGCACCCTCCTGCATTAAATCTACTTTAGGCTATGTGCCCACATTGCATTTTTATGTGCAGAAAATTTGCACATAAAAACTCATGTTTTGGCAGGAAAAAAAGCAGCTGGAAAAATGCACATTTTTTTTATTGCGTTTGCATGTTTTTTCACATGCTTTTTTTCCATGCTTCTTTTTGTGGATTTTTTACTCATTACAATTGCGGGGGTTCAAATGCTGTACCCCTGCAGTAACCTGATCTTACAGCCAGGACTCGGCTCTTGTTGCCAGGAGCAGTGCCCGCATTGCTCCCGGCAGTTTAAGGGCGGCTTTGCACGTTGCGACATCGCAAGCCGATGCTGCGATGTCGCACGCGATTGTCCCCGCCCCCGTCGCAGGTACGATATCGTGTGATAGCTGGCGTAGCGAAAATTATCGCTACGCCAGCTTCACACGCACTCACCTGCCCTGCGACCGTCGCTGTGGCTGGCGACCCGCCTCGTTCCTAAGGGGGCGGGTCGTGCGGCGTCATAGCGACGTCACACGGCAGGCGGCCAATAGCGGCGGAGGGGCGGAGATAGGCAGGATGTAAACATCCCGCTCACGTCCTTTCTTCCGCATATCCTACGGAAGCCGCAGTGATGCCGGTAGGAGATGTTCCTCGCTCCTGCGGCTTCACACACAGCGATGTGTGCTGCCGCAGGAGCGAGGAACAACATCGGACCGTCGCGTCAGCGTAATTATGGATTACGCCGACGCTGCACCGATGATACGATTATGACGATTTTGCGCTCGTTAATCATATCATCTAGGCTTTACACAGTACGATGTCGCATGCGATGCCGGATGTGCCTCACTTTCCATTTGACCCCACCGACATCGCACCTGCGATATCGTAGTGTGCAAAGCCCGCCTAACCCTCTAAATACTGGGATCAGTGCGATCGCAGCATTCAGGAGGCAGGGAGAGGTATTGCTTACCTCTCCCTGGTGGTTGGATCCCTGTAATGCAATCCCAGGGACCCAATTGCTGCCATGGTAACCCTAGGTCATCACCATGTCGACAAGAAAAAAAGGTTGCAGCTTACCAGGATGGATGCCTCAGAAATAACAAGCAGTGCATGGAGCCTCCAGGTCAGTCAACTCTGGTGCACAGGAATGGTAATGGAAAGGGAGGGGGGGAGGGGGAAATAGGATCCAGCACCCGCAAAAATTCTTGAATAAAATGAAAAATTTATTGGTACATTAAAACCGGAGCAGAAAGCTGCATGTGACACAAAAGTGGGGGATTATCAAATTACATTCTTACGCGTTTCGGACAAGGAAATAAAAACATGTCCTTAGTCATAGGTTATCTATGACTAAGGACATGTTTTTATTTTACTGTCAGAAACGCGTAAGGATGTAATTTGATATCCCCCCCTTTTCAACCCAGCAAGGACCCGTTTACCAAACAATTACACCGCTAGAGGTAACCCGCTCCGGCACTGGGTTCCGTCCTCTCCTCTGTGCAAACCCCCACCTTCAGACACCCCCCTCCTTTCCGCCACCGCGAGTGCGCATGACCCCTTGTGCGCACGAGTCCTCCCACAACACCAAAGCCTTCTCGACCCCTTCCATAAGCCCTAAGGCCCAAATATCATTCCCCACCGAATTTAAATGGACCCCGTCCCGCCGCAACAAGTCGGCGGACGCCGCTTCCAACTCGGGGTGCCGAACAGAGACACCCCCGACCCGGGAAATAAAACGCCCAATCTCACGATTCACTTTGCTTCGTGCTCTGTTAACAGCTTCCACCGACCTGGCGCGCCGCCATGCCCGCCGCGCAACAATATCGGACCAGACGATTACTAGACCCGGGTGGGAGGACAGGAGCCGCAGGCAGTCACACTTTATATCTTGGATCAGGTCCTTGGAAGCCCGGAGACTCAGGTCATTCCCACCCGCGTGTAGCACTACCACGTCCGGTGTTCTATCCAACTGTGCATGGTGGCGCCAGGTAGGCAACACCTCACTCCACAGCATACCCCTGACGCCGATCCATCGCACTGTCGCCTTTTCCCTGGGGACCCCCTACTGACGGCCGTCCGGTCGTATTCCCGCACGAAACGCACCCCAATACACGTACGAGTGACCGAGCACCCACACCAACAATGGTAAACCTACAAAACAAAAGGTGACACATGGGGGGGGGGGAACATGTGGAAGAAAAAGGGGGTAATGAGGACCACGCAAATACCGCCCCCGACCTGACCCCCCCCCCTACAATATCTTACAACAAGGTTAGCCGGACGTTAGATCTAAACCTAGCCGAGTCCCAGCGTCCAATCTTACGGAGAGCCTGCGCGCCCAGGCCCCAACAAGCCGCCTGAGTCGCAGCCCCAATCCTAAAGGAATGCGACGCGAACTCAGCCTCGTTGAGACCGCAACACTGCAGGCACCTCCGAAAGATACAGACAAATTGGTAAGTGGACAAGGCCGACCCGTCCTGGTGGGACAAAAGGACCCCGGGCGGGTTCCTCTCGCTTCTAAAAACGCCGGCAGCCATTTAACGGGGCACTCCGCTTGACCGGGTACACCCCACAGTTCCACCACACGACCTCTACCCAGCTGGTCCGTCTTTGACCGTCTCAAGCAACACCGCACCGCATCCACACCACATGCCACGTCCTCCAACAACAAACCTCCGTGACTCCTCGTTTTCCTGCTCACCAATTCACTAATTCTGAACGCCCCAAAGAAGGCCAAAACAAAAGCGGTCCCAAACAAATGGCATTCATACTCCGAGAAACACACATGGGGCAAAACCGACAACAGCTTACCCAGCAGTTCAAAAGACACCGGGCGCCGAAGGTCTCGGCGCGCCCCCGCCCTACGGTAACCCTTCAACGCCTGGCGCACCCAGAAATCCTTAGTGACATCCTTCCAGCCCAATAACCTGAAAAAGAAAGCGATGCCGGCCAGCCTACCCGCAACCGCTGACCACGAAAGGCCTTCTTCCTTTGCCCTGCCCATCATGAACAAAACTAAATAAACCCTGTCACCTTCAGGTACATCACCTCCAACCTCATCAACCAACTCGAGCCAACGATCCCACGCTGCATTATAGCTGCGCCACGTACTGGGTGCCACCGATTGTTTAATCAATTCCCAGGCCGGCTGCAAACCAGGTCCCACAACCAGACGGGCCACACAGTCTCCTGCTGCTCCGCGTCCAGCGCCAGCATTCGAAAACGGTCCCACTGGAAGCGAGATAAAGCATCAGCCACGGAATTCAGAACCCCCGGCACATGTACAGCGCAGATCCACAAGTTCAGCTCCAAACATTTCAACACCAAATGACGCAAGAGATCCACCACCGGGGGGGAATCAGCTGTCAACTTGTTAACACACTGAACAACCCCCAGGTTGTCACACATAAAACGCACCTTTCTGTCTTTCAAATCCTGTCCCCAAACCTCTATGGCCATGACAATAGGAAAAAGTTCCAACAGGGCCAAATTCCTGGTCAGACCGGAAACCCGCCACGAATCAGGCCACCTGCCGACACACCATCTCCCCCCAAAATATGCCCCAAAACCACTGGACCCCGCCGCGTCCGTATAAAGGACCAACTCATCATTGGACACCACCTCACGAAGCCACAATGACCGTCCATTATACAATTGCAAAAAACGGGACCACACTCTCAGGTCCACCTTGTGCTCTACCTTCAAACGTACAAAATGCAAAGGGTGCGACACACCAGTAGTGGCTTGAGCCAAGCGACGGGAAAAAACTCTTCCCATCGGCAAAATCCTACACGCAAAATTCAACTTTCCCAACAGGGACTGCAAATCCTGTAAACGAATCTTCTTGACCTCCTTGGCCCTTTGAACACAACGCCTCAAATCCCCCAGCTTGTCCTCCGGCAAGCGGCACTCCATGGCAACTGTATCTAGCTCAATACCCAGAAATTTCAAAACCGTAACCGGACCCTCCGTTTTTTCAGGCGCCAACGGAACGCCAAAGCGGCGAGCAACCTGCTCCACCGTCCGAAGCAAAAGGGAACACTGCGAGGAGCCAGCAGGTCCCATACACAAAAAGTCATCCAAGTAATGCAACACTGAATCCAGGCCCGCCTCCTCCTTAATTACCCACTCCAAAAAACAGCTAAACTTCTCAAAATAGGAACATGAAATTGAACAGCCCATAGGCAAACAACAATCTACATAAAACTTGCCCTCCCACCAACACCCCAACAGGTGAAAACTGTCTGGGTGCACCGGTAACAGACGGAAGGCAGCTTCTACATCCGTTTTCGCCAAAAGCGAACCACGACCCAACTTCCTTAACCATTCCACCGCCTTATCAAAACGAACATACGATACTGAAACCAGCTCAGGATCAATACCGTCATTCACCGACCTGCTAGTAGGATAGGACAAATGGTGAATGAGCCGAAACTTATTAGGTTCCTTCTTTGGGACCAAACCCAACGGGGACACAACCAAGTCAGGCAATGGAGGACCATCAAAGGGGCCCGCCATCCGTCCCAATGCCACTTCCTTCTGTAACTTCTCCGCCACTATATCACCTTGGAAGCGAGTAGACTGTAAATTTTTCAAGCGAATCTCGCCGGGCTTAACAACTGACGGTATCTTAAAACCAAAACGAAAACCTTCACTCAACAATTCCGCCGACACCCGATCCGGGTATCTACTTAGAAACGGCGCCATCCGATCTACCCTCACCGGGGTCCTCCCTTTTTGATGAAGACTCTGCGGCCTTCCCTTTTCCCTTCCGGAAGCACTTGAGATAACTGTGGGCGCCACCACAGCCCGAACACTCGTGCTTGAATCGGCAGGAGGAACCAAAGCGGCAGTCCTTTTCATTGAACTGCCAGCAAATGCCCTTTTTGGGCCCCGGCGGGGTGCCAAATGATCCCCCGCCGGAACCCCCTGGAAAGGATTGCGATGCCGACTTCGGCGCAGCCATCAGTCGCATCCATAGACTGATTTCTTTGTGGTCCCACCGTAAACTGGGTCTGACCGCTTTCCTCTGGCGAAACTGCTTGTCATACCGTAGCCAAGCAGTCCCCCCATAGGTCCTATACGCTTCACAGATAGAATCCAAATAACAAAAAAGCGCCGAACAGTTATCCAGAGCCTTTTCGCCTACCACACTGGCCAGTATCACAAATGCTTGCAGCCAATTCTGAAAAGTGCGAGGAATAAGGCGATAACGCCGCCGTTCTTCCTTGTCCTTTTTGCTCTCGTCCGGTTTAACCCGATCCAGGTTAAACTTTTCCAACGGAAGCAACGAGAATATTTCAACATATTCGTCCTTCCATATTTTTTCCCTGGTCTCCTGCTTCAGGTGCGCCCCCAACGGCCCATCAAAGCAGACATACACTTCCCCTCTCGCCTTGTCATCTAAGGGAACAACATCCACTGCAGCCGCAGCTGCGGCAGCGGGAGCCGCCACCACCGGCTCACCAACCACATTGCCACTGGCAACCGCGCCGGCCGCGGGAGCCACAACATCCTGCCCCGTCGCTCCCTGCCACACCATGCTAGGGCCCCCCATGGGGGCAAACAAACCCCTAACCAACCTCAGCAACTCGGATGCCACACTGCCGTCACCCGGCACTGCATTCATGACCTGCCCACCACTCGGGCCACCAAGCAAACCACCCGTACCACCAACCACATTCAAACCCTGCACGCCACCCATATCACCAGACTCACCATCCATAGCCAAACCAGTCGTACGAGAAATAGGAAAAACTGTGGTCTTACCAGGCTGACTCCGAGAAGATCCCGAAACAGCCGTCACATGTCCTCCGCGTCGCACTCCAGCCGATTCGACGTCATCAACGATATGGTCCCTGGTGTCGTCCTCCTCCAAGATGGCATCATCCTCCTCACTGGACCCAGGTCCAGGGAGCCCGCCGTCCGGCAGACTCAACCTTAGACCCCGTCCGCCCGCAGAACCACTTGTCCTCAGCACCGTCCGCGACGATCCAGAAGCTGGCGCCTCCATGTAATCTCTGCCTGGGGCATGCCGGCCGGCATCCCCGCGCGCTCCAGCGGTCCCCGACGTCGTCCTGTCGCCGTCCGTCCTCCGTTCCAGAAGGCCAAGCCCCGCTGATCCGGGCCGTCTCCATGCTGAATCCACCGCCGGCAATGGAGCCCTATGCGCCTGTATAGGCCCCGCTCGTTTCCCTGCGCGTGCTGCAGGTGCCACTGAAGCCTCATTCATGTCCTGTGACCCCGCTGGCCCACGCGACCCCGCTGGCCCACGCGACCGCGCCGGCCCACGCGACCGCGGCGGGTCAGGTGACCGCGCCGGGTCAGGCAAGCCTGCCGGATCACGAGAGCGCACCGGGCCAGGTGAGCACGATGGGTCACGTGACCGCGCCGGGTCGGGTGACCGCGCCAGGTCAGGTGACCGCACCGGGTCAGGGGACCTCACCGGCCCACGTGACCGCGCCGGCCCACGTGACCGCGCCGACCGACGCGACCGCACCGACCCACGCGACCGCGGCGGGTCAGGTGAGCGCGCCGGGTTGGGTGAGCCTGCTGGATCACAAGGGCGCGCCGGGCCAGGTGAGCGCGATGGGTCACGTGACCGCGCTGGGTCAGGTGACCGCGCCGGGTCACGCGGCCACGACGCGCGCGTCACCACAGTGCGCCGCGAACCGGAAGAGGAGGGGAGGCCGGCCACGTCGCTCACCGCCCCGCTGCCTTGATGCCCGCGGCCCGACTTCCGGCCTGGGCCTCGCGACGTCCTGACTCCTGGATCCACCGCCGCACTTCCTCCACTGGGGCTCCGTCTCCGCTGCCGGCTCCTCGGCGTCATCTCTGGGCTGAGGCGCTCCGGAAGCTGCGTTCTTCGCTGCCGCTTCGGAGGCAGGGGGGTCCCATCTTCAGCGCCGTCGCCGGTCCATCGCTGCAGCTGCTCCTCCATCCACCGCTGTCCACGCTGCTCCGCCATCCTCTTCATCTGTGCCATAAAGTCTTCCATCTTCAGGATCCAGACGCAACGATTCCAGTCACTGTCCAGGTAGGAATGGCCCACCCACCCTCTGACCTGCCCTATATACAACCCCCAACAGCACCACCCCCTGACCAATCGCACTGACCCCTGATCCTAACTGACCCTTAGCACCATCCCCAGATTTCCCGCTCAAACAAGCTTTCTCCATTAACCCCTTCTTAACCCTATGGCCTGGCATCCCTCCTAGTCATGTTGCCCTCCCTTGAGCCCCTTTGGGGCAGCAGTCCGGGCTCTTCCTTTATAATGATTCCATGTTTTTTTCTATACACCTTTGGATCACTTTTTTTTTTAACATGTTTTGCTTGTTTATTATGACAAACCTGAACTTTTATGTTTAGTTAATTTATATATATAAAAAAGCATTTTTAATAAAAAAAAAATCATGCTTTATTTTGATTTTTTTTTTTTTTACATTTTATCATCTTCTTGTAATATTGTTTTACCATTTATGATTTATGTAGTAAAGCCCTGATGGTGGCAACCCCCGGCATAGAGCTGCGATCGTCTCGTCACGGGGTCTGCGAGCCGCAACAAGCAGCCTTAGGGGCCGCATGCGGCCTGTGGGCCACGTGTTTGAGACCTCTAGGTTACCCCTTCTCCAAATGGTTGCATGGTCACGCATAACTAAATAAACCAACAGACTGTCGGTGACTGAACAGAGCAAAGGAGAGGGAGGCAGAGTAAATATACAGCTCTGCCTGTGCTGCTAGGACGACGAGGCACACTTAAAGTTCTGCCTCATAAACTTTATGGGCCAATCAGACTACCATTGCTCCCCTCACCTGATTTATCTTATGCAAAGGCCGGCAGCCCACTGTACATCGCTCGCAGAACCAGAAAGACCGACATCACAGGCAGAGGCTGGAGGAGGAGGAGCTCAGCACTGCCCGGCATCTTCTATTGAGAGTGCAGGAACAGCGCAGCTCCACTCTCACTGACAGGAGCCAGTTGTTTCTCTGCAGGGGGTTGCTGGGCCCCTAACCTGCTGGGCCCGGTCGCAATGGTGA
This sequence comes from Anomaloglossus baeobatrachus, assembly GCF_048569485.1. Taxonomy (NCBI): domain Eukaryota; kingdom Metazoa; phylum Chordata; class Amphibia; order Anura; family Aromobatidae; genus Anomaloglossus; species Anomaloglossus baeobatrachus. The sequence continues at coordinate 154,584,924 of NC_134359.1, forward strand.
CCTCTGCTACCACGGTCGTTATGCCCCTGCTTGCTATGATGCGTGCTACAGTTTTAATAAAATAACTATTTTATCTGCTATAAGTCTTGAAGTTCTCCGAATGCTGAGCTCTGTTTAAGTCCACCCACAGCACTGATTGACAGCTTTATGTGTACACTGTGCATAGGCAGAAAGCTGCCAATTAATGGTGGTGGCGGAGTTATAAAGACCTCATGCATGTTGAGGACTATGTGGCAGCAGATTTACTTGTCTTCTAGTAATAACTGTATGCCAATAAAACTGTGATTTGATTAAAACTGCAGTAAAAAGCCAAATAAGTAACACATGCCTGGAATCAGGATCTCTGACTTGACATTATGCTTGTCAGTAGAAGTGGAAAGGGTTGATTGTATGATGAATTGATTAGCCAGTAGGAGTGGAAAGGGTTGGTGAATGCTGGATCATCAATATGTGACTATATACTACGCATTTCAGAGTTACCTCCTTCATCAGGATCATCACATTTAGGGTACATTCACATGAGCGTATGACTTATACGATTATCGGAAACTATCACCCGACGCGGCCACATATTCTCCTGACAGGCTGTATTTCTATGCAGCTGAGACTCTTTTGTCCGAAGAGTGCGCGGCTGCGCTGGGTGATGTGATCCGATAATCGTACAAGTCATAAGCTCGTGTGTGCGTACCCTTAGGCTTAGGTAATTGTGATGATCCTGATAATGGAGGTTACTCTGAAACGCGTAGAAGATAGTCACATATTGAAGATCCAGCATTCATCTTTACAGCACAGTAGTGCGGCAATCAACCCTTTCGACTCCTACTTGATATCATGAAGTATCTCTGATACCGGGGCTGCAGTAGCTGTTTTTCCAAGATTTTTTCCCAGAGGTTGTGTCTGACATAACCGCCCCAGGTGAGCAAAACCTAAATTGTAGGTTCACCATATCTCACAGATGAGACCCTATTTTGCACTTTCTGTTTCCTCCTTGACATTAAGCTGCTCATGGATTAGGTGGTGGAAAACAGATGACAGATTCCCTTTAATTTATGTAGAATATTGACTAACAATCATTATGACTGATGTGTCATTAGTTACACATTACGTGAAAGAGATAACTCAAGCTGATTTACCTGTACAGTTAGGCTAGGTTCACACACTGCGTTTTTTTGATGCTGCGTTTTTGTGCATTTTTTGCGGCAAAAACCGCACAAAAAAGCACTTGCGTCAAAAAAAACGCGTCAAGAAACGCACGCGTTTTTGCCGCGATTTGGAGCGTTTTTTGCTGCGTTTTGCTGCGTTTTTGCTCACTTCGTCTTTATGCGTTTTTTATCAGTGAACAAAAAAAAAGGTCTGATGTAATTTCCTTCAATATGTTCTTCATTCTCCACTAGTGTATGCAGGAGAGCAGACAGCTGCAGAACTACAAGGCTTAGCATACTCCATCCAATTGTGTATGCAGGAGAGCAGACAGCAGCTGCAGAACTACAAGGCTCAGCATGCTCCATCCAGGACTGTATGCTGGAGGGAGAGTCAGGGGGAGCAGACCTACAAGGCTCAGCATCCTCCATCCAATAGTGTATGCAGGAGAGCAGACAGCAGCTGTCAAACTACAAGGCTCAGCATCCTCCATCCAATAGTAAATGCAGGAGAGCAGACAGCAGCTGTCGAACTACAAGGCTCAGCATCCTCCTTCCAGGACTGTATGCAGGATTTCTTTGCCCCCCCAAACAAAAAAAATGACGTGGGCTTCGCCATATTTTTGTATGCTAGCCGGGTACAGCAGGCAGGTACGGGCTGCCCCCAACCCCCAGCTGCCTATTTGTACCCGTCTGGGAACCAAAAATATAGAGAAGCCCTTTTTTTTTTAATTATTTAATGAATTTCATGAAATAATTAAAAAAAAAATGACGTGAGCTTTGCCTAATTTTTCTGTCCAGCTGGGTACAACTAGGCAGCTGGGGATTGGAATCCACAGTGCAGGGTGCCCATGCTTTCTGGGCACCCCCGCTGTGAATTGCAGTCCGCAGCCACCCCAGAAAATGGCGCTTTCATAGAAGCGCCATCTTCTGGCGCTGTATCCAACTCTTCCAGCTGCCCTGGTGACGGTGGCTCGCTGGGTAATAATGGGGTTAGGGCTAGCTGTATATTATCAGCTGGCCCTAAGCCCGAAATTCATGGTGTCATGCCAATATTAGGCATGGCTACCATGAATTTCTAGTAAAGATAAAAAAAAACACAACACACAGAAAAATATTTTTATTAGAAATAAAACACAACACAATTAGTGACTCCATCTTTATTGAAATAAAGAACCCCCCTCCGCAGTAATCCTGGGTCAAGGGTCCCGCGCCGTCCAATCCGGATCCAATATCATCTGATCGGTTTTCTGGAAGGCAAAGCGATCAGATGATGTGTCAGCTTCAAGTGCCTGAATCACATCACACATCAGCTGATTGCATAAAAGCCATTTATACAATCAGCAGATGCATCGGTGCAAAAAAAAAAAAAAATACTCACTTATTTGCTGATTACCGGCAGCTCCTGGAGCGAGTCTGATCCCGTCCGATCGCTGCAGGAGCTGCCGGTAATCAGGGATGAAGTCTCCTGACGCATCCGCTGATAGGTTAAACTGGCCGGGCGTCAGCGTCACCCCGAGACTTACAATCAGCTGATGCATCAGGTGACTGCATCAGGTGATCCATCGCCAGGTCCTGCAGGCATACGTACCCGGGGAGACTGCACACAGCCGGAGCGGTGGTACCGTGAGAGGAGATGGGAACGGGCATGGCACCGGGACCCTGCAGACAGGTGAGTATGACTTTTTTTTTTTTCTACTGTTCACTTTTGATTTCGCAGCTGCCTCCACCTCCCGCCCAGACATGGCGCCGCACGGCAGCATACATGCACATGACTGGAGGTGGAAGCGGCGGTGACGGTACCGGGAGGATTCACGCTTCTGTATTTACTGACAGAAGGAAGCCTCTTCCTGTACATATCACTTTACTACCCACCTCCTGCATTTATAGCTGCGCTTTTGGTCTTAGAAACGCACCAAAACGCAGCTATAATAACAATTTGCGTTTCTCATTGCGTCTTTCAACATCCCATTGCACTCAATGGATGAAAAACGCGGTGAAAAACGCGGGAATAATTGACATGCTGCGTTTTTGTGGTCACCACAAAAACGCAGCTGAAGAAAAACGCTGTGTGCAGACAGCAAAAATGAAAACTCATAGACTTTGCTGGGGGAAGCAAAGTCATGCAGTTTTCTGGGCAAAAACGCACCAGAAAAACGCGCAAAAACGCCGCGAAAAACGCACTGTGTGAACTTACCCTTAGACATTTCTTTTCATGACTGGCTTGTTCCACTTAGAATGCTGAAAAGTACTCTGTGAAATGTTAATGACTACAAAGACTAATCCAACATATGTGTTTCATTATTATCTTTGAGCTTACAGGAAACTAAATTCTGTTAATGTGATTGTCAGTCTTTGTTATTTTTGAGTCACAGGTAGGTTATAACTTATATGTATAATTTAGGATTGCATGAAGAATGTGCTGTATGGACACTCCACACAGCTATATTGTAGTGTGAACCCTCTGGAGTTGGACCTAGCTTTATTATGAATAAGTTTCTTATTTGCCAAGTAGCAGTGTTCTGTAACAGTATACAGTCCATCTATATACCTCTTGGAGACTGTACAATCACGCACTTCTAAGGTAAATGATTTTCCAGTTGCAAACTATGATGGAAGATAAGTTCCAGATGTGCTAACGTCCAATTGCTTCGGAATAATGTCATGTTACAAGTGGAATTTGCTGGGCACATAAAAAGGAATGGAAAGAAAGCCCCAGAAAACAGGTTTTGGACTTGAAGTGAAGAACATGGAAATTGATATATAATAGAAAACTGAAATAAGCAAAATAGGGTGCAGGATTAGTGATGTGATCACAGATAAACCCAGGTGAAGATTATAAATATACAAGGTCCTTTTATGGGATGAAGTCATTTTTTGTCTAAGAAGTTTTTATACATTTTCATAGTTATACTAGTGTGATAATACTGTTTTTTTTACTTCATTAAGATTTTTTTTATAAATCATTATCTATGACCTTTAGTGGAAATGTGTGTTGTATACCATGCAGGGGTATGGATTAGGGTGTAATTAAGTTTTGGCTACAACATTAGTTCAATGTTAACTCAACAGAAAATGGTTCATCACTACTTTGTATGACCGCACTGTAGCCAGCGGCTTGGGATGTTTATACATTGCTGACTGCCTGTAATATTGTCTTTTAATATGGTTATGTAAGCTTACTTTATACTTAATAGGAACCAACCATCAAAATTTTCATAGATGAAGTAAAGCCAGTGCCATACTGGCGCTACGATGCTGAATGTAATCATACCTTTAGTTGACAGATCTCATGCTTGATTGCTGAAAAATCTTTAATCCAAGTTACAGAAATGCTCTGCTCGTTTGTTTGGCATATGCATCGAGGCGCGACTATGTGGGTTGAGTCTTGTGTTTTACCTATCCCTGTCGGCGTCATTTCATTTATGTCAGGCGTGCGCGCAATAGCAACTAGAAGTATTTCCTGAACTGTTCAATAAGATGGCGTCGGAGATAGCACTATGCGCAAGCCTGGATGAAGAATGCAAGACTCATACACATAGTCCTGTCCTGAAGCATATACCAATCAAACAAGCACTGCATTTCTGGGACTTGGATTAAAGATTTTTCAGCAATCAAGCATCCAATCTGTCAATTAAGGGTATGACTGCGTTCAGCATCCTAGCACTAGTGGCACTAGTGTGGCACTGCCTTTTTATATATGAAAATTCTGATGGTTGGTTCCCTTTAAATAATTAGGCATCTGCAAATGACTCCTAAAAGTATTTTTCCACCCTATCTCATAAACCACTGTAACATTTTACTATTCTGCAAGAAGTCTCATGCCTTTTCATAACTTTCTAACTCCTGGGATTTGTAGAACTCTGAAAATATTTCAAGGGGGAAATGTGTTTTACATGTGTGCTAGTGATGGACAAGTAATCTAATGCCACAGAGAAAACAGCACCACAATTAGGAAAACTCATTTTATCCACAGAGTGCAATTACACGTGTAGCTTTTTACTTGCATGGTTTCATGTGAATTGTGACCATGATACCATTATATCAGAAAGTTGTGAGGACAAGAAAGCTGACAAGTTTTGAAGTTGACAGTTGTTTATTGGCAAAGGTAAGAAAATTATGCGCCCATTAAGAATATATAAATAGCAATCCATTTTTAATGATCAAGCTGAAAACTGTAACATCTTGCATGTCCTCGTTGTTTTTGGCTTCTCAGTGGATGTGACGCTCCCACGGGGTCTGGGGTTACCCATCACCGGGTTCTTCTCCTGGGTCGCCGCAGTGGCCTTGCCCGGTTCCGTGACCCTGGCGGTGTCAATAAAGATGGGCATGGGGATGATGGGAGTAGTTGTTTATGACGCCACCTGTGGTGTGCGGCCAATTAGTAGCCACCGCTGAGGGACTTCTCTCTTCTGGGTCGGATGGTAACATAGCTCGGGTGTCACAGCTCTCCACAGGCAGAGCTTGGCCCCAGGCAGATTGGCAGCTTGGCAGTATTGTACTGCTTTTTCCCTGAAGATTAATCCTATATCTGCAGGTAAATAGCACTTTCTGGTAACTGGTTCCCTTTAAGCCAATCCTGTAAGACAATGTTCAAGTATAATAACTAATTAATGGCTCAACAACATTGGAGGCAGGGGTCAATCGGGGAAAGGGTCCTGCTGAAATCAGCTACCATTTTACCTGGATGTGCATTTTCAAATGCGCATTCAGCTGAAAAATATTTAGGCACAGAAACCTGTCGAATCCATGCACCACAATACACACCACAGCCAATCAGAGGCCAGCAGCTGAAGGTAGCATACCTATCACAGGCGATGCATATCAGTGACATTAAATGCCACTCGTGGCTGGCATGACAGGTCAGCTGCTGGCCTATGTGTCGGCTATGGAAGAATATGCACATCATGGGAGTGGGTGGAAGGTAAGAAGAATCATTTATACAATCATTACTTAACAGTTGTTGGAGAAGAGTGGAAGACATAATTATTGGAAGGGGCTCAGAATGGGGTAAATTATTAAATAAAGAGGCCCAGGATGGGGAACATTAGGGGCTAGAATGGGGGACATCATATCATGAATGAGCCCAGAATGGGGAAAATTATTATAGGACAGTGCCAAGGATATGAGACATTATTAAATAATGGAGCCAAGATGCATTATTATATCGGAAGGTGAACCATCAAGGGGAAATTATACCAGGAAAAGGCCCAAAATGGAGAGCATTATTTTAGAATGGGGTCCAAAATAGGGGACATTTTTAAATATCGGGGCCAGGATGGGGGGACATTAAATAAAGGGCCCAGGATGCACTATTATAGCAAAAGTGTTCCTTGCTCACTGTTAGGGGTAATCTTTCTCTTTCCTTTCCTGTTAGCTCATTTCACTGTCCTTGCAGTGTAAATGCATTTAACAGCAGCAGGAAATCATTATTCCACCATAAAATTCCATTCCAGTGATGCTGTAATTGATTCTTGGGATTTTTTTTATCAGCCATAATGTGTGTGCCATACATTAGAAGAACTCAGCAGTAATAAGATTACCTTAACATTTTACCATCCAGTTTATAGCTATCATGACTCCATGATAATATTGCTGCCATATGAGCTTGATCTGCTGGTTTGATATTTTTTTTTTCATAAAATGAAAAATAGTTTCCATCCCGTCTGGAAGAGAAAGCACTTATAATATCATATCACTACACAATAAAGACAGCTTGAAAAGATTCTAACAAAACAAACACAAATGTTGAAATCCTCACGTTTACCACTTATACTTACAAAAGTAAAAGAAGAAAAGCTCATGTATTTACTTTTCTTCTTGCAAAGGTAAACTTTTCAGTGGAACTAAAGGGGTATTCCGGGGAAATAATAAATTCTTCTAATAGCTCTGCACTCATAAACTATAATGATGAGATCCTTTGTGCTATTTTGCATCCCCACAGTACTTGTAATTCAATGTGACAGGAGCTGCTCCTTGGTTCTGGACCTTGGACCTGCTCACCCTTTCTTCTGGGGACATGAACTTTTTTATGCTGTTAGCAACAGCCAGCCCCCTGATAAAATGTGCTTCCTTTCAGTCCGAGAACAGGGGGTGTGTTGGTGGCGTGACACTAGAGATCTGCACCACATCAATGCTAGGAGTGACTGAGTGGAGTTCAAATAGAAAGTGGTTTGACTCCAAGGTGTTAAGTGCAGATAATCTACATGTGGTGTTAGAAAATTCTGCCTTTGAAAGTATTGAGCTGTGCCTGACCATAATTGGCATATCCCTGAGCTGGAGATCAGAGTGGCTTGTTTATTAGGGGAGCACTGGTGGGCTTGAGGCATCCTAGCAAGAAAGATATGATGAGCTGAAGTCTGGAATAAGTGACAAGTGGCCTGTGAACATACTGCATAGTAGGTCACCTGATGTACTATAAGAAGACTAATTAAAAACAGGTGTATTTCATTTAGCAAGACCTAAATGGAGTTGTGGCGCCCTGGACAAGCCAGGACGTCACAGGTACTGCAACAACACACCCTACACCCTGGTTAGGAACATCAAGGTTAGACACAAATCCTTGTTGTCTCCCTCCAGGGGCTGATGTCCACACCAGGTGGGGCGGAACCAGGCGGTTGGCTCCTCCCACCGAGGAGTTCACAGTCCTGGAGGCGGGAAAAGGGAGTTCAGTTGAGTTAGGAGTTGAGTCAGGGAAGTGGTAGTAGAGGAACTGACTGGCCGTGTCTGGGTACGTGGCCCGGGCACAGAAACAGCAAGGTTGGCAGACGGTGGTGACCGTTTGCAGAAGAGGCCGATTGACGCACAACCGTAAGGACCGGGGACGGGCGGTGGCCCGCCGGTACCGGATCGGGGAGCGAAGAGAAGCCAGCACCATCCGGCAGGGCCTACGGACCCCAACCAGGCTAGGAGTCGCCGTAAAACCGGTCAAATCCGTCAGCGACAGGAACCTCCGGGGTTTCCCAGCAGCAAAGACCCGACTGAAGGCAACCGCCCAAACCGTGAGAGAGAGAAAGCTACCGCCAGAGCTAGAGCTCCCAGGGCCAGAGCCTGCGGACAAACAGGGGCTCCCTTAGCCAACCTACCGCTGGGGAGCGGGTTACCAGTGGGAAGCCATCGGGGCCGAAAACACAACAAAGGTGCAGGGAGAGACAGTTACCGCCAACCTACCGGGAGTGACCATCGCAGCCGTCTGTGGGACTCGTCCATCCAGCCGTTTGTTTTACCAGAGACTCCGTGTGCGTTACTGGCTGAGTGAGTACCACCGCGCCGTCTGGTACTGCGCTTCCCCGCGACCCTGCACCTGGCTAAGCCCCGCAACCCACCTTCAGCCAACAACTACGGGCCCCGGGACTACCAAAATCCCCCTACCCACGGAGGGGAGGAAAACATCCCAGCTGCTCCCTGTCACCGCTCCCGGGATCCCCGTACAGAGCAGCGGTGGTGCCCCAACCTCACCACACACCGGAGCCAGCAGTGTTAGAGTAGAAGCAGGAATCAGTTAGTTTCAGTTTACCTCGGAGAGAGTGAGGAGGAGGAGTGTGGAGTTGAAGTCTGCGGGAGGCAGAGGGAGAAGTGAGGCGTTTACCTCAGGGAGTGAGAGAGAGAAGTCTGAAGAGAACTGAGTTCCTGGTGAAGACCCTGGGACCCAGCTAGGTCCAGGTGACACCACAACAGAGAACAACAGAAAGGATTCCAGGGCCACTGAAAGGCTTTCAAGCACAGGGCCTGTTCCACAGAAAGATCAGGTGGAGGGATCAAGCTGCACACAGGGGACTGTCCCTAGAAACTGGAGGAAGAGAAGTCAATTCCAAAAGTAAAAACCGAGGCCCGGGGTGGTTGCAAGCCCGCAGGACCACAGCCCACTGCAGAACCCCTGGGAAGAGGGTACAGTTCTGACAGGCAAGCCCTCCTTTCCGGAGGCTGTAGTGGAGGCCAATCCAGGTTCATCCAGCAAAGGCAAGGCTTAGAAGACAGCTGAAGAGAGGAACATAATAGAGGGGTGCACCGGCTTTTATTCCCAGATCTACCCGGGATCAGCGGAGGTCCCTGACAGTGGGTTCCAGCAGTCCAACAGTACCAGTGTGTGCCAGCCAGGAACTGTGAGTAAAGACCTTGAAACTGCACCCCCTGGTGTTGTCTCCGTTATTTCACTGCATAGACTTCCATCACTACATAGACTTCCATCACTACACTTACAAGCATCAACTGTTGCCCCGGGGTACCGCTTCACCTGTGGGGAGCAGGACCATCCAAGTTGCCATTCCACCAGCCCTGGAGGCCCCATACAGCAGTGGCGGCTTAATAGCCACAAACCACAGGTGGTGTCACGAACATTATAAACTATAATCACCCCCACTGAAGCCATATTAATTGACTCCCGCCAGGGAGTCCCCGCCACCACTGACGACCCCCCGGACTAGTCCGGCCCGGCATCGGGTGTCCCATAGCCCTGGGGTGGGCGAGTCACCACTGGTAGGCGGAGCTTGTGGCGCTTTGTACAGATGATTGCTAATATTGTATAGGCTGAGTATCCAGTCAGGCTTCTGAGGCCTCAGTTCTAAAGAGTATGTGATATTCCCCACCAGGGCCAGTTGGAGGACACTCGGAACCGGGCCGATTCTGTTCTGGGAGGTCATGGCAGCAGGGCCCGACTCCGTGACCTGGCGGTGTCGTTAATATTAAATCAGGGAATGATGAATCGCGATGCCACCTGTGGTATTCGGCCAGATATGGCTGACGCTGCTAGATGGGACCGCTGGGGCAGATGGTGACTCAGCAATGGTGGTACAGCTCCCCACAGGTGGAGCTGGGACCCCAGGGCAACTGTAGGCAGCTGTTAGCCAGTGAAATGTTGGGTTCGGCACATGAAGATACCTCAACCTCCGGGTATAGCTGAGTCTAGCTGAGCCTGATAGTTCTCCACTAGTCTAGGGGCCAGCCCCCTTTGTGACCTAGTCCCTCCACTCCAGTGCATTGGCTGTGGATGCGAGCCCATGGGTGGATCTCTCACTTCCTGTGGCTCTAGGACTCCTTCCTTTTTTCCTCCTTGTGCGAGGACAAGCTCCTCCAGCTCCAGTCCTCAGGACCTCTACCCTCTGCTTCCTCATTCGTTCTGCACTCCATTCTAAGTGTCCACCCACTAACTAACCTCCCCTCCAGACTGGCTCCAGGACTGTGCTCTCCCTAACGAGCAATGTCGCCCTAACAATGGCCTGAAGTGGTGTAGCTATACTAAGAGTGTGTGTGTACTATGATCTGTGGGCTCCTCCTTACCAGGGAATGGGATATCATCCTCTGCCTGAGGTGCAGTATCTCTGTGGCGACTGGACCCTCAGGAGTGCCACATATGCAGGAGCTGTGCCAGACATTAGCATTAAAGGGAGACAATGTGGAGGTGTAGTGATAGATTTAACCCTGTGTGAAGCTAAAAATTGGTCAGTGGAGGCTTTGTGGGCTGCATAACTTGAGTAAATAGTGATGAGTTTGAAGCAGAGTGTTTTCTCTTATGAGGAGTGTGGTGTGGCCTGGTTTGTTCTTTTTTGTCATGCAGTGGACTGAACTCAAGTAGTAGGAGACCATTATTGAGTAAGCACTTAGTAGGGCCTTCTCCTGTTTTAGCAGTTGTACTACAGAGTTAATTTGTGAATTCACAATTATCAGAAAAAAGCAATAAATGCGTAAAGCCTGTGTGAAGTCAAACAAGACTTGTGTTTGTGTGGCGCCCCTGGGCTTCAGGCACCACAGGGTATTACACCACTCTTCAGGGGTAATATCTATCCCAGGTTAGGAGGGGGTTAACCTGCTGGTGCCTTCACAAAACACACACATACAACAGTAAGGTGCCTTCCCACAGGGGGTTGGACTAGGGCAGACAGGATAGTTAGCCATCACGAAGCATGGGACTTTCCCAATTGCTAGGACAACCACTGGGAATGCTACTAAAAGAACTAATTCTATTTTTTTCTTTTAAATAGTGAATGCTGTGGTCATCTACTATAAGAACAACATCTGAGCTAGCTATAAAGATAGGACTAGTGAGTCTAAATAGGGAATACCTTATGGCTAAAATAAGTGCTCATGTGATTTAAGGTAGATCACAGTGACAGCGTTTTTAATGTTGTCTGTCGCTTTACTTTAATAAGTTTATTAAAAGTTATGTATTATTTGATTAATCTTTAGTCTAGGGATTTAATTGCCTTTTGGCAAACTGTAAATTTAAACCACTGGGAGAGGGCACCACATGGGGTAGAAGTAGGTGCCACCAACACACTTTAGACAGAACCTTCTCGGCCACAGCTTGGGATATCATCTAGCGCTGACAACAGGAGTTAGTGTTTCTCTCTCTTCGTGGGCCCGTGGCTTGGAGCAGGAGGCATGGCCCAGGTACTGGATAGCAACCGAGGGACACTTCACTAAAAGACTTTCACAGGCACCGGCGGTGACCGCCGTCTATCCAGGATCGGCTGGAGCCCATCGTGGCAGAGATTGGTACTCTCATATGTCTATGAGTGCATGTGAAACATCGCACTGCACTCGGATGTCATCCGAGTGCAGTGCAATATACCGCATGAGAGGCCGAGGAGAAAAGGAGAAATTACTCTTTCCCTCTCCTATGCAGCTGTGATCTGATCACAAGAACGGATCACAGTCACATGACCCTCGACTCACGCTTGCAGCGCAGAGCATGAGCCAAGGGGCATTAGCATATTGCTTCCAATGCTCTTGCATCCAAAGCGATGTACAAGTGGAGCTGAGGAATAAAACTTAGCATTATTGTTATGGTATAATTAGAGAGCCTTTATTATGTAAAAGGAAAAACGACCTATGGCTCACCATTGAAAAAACCCCCAGTATATTCCAAGTTTAGACTTTCCAAAGAAGTTTTTAAGCCAAAGCTAGTCTAAGAGAAGCTTTCTGAAGTAAAATGTGCACTCTCTGGGGACCCCTTATCACACCTGTGTTTCCCGTATGTGCTCTGTTTTCACACATACTGGAGACACACTCACAAGCATACTCATTAGAATCAATGGGGTTGTTTCTACACAGAGACATGTCCATTTTTTATCAGTTGCACTAATGAAACACATACAGCACATGGACACGTACTGGAAAAAAAATTCTGAAATTAATGCTTTTTAATGCGTTAAAAAAGGTGGATAAATCGATAGATGCATAGTTTGTATAGCTATTTAGCCAAATAAATAATTAAATAAAAATAAGTGGGATCCCTCCCCACTTACTTCCTCCTAATTACTGAATCGTGCGAAGGCGGGGAGAAGGAAGCTGGCACTGATTGACCGTGGGGCTCGCGTGTCATTACAATGTCATGTGGGCCCCGGAAATGCTAGTTCCTACATCACAGGAAGTGCGCTGGCACTAAAGGTGAGTATAGACATTGTTTTATTATGAGGGTGAACATGGGGAATGAGAAGGGGTTGCCCAAGTAGTGGATAATGTCTTTAATGTCCAGCCATCGGTAGAGCCAGTAACAGGTAGTAATTTTCTACTCTATGTTTAGTCTATGTTTTATTTAATTCTTTATATACTACGAAAAAACATGCTTGTCTGGAACAGGAAACTATGTATTATATGAAAAGAAAATGAGTACTTGCTTAGACAGGCCATGTATTTAAGAACAGATGTGTTGAGACGTGGCACAAGCAACAGTTATATTTTACATGTAATAGTGGTAACAATATTTCTAACAATTTACTGGCCTACAAAATTTACGTTTTCTTGTATTAAATGCATGAAATAGGCTGTTTCCTATGGTAATTTGTCCCCAGATTCCAAATCTGCTTTCAGAATTTTTCTCTTGGGCAGGGATTTTGAGTTAGGCTGAGTTAACATGTCCAGTAGTCATCCGTTAGAACGGATCCTGCTAAGATTTGTTGGGAAAAAAGTTGTACAAACGTAACTTTTTGTCCGTTGTTTAATAACTGATTTCTGCCAGATCCGTTTATTGCCATTGAAGTATATAGAGAAGAAATCCACTAACGAATTGCTTTTTATTTTCCATTTGAAATGGATCCAGTAAGAAAAAAATAATCTGTTACTAGTGATGGGTGGACTCACAGATACCTGAGATCAGTAGGTCCAAATGGGTTTAAAAAAAATCCTGATTTTGACCCAGAATTAATCCTGGTCAGATGCCAGTCCACATATAAGTATATCAGTACCCGAATCAGTTAGTTAAATAAGGTGGTAGAAGGGATAGGAGATTGGGGTATGTGCTTTATACTTACCACTCTCCTGTGTGGCTGTAGCGCTACTTCCGTGGCCGCTCATTATTCTTCATGCATATCCACTGCTTCCCCCACCACTGACAGTCTTTGCATCTCTGATTGTTTGCAGTCAGACTTGCTCCCCTCCCTCTGTGACAGCATGTCTGACTGCTTCCAATCAGAGATGTTGTCTGTGTGTCTATATTGGTGTAAAAGTAAATAAAGAATTTAAAAACTGGCTCTGAGGGCCAGAATCCGACACTTAAAAATGATGGTAGAAGGGATAGTGGGACAAGAGCAAGCACATTATACTTACAGAGTATCCGGCATTGCTGTAACTGTTTCCGCAGCCTCTCATTCTAATTCCAGTGTCACTAATTAGCCTCATGCATATTCACTGCTTCCCCTGCCCACCGGCATCTGTGATTGGTTGTAGTCAGATCACGCCCCCACCTTGAGTGGCAGCATGTCTGACTGTTTACAATCACAGATCCTATCTTCAGATCTTTTGTGGTATAAAAATAAATAAATAAATGAAAAATTGGCATATTGTCCCCTCATATTATGATACTCAGCACAGATAAAGACTACGGTTACAGGCTACAGCCCCCAGCCATGCACTTATCTTGAGTGTTCAACTCTAACACTTTGGAATTATATGACCCAGAATTAATTAAACCACCATAATTCAGTATAATCACTCCAAAAAACTGTTAGTAATTTATTACAAATTTTATTTGGAAAAGATACAAAAACATTTTATTGCATTAACATTATCACACTATGGGGTTAAAGTTAATAACACATTAATCACACCATTAATTTTAGTCCATAAAGAAAACACTAAATGTGAGAACACCAATAAAAGGCCCTATAGGATGCAACTCAACATCTGAGCCTGCAACGATTAGAATTATACCGTATATAGGTGAGTATTGGTAAACAGCTGAGTATATCTCACACACTGGAGCACGGGTGGGTATACAAAATCAAATTATATTGGTCCGAACTATCCACAAACAATCACTAGGTGGCGCTCTAATAGCATGCCAAACTTATTCACACTTCTGTGTGACTGTTTGTTCCGACCAGGAACTAAAACCACCCTCCTCCAGACTCACCCATATCGTGTAAGTGTGCAGCAAAGATGCTGGGTTATGTCCCAAGCCCGACGCACATTTCGATGTATTCTTCCTCGGGAGCCATAAGAATAGAGCAGAATCGTGTGTTTAAATAAGCTTAAGGAAGCACCTTCGGCTGAGATCAGATGCAAACGCCCTTCACATGCACTCAGAGACGCCATGTTGGTTGTGGGCAAATGAAAGGGCATCCATTAAATAGGAAATTAAACGTGGATCCACATCAAAAATACTAGCAATATAAAACGGGACAAACCTGTAGATGACAAGGTGAATGAAAATCCTCCTCATATGTGCATAATAATATTATATTCACATACAAATAAAAATAAATATAAAGAAGACCATACACCGATCATATATATGGCGATATAAGCTCCTTCAAAGATATACATAAGACACACATATCAATAAATAAATAGAGGAAACAAGGACTTAACGTGCAGCAATTCAGTACCATCATATTCACAACCACAACCCCATGTAATACATATAAAATTCATTTTTATTATAAGACATGTAAAAAAGAAGGTTGGATTATCATCAGACATAAATATACCACAGTACAAAAGGTTAGGAGCACAGGGTAAACAAGGACAAGGAGAAGCAGCACATTAACCCAAACATGAAAGATATAAAAGACAGACTACCACCTCACTCATGTAAAATCTGATAAATCATGAAATAATATGGGTAATATTCCATGGGGAGGATAGGGTAAGCTAGATCAATTAATCCAACGGAGGTTAGTTGTAATCACACTCCAAGTCTATGTGACTAAACTCTCCATGTGCCGTCTGATGTGTTAATGGCTTAACCATAACTTCAAAAGAAGGTCAAACGGAGTATTTTAAGAGAACATAGTTCAGACTGGATCAGACTTACCCATATGTAAAATCACGCCAATATGATCAAAGGTCGTGTGCCCCTACGCACCTCGCCTAAAGCTTCATAAGGGGGAGGTAGAAGGGAAAAAGTGGCACTTTAGTGGTAGTCAGCCTTTTATATCTTTCATGTTTGGGTTAATGTGCTGCTTCTCCTTGTCCTTGTTTACCCTGTGATCCTAACCTTTTGTACTGTGGTATATTTGTATCTGATGATAATCCAACCTTCTTTTTTACATGTCTTATAATAAAAAAATAATTTTATATGCATTACATGGGGTTGTGACTCTGATTTAATATGATGGTACTGAATTGCTGCACGTTAAGTCCTTGTTTCCTCTATTTATTATCCTCTATTTTAAGGACGTGCTTGAGCGGTCATGTGATAACCGCATACATGATTCCACAACTGCGGACTTTTTTGTTTATTTTTGTTTACATATCAATAAATATATCTATGAAAGTTATGTAAATGATGTATACATGGGGCTAATAGAGTTCCATCATTCGCATTCTTTATCTGTGTCCCATCACTTATCAAACAGCATGACTGGCAGTCCATTTAAATACCTTACAAGTAAGAAAAAAGGAAAAGTAAAGCCATTAAAAACAAAATAAAAACACACACACAATGATAAAATAGGAGAACCAGGAGATCAATTAGTGTTATAAAAATGGAGAAAAAGATAATTTTTCATTTAAGCTATGTGGGGACATTGTTCCCAAACTGAGCAATTCAGTGGCACTCCAGCTGCGCCAAAATCCGTTTTTTGTTTCTTCCTCTCGATCCTAGTTGAACTTCAATCCCTATAATTTTGAGGTTTGTAGGATCACAATTATGGCACAGCTTGAAGTGCCGCGGGATCGTCCTTAAGGATTCTAGATCCTTCACCTCATGTGTCGCAATTATATTTCTGACATACTCTCTGGTGCGGATGCGAAGTTCTCTAGAAGTCAAGTCAATGTAAATTAAATCGCAATCGCATACAGCATTAGGCTAGAGCCCCACATTGCTTTTTACCTGCTTTTTACCTGCTTTTTCAACTGCAACGTTTAATGCCAAAATGGATGTGTTCTGCTTTTCAAGCAAAGTCTATGGGAATTTGGGTTTCTTAACCCCACTATGCAGTTCAAACTGCAGCCTTTCTTGTGGCAGAAATTTGGGCAAAACCTCAGCTTTGCAGTGCAAAACCCAAATGGCAAAAACAATTGACATGTCAATTGTTTTTGTCATTTGGGTTTTGCAGTGCAAAGCTGAGTTTTTGCCCAAAGTTCTGCCACAAAAAGGCTGCAGTTTGAACTGTATACAGCTGAGACTTCAGCAATCCAGGCTTCAAGATTAGCAAATCTGCCTATCATTCACATTAGACGCAATAGCTGAGTGGATTGAGCGCTCATCTAAGAAGCATAAGGTCGCGAGTTCTAGACCCCAGTAAAGAATTTTTTTTATTAATTATATTTATAATATATTTATAGATATAATTTAATTATGCAATGAGGGGAGGAGCCAGACATCAGCTGTGAGCTCTCTATCTCTCTCCTTTCTCTCCTTTTCTTCTCTCCTTTCTCTCTCGCTCTCCTTTCTCTCTCTCCTTTCTTTCTCTCCTTTCTCTCTATCTCTCCTTTCTCTCTCCTTTCTCTCTATCTCTCCTTTCTCTCTCCTTTCTTTCTCTTCCTTCTCTCTCTCCTTTCTTTCTCTTCCTTCTCTCTTTCTCTTCTTTCTCTCTCTCCTTTCTTTCTCTCCTTTCTCTCTCTCCTTTCTTTCTCTCTCTCTCCTTTCTTTCTCTCTCTCTCCTTTCTCTCTCTCCTACCTCTCTCTCCTTTCTTTCTCTCCTTTCTTTCTCTCCTTTCTTTCTCTCCTTTCTTTCTCTCCTTTCTCTCTCTCTTTCTCTCTCTCCTTTCTTTCTCTCCTTTCTCTCTCTCCTTTCTTTCTCTTCTTTCTCTACTTTCTCTTCTTTCTCTTCTTTCTCCTCTTTCTCTTCTCTCTCTTCTTTCTCTCTGTCTCTCTCTCCTTTCTCTCTCTCTCTCCTTTCTCTCTCCTTTCTTTGTCTCTCTCTTTCTCTCTCTCTCCTTTCTCTCTCTCCTTTCACTCTCCTTTCTTTCTCTTCTTTCTCTACTTTCTCTTCTTTCTCTTCTTTGTCCTCTTTCTCTTCTCTCTCTTCTTTCTCTCTTTTTCTCTCTCTTCCTTCTCTCTTTCTCTTCTTTCTCCTCTTTCGCTTCTTTCTCTGTCTTCTTTCTCTTTCTCTCTCTTTTTTCTCTCTTTTTCTCTCTCTCTTCTTTCTCTCTCTCTCTCTTCTTTCTCTCTTTCTCTCTCTCCCTTCTTTCTCTCTCTCTCTTCTTTTCTCTCTTTCTCTCTCTCTCTTCTTTCTCTCTCTTTCTCAGACCTGGCGATGATCAGCTGATGTGGTTACCTGATGGAATCAGCTGACACTATAAGTCGGGCGGTGAGGCCGACTTTTTACCGCCCGGCTGGCTAAACTATCAGCTGATGCTGTCGGACAGGAGTCTGCACTGAAGTGTGTAGTTTGTTTTGGTTTTTTTGCACTGATGCATCAGCTGATTGTATAAAAGCCATTTATACAATCAGCTAGTGTCATGTGATTCAGGCCCTTGACCCTGACACATCATCTGATTGCTTTGCCTTTTAGCAAACCGATCAGATGATATTAGATCCGGATTAGACAGCGCGGGATCCTTGACCCAGGATTACTGCGGAGGGGGGTTCTTTATTTCAATAAAGATGGAGTCACTAATTGTGTTGTGATTTATTTATAATAAAAATATTTTTCTGTGTGTTGTGGTTCTTTTTATCGGTACTAGAAATTCATGGTGGCCATGTCTAATATTGACATGCCACCATTGAATTTTGGGCTTAGGGCCAGTTGATAATATACAGCTAGCCATAACCCCATTATTACCCAGCAAGCTGTTGGATACAGCGCCAGATGATGGCGCTTCTATGAAAGCGCCATTTTCTGGGGCGGCTGCGGACTACAATTCGCAGCATAGGGGCCCAGAAAGCTCAGGCCAACCTGTGCTGTGGATTCCAATCCCCAGCTGCCTAGTTGTACCTGGCTGGACACAAAAATATGGCGAAGTCCACGTCATTTGTTTTTTAATTATTTCATGAAATTCATGAAATAATAAAAAAAGGGCTTCCCTATATTTTTGGTTCCCAGCCGGGTACAAATAGGCAGCTTGGGGTTGGGGGCAGCTCGTAGGTGCCTGCTGTACCTGGCTAGCATACAAAAATATTGCAAAGCCCATGTCATTTGTTTTTGAATTATTTCATGAAATTCATGAAATAATTAATTAAAAAAGGCCTTCCATAAATTTTTGTTTCCAGCCAGGTACAAATAGGCAGCTGGGGGTTGGGGGCAGCCCGTAGCTGCCTGCTGTACCTGGCTAGCATACAAAAATATGGTGAAGCCCAAATAATTTTTTGGGGGGGCAAAAAGTCCTGCATACAGTCCTGGATGGAGTATGCTGAGCCTTGTAGTTCTGCAGCTGCTGTCTGTCTGTATGGAGGAGAGCAGACAGCAGCTGCAGAACGGCAAGGCTCAGCATGCTCCATTCACTAGTGTATGCAGGAGAGCAGACAGCAGCTGCAGAACTACAAGGCTCAGCATACTACATCCAGGACTGTATGCAGGAGTTTTTTGCCCACCAAAAAAATTACGTGGGCTTCGCCATGTTTTTGTATGCTAGCCAGGTACAGCAGGCAGGTACGGCTGCCCTCAACCCCCAGCTGCCTATTTGTACCTGGCTGGGAACTAAAAATATAGGGAAGCCCGTTTTTTTTTTTTAAATATTTCAGGAATTTCATGAAATAATGAAAAAACAAATGACGTGAGCTTTGCCATATTTTTGTGTCCAGCCAGGTACAACTAGGCAGCTGGGGATTGGAATCCGCAGCACAGGTTAGCCCGAAGTTTCTGGGCGCCTCTACTGCGAATTGCAATCCGTAGCCTCCCCAGAAAATGGCGCTTTCATAGAAGCGCCATCATCTGGCGCTGTATCCAATACTTCCAACAGCCCTGGTGACGGTGGCTTGCTGGGTAATAATGGGTTAATACTGGCTGTGTTTTAGTAGCTAGTATTAAGCCAGAGATTCTTAATGTCAGGCAAGTTTGACCCGGCCATTAAGAATCTCCAATAAAGGGTTAAAAAAAGACACCACACAGAGAAAAAATACTTTAATAGAAATAAATACACAGACACATTAGAGACTCCATGTTTATTACTCCCTCTTATCCCTCCACGATCCGACTTTTCTGTCTTCTTTCTCCTTCAACACATGCAACTCTGCTACATCAGCAGTGCTGCATATGGGAAGATGCTGTTCCCCGTGCAGTGTTTTCACTCCGTGAGTGAGAAGGAGCTGCTGCCTGTAAGTGGTGACGTCACCACTGACAGGCGCATTGCTATAGCAACAGTGATCTCCGTTATTGACTGGCTGTGGCAGCCGGTTTATAACGGAACGGGGAAACAGACCGGGACCCAACTGTGTGCCAGAAGATATCGCCGGTACACCGGGATACACAAACGAGCACCGCGTACTGGAGAGATGCACTGACATGTCCTACATGACGTGTCATAGTCATGTGACTAATCTGTAGCCAATGAGATAACAGACACGTGACTGGTCACATGGCTATTTTGACATCACGGAAGGTCCTGTCAGTGCTGGTTACCGGGAGGACACAGCGATCATCAGAAGGAATAGCGACATGAGACAGAGTGCAGGACGGATCGTGGGGACCGGTAAGTGTTATGGCAATGTTTATTAACTGTATGTGTACATTTATAATGTGTTTTTTATGTGTTTGTGATTGCCTCTTATTGTTTTCAATGGGGTTCGAGAGGTTCGTCGAATGGCTCGTTGAACGGGTAACCATTCGACGAACCGAACCGAAATGAACTCGAACTCTAGGGGGGTGGCTCATCTCTAAAGGTAACCCAGACTCCTCCCTCCGCACTCCAGATAGTAACTGCGTACGTGTGGTATTCTTTGCTCTCTGGTAGCCCGCCTTAACACACCTATGACTATACCCACGATTAAGAAACTTCTCACGCAAACCCCGGCCTGATGCTCGAAAAATTTAGCACTTGAGGAGATCCTCTTTATTCTTAAAAATTGACCTGCTGGGATAGCTCTTATAGTGGATATTGCATGAGAGGATGAGGCACGAAGCAGAGCATTCACCACAGTCTCCTTTTGAAAAAGGTCTGTCTGGATAAAACTTCCACCGGCATTCAGCACCCTGATGTCTAGAAAATCGATTGCGTCCCTATTTGTCCTATAAGTCAATTTGATGTTATATGGGTTGCTATTCAGGTCCGTCATGAAGTTCTGCAGTTCCGAACCGATTCCCTTCCAGATAATAAAGATGTCATCTATGTAACTGTACCAGCACTGTGCATGGGCAGCGGCCAGCACGCCATCTTCGAAAAAAACCCTCTCCCAAAAACCGAGAAAGAGCTTTGCGTATGACGGTGCGCAGGCCATTCCCATCGCAGTGCCCCGTTCCTGGAGGAAGAACCGGTCCTTAAATAGAAAAAATGTATGTGTCAATATGAACTGCAACAGCTCCAAGATCAGACCCTTAAGAGGTTTATCCTAATTGCTCATGGACAGATAGAACTTTATCGCCTCTAGACCATCAGAGTGCCTTATTCAGGTGTATAGGATCTCAACATTTGCCGCTACCAACAAAACTTCATCATCGACAGGGAGCCCATTAAGTCTCCGTAGTATGTCCGAGGTGTCTCTGACATAGGAGGGCAGAGTTTCCACAAGTGGATAGAGATAGTACTCTATAAATTTTCATATTGGATGACTCAGCCCTCCAATGCCAGAGACAATAAGACGCCCCGGTGGACACTCCAGATTTTTGTGTATTTTTGGTAGTAAATAAAATGTTGGTATGACCGGATTCTAAGAAAAAAGACCATCGAAGACTTTTTGGTGATAATGCCCTGCGTCACAGCCTGAACTCATGTATCAATGAATTCACTGCACTCGTTTCATATATAGCAAACGTGAACAAGATTTTATTTGAAAGAATGTGGTAAAGCAAAAAACATCCAACGACGTTTCGACCCCCCGGGTCTTAGTCAAGTCGCTGTCTGATGGGTGACTGTAGAGTGAAGAATGATGTGCACTGAGGCACTGAAGCCAATGAAAGAGGTGCCTGAAGGATATGGTATGCAAGCGCAGCCGCGCCGTTGCTATAGAGTTCTCGTGTCCTTTGTCTGTGCGTCACAGCCTGAACGCCTCATGTTCGTACAAAGACATTGGTCAAATGTCCTCCATATTTTTTAGTTCCTCTAAAACTTTGTTTCTGTATTTGGGTAAGATTGTGTTTAACCCCTTGTTTCTTGAGGGACATTAGATCTTTTATAACAAGTTTGTTGAATATTTCAACCTGAGGAGATGTTGAGAAAGGGGGAAACGTGGTAGACTTAGGATAAATCGATTTAGGAAACCTGTCTATGCCAGTACCGATTCAGCCTCCAGCTCTTCCAGGCATCTAATGGCTTCCAGTTCTTTCCTTGTGAAGGAGTGCATGTCCAAATCTCAACTAGCACGTAATTTATGCAGTATCAGCTTTCGGGAGAACAAATTCAGGTCCTTGACGACTGTAAAAAAATCATAATTAGTGTCGGGGGTAAAAGTTAGGCCCAATTTAAGGACCGCCATCTGTGCCCCCGATAAGGTATACCCAGGAACTAAAACCACCCTCCTCCAGACTCACCCATATCGTGTACGTGTGCAGCAAAGATGCTGGGTTACGTCCCAAGCCCGACGCACATGTCAATGTATTCTTCCATGGGTAAGTCTGGAGGAGGGTGATTTTAGTTCCTGGTCGGAACAAACTGTCACACAGAGGTGTGAATAAGTTTGGCATGCTATTAGAGCGCCACCTAGTAATTGTTTGTGGATAGTTCGGACCAATATCATTTGATTCTGTATACCCACCCTTGCTCCAGTGTGTGAAATATACTCAGCTGTTTACCACTACTTACCTATATATAATTCTGGTCTGTGCAGGCTCAGATATTGAGTTGCATCCTATAGGGCCTTTTATTGGTGTCCTCACATTTGGTCTTTTCTTTATGGACTAAAATTAATGGTGTGATTAATGTGTTATTAACTTAAACCCCATAGTGTGATAATTTTAATGCAATAAACTGTTTTCGTAAGTGACGCACATCCGGCATTGTTTTATATATCGTAGCATGTGACACCTATGAGCGACGGTGAACGAGCAAAAATACTCACCTTATGGTTGCTCGTTGACACGTCGCTCATTTTCAAAAAGTCGTTTCTTCTTCTGTGCGCTGGTTGTTCATCGTTCCCAGGGCAGAACACATTGCTC
The DNA here is from genome assembly GCF_048569485.1 of Anomaloglossus baeobatrachus. Lineage (NCBI taxonomy): Eukaryota > Metazoa > Chordata > Amphibia > Anura > Aromobatidae > Anomaloglossus > Anomaloglossus baeobatrachus. Next base: position 154,607,695 of record NC_134359.1, read on the forward strand.
TGTTTGACACCCCGGGAACGATGAACACAGCTTACCTGCATCCCGCCGGCAATGCTGAAGGAAGGAGGTGGGCGGGATGTTTACGTCCCGCTCATCTCCACCCCTCCTCTGCTATTGGCTGGCCGCTGTGTGACGTCGCTGTGACGCCGAACGTCCCACCCCCTTCAGGAAGAGGATGTACGCCTCCTACAGCGAGGTCGTCTGGAAGGTAAGTGCGTGTGACAGGGGGTTAACGACTTTGTGCGCCACGGGCAACTAATTGCCCATGACGCACAAATGACGCGGGCAGGTACGATCGCTCGTGCGATCGCACGATAGATCGTTCCGTGTGACACCCGCATTAGAGTTGCATGGGACCAAGTTTATATATGGGGAGTGACCAGACGATTTGGAAATGAATATCCATTGTTCCCTTGTTTTTGCTTTCACTTATATTGAGTGTGTATCAAAATAAGTAATAAGTAAATAATTTTAAAAAACGGTATGTGGTCCATCATAATTTTGACACCCAGCCAAGATAAAGCCAACAGCTGGTGGCTGGTATTCTCAGGCTGGGGAGACCTATGACTATTGCCCCCAGTCTAAAAATAGCAGCCTACAGCTGCCCAGGATTGTTGCATCCATTAGATGTGACAATTCCAGAACTTCACTTGGTTCATTCCGATGGTTCTGGTGTGGTAGCAATCGGGGTAATAAAGGGTTAATGACAGCTCACAGCTTCCACTAAGCCTTAGATTAGAAATGGAAGGTGTCATGACTGTAGCTTGGCTCTGATGGAGTTAAGTCACGTGGGAGGGGTCTGTTCTGTTGTGCCTTGTTCCAGGACTCATGCACTTTATTATGGTGTGGAGACCTCCAGAACGCCGCCAGTCATAGTTCCTACCCTGCAACGTGTGCCACTGGTTCTCGTGAGTTAGCCCTGATCCTTCCCTCTACCCAGCTTACCTCTCCCTGACCTCCGTTTTTCTGTACTGTTTGTGTGCCCTGTCTCCCAGACCCCAGTCCTTTTCTGTGTCAAGGTTCCCTCCCCCTCCTTTGTACTTACTTGCTCTCTCAGCCTATGACCTCAGTAATGTTTCTTGACCATGGCTCTGCTTCCCCTTTTTGGCTTTTGACGTGACTGCTTAGCTGCTGACCCTCATGCTTCCAACAGTTCTCTCCCCTATTCAGATATGACTTCCTGGTTAAGACTTAAGCTTGCTGACTACCCTTTCTCTGGTGCGTGTGCCCCCTCATGGGCTTTAGTCTAACTCCTCTTTCCATCTCCATTCTGCTTCTGCGCTCCCTGGTGGTAGCCTGACAGAAGGCATCTATGAGACCCCCATTCATAATCTGTAAATCAAAAGAAACAATCATAAATTCCAAAAAAATCCTTTATTTGAAATAAAAATATACATCCTCTTTCACCCCTTTATTAACCACAAAACACACAGGTCCGACAATCCACACGAGGTTCCATGATGATTCACGCTCTGCTTGATCTGATGTGACAGCGGGTGGGCATAGAATATAATCACTTGCTGTGGGCTTCAGGCAGAGACTGAGCCACTGCGATGAGCGGTGATGTCATTCAGGTTATTTGCAGTCACACCTGGAGGTTCCCACAGTCCTCCACCTGTGATCGCAGGCAACCTGACCTCAGGTGACTTCATTGAACTGAGTGATCTCACCTCAGTTTGCCAAGAGATGCAGATTTGGTGCTGAAATTTCTACACTATATTCCTGCACCCAATCTTTACCTCCAGGTAAAAAAACCCAAAACTGCATCAAAACACCATGCGAGTTTTATACAGTAGTAATGCAATTTTTTTATTTATTTTTTTTGCCAGGAGGTATGGATTAAGTTTTGGAATATGGTGTAGAAATTTCAGCACCAAATCTGCAAAGATGCAACAAAGCAGGGCAGCTGCAGGCTGCTATTTTTAGGCTGTTGGCCCAATAAGCATGGGCCTCCGCAGTATGAGAATATCTGCCCCCAGCTGTTGCCTTTATCATGGCTGGGTATCAAATTTGGGGGGGTTTGCATGTCATTTTTAAAAATATTTTTTTAAAAAGCCACATGTGGGTCTTCTCATTTTGATACACAGCCAAGATAAGCACCCCGAGGAGGTGGGTGGGGGGGTTGCTGCTGCCTGTACCTTATCTTTTATCTGTGCAGGGTATCATAATATGGGGGACCCTATGGAATTTTTTTTATTTATTTATTTTAACACCAATAATAGAGACACATAGCAGTCAGACATGCTGTCACACAGGATGGGAGCGATATCACTGGCATATGCCGTCAGAAACGGTACCGCCGGCATCAGCTGTTGGCCACTGTTTGGTTGGTAGCCTATATTGCAGTGCAGGGACCTGATAGGTCTCTGTGCCGCAATGAATTTCAGCCGGATGTGCACCCTCACCTGAAGCAGGTACAAGGGTCGGTGGGTCCCCCCCACTCTCAGGTCTGGTCTTGCTTGAGCCCTGTGACCTTTACCGTTATGCCCCTGCTTGGGTGCATCACATAAAATGTACAGTTGTGAATGAAAACTCACTTCCATGAGAGAATAACAGCACTTAAAAATGAGACAACATGCTGCTGTGACTGAGTGATATGACATATATTTCATAATACCTTCCACGTCCTCTCCACTAATACATTTATCAGAGGCAAAGGAAGGTAAGCGCCACCTGCACTTGATATTACTACTGCCGAGAGAGCTGGTGCCAGCGTAGCCCCGGTACTGCTGCTAGTGGCTCCCACCTTTTTAACAATTAGTTGGAATTTTATTCTCATCCATTGCCAGTGTAACGTTTTTGTTTACCATACAGTTTCCACACAAGTATAATGTTTGCAAAGAAGAGAGAGAGAGACGTTTTTCGACGGATCTGTCACACGACGGATACAACATGAGGCCATCCGTCACAATCCGTCGCTAATACAAGTCAATGAGAAAAAAACGTATCAGCGCTGGATCCATTTTTTTCACAAAAAGACGGATTGTGATTGATGGCAAAAAAATGATGTGTGAAAGAGGCCTGAAAAGCTTCACTGATAAGTAGGTACACTCACGGAAAGGAAAATGTTGCAACAGCCTGCAGTATTGTTGTGGCACGAACTGTATTGGACTAGAAAAACAGGCATGCAAAATATCAACCTTTTTTTGTATTTTTTTTTAATATTTTTGGGGGGTTAAATCCTCTCATCCTACACACTTAGAAAAAAATTGCTTAACGTTAAAAAGCTGCATTGCTAGGTAAGTATACACAAAAAGGAATATGTGGCAAAAAGCAGCAGTGTTCATGTGGCGCATATGATTGCTAAACTGGTAAAATAAAACAGGTATGCAAAAATTAAAATGTGTCCATTTTTAAAGTGAAAAAGAAACATAACCCCAATGTTTTATAATCAAAATTTACATGACAAGAATAAGTGTCCAAAAAATGTCTAACGTTGAAATTTTTCTTTTGGGTTTTAAAAATTAGAAAACTAAAACACCTTGCACTTAAAAGCAAAAAATGCAAAAGAAATAAAAAATATATATAATGTTTAGGGACCGTCTGTCCCACAAGAAAAAAAACACACTTTGACAGGCAGGCCTTGGTTTCAATATTAAAGGGTTTGTTCACTGCTTGGACAACCCTTCTTATTCGCTATGTTTGCCCCCATTAAAATTAAATTGCTTATACTCACCTCTCGTGCTGGCCCCATTCTAGTGTTGTTGGCACTCACTCTCCGGATGCTCACATGACATTGTTACGTCATTCAAACACTGCATCCAATCACTGATGGCTTTCCACTCCTGGCCTTTGGACAAATTGAACACCAAGAGAAAGTCAGAGCTGCGGCTGATTGCTCACTTCCTATTGATGCTTGATAGATCTAAAGGCAGGGACTACAAAGTTGCTGCTGGTTGGACACAGGGCTCACGTGACATAGCTACATAATGGGAGCCCCTGGAGAGTGAGTGCCAACAACACTGGAAAAGCATTGAAAAGAGAGGTGAGTAGAAGTATTTTTATTTTAAAGGGGGAAAATATGGGGAATGTAAAGGGTTGTCCAACTAGTGAACAAAAAACAACTTTAAATACAGTATATGTGAATGATAACACAAAATGGTGTTATTAAGGTGTTGTCCTTCATGATATCATGGATCAATCAATTGAGTCACACTGACTCTGCAGGGCCTGCACTTACCTATCACTGGAATCTTTGTATTATCATTCACAGACTGAGCCTGATGCTTACATTCTCTATGTTCTTCAGTGAAGCAGTAGTCCACCAAACCCTGATTTAGGCCTTTCTATTCCTATTTTTAATAATGGGCTGTGCAACCTGACCTCCTGGGTTGTAAAATAATAAAATGGCCACTGTTTTTCCTGCTCACATCTTTTTTACAGTCTGTACGTGTCCTTCAAGGTGGCGTTATCTAGAGACCATGTGATATGATAGCTGGAGGATATTATGGAGGACATTATGGGAATGTCTGCACAGCCACACTTGACATCATTTGAGCCACACTGTGGCTAATGCAATCTTTGGCAATGTGAGAAATTGCACTTGGGTTGTTTTCTTTCATCTGCACACACTGAGTTGTAAATTGCTAGAATTTGCAGAGAGCTGCAAATTTCAAGAAATTTGATGTGAAGTCAAATCACAGCAAATCTATTCAATCATGCCTGTTTTAGACACTTGATGTTACCCAAGTGCAGCATAACTATTTGGCTATTACTTAACGAAGTTGCAATACTATTTGGCGCCATTTATGTGGTTACATTTTTGCAGTAATTAAAAAAGGGGCTTTTATAAGAGCAACTCATTGAAAGGTATTGTATAATCAGTTAATTTAATTTCAATTAAGACAGTTTTTTTTCTAAACCGGTTATCCATCAAGGGGGAGAATATTAGAAACAATCAGTTTTAAAGCACCACTCCAACGGGGTATTTCAGCACTTGAGTGGAGCTTTAATTTTATGCTCACTACCCCAGTCTTATACTGACCCTCTGGTACCCTCACCTTTTTTTGGTAATGCTTTGGTCCCTACTCACAATCTTGTGCCCATAATTTCTGACTGGCCAGAATTCAGAAGTTATATCACAAGTGCTCAATGCAAATCTATGAGAGCCAGAACAAGGATCTCATAGAGTTGTATTGATTTGGGACCTCCAGCATTCACAAACTGCTGTAGACCGAAGGGAGTCTTTTAACATGATAATGATCCCCTACACACTGCAAAAATTGTTCTGGCATAGAATCTTAGAATCTGGAACATAACAACTAGATGAAGGTGTGTATTTGGTCTCCAAATTCAGCTGATAAATCTAAACAAGTCATAAAGGGACATAAAGGGAATACCATGCAACTTACAGGATGATTATGACTTGGTGCTAGATACCATAGTGGAGCATGTCTTGTAAATTCCATTCATTGCTGGCTCGCTTGTTTTGTGAGTTGTATAAGGTGGACATACACAATTTTAGGTAGTTATTTTTCATGTTATGGCTGACTGGTGTTTATGTACTCCAGAAAATAAATGTAATATTTCTATAATTATGTCAGAATGAAAGATGAAACTATACCTTCACAATACTCAGAAGCCACTTACACATAGTATACTAAACTATTGTTTGGATGAACTACTGAGAAAATGGAGTTTTTGATAAAATGTCAAATGTTATTTCTCATCATTAAAAAAAAAATATGAAAAACATACTCATATAACAAAAATATGCATGGGGAAAAAAAGACAATACAAAAGACAAGACGTAAAATAGAAAAAGGATGAGTAGGTGTTAGTATGAGACTGCACGTATATGTAAACAAGCATAGAAGCAGTGAATTAGTTGCTCCCAAAAGAAAAATCATGTTCCCAGGTGCCATTATGCAATACTTGGAAGCTAAACAGCCATAGTGGTACAGGAATTCATGAGGCAAAACTATTTAAGACAGTACATACTTATCAAAGTGCTGTGTGCAGCCCCATAGATAAGGTGGAATTTCCAGAGGAGCAACTGATTCACTGCTTCTGTGCATGTTTACATAGACGTACAGTCTCATACTAATGTGACGCCCTGGCAAAACCAGGTAGTCACAGATGACTGTACCCCCACCATGGGTACAGGAATTGCCTCCTCCTGGGGAATTAACACCACATCCCACACACAGGAACACCAGCCACAAAGCCTAGTCGCTCCCCCCCATGACAGCCAGGACACACCAGTGGGCGGGACCAGCCGGATGGGAATGCCCACCTAGGAGTCTGGAGGTGACAAGGGGTGGGAAACAGTTAGTTGGAGTTGTAGTGGAAGTTGAAGTGGAGTGGCAGAGAGGAGCTGAAGTGCAGTGATGTCAGGGTTGGAGCCCTTGGACCACGGGAGAACTGACTATGTGGCAAACGGCAGTGTAGGGCCACAGGCGACAGAGATCCGGTCGCGGGCGACCTTAAGTGGACTGGGGCAGGGTTGTAGCCCGCCGGTACCAACAACGGGAATCCGGTCCGGAGGCCGTGCACAGGCAGGGTACCTGGACCCTGGTACGAGGCAAGCTTCAGGCCCCTTGTTAATTGACCAGGGGGACAAGGTACCAGGCCTTGTTTCCAAAGAGAGCAGCCCAGAGAAAGCAAACCAGCAGCCCAACGTGGGAAATAGGGTGTCCGCCAAGAACCCATTAAAATCCCACGGGTCAGAGTTTGTGGGTAACGGCTCCCTCTGCGTACAAAGCTGCAGGGGAGCGGATTTCTCCCATTCCAAGTGGGTTTAATCAACACACAGCAAGACACAAGTGCAGGAGGAAGGGTCCCTACCTTGCTAACCCGTATACAGGACCAGCACACCTCTCCAACAGCAACCGGCATCCGGCCTTGGTTTACAGTACAGACTCTGTGTGGATTATTCCTGAATCAGTTCTCCCATCTCTAGTTACCAGTACCACAATGCATGTCTAGCTGTAATTTGTTGCTCGTTAAACCTTCCACACAAGCAAAGCAATGAAATGATAATGGAATTATATCAGAGCTAAACCTGATTGCATATTTATACTCAAACAGTAGTGTTACCAAGCTTAGAATAGTGCTAGCTTAATGAAGTAATAAGATTAGACTTTTGTTTTTGCATTTCATCCCCTGAAATATGAGACGTGGAATGAGGTCATGGAAATTCAGTATTAAACTTATTAGAAACATATGCTCCGTCATATTAAACAAAGCTTCATAGCAGAGCTAGTTTACTTTTCATTTGTCTTTGGGACAAATTTATACTTTCACCTTAAAGAAGTTGTCCAGTTACCAAAACTGATTTTTTTTTTCTGATAAATCTTGCTAATATGTGCCCCTCAACACATCTATTATGTTTTTTCAGCAAAATTACCTTTTATTGTGCACTAGCAGCACATGCTCATTGCTGGCTCCAGCTCTGATGGGGTTAATCTCTCCTCTGACTTCCTGTATTCAGTTCCTACAAGTCCCAGAATTCTTTGTGGCTCTAGGGCGGTGTCTAGCTTATCTAACACACCCACTGTGTGTAACACCCCCCACAGCTCTCCAACCAAACCCTCCTCCCTGCCTCTTCCCAGTGGATGTGCACTGAGAGCAATCACACAGAGACAGCAGCAGCTCTACACAGCCAGGGGAAGAAAGTGTGTGTGCGCGTATATACAGTGTATGTGTATGTGTGCGCGTATATACAGTGTGTGTGTGTGTGTATATACAGTGTGTGTGCGTATATACAGTGTGTGTGTGTGAGTGTGTATGTGTGTGTGTATGTCATACTCACCTGCCTGCAGGGTCCAGGTGCCATGCCTGCTTCCAGCCCCTGTCTCGGTACCGCCGCTTCGGCTGTGTGCAGTCTCCCCGGGGCACGCACGAAGCTTGCAGGACCTGGCGGTGGATCACCTGATGCAGTCACCTGACGCATCAGCTGATCGATTCTCGCGGTGTCGCCGGCTTTTTCGCGCCCGGCCGGCTATCAGCTGATCCTGCTGTCAGGGAACTTCATCAGCTGATTACTGGAAGCTCCTGCAGTGATGGGCCAGGATCAGACTCCGCTCCGGGAGCTGCCGGTAATCAGCACATAAGTGAGTATGTATTTTTTTTTTTTGCACTGATGCTTCAGCTGATTGTATAATCGGCTTTTATAGAATCAGCTGCTGTGTCATGTGATTCACATCCTTTAACCTGACACATCATCTGATCGCTTTGCCTTCCAGCAAACCGATCAGATGATATTGGATCCTGATTGGACGGCGCGGGACCCTAACCCAGGATTACTGCGTAGGGGGCTTTATTTCAATAAAGATGGAGTCACTAATTGTGTTGTGTTTTATTGTTAATAAAAATATTTTTCTGTGTGTTGTGTTTTTTTTATCATTACTAGAAATTCATGGTGGCCATGTCTAATATTGGCGTGACACCATGAATTTCGGGCTTAGGGCTAGCTGATAATATACAGCTAGCCCTAACTCCATTATTACCCAGCTAGCCACCCGGCATCAGGGCAGCTGGAAGAGTTGGATACAGCGCCAGAAGATGGCGCTTCTATGAAAGCGCCATTTTCTGGGGTGGCTGCGGACTGCAATTTGCAGTGGGGGTGCCCAGAAAGCTTGGGCACCCTTCACTTGGATTCCAATCCCCAGCTGCCTAGTTGTACCCGGCTGGACACCAAAATTAGGCGAAGCTCACATCATTTTTTTTTTTTAAATTATTTCATGAAATTCATGAAATAATTAAAAAAAAAAGGGCTTCTCTATATTTTTGGTTCCCAGCCGGGTACAAATAGGCAGCTGGGGGTTGGGGGCAGCCCGTTCCTGCCTGCTGTACCCGGCTAACCAAGAGGGGTAATCCCGGCACACAGTGTATGAAAAAATGGTAAGTCCAGGTATGATATGCTTGAACAAAATTTCTTTATTTTTCACCAATTATTGTACTGCCCGCCCAACGTTTCGGCTCACGCAGGAGCCTTCATCAGGGGTCAAGAGCACTAAGAAAAAGAAATATGGTATACAAAGAAAAACAAACAGAGACAGTATTTACAAAATGCATCATAACATTACATCAAAGAGATTATAAGGAAAATAACCTATTGGGGACTATGGAAAAAATATGAAACCATTGTCGTAGTGTGAGGGGTAACCTAAAAGGATCTAACCGCTAGAGAGGAAGCGTCACTGACGTCATATTGACAATCTATTTGTCATACTACATATGATTGATAATCGTAGTACACATATGACAATGTCCCATTGGTATGTATCCTCATCCTTATATTCTGCTTTATTTATAACATACTACCTTTTACTGACACTGTTCTCATTTGGCAGCATTCACCTTATATCCTAAACTACCGTGTGAGCCCCTTCACATTATATGCCACCCCCCCTTTCGGTATGTACCGTTATATACAACCCCCTTTTGCCCCCCCTTTCCTTGTTGTCCCTTTAACTCTTTTTTCACCTATATTAATTATATGTTCTCACATTAGGGTTTTCCTTGTCTACTTTATCGGTAGCAACCATCTCCTCCTGTTGGATTAACCCATTAGCTGACTTCACTAAGTAAGTCAAACATGGTCCTACTACTTTTACCTCCCTAGTTACACTATGTGATATCTTATGCATCTCCTCTTTCCCCTTCTTTTCCCTACAATTCCCTCTTGCTCACAGGTCCTGCTGTACCTACATGATTCCTCACCATAACCATTTTCTCGGGTATGTTCTCCAGTAATTCTTTTGCTTCTTGACTACTGCATACTTTTCAGTTTCTCTCCTTTCCCTGTTTCCTTCTCCTTCTCACTATATCTCTTTATGTCCCTTCCTTCTCTTTTACCTTCTTTATCCTTTTCTCTTCTTTTCCTTGTTCTCTTCCCTTTTTTTCACCCTTCATACTCACAGGATTTTCTTTCTTCCTCTCTAGCGGTTAGATCCTTTTAGGTTACCCCTCACACTACGACAATGGTTTCATATTTTTTCCATAGTCCCCAATAGGTTATTTTCCTTATAATCTCTTTGATGTAATGTTATGATGCATTTTGTAAATACTGTCTCTGTTTGTTTTTCTTTGTATACCATATTTCTTTTTCTTAGTGCTCTTGACCCCTGATGAAGGCTCCTGCGTGAGCCGAAACGTTGGGCGGGCAGTACAATAATTGGTGAAAAATAAAGAAATTTTGTTCAAGCATATCATACCTGGACTTACCATTTTTTCATACACTGTGTGCCAGGATTACCCCTCTTGATTGACTTATTTTTTTCCCGAGCACCAGGATTATAGCAGTGAGCACAATTTATTCTCTACTGCTGTACCCGGATGCTACATGTCACTAACTGTCTCCACTGTGGGACTTGTTGTGCAGGTGACCGGATGATACATGTCACTAACTGCCCCACTCTGTGATTTCTGCTGCATAGTACCAACTGTATACACTCTCACCTGCACAACAAGTCCCATAGTGGAGACAGTTAGTGACATGTAGCATCCGGTCACCTGCACAACAAGTCCCAGAGTGGAGAAAGATAGTGACATGCAGCACACTATGTGTCAGAGCAGAGCATGTCACTGTCTCCACTCTGGGACGTGTTGTGCAGGTGACCGGATGCTACATGTCACTAACTGTCTCCACTGTGGGACTTGTTGTGCAGGTGACCGGATGATACATGTCACTAACTGCCCCACTCTGTGATTTCTGCTGCATAGTACCAACTGTATACACTCTCACCTGCACAACAAGTCCCATAGTGGAGACAGTTAGTGACATGTAGCATCCGGTCACCTGCACAACAAGTACCAGAGTGGAGAAAGATAGTGACATGCAGCACACTATGTGTCAGAGCAGAGCATGTCACTGTCTCCACTCTGGGACTTGTTGTGCAGGTGACCGGATGCTACTTGTCACTAACTGTCTCCACTGTGGGACTTGTTGTGCAGGTGACCGGATGATACATGTCACTAACTGCCCCACTCTGTGATTTCTGCTGCATAGTACCAACTGTATACACTCTCACCTGCACAACAAGTCCCATAGTGGAGACAGTTAGTGACATGTAGCATCCGGTCACCTGCACAACAAGTCCCAGAGTGGAGAAAGATAGTGACATGCAGCACACTATGTGTCAGAGCAGAGCATGTCACTGTCTCCACTCTGGGCCTTGTTGTGCAGGTGACCGGATGCTACATGTCACTAACTGTCTCCACTCTGGGACTTGTTGTGCAGGTGACAGAGTGGAGCAGATTGGTCCCATGCAGCGTCCGGTCACCTGTGCTGCTGGTAGGGGCACATGATCACACTGCCGACACCGCCCGCTCTCCTGACAGCTGAGCACAGCGGGCGGGTGGACAGTGTGATCACATACTTGCGTGACAGGGGGGATTTCAGTGGAGGAAACCCCCCTGTACTCTACACTGGAGCCCGTACCTTCCACAGCTGACGGAGGGTAAGAGCGCGCTCTGCCTTCACCGCTCCACACTGGCGACCTCCGACTCCTCCCCTCAATGCTGGGCTGTGACGTGCGGTAGTCACCGCCCACAGCCCAGTCAATCAGTGTGAGTGGCGCCGGCATCCTCTGACGTACCCGTCTAGTTTGAGAGCCCGGAAATGCCGGGACGTCAGAGGATGCCGGCGGCCACAGCTCCAGGGGGTCATGTGACAGGCACTGAGTGTGCAGGATAGCGCCGCTCAGTGCCAGAACTGGAAACAGAAGCCAATGGAGAAGATGCATACAATGGTAAGTGACACTCATTGGGGGAAAAAAAAAATGGGTGAACCACCCCTTTAAACAAAAAAACCCATCAAATTGAGACCAAGTGATGCTCTGGAATAGCATGTGAAATGTATATAAACAATACATCCCTAACCATCGGGCAACAGCAAGATTCACTTGTCAATAAACAGTGCAGAAATGAAGGTGATATTAACTCTATTGCCTTCATTCTGCACTGGTCAAAAAAGTAAGTGCAAGCCTTGGAAAATACATGTAAGGTAGTCTTTGCCTACTGAATATTTTTCATGTCAGAAAAAAGTGTTGAGGAGCCGGAAAGGTATGCCACCCACAAAGGCACTGTGTTGCCAACACTGTTGTGATGCACTTTGTGGCTGGCTGTCTTCCTCTTCCAGTGAATGACGTCTCGTGATGGCTACAGGTAATCTATAGCTTCTAATATATTGCAGCCTTTGCGGAGTGAATAAACCTCTATATGGAATAATACAGGCACATTGCTGCTGTATATTTACCTAGTGCAGGACATGACAAGGGTATTGAAAGTGTCTACTGCATCAGTAAATAAAAACGCTAAGTGACGATGGAATAAATGGCCACAGCTGCCTTTTATTAATTACAACATCAATATAAACAGAATCAGGGCCGGATTAAGGTTGGTGGGGGTCCCTGGGCAGAAAATCTGGTGGGGGCCCCATAAACGTTAACATTTTTAGCGATAACAGTAGAGCACGAACTGTAGCATTTAGATATAAATCCAATGAACATCTATCTTACCCTGTTCTGCCACATTCAGATTTCCAGTACTACAATACAGATACAGTCCAGGATCACTCACAGCCGTCACTTATACACACACAGTACAATACAGATACAGTCCAGGATAACTCACAGCCGTCACTTATACACACAGTACAATACAGATACAGTCCAGGATCACTCACAGCCGTCACTTATACACACAGTACAATACAGATACAGTCCAGGATAACTCACAGCCGTCACTTATACACACAGTACAATACAGATACAGTCCAGGATCACTCACAGCCGTCACTTATACACACAGTACAATACAGATACAGTCCAGGATAACTCACAGCCGTCACTTATACACACAGTACAATACAGACACAGTCCAGGATCACTCACAGCTGTCACTTATACACACAGTACAATACAGATACAGTCCAGGATAACTCACAGCTGTCACTTATACACACAGTACAATACAGATACAGTCCAGGATCACTCACAGCCGTCACTTATACACACAGTACAATACAGATACAGTCCAGGATCACTCACAGCCGTCACTTATACACACACACAGTACAATACAGACACAGTCCAGGATAACTCACAGCCGTCACTTATACACACAGTACAATACAGACACAGTCCAAGATCACTCACAGATGTCACTTATACACACAGTACAATACAGATACAGTCCAGGATCACTCACAGCCGTCACTTATACACACAGTACAATACAGACACAGTCCAGGATAACTCACAGCTGTCACTTATACACACAGTACAATACAGATACAGTCCAGGATCACTCACAGCCGTCACTTATACACACAGTACAATACAGACACAGTCCAGGATCACTCACAGCTGTCACTTATACACACAGTACAATACAGACACAGTCCAGGATCACTCACAGCTGTCACTTATACGCACAGTACAATACAGACACAGTCCAGGATCACTCACAGCTGTCACTTATACACACAGTACAATACAGATAAAGTCCAGGATCACTCACAGCTGTCACTTATACGCACAGTACAATACAGACACAGTCCAGGATCACTCACAGCTGTCACTTATACACACAGTACAATACAGATAAAGTCCAGGATCACTCACAGCTGTCACTTATACACACAGTACAATACAGATACAGTCCAAGATAACTCACAGCTGTCACTTATACACACAGTACAATACAGATACAGTCCAGGATCACTCACAGCCGTCACTTATACACAGAAAGTAGAGTTACTCACATATTTTTTTATTCATCCCAATGGTAAGGCAGCCAGGGCCGGCTCCAGGTTTTTGTGGTCCCCGGTTGAGTCTGAGTGGGCCCCATCCACACGTAGACACGCACAAACACATACAGGCATACGTAAATATACATATTTGAAGACAAATTCACAAAAATACATTTAAACAGACATATATACACAGTCATATACACTGACATACATGCAGACACAGACGCATTACAGGTGTTAATATGGAGAAGTCACAAGCAGCCTCACTCACCTCTCCCGCTTGTTTCCGTCCAGCTCCTCCAGGACATGTGGCTGTGTTGCATGATGGCCATCACTAACAGACATGACTGCACACCGTGCACACTGACAAAGCACTGCTGTATATACATCACAGGAGGAGCTGGGGCCCACAATATATACATTACAGGAGGGGCAGGGGGCATAGACTTTACTGGGGGGGCATAGATGTTACTGGAGTGGCAAACAGCTCTGGTGGCGTACACATTACTGGGATGGGTGGCTTAGCGCTCTGGGGGACCCATATAGTTCTGGGGTGCCGCACAGACTGCTCTGATTCATATATATATACACACACACAGCTCTGCTTCACACACACACACACACACACACACAGCTCTGCTTCACACACACACACACACACACACACAGCTCTGCTACACACACACACACAGCTCTGCTTCACACACACACACAGCTCTGCTTCACACACAGCTCTGCTTCACACACACACACACACACGCACAGCTCTGCTTCACACACACACACAGCTCTGCTTCACACACACACACAGCACTGCTTCACACACACACAGCTCTGCTTCACACACACACAGCTCTGCTTCACACACACACACACACACACACAGCTCTGCTTCACACACACACACACACAGCTCTGCTTCACACACACACACACACACACACACACAGCTCTGCTTCACACACACACACACACACACACACACACAGCTCTGCTTCACACACACACAGCTCTGCTTCACACACAGCTCTGCTTCACACACACACAGCTCTGCTTCACACACACACACACACATCTCTGCTTCACACACACACACACACACACACAGCTCTGCTTCACACACAGCTCTGCTTCACACACACACACACACAGCTCTGCTTCACACACACAGCTCTGCTTCACACACACACACACACACAGCACTTTATCACACACACAGCTGCTTCACACACACATTACACACACACAAACAGCTCTGCTTCACACACACACACACACACAGCTCTGCTTCACACACACACACACACACACAGCTCTGCTTCACACACAAACACACACACACACACACAGAGCTCTGCTTCACACACACACACACATGCACACACACAGCTCTGCTTCACACCACACATATTTCTTCAGCTCTGCTTCACACACACACACACACACAGCTCTGCTTCACACACACACACACACAGCTCTGCTTCTCACACACACACACAGTTCTGCTTCACACACACACACACACACACACACACAGCTCTGCTTCACACACACACACACACACACACACAGCTCTGCATCACACCACACATCTTTCTTCAGCTCTGCCCTTACCTGCTCTGATGCCATCCTCCTGCTGCTCCAGTGTAGGCCGCCGTCCTCCTGCTGCTGTTCCGGTGCCGCGGCCATTCTCCTGCTCCGGTGAGTCTCCTCTCCTGGCTGCGGTGTCGGTCTTCTCCTCCGCGGCCGCGGCATCGGTCTTCTCCTCCGTGACCGCGGCGTCGGTCTTCTCCTCCGCGGCTGTGGCGTCCTGCTGTGACGTCCGCGGCGTCCTGCTGTGACGTCCGCGGCGTCCTGCTGTGACGTCCGCAGCATTGGACGCCGCAGCAGAGCAGGGAGCAGGCACACCTCTGACCCCGGAAGTGCAAGCGCTGGTACTTCCGGGGTCAATCAGCGTCCTGCGCCCGCAGTTTGTTTTTGCGTCTTAGAGACGCAGATACAAATAAATGTAGGTGCCGCCCCCCTTCCCCCCGAAAACACAGCTGATTTCTTAGACTGTCTTTACGGAGGGGGAGAGGGTGTGAAGAAAAAAAAATTGCTTGCGGGTGGCAAGTATGGCCCTGGTGGTGGGAGCCCCCTTGGAAGCTCTTTTGGTGGGGCCCCCGGGGCTGAAGCCCCGCCTGCCCCGCCTATAATCCGGCCCTGAACAGAATTAAAATATAATTTCTTTCCTGAAAAGATCCTAAATGGCCCACCAACACTGGACAGTACCCAGTACAACATTCGCCAGTCACACCGCTCCAACTGGTGTAATATCTATAATAGAGGTAGGAACCTATGAATAAGGAAACATATACCTAGTTATACTAAAACACTATGATATAACAAGAAAAAGACACCTAAGTCTCTGGAAAGTTCATATATAACATTGATCCTGTATAGGAGTCCAATACCTGTAGCAGGTGTGTAAAGATTTGTATGCCTGCCTCCTGCCTCCGACACGCATGGCGTCACCTTCATCAGGGAATGAACATTCCAGAGACTTAAGGGGGATTTACACGCTACGATATCGTTAATGTTTTATCATCGGGGTCATGTTGTTAGTGACGCACATCCAGCGTCATTAACTATTTCGCAGCGTGTGATACTTACCACCGACCTTAAGCGACCTCAAAAATGGTGAAAATCGTTCACCATGGAGAGGTCGTCCTAAAACCAAAAATCGGTAATGGTTGATTATCGATGTGGTTCGTCGCTCCTGCGACAGCACACATTGCTGTGTGTAACACCGCTTGAGCGAGGAACGTCTCCTTACCTTCCACCGGCCACAATGCGGAAGGAAGGAGGTGGGCGGGATGTTACGACCCTCTCATCTCCGCCCCTCCGCTTTGATTGGCCGGCCGCTTAGTGACGTCGCGGTGACGTCGCTGTGATGCCGAACGTCCCTCCCCCTTGAGGGAGGGATTGTTCGGCAGTCACAGCAATGCCGCCGACCAGGTAAGTGCGTGTGATGCTGCCATAGCGATAATGTTCGCTGCGGCAGTGATCACACGATATCGCATCCACGACGGGGGCGGGTGCTTACACGCTCAATATCGCTAGCAATTGCTAGCGATGTCGTAGCGTGTAAAGCCCGCTTTAGGCGTCAACTTCTTGTCATGCCATATTGATTTAGTATAACTAGATATATTTTTTTCTTATTCATAGGTACTTACTTGCATGATTAAACACTCAGCCCTTTATGAATGGGCTTCTATAGTCATCTAGATCCTGCACTTTTTGCATGGATGTATACAATTTTTGATTCTGTATCTTATTAGAAAATATTTATCCTGAATTTATCTGTAACACAGTGACTAGATTGCTATTTAATTATTTATTTATTTACGTGCTATACACTTGCACATTCAACTATTTATTAGCTGTTTGCAGTTTGTGTTGCCATGTGATCCACACTGGTGATGTTTCTTGTTTTTAATTGTGTTTTTAGTTGGATTCAATACAATTTTGGCTATTATTATTTAATCTCAGGGGTACTTTGCACGCTGCGACATCGCAAGCCGATGCTGCGATGCCGAGCGCGATAGTCCCCGCCCCCGTCGCAGCTGCAATATCCTTGTGATAGCTGCCGTAGCAAACATTATCGCTACGGCAGCTTCACATGGACTCACCTGTCCTGCGACGTCGCTCTGGCTGGCGACCCACTTCCTTATTAAGGGGGCGGGTCGTGTGGCGTCACTGCGACGTCACACAGCAGGTGGCCAATAGTAGCGGAGGGGCGGAGATGAGTGGGATGTAAACATCCCACCCACCTCCTTCCTTCCGCATATCCTACGGGAGCCGCGGTGACGCCGGTAGGAGATGTTCCTCGCTCCTGCGGCTTCACACACAGCGAAGTGTGCTGCCGCAGGAGCGAGGAACAACATCGGACCGTCGCGTCAGCGTAATTATAGATTACGCCGACGCTATACCGATGATACGATTACGACGCTTTTGTGCTCGCCTGTGATGCCGGAAGTGCGTCACTTTCAATTTGACCCCACCGACATCGCAGCTGCGATGTCGTAGTGTGCAAAGTGCCCCTAAGACTGTCTCTTTGCCTAGATTTCCACTAGGTTTAAGGTTGTAGACATTTTGGATTTTGTATATATATCCCTATGCAAATCTGTATATAAGAAGTTCCCTTCCTCCCACCACATGTGCTGAGGGGGGATAGAGTTAAGGCCGCTTTACACACAGCGATATCAGTACCGATATCGCTAGTGTGGGTACCCGCCCCCATTTGATGTGCGACACGGGCAAATCGCTGCCCCTGGCACACAACATCGCCCAGACCTGTCACACATACCTGCCTAGCAACGTCGCTGTAACCGGCGAACCGCCTCCTTTCTAAGGGGGCGGTTCGTTCAGTGTCACAGAGACGTCACAGCTGCGTCACTGAACTGCCGCCCAATAGCAGCGGAGGGGCGGAGATGAGCGGGACGTAACATCCCGCCCACCTCCTTCCTTCTAAATAGCGGCCGGGAGGCAGGTAAGGATAGCTTCCTTGTTCCTGCGGCGTCACACGGAGCGATGTGTGCTGCCGCAGGAACGAGGAACAACTTCGTTACTGCTGCAGTAACGATATTTGAGAATGGACCCCCATGTCACCGATGAGCGATTTTGCGACGATGCAAAATTGCTCATAGGTGACACACGCAATGGCATCGCTAATGCGGCCGGATGTGCGTCACCAATTCCGTGACCCCAATGACTTCGCATTAGCGATGTTGTAGCGTGTAAAGCCCCCTTTAGACAAAGGATTGTTAGGTTCCAGGTTTTTCTATTATGGCCAATAGCAGGTTTTTGCTGTGCGGCACAATCCGGCGCTTTGCAGAAAAAACTCATCCAGTTTTTTTTTTTGCCGCCGGGTGCGGTTTTTCCTCATAGACTTTTATTAGCGCCGGATTGTTCCGCATGTACTCGCGTTTGATCCGGTTTTTGCCGGTTGCAGCAAAAATCGTCACTCTGGCGGCTGCACAGGACGCAGAGAGGAACGTTTTTTGTCAGCGGCAAAAAACACATAGCGACGCATGCGGCGCCGTGTGGCATGGTGCATAATGAAAGTCTATGCACGCCGAATCAGGTGGCATGCATCAAACGCCGGAAGCATGTACCGAATTCGGTTTTTACTTCTGAGCATGCCCAGAAGTGAGATAAATTCATTGCTTGTCAGAAAATATCTCTCTCTGGCCTAAGAAAATCGGTGCGAGTGAAGAGCAATAAAACATCGCATTTCACTTGCACCAATTTTAGCCTGTGTGTCAGCACACGAGCAATTATTTTCTCAGTCCTAATCGGACCGAGAAAACAATCGCAGCATGCTGCGATTGTAAGGCGAGACTCTTTCTCTCGCACCCATTCAAGTGAATGGGGCGAGAGAAAAATCGCACTGGCAATAGCCGGCTATGGAGGAGAGAGGGAGATAAATCCCTCCCTCCCCTCCTCCGTGCCAGCCCGCCCCTCTTGAGAGCCGGCCCACCCCCGCAGCTGAGGTCCGCTCGCACAGTCGGACCGCACACAGACGCAAGGACACTAGCATGACACTCGGCTCCTGCTGTGCTGCCAGCGCGAGCCGAGTGTCATGCGAGCATCGCAGTAGTGCTCCGTGTGGCCCCAGCCTCTCTCTCTCTCACACTCACACTCACTGACTCATTCACTCACTTTCACCCACTCACCGATCACTGTCGCGGCGCTGCACGGCTCTCACACTCCTCTGGCGGCTTCTCCTGATTTGAAAATGCCGGCCGGCCATTATTCAATCTCGTATTCACTGCTTTCCCCACCCACCGGCGCCTATGAATGGTTTCAGTCAGACACGCGCCCACGCTGAGTGACAGCTGTCTCACTGCAACCAATCACAGCCGTCGGTGGGTGTGTCTATATCGTGCAGTAAAATAAATAAATAAATTAAAAAAAATGGCGTGCGTTTCCCCCCAATTTTGAAACCAGCCAAGATAAAGCCACACGGCTGAAGGCTGGTATTCTCAGGATGGGGAGTTCCACGTTATGGGGAGCCCCCAAGCCTAACGATATCAGCCAGGAGCCGCCCGGAATTGCCGCATCCATTAGATGTCCCGGGACTCTACCTGGCTCAGCCCTGGTGCGGTGGCAATCAAGGTAATAAGGGGTTAATCATGGCAGGCGTCTATGAGACACCCCCAATGATTAACCTGTAAGTGAAAGTAAATTAACACATACACCCGAAAAAATACTTTATTTGGAATAAAAGACAAAAAAAGACTCTCTTTCACCATTTTATTAAAATCCTCAAATACCGCTCCAGGTCCGACGTAATCCACAGAGGTCCCACGACGATTTCAGCTCTGCTACATGAAGCTGACAGGAGCGGCATTAGAACACCGCCGCTCCCGGGAGCTCCACACAGCAACTGAAGGGAGTCGCGCTGTCAGCGGGGATGTCACTGAGGTAATGATGGGGTGTGTGCAGTGATGGTGCATGCGGGAGTGCCGGTGTATGTGCAGTGATTGTGCATGCGGGAGGGCCGGTGTATGCGCAGTGATGATGGGTGCGGGAGTGCCTGTGTATGTGCGGTGATGATGCGTGTGGGAGTGCCGGTGTATGTGCGGTAATGATGCGTGCGGAAGTGCCGGTGTATGTGCAGTGATGATGGGTGCGGGAGTGCCTGTGTATGTGTGGTGATGATGCGTGCGGGAGTGCCGGTGTATGTGCGGTGATGATGCGTGCGGGAGTGCCTATGTATGTGTGGTGATGATGCGTGCGGGAGTGCCGGTGTATGTGCGGGGATGGTGCGTGCGGGAGTGCCGGTGAATGTGCCGTGATGGTGCGTGCGGGAGTGCCGGTGATGATGTGATGATGGGGTCTCTCTCAGCATAATTAAAAAAAAAAATGGATCCGTTTTTTACCGGCTCCGTTGCATCAGTTTTTACACAATCTGAGACAGATCCGTTGAATTAGGCACAAACCAGATTGTGCCTGATTGCAAAAAACTGATGTGTGAAAGCACATCAGTTTTTTGCAATCAGGCACAATCCAGGTTGTGCCTGATGCAACAGATCCGTCTGAGAGTGTGTAAAAAAAACTGATGGGACGGATCCAGAAAAAAACGGATCTTTTCTTTTTTTTTAAAGCTGACAGAGAGGGAGAGACCCCATCATTATCGCACATGCAGGCACTCCCACACGCATCATCACCGCACACGTCCCGGTACTCCCGCACGCATCATCACCGCACACACCCGGGCACTCCTGCACTCATCATTAGAGATGAGCGAACTGGTCGTGGTTCGGCTCGAGTTCGGTTCGTCGAATGGAGGTCCCGTTCGAGTTCAGTTCGTCGAACGTTCGACGAACCGAACTCGAACCGCATAAGAAACAATGGCAGGCATTCACAAACACATAAAAACACCTAGAAACACTCTCAAAGGTGTCCAAAAGGTGACAAACAACTCACAACACAAACACATGGGAAAGTGACAAGGACATATACTCATGCGAAAACAAAAGAGCTGGACAAGGAAAAAGAGGAGGAGACACATATAGGCATGGCACGCCCTTCTAAAATCATGTAAAACACCGCAAGGTGACTCCAAGCGGAGTCTCCCTTTTTTCCAAAAATTGGGCCACACACACACACCCACCCCTTCAGTGGCAGCAGTTGTGCCCCAGTTGTACACTTCACAGCTAGATTTGCATCAAGCACATTCAAAAATACGCCATAATTTACCGTCCCCAGCATGACACCGGGGTAGGTAGCTAAGTCTTTGCTGAATCATGACTTGTTCATCTTGGCTCCTTTTAAAAAAACACAGCAAGCAAGGGTTACTCCAAGTAGAGTCTCTCTTTTTTCCAAAAATTGGGCCCCACACACACCCACCCTTTCAGTGGCAGCAGTTGTGCCCCAGTTGTACACTTCACAGCTAGATTTGCATCAAGCAGATTCAAAAATACGCCATCCTTAATCGTCCCCAGGATGACACCGGGGTAGGTAGCAAAGTCTTTGCTGAACCATGACTTGTTCATCTTGGCTCCTTTTAAAAAACACAGCAAGCAAGGGTTACTCCAAGTGGAGTCTCCCTTTTTTCCAAAAATTGGGCCCCACACACACCCACCCCTTCAGTGGCAGCAGTTGTGCCCCAGTTGTACACTTCACAGCTAGATTTGCATCAAGCACATTCAAAAATACGCCATTCTTAACCGTCCCCAGGATGACACCGGGGTAGGTAGCAAAGTCTTTGCTTAACCATGACTTGTTCATCTTGGCTCCTTTTAAAAAACACAGCAAGCAAGGGTTACTCCAAGCGGAGTCTCCCTTTTTTCCAAAAATTGGGCCCCACACATACCCACCCCTTCAGTGGCAGCAGTTGTGCCCCAGTTGTACACTTCACAGCTAGATTTGCATCAAGCATATTCAAAAAAACGCCATAATTAACCGTCCCCAGGATGACACCGGGGTAGGTAGCAAAGTCTTTGCTGAACCATGACTTGTTCATCTTGGCTCCTTTTAAAAAACACAGCAAGCAAGGGTTACTCCAAGCGAAGTCTCCCTTTTTTCCAAAAATTGGGCCACACAGACACCCCATCAGTGGCAGCACTTGTGCCCTAGTTGTAAATAGGATGTTTTGATTTGCATCAAGCACATTCCAAATGCAAAAGCATTTACTCTCCCCAGGATGACACAGGGGTAGTAAATTCCTTGTGGATCCATGACTTGTTCATTTTGATGAACGTTAGTCTGTCCACATTGTCACTGGACAGACGCGTGCGCTTATCTGTCAGCACACACCCAGCAGCACTGAAGAAACGTTCAGAGACAACGCTGGTAGCTGGACACGACAAAATCTCCAAGGCGTAAGTTGAGAGCTCTGGCCATTTTTCAAGATTTGAAGCCCAAAATGAGCAAGGCTCCATTTGCAAAGTCATGGCATCAATGTTCATTTGGAGATAATCCTGTATCTTCCTCTCCAGCCGTTGACTATGTGTCAGACTTGTTGTCTCTGGTGGCCTTGCAAAGGACGGTCGAAAAAAATTATGAAAAGATTCCATAAAATTGCTGTTACCAGCACCAGATACGGTGCTACTGGTACGGGTAGACTGTTGAAGGTGACGAGACCGTCCCATGTTTGTCAAGTTACAACTGGGAGATTCACTCCCTGCACCTGCACGGTTGTTTGGTGGAAAAGCCGAGCTAAGATCGAGTAACAGCTCTGCTGATACTCATGCATACGTGCGTCCCTTTCTATAGCTGGAATTATGTCACAAAATTTGGACTTGTACCGGGGATCTAATAGTGTGGCAAGCCAGTAGTCATCATCACTTCTAATTTTGACAATACGAGGGTCATGTTAGAGGTAGTGCAGAAAGAAGGCGCTCATGTGTCTTGCGCAGCCATGCGGACCAAGTCCACGCTGTGTTTGTGGCATAGAGGTGCTAACCGTTCTTTCTTCCTCTGACATGTCCCCCAACCTCTTTCAACTGAAATTTTACCAAGGTCTCCCTCATCCGCTGAGTCTTCCATGTCCATGGACAGTTCGTCCTCCATTTCTTCATGTTCTCCTGCACCTTCCTCAACATTTCGCCTGCTACCATGCGCCCTTGTTGATCCCTGTCCCCTATGGTCCCATGCCTGCCGCGTTGGTGATGATGAACGTCTGGACCTTGGGGATGTTGTTGTGTCTTGCGCATATGAATCCTCCTGTAGTTCCTCCCCTTTCTGTTGTCCCACCCCCTGACTCCGAATAGTGTTTAGCGTGTGCTCTAGCATGTAAATGACTGGAATTGTCATGCTGATAATGGCATTGTCAGCGCTAAACATATTTGTCGCCATGTCGAAACTGTGCAGAAGGGTGCATAGGTCCTTGATCTGAGACCACTCCATCAGGGTGATCTGCCCCACCTCTGCATCTCGTTGGCCCAGGCTATACGTCATGACGTATTGCACCAGGGCTCGGCGGTGCTGCCACATTCGCTGTAACATGTGGAGAGTCGAATTCCAGCGTGTCGGCACATCGCATTTCAGGCGATGAACCGGCAGGCCGAAAGACTTCTGGAGCGATGCAAGTCGCTCAGCTGCGGCGGTTGAACGGCGGAAGTGAGCAGACAGTTTTCGTGCCCTGGTCAGAAGGCCATCTAGGCCGGGATATTGTGTTAAAAATTGCTGGACAACCAGGTTCAACACGTGAGCCATACAAGGCACGTGTGTCACCTTGCCCAGGCGAAGGGCCGCACCCAGGTTTGCAGCATTGTCGCACACGGCCTTACCAGGCTGCAGGTTGAGTGGAGACAACCATTTATTAAACTCGGACCGCAGAGCTGACCACAACTCCTCAGCTGTATGACTCCTATTCCCAAGACATGTCAAGCTAAAGACCGCCTGATGCCGTTGCGCTCTGCTGCCAGCATAGTAATGAGGGGTGCGTGATTCCTTCTGCGCAGTGCGAACGCTGGTGGCCTGACCAGGCAGGCTTGGGGCGGAGGACCCAGATGAGGTGGAGGAGGCAGAAGCAGTGGCGGAACTTGGACAGACAGAGGATTGACACACAAGTCGTGGGGACGGCAAGACTTGTGCAGCAGACCCTTCACCATCTATCACCATAGTTACCCAGTGCCCAGTCAGCGACATGTAACGTCCCTGTCCATGCTTACTGGTCCAAGTATCGGTGGTGAAATGCACCCGTTCACACACAGAGTTTCTCAAGGAAGCGGTGATGTTGTGTGCGACATGCTGGTGTAGCGCGGGCACACCTTTCTTAGAGAAGTAGTGGCGACTGGGCATCTGGTACTGGGGCAAAGCGACAGACATAAGGTCTCTAAAATCCTGTGTGTCCACCAGGCGGAAAGGCAGCATTTCGGTAGCCAAGAGCTTACAGAGGGATAAAGTCAACCTCTTAGCTTTGTCATGGGTCGCAGGAAATGGCCTTTTATTTGTCCACATCTGAGGGACAGAGATCTGGCTGCTGTGTGTAGACGGTGTTGAATAGGGTGTCCCTGGAAAAATGCAGCTTTGTGAGGAAAGTGCAGGCGTAGACATGATGTCGCCTTCATCCAACGTTGGTGCTATCGATGTCTGAGAGAACTGTACACACGTACTTGTTTCCCCTTCCAAACCAACTGACGACCTACCAAGCAAACTGCCTGTTGCGGTTACAGTGGTGGAAGTTGTGCGTGGAAAACCAGGTGTGACAGCTGTCCCCACAGTCCTAGAAGATGAAGAGTGCGCGGATGCACTAGAAGGGGCAGGCGGTGGATGGTTCGCTCCGCTAGGCCGCATTGCAGCACGGTGAGCTTCCCACCGGGACATATGATATTTATTCATGTGACGATTCATGGAAGAAGTTGTCAAACTGCTGAGGTTTTGCCCTCTACTAACAGAATCATGACAAATTTTACAGATCACATAATTTGGGCGATCTTTTGCTATGCCAAAAAAGGACCAGGCTAGGCAAGGCTTAGAGGGCATGCAACCTGCTGATCCACCCCGACTAGTGCTCAGAGGCATAAGTGGTGGCTGAGGATGCAGTTGTAGACGTGCTACCAGTACTCCTACTCTGTCCAGGAAGGCGCAAGGTAACTTTGTCGTCAGTTGCATCCTCCTCCACCGTCTCTGTTGACCTCCTCGAGGGCCTGACTGTGGGTTGAAAGTAGGTGGGATCTAGAACTTCCTCATCAATTGTTGTGTTTGCACTCCCCTCACCCTCAGACCGAGCCTCTTCTTGCCCTGACTGAATATTTAAGTTGTCATCCCAATCTGGTATCTGCGTCTTATCGTCATCAGTATGTTCCTCATTGTCTATAACAACAGGTGTTACAGTTTGTGAAAAAGGGTCAACATTATGCTCAGAAACTTGGTCCTCACGGCCTGAATCAGAGTCACAAAGGTTCTGGGCATCACTGCAGACCATTTCCTGGTCTGTACTCACTGTAGCTTGGGAGCAGACCTCTGATTCCCAGGCTATAGTGTGACTGAACAGCTCTGCAGACTCAGCCATCTCAGTTCCACCATACTGTGCAGGCGGATGGAGACTTCAGAGCTGGGAGAAAGCAAGTTTGATTGGGATGACAACTCAGAGGACTGGTGTTTTTTGGATGCGGTAGTTGAGGTGGCGGAGAGGGCGCTTGTTGGACCACTTGAGATCCATTCAAGCATTTTCCTTTTTTGGCCATCGTCTACCTTTGTTCCAGTTGTTCGTGTCCGTAAAAAAGGGAGCACATCGGATTGTCCACTGTAAGTAGTAGACATCTTACTTTTGCTGGAAGATGGTCTATCTTCAGCAGATGTTAATGGAGCTTTGCCACCTTCCCCACGGACAAATCCTTTTTTTCCTGTTCCAACACGCCTCTTCCCCTTTCCACCAGCATCTGTCATTTTGCCACTCATTTTGATTGCGACAAGATTGTGCACTTAAAATGTGGTAGTAAAAATTGAGAGGTGGTGTAGATTGCAGCGGTGGTCTATCTTTATTAACAGCAGAATAAACAACAATAATTATCCCTGACAATGCAACTACGGCCCTTAAACTGGCAGCAGTGTTTGCTAGTATAATGGCTTAGTAACAATGAGTTTGAGTGTGCAATGCAGGCAGACGTGCTGCAGATATCTTTGCACTAGTGGGACAATACAGAAGTCCAACAGCCACTTTTAGGATGCCACTAAGTTTACTCAGTGTTTGCTAGTATAATGGCTTAGTAACAATGATTTTGAGTGTGCAATGCAGGCAGACGTGCTGCAAATATCTTTGCACTAGTGGGACAATACAGAAGTCCAACAGCCACGTTTAGGATGCCACTAAGTTCACTCAGTGTTTGCTAGTATAATGGCTTAGTAACAATGAGTTTGAGTGTGCAATGCAAGCAGACATGCTGCAAATATCTTTGCACTAGTGGGACAATACAGAAGTCCAACAGCCACGTTTAGGATGCCACTAAGTTCACTCAGTGTTTGCTAGTATAATGGCTTAGTAACAATGAGTTTGAGTGTGCAATGCAGGCAGACGTGCTGCAAATATCTTTGCACTAGTGGGACAATACAGAAGACCAACAGCCACGTTTAGGATGCCACTAAGTTCACTCAGTGTTTGCTAGTATAATGGCTTAGTAACAATGAGTTTGAGTGTGCAATGCAGGCAGACGTGCTGCAAATATCTTTGCACTAGTGGGACAATACAGAAGTCCAACAGCCACTTTTAGGATGCCACTAAGTTCACTCAGTGTTTGCTAGTATAATGGCTTAGTAACAATGAGTTTGAGTGTGCAAAGGGCAGGAGGGTACAGTGGCAGGGTTGTGGGTCTCTGGGTAGAGGAAAGGAAGCCTGCCTTTCTATCCCTCCTAATGGGGAAATGCAGCGAGGAAATCCCTGACCTTAGCTACACAGACGCTGTCATCTTGTGTAGCTGTTAAACTCTGTTTTCACGGACCTGTCACCTATGGCTCTGACCCTGCCGGTATTCGCCCTTAAAAGGACTGATAGAAACTTCTATCCCTATTCTGTACAGCGCTGTGTATGGAGCGTACACAGCAGTATCGGAGATAGGAGCTGCGCCAGTGATGACTGACACCAAGGACGCAGAAGGCAGATAATGGCGTGCTGGAGGAAAATGTCCGTTTTTATAATGCAGGGACATGTGACATGGACATCCTATCACACATGCCGTTGCTTCTCTGGCTAAAAGTCCACTTAGCTGTGTGTGTGTCTGGGATTGGCTGACATGCTGGCCCACCCCACTACACGTGCGCGCTTAGGGAAGGAAGACAAGGAAAAAAAAAAAAAATGGCGATCATACAGCAGTGATCTGGATGCGCTGTTCCCGCACACTATACACTGAAATTTCATAATAGTGTGAGTCACAGAGTGACTTACACTATTACAGCGGAAAGCCAGCTAGTAATTAGCTGGTCTTTTTGCTGCTAGAACCATTCTCGAACGTATCTAGAACTATCGAGCTTTAGCAAAAAGCTCGAGTTCTAGTTCTATCTAGAACAGTCCCCAAAATCACTCGAGCCGCGAACTGGAGAACCTCGAACCGCGAACCGCGCTCAACTCTACTCATCATCATAACCGCACACACCCCGGCATTACCTCAGTGACGTCACCGCTGACAGCGCGACTCCCTTCAGTTGCTGCGTGGAGCTCCGAGGAGAGGCGGTGTTTTACTGCCGCTCCTGTCAGCTTCATGTAGCAGAGCTGAAATCATCGCGGGACCTCTGTGGATTTCGTTGGACCTGGAGGGGTATTTGAGGATTTTAATAAAATGGTGAAAGAGGGTGTTTTTTTGTCTTTTATTCCAAATAAAGTATTTTTTCGGGTATATGTGTATTTACTTTCACTTACAGGTTAATCATTGGTGGTGTCTCATAGACGCCTACCATGATTAACCCCTTATTACCCCGATTGCCACCGCACCAGGGCAATTCGGGATGAGTCGGGTAGAGTCCCGGGACTGTCGCAACTAATGGATGCGGCAATTCCGGGCAGCTGCTGGCTGATATTGTTAGGCTGGGGGGCTCCCCATAATGGGGGGCTCCCCATCCTGAGAATACCAGCCGTCAGCCGTGTGGCTTTATCTTGGCTGGTATCAAAATTGGGGGGGACCGCACGCCGTTTTTTTAAATTTATTTATTTATTTTACTGGAAGATATAGACCCTCCCACCGGCGGCTGTGATTGGTTGCAGTGAAACAGCTGTCACTCATCGTGGGGGCGTGTCTGCCTGCAACCAATCATAGGCGCCGGTGGGTGGGGAAAGCAGTGAATACAAGATTGAATAATTGGTGGCCGGCATTTTCAAATCAGGAGAAGCCGCCTGAGGAGTGTGAGAGCCGTGAAGCGCCGCGTCGGTGATCGGTGAGTGGGTGAGAGTGAGTCAGTGAGTGTGAGTGTGAAAGAGGGAGAGGGAGGGAGAGAGAAAGGCTGGGGCCACACGGGGCACTACTGTGATGCTCGCATGACACTCGGCTCGTGCTGGCAGCACAGCAGGAGCCGAGTGTCATGCTAGCGTCCCTGCATCTGCGGTCCGACCGTGCGAGCGGACCACAGCTGCGGGGGGCGGGCAGGCTCTCAGGAGGGGCGGGCCAGCGCTGTGGAGGGGCGGGCCGGCATGGAGGAGGGGAAGGTGGGATTTATCTTCCTCTCTCCTCCGTAGCCGGGTATTGCGACTCTCGCTCTGCACGCGCGGTACAGCAGTGTACCACGAGTGCAGTGCGATTTTTCTCTCGCCCCATTCACTTGAATGGGTGCGAGAGAAAAGAGTCTCGCATTACAGTCGCAGCATGCTGCGATTGTTTTCTCGGTCCGATTAGGACTGAGAAAATAATCGCTCATGTGCGCTGACACACAGGCTAGAATTGGTGCAAGTGGAATGCGATGTTTTATCACACTCCACTCCCACCGATTTTCTTAGGCCACAGAGAGAGAGTGAGATTATCTGACAAGCAATGTTTTTCTCACTTCTGGGCATGCTCAGAAGTAAAAACCGAATCCGGCACATGCTTCCGGCGTTTGATGCATGCCACCAGATTCGGCGTGCATAGACTTTCATTATGCACCATGCCGCACGGCGCCGCACCCGGCGCTATGCGTTTTTTTTGCCGCTGGCAAAAAACGTTCCTCTCTGCGTCCTGGTCAGCCGCCGGAGTGACGATTTTTGTCGCAACCGACAAAAACTGGATCAAACGCGAGTACATGCGGCACAATCCGGCGCTGACAAAAATTCTATGAGGAAAAAACGCGCCCGGCGGCAAAAAAAAAACGGATGCATTTTTTCTGCAAAGCGCCGGATTGTGTCGCACAGCAAAAACCTGATGTGTGAAAGCATTCAAAAGTGAATATTAGGCCTCTGTCAGGATGTGATGTGAGGAGTTCTGGATTTTGGTCAGTGGTTTGGGAAAATATAAAAGTTACATCACAGCTCTCAGCCAATAAGAGGGGGAATGAAGCCAGGTACACCCCACTGCTCCCGTTTCTGGAGGTAGCCCTTCAGCACCACATTTCCCAGCACATACAGAGGGAGACTTGTTATCTCTCAGTTTTGTTTACATAGTTACTAAGCAAACAGAAAATTAAGTAGACAGATCCAAGTATAGTGGAATGGATGAGTCAAGGCTGCGTCACTGCAAAAGTATTCCCTTTTTATAGTGGTTTTATAGTGGTTACCACATGACATCTGGATGAATAAATACAGTATGTGAAAGCAACTAGACCCACTAATGCCACCATACCCTGCAATCAAAGTTATATTTAAACATCATGATTTTTTTATATAAATTCCCCAATAATATTTGAAAGGATTGTAGGTATCAACAGAGAATGGCATATCATGAAAATTGAGTTTGTGCTATAAACATATACTGTACCAGTCCAATGTTGGGATACAACTGTTCATGCATTGCTTTCCTTGTTCTTACCACTACCTGCCTGTTCTGCACAGGGTCAATCCTTGCGCCTTAAGGCCCTGTCACACACAGAGATAAATCTGCGGCAGATCTGTGGTTGCAGTAAAATTGTGGACAATCAGTGCCAGGTTTGTGGCTGTGTACAAATGGAACAATATGTCCATGATTTCACTGCAACCACAGATCTGCCAAAGATTTATCTCTGTGTGTGGCAGGGCCTTTAGAGCAGTCACAGACCTCTCCTGCTAGCAATATGGCTGCTTTATCTGACCTCACAGCAACAGAGCAGCTCTGCATTTTCCAGTCTGCTTTGTCGAAAGTTTGTCACTAATGACATCTTGCTGAATGACAACCAGCTCCGCTCAGTTAGACAACAGGAATCCAGCTGTTAATCAACATGATATCGGCAGAGTCGTCCACAACAGAGTAGAGCAAAAAAGAAGATGCTGTGACATCTCAAGAAGCTGCAGAATCATTAGCAGGAGTGGTCCATGAGTCAGCAGAGATTGGCGCTGGGTAGAACAGGCACGTAGTTAGCAACTACCTACCTGTATGTTCTTAGCTCCATAGCAAAATAATCAAACACCTGAGTATCCTTTTTAAATAACATTTTGCTAACCATGTCAAAGCTTGCCAGTTTGGAAGTGGTATAATTTGTGCCTTTTATTGCATCACATAAAATTGAAAAGTAATTATGAATTTATTTATTTTACACACTAAGGCGGGCTTTAAACGCTGCGACATCGCTAGCATTGGCTAGCAATGTCCAGTGTGATAGCACCCGCCCCCGTCGTACATGCGATATCTGGTGTTTCCTGCCGTAGCGAACATTATCGCTACGGCAGCTTCACACGCACATACCTGGTCGGCGACGTCGCTGGGACTGCCGAACAATCCCTCCTTCAAGGGGGAGGTGCGTTCGGCGTCACAGCGATGTCACCGTGACGTCAAACGGGGAGGTGCGGAGATGAGCAGGATATAACATCCCACCCACCTCCTTCCTTCCGCATTGCTGGTGGACGCAGGTAAGGAGATGTTTGTCGTTCCTGCGACTTCACACATAGCGATGTGTGCTGCCGCAAGAACGACAAACAAAATCGTACCTGCAGCAGGAGCGACATTATGAAAATGAACGACGTGACACAAATCAGCGCCGGATGTGCGTCACTAACGACATGACCCCGACGATATATCAGTAGCGATGTCGCAACGTGTAAAGCACCCCTTACAGTATATAGCGCTATAAATTCCACAGTGCTTCACAGACATAACCATCACTGTCCCCATTGGGGCTCACAATCTAAATTCCTTACAGTATATCTTTGGAGTGTGGGAGGAAACCACAGTACCCAGAGGAAACCTATGCAAACAAGGGGAGAACATACTCCTTTCTTTAATA
Organism: Anomaloglossus baeobatrachus; assembly: GCF_048569485.1. NCBI lineage: Eukaryota > Metazoa > Chordata > Amphibia > Anura > Aromobatidae > Anomaloglossus > Anomaloglossus baeobatrachus. The sequence continues at coordinate 154,639,202 of NC_134359.1, forward strand.
AGTCTACTACCTGGATACTTCTACGTTACGCTGACTTTTGAGCTCACAGACAGTAGCAAAGTGGTAATCTTGTTAAAAATTCTAATCTTTCTGATGCATATAGGTTATAAATTATGTCTAATCTAAAATTTGACCATCAGTAAAACACAATGTTCTTTAAAACCTTAGACGAGACATTTAATTTAAAAGGGTTTGCCCCTTTATCTTTATTTTAACATAGCTAAGACCAAAAGTAGTAGCACCTTTGAAATTGTTCAAGAAAATGAAATATTTCTCGCAGAAAATGATTGCAGATGCACGTTTTGTTATACACGTTTATTTCCTTTGTGTGTACTGCAAAAAAGGGCAAATTGGACATAATTTCACAAAAAACTCCAACAGTATTATGATATGAGTAAACAAAGCGGCAACCATAACAAAGCGGCAACCATAACAAAGCAGCACCCATGCTCATGATTTACTGTATAGAGCGCTGACAATCACGCCAACTCTTATTGTCACGGGCGGCGGGGCGCTGCGCTCGCTAACGCTCGGGTCCGGCGCTGCTGCTGCTCGGTGGCTCGAGCGGAGGGCCGGATCCGGGGACTCGAGCGGCGCTCCTCGCCCGTGAGTGAAAGGGGTAGTTTGGGTTTGGGAATTTAGTCCGTGACGCCACCCACGGGTTGTGGTGAGGTTAGGCCACCACCGCTGCTGGTGACGGGGATCCCGGGAGCGATGGTAGGGAGCAGCTGGGATGTTGTTTTCCCCCTCCGTGGGTCGGGGTTGGTGGTCCCGGGGCCCGGTGAGGTGACGGGGAGGCAGGGTTGGTGAGGTGCAGGGTCGCCTAGACTGCGCAGTGCGGTGCCGGATGGCACAGTTGTACTCACTCAGCCACAAATGTACGCAAAGTCTCTGGTAAACCAAACAGCTGGATGGACGGGTCCCGCAGCCAGCTGCTGTAGCTTCTCCCGGACGGTTGGTGGTGGCTGCCTTTCCCTGCACCTTTGTGTATGTTCGGTCCCGATGGATTCCCACTGGTAACCCGCTCCCCAGCGTGTATATGTGCCGGAGGAGCCCTTTTGCCTGCAGGCTCTGGCCCCTGGAACTCTAGCTGTGGCGGTAGCTGTATTTCCTTCTGCTGGTTGGACGGTTGCCTTCAATCGGGTCTTGGCTGTTAGGAAACCCCTGGGGTTCCGGTCACTGACGGATTTGACCTCTAATGGCGACTCCAAGCCTGGTCGGGGTCCGTAGGCCCTGCCTGTATGTGCTGGCTTCACTTCGCTCCCCGGTTTGGTACCGGCGGGTTACCGCCGTCCCCGGTCCTACGGTTCCGCGTTGATCTGCCTCTCCTGCAGACGGCCACCACCATCTGCCAACCTTGCTCTTAGTGCCCGGGCCACACACCCGGACACGGTCAGTTTACTCCTCACTCTTGCACTTCCCTAACTGCACTGCCTTCCTTTTCCCGCCTCCAGGACTGTGAACTCCTCAGTGGGTGGAGCCAACCACCTGGCTCCACCCCACCTTGTGTGGACATCAACCCCTGGAGGGAGGCAACAAGGATTTTGTGTCTGGCTGATGTGCCTGTCTCGGGGTGGGGGTGTGTGTTGCAGTACCTGTGACGACCTGGCTAGTCCAGGGCGCCACATTATAAATCATGTTATGACACTTATAGGGGAGTGATAACATGCTAAGTGGGTCAACTAGTCTGGGGAAACTGCCCCATCTTGCTGCTTTATGGCTATTTATTAGACATTGTAAATTACCGTAATAATTATATGAGGATGTTCTTTATTGCACAGCTTAGATAGACTGGCATCAAAATCTATGAATGCCCTGCTCACTAGCTACAAAGTGAAGGAAAATTGGTAAAGAAGAATACTTTTACCATACTGTATATCAAATTAGCTTACTATAAGCCATAGAGCTTATTTCAGATGATAGGAATGCTGCAAATGAATCTTTAGGTAAAGTAGTATTTCACAGTATTATACAGCAGATCATATCTCCATGTCTCTTTTTGAATGAATTTTATATGCTGCACATAAAAAGCATGTTTTGACAGGAAAAATGCAGCAGAAAAAAACACCTATTTTTATTGCGTTTTGCACTTTTTTTCAGATGCGTTTTTTCCTGCCTTTTTTTAGTCATGGCGATCGCGGGAGTTCAGGCGCTGTACCCCCACGATTGCCGGCGGGTTGTCAGCTAATGTTACAGCTGGGACCTGGCTCTCACTGCCCGGAGTGGTACCCGTACCGCTCCCGGCAGTTTAACACCCCCTAAATGCTGTGATCAGTGCGATCACAGCATTCAGGAGTTAGGGAGAGGGAAGAGGGATCGCTTATATCTCCCTGCCGACTGGATCCCAGCAATGGGATCACAGGGACTTGATCGCTGCCATAGTAACCCTGGGTTGTCACCATGACGACCCAGGGTTACTGAGCTATGTAGAGCTTCACAGACCATGCTGTATGCATAGTATATAAGGCGAAGTGCTGCACTATAATCCACTGTAGTAATAAAGCATTGCAGGGGATTATAGAAACGCAGGAAATAAACACAGAGACAATTGACATGCTGCTTCTTTTATCAGCAACAAATTCTGCAAGGAAAATAGAAGTAACGTGTGCACAGTAAGTCATGATTCTCATAGACTTTGCTGGCATCCTTTTTCCAAGGCCTTAATCTAACCCTTTCCCCTCATTGGTCCTTTTTTATTTGATCTATATTTAACTCAAATTAGAAAGTATTTTGCCTGATAAATTCCTATATGATGCAGTCACAACCACATGGAAGGTTAACAAAAATGCATGGCCCCTCTCCACCTCATTTCCTCCTCTTCAAAGGGACTCATCCAGATATATAAGTGTACTGGAAATGGAGGTTTCATAGACTGAGATTTATAGAATTTCCTGTGGGCTATGTGAATGGGAAATTAATCTGTTATTTGGGAGCTGCTTAGAATAACGACATGGGCACAGGTAATCCTATGCTCCTCTAAACATTAGGAATATTTCATAAAACAAATGTCCATTCACTCTAATTTATTAGTGCTTAACTTTACATCACAAGTGTTCAATAACTAGTAGTTTATTTTAGCTTAGGAATGCTTCACACACAGCGAGATCGCTGCTGAGTCACGTTTTTTGTGACGCAGCAGTGACCTCATTAGCGATCTCTCTGTGTGTGACACTGAGCAGCGATCTGGCCCCTGCTGTGAGATCGCTGCTCGTTACACACAGCCCTGGTTCGTTTTTTTATTGTTGCTCTCCCGCTGTGACGCACAGATCGCTGTGTGTGTGACAGCGAGAGAGCGACGAAATGAAGCAAGCAGGGAGCAGGAACCGGCATCTGGCAGCTGCGGTAAGCTGTAACCAGGGTAAACATCGGGTAACCAAGGTGTTTACCCGATATTTACCTTCGTTACCAGCCTCCGCAGCTCTCACGCTGCCTGTGCTGCCGGCTCCTGCTCTCTGCACATGTAGCTGCAGTACACATCAGGTTAATTAACCCGATGTGTACTGTAGCTAGGAGAGCAGGGAGCCAGTGCTAAGCAGTGTGCGCGGCTCCCTGCTCTCTGCACATGTAGCGACGTTATGATCGCTGCTGCGTCGCTGTGTTTGACAGCTAAGCAGCGATCATAACAGCGACATACAAGGTCGCTGTTGCGTCACAGAAAATGGTGACGTAACAGCGACGTCGTTGTCACTGTCGCTATGTGTGAACCCAGCCTTAGTTCAAAGGAAGAGAAATAAGGATTGTTGGCTGATCAGTTCATTTTCTTTTCCCACTTCATTGCTCAGTTTTCTGAGCTCACATGTCAAGTTGGATTCATTAAGTCATCGGTTAGTGTGAGCTGCACAGACCGGAAGTGTTAATCAGAAAAAGACAGTATAGTAATAATATTTTATTTCTATATTGCCTACATATTCCGCAGCACTTTATAAATTCAGAGGGTAAATGAACAAGCAAGATTGCAGGGCAGGTTAGTGAGGCTGCACTGAATGCACCCTGACTGCCGAGCCCAGTATGTAAGAGGTTAAAATCCCACTCCCATGCCCGAACCCTGCCCCCTTTATGGTGTCCAATCCCACTATTTTCCTCACAATTGGCTCCCCTATATAATTCCCCTTACTTCTTGGATTTGGCCTCTCCTCATCCTGAGACCCGGATGCTGCTGTGCTGCTAGCAACCCGGACACAGTCTGCTGCTGGTGAGAGATGGCTGACACTTTGGCTGCTGCCATAAGGGACAGAATGGGGAGGGATGGGGACGCCTGGCTTAACGCTTTCTTAGATAAGCCGTGTCCCGTCCCTCCTGAGGCTCAGGCGGTGATTCCCGGCGGCAGGCGGTCCGCTCGGCGTACCCATCCGCTGGAGCGCCTGAGTCCCACACCGATAATGTCGCGGGGCATGCGCACTTCTCGTGCTCACGCCTCGCGACTAGCCCCCCAAACTCCCCCTCGGTTCCCGACCGCAGTAGCTACATGCCAGTACTGTCCCTCTGGCAGCGTGGACCTGCGGTCGGTAGCTATGACGTCACGGGGCGTGCTCACGCCTCGCGACTAGTACCGCCCACTTCCACCCAGCTCCCGACCGCAGCGGCTGTGCGCCAGGACTGTCCCTCTGGCCGCATGGATCTGCGGTCGGGAGCTGTTGGTTGTACCACCAACTCATGTGGATCCCTCCCCCCTCACCCCCTCCCAGCTCCTCACCCCCTCCCAGCTTCCGGCCGTGGCTGATGCACGCAGGCACTGTTCCCCTGTCAGTGTAGAGCCGCGGCTTGTATTAGTTAACCCCTGCCTCCCCGAACCGCTATTAAAACAGCCACCACCATCACTAACAATAACAGGGGGACACCATGACTGTGGCTCCTCGTTCATAGGAGGATCTGCAGGCATGGTGCACCCCCTACCCCCCCCTCCCTCTCAGTTTATTCAGCAGGATGCACCCCTGGGTGCTGGGGCAGTAATAAGCCCTCCTGGCCCCTTTGCTCAGTTGCAGCCCCTCACCATGCCACTTTTGGTGCAGGGGGCTGCAGGTGTGCACCCGGCAGTATCTGCCCCTCCCCCACCTGCACGAGCCTCATCTGCTCGAGTATTAGCCCCTCCTGCCCCTCGTCCACCTGCCCTTGCTTGTCAAGCCCCTAATATTCCTGCTCTAACACAGGCGGTTGCTGGATCCCCGGTCTGCGGTCGTAGCTGCCGTAGGTGCGGAATTTGCTCTGTCTTGCTCTCCTCGGTGTCACCCCTTCGCAGCCCTGGCCTACGCAAATGCTCTGCAGGTGTACACCCTGCAGTGTCTGACCCTCCTCCACCCGCATAAGCCCCATTTGCTCCTGTTTCACCAAAAGCGGTTGCTGGATCCCCGGCCCGCGGTCGTAGCCGCCGTAAGCGCGGTAACCGTTCCGCCTTGTTCTCCTTGGCATCAACGTCTCGCAGCCCTGACCGCAGACGCTGTGCTGGATCACATGGCAGACATACCCACCATTCCTCCCGTCGTTCCAGATCCTCTCAGAGGAGCCGCCGTTCCCGTTCATCGAAGTGGCGTTCTCCTTCCACTACACCGTATTCTTCAAATGGCTCAGTTGTGCCCCATGGGCATCATCGCCGTCGTTACCGACCTCCTCAGAGGGAGACGTTTGTTGATCCTCTTCAGGAGCCTGCTGTCGCTCCCCTTCCGGATGTTGGTGAGTACCAATACTTGGTGGCATTGGGGGGTAGTGCGGGCATAGCAGCGACTATTCAGACACTGTTAGCTAATTTACATGCGGGTGGGGGAATACTAGTTAACCCTTCTTTAGCTGGTCCACCTCCTTCACAGTCTGACCCCCCACCTCATGCTGACATTCATAGAGACGCTTTCTTTTGCGGCATTGCCCCTTTGGGATCCCATTTGGATGCTGAGACTGTCCGAAAAATATGGGCGAATGACTATGTTGATATATGGTCTTTAGTTACGACCGATCAACATACAATTGACAAGGAACGAAGCTCATCTGATCGTACTTTCGAGAGGAGGCCAAAAGTGGCTAAGTCCATTAACAACTGGCTTCAGACATTTTTTTGTTATGGGATGTGTCATGGGACAGAAGCACCCTGAGCGCTGTTCTGAGATGTTTATATATCTCGACACCATTTATAATTCCAACAAGTCACATGGGGGATCAGCTTGGTGGCGTTACGACGAGGATTTTCGGCGTGGTTTGGCCCTTCAACCCCAGTTGGATTGGGGCATGAAAGCCACGGACACTTGGCTGCGTTTAATGCTGGCCCAGAAGGCTTATGACCCCCTTCACCCTGGCACCTCTGCCGCCTCTGGCTCAGTGGCCGTTCGTAGACCCGACGCGTGTTGATTATTTAATGAAGTCCACTGCCGCTTCTTTGGCCTATGTAAATTCAGGCATGAGTGCTCCGCTTGTGGAGGAGCACATGTAGCAACTCAGTGCCTTAGTTCATCCGCAAAATTGCCAGCAAAACCATCAAATATGCTGGATAAGGACGCCTGTGGGCGTTCTCGCGATGGGACCATGGCTCGATCGGTACCCTAATAAAGAGGCTGTTGCTCAACTGTGCTTTGGCTTTATTTTGGTTACCCTTCTTAGGGATTGCAATTGATTCCAAAGCTAGGGTTTTTTCGCCTCCCACCTGACAAAACTTGCTTTCATTTCCCATGGGTTTTTGGATCTGCCATAGCATCACATGGTGGCAATGGCTTGTGCATGTAATTTTGTTTGTCCATTCTGAATTGGTTCTTTTTGCGTTTTCCTTTGGCTTGGTCTTTTTTGGCGCTTGTCGAATCGGCGAGCAGTTGTTTTGAAAAGCACATTTCCGGTGGTTTTTCGGGCGGTTTACGTGTTTGAGTTTGTAAGTTCAGGAACGGATCCATCCGGTAGGTATTCTTTGGTTAACAACTACATGCGCTGCTCAGCTCTGGTGTTTCCTCCTACCTCTAGAGGATAGGATAGCCCCTAGCTGTCAAAAGTTCCAGTTCTTGTTCCTTTTACGTCAGTGTCTTTGGTTTACTCGGCCTAACCCCTTCAGTTTTGGTACACATTCTTTTAGGCCTCTGCCACACTCACGTGAATTTCACGCACGTGCCGAGAGACACGTATTTTCCCTGCGTGTTGCGTGCAGGTAAGTACGTGTCTCTGGTACGTGCGTGACACGTGTGTTCTACGTGTGCTATCCGCGATAGCACACGTAGAATCAGTAATTATTATACTCACCTGGTCCTCCCTGCTGTCCGCGCTGCTGTCCGTGGTGCTGATCCTCGGTCTCCAGCCCTCCCGTCTCCCCGCTGCTGCTGCTGGCAGGCAGTGAAGTGAATATTCTATGAGATTAATGAGCGGCGGTCGGCAGCAAGAGGCAGCAGCGGCAGAGACAGGAGGGCTGGAGAAGGTGAGTAAATGTTTTGGTTTTTTTTCACTGACATGTGTGTTTTCTCCGGCGCGTGTCACACGGGACCGCATCCACACTACACCCGTGTGGTGCGGGTGCGGGCCGTGTAACACCCGTGCTGCCGGAGAAAACACTGACATGTCAGCGCTTTGAAAATCGCACACACGTACAAACGCACACGGACACACGTTCCGTGTGGTTTTACGTGTGTGTGCCTGCTACAATAGGGTAGCATTGGTTAAAGTGTCTCCGTGCCGCCGGTACGTGTAAAAAATGAAAAACACGTGCCGGCAGCACGGATGTGTGGCACAGGCCTTAGGATGTGTGCTGCTACCGAGGCTGCACGGGCTGGTTTACCAACCCTGATCTTCAGCACGTCGGTAGTGGCGTTCTTCTTGTTTTGTGCAGTATGGTAGCCTTCATTTATTGCTTCACTAATGTACGGTGCGGTATCGCCCAAGCTTTCCGTATTCGGTAATGAGCTCTGCTCCTGTCCCAAGAGGTCCGACGTTTTAAAACTCCATCAGGGACAGGCAGCTATTTTATTTGCTTTCAAAATGGCATTCAGCAGGCCCTCTTTTTTATGGGTGGGGGTGCCTCCGTGGCGGTCAGTAGTTGAAAATGGTGGATGTTAAGCGAAGGCTGATTGCGCCGGGAGTCCAGCCTGGTATTACGCCTCGTTTGAAATTGGATAATTACAACGGTTAATTTTAAGCTGTGACCGACCCCAACCCAACAAAAGATGAGAGTTTGTATGAATATTTGATTATCTCTCCAATAAAGTTGATTTGGTTTACTACAATTGTGTGTTTTGTTCGGGCATGGGAGATTGGTTGAGTGGTGGGGTCTCGGCAGTCTGCAGGGCAGGTCAGTGAGGCTGCACTGAACGCACCCTGACTGCCGAGCCCGGTATGTAAGAGGTTAAAATCCCACTCCCGTGCCCGAACCCTGCCCCCTTTATGGTGTCCAATCCCACTATTTTCCTCACAATTGGCTCCCCTATATAATTCCCCTTACTTCCTAGATTCGGCCTCTCCTCATCCTGAGACCCGGACGCTGCTGTGCTGCTGGCAACCCGGACACAGTCTGCTGCTGTCCCACCCTCCCTCCCCTTTTATTGTATGTTATATATTGTTTTAAGTCACAGCGGTCAGTGGTTGAAAATGGTGGATGTTAAGCGAAGGCTGATTGTGCCGGGAGTCCGGCCTGGCATTACGCCTCATTTGAAATGGTATATCCGGTTGGATAATTACAACGGTTAATTTTAAGCTGTGACCGACCCCAACCCAACAAAAGATGAGAGTTTGTATGAATATTTGATTATCTCTCCAATAAAGTTGATTTGGTTTACTACAATTGTGTGTTTTGTTTGGGCATGAGAGATTGGTTCAGTGGTGGGGTCTCGGTAGTCAAGACTTTAGAGTTACACACACTAAAGGGTGCTTTACACACTGCGACATCGCTAGCGATTGCTAGCGATGTCGTGCGCGATAGCACCCGCCCCGTTATTCGTGTGACATTTGGTGCTCGCTGCCGTAGCGAACATTATCGCTACGGCAGCGTCACACGCACATAACTTGTCAGTGACGTTGTTGTGACCGGCGAACAATCCCTCCCTCAAGGGGGAGGTGCGTACGGTGTCATAGCGACGTCACTGCGACATCACTAAACGGCCAGCCAATAGAAGCGGAGGGGCGGAGATGAGCACGACGTAACATCCCGCCCACCTCCTTCCTTCCGCATTGCCGGTGGACGCAGGTAAGGAGATGTTCGTCGTTCCTGCGGTGTCACACATAGCGATGTGTGATGCCGCAGGAACGACGAACAACATCGTACCTGTGGCAGCAGCGATATTAAGGAAAGGAGCGACGTGTCAACGATCACCGTTTTTGAATGATTTTGAGATCGTTGATCGTCGCTCCTTGGTGTCACACGCTGCGATGTCGCTACCGGCGCCGGATGTGCGTCACTAACAACGTGACACCGACGATATATCGGTAGCGATGTCGCAGCGTGTAAAGCACCCTTAAGAGGAGTGAGGGGTCTGCTCTTAAAGGGAACCTGTCACCAGGTTTTTCCCTCATGATCTGCAGCCACCACCAGTGAACCCTTATATACAGCATTCCAGAACACTGTATATAAGAGCCCAGGCCACTCTGTATAAAGTAAAAAACTCCAAACACTTTTATTATACTCACCTAGGGGGTGGTCTGGTCCAATCGGTGTTGCTTCTCTCGGTCCGGCGCCTCCTCCATATTATCTGATCAACACCCCCCTGCCCAACCCTGTGTGAATGACATGTCCTGCATCATTCACACAGAGGTCTCCATTGCGATCCTGTGCATGCACACTTTGATCTGCCTGGCTGAGGTTGAAGTCCTGTAATGGAAGAGGGAAGTTAGGATTAAAGTGGACGCTATGCTTAGGCCATTATCAGAATAGAGAACATCGGTAGGGTAGTAGACAAAGATGAGGGAGGAGATGTAGACTGTTGTAGAACTGTGGAGAGGTTTGTAAGGGTGACAGCATGTAGATCAATAAAGACCAGGACAGCAGAGCAGGGGCATGCATAGAAATCATGGAACCGCATAGCAAAAGTCTAAATGCCCCCCGAATGCTTTTCATTATAGATATATATATATATATATATATATATATATATATATATATATATATATATATCTCTATAATAAACAGCATTCAGGGGGGCATTTAGACTTTTGCTATGCGGTTCCATGATTTCTAATATATTATATTTATTATATACATAATAAACAGCATATACGTTACTGGGAGCCGGTATGCACGTTACATGGTATGCACGTTACATGTTACTGTGAAAAAGAGAACAAAGAAAAATATTTTTTCTTTAACAAAGCCAGCTTACCATTACTGTTGTTTCGCTTTGTATAAAGTGGTTAATTATTCAGCTCCGTGACGAACCAAAAGCAGGAGTCCATGCCACTATCCAAGTAGATAGAAAAGTACAATGTCCAGCAAGCCAGGAAGTAAAAAGGATAATAACTGATGCTTTATTTTTTTAAAAAAAAACTATTCTTTAAAAATTCTTTTTAGTGTTCATTTTACATACAGGCAATAAAATGCAAGAGTGGAAAAATGTAGATTGTTTGCTAGGGATAGAAAGGAGGTGCTTTTCAGGTACGCCTTTATCAGATGACTGTGATGAACGTGTAGCTGAAACACGTCTCCTTTCTATCCCTAGCTGACAATCTATATTTTTCCACTCTTGCCTTTTATTGCCTGTATTCGTACCAATAAAAACCCTAAAAATTATCATATTTACAAAAAAATGAGGATGCTGGAAAGCACCCCTGGACATTGGCAGACCCAGGGTTGGGACATAATTTTGGAAGTTGCAGTTTTTCATCCATGTTTTGTTGTATCTTTGTCAGTATTTTTCTCAATCTAATTAAGGCAGTAATAATATTGTTGAAGTCACAGTTGTCCCTTATAAGCAAATTTTGCAGCCTTTTTGAAGGGCCTCAGTAAATGACGAGTTCATCATTGACTGCTACCGGCAGATCTAAAGGTAACTCAAGCTTTAGTTTCTCTGCAGGGTGATATAATCAGTCATTTCACCAGCTTACATTGCTCGTATAGACACAACATCATTAAACATATGTAGTGTTGAATTTTATCAAGTTTCAATGTTGGAAATAGGTGTGGCTGAGGCATATCCCTCTGTGACTACAAATCCTGCTAGCTGTTCTTCATCATTTATGAACGTTTGAAGTGCCCACACCTCACACTCCTGGCAGGGAGCAACACATTGTCCAAGGGGGTATAGTTTTTTAAAAAATAATACACCTTCAGAGTGACGATGTGCACCATGCAGCAAGCATTCTTACTTTGTCTGCATGCATGTCAAGCATAATGTTGTTGGCATTAACAGAAGTTGCCCAGTTGTAGTTGATGAGGATCCATAAACTGTGACATTTCACAGTGTTCTACTCTGCTGCTGCTGTGGAGATGGATTTGCCATTTGAGGGGAATGTGTAGTAGGTACATAAGTGTGACCTGGTGTTGAGGTGCCACCAGTAAACGCCCTGCCTTGCTGTACTGCAACACCACAGCTCAAAACATTAACTCAATGAGCCACCTATACAGTAGTATTTGTCCAATGTTTTATAGTTTTCTTTCCATGTCAGTAGTGCTAAACTGGGAGCTGTAACATCCTCTAAAGCGGGCTTTACACACTGCGACATCGCTAATGCGGAGTCGTTGGGGTCACGGATTTTGTGACGCACATCCGGCCGCATTAGCGATGCCGTTGCGTGTGACACCGATAAGCGATTTTGCATCGTTGCAAAACCGTGCAAAATCGCTAATCGGCGACACGGGGGTCCATTCTCAATTATCGTTACTGCAGCAGTAACGAGGTTGTTCCTCGTTCCTGCGGCAGCACACATCGCTCCGTGTGACGCCGCAGGAGCGAGGAAGCTCTCCCTACCTGCCTCCCGGCCGCTATGAGGAAGGAAGGAGGTGGGCGGGATGTTACGTCCCGCTAATCTCCGCCCCTCCGCTGCTATTGGGCGGCGGTTCAGTGACGTTTCAGTGACGTCGCTGTGACGCCGCACGGACCGCCCCCTTATAAAGGAGGCGGTTCGCCGGTCACAGCAACGTCGCCGGACAGGTAAGTATGTGTGACGGCTCTGGGCGATGTTGTGCGGCACGGGCAGCGATATGCCCGTGTCGCGCAACAGATGGGGGCGGGTACCCACACTAGCGATATCGGGACCGATATCGCAGTGTGTAAAGTAGCCTTTATTATCTACATTAATCCTAAATTGGCTGCTACCTTTCCTGTTTTGGCTTTTTTTGCAGGATATGATATTCCTTCCTGATAGGTTGTGCTGTATTATGTGATGTGAGAGCTGCAAGACATTATGGGCCGCCTATCTGGTCATGCCCAAGGTCATGAGAGCCCTTTCTGGTTGAAGCAATCTTCCATACTGCGTAAAATGGGAGCAGCAGCATTTTTGGTGATTCATAAAAATGTAATTGAAAATTATTTGAATTTGCCGGGTTCAGTGAATCTCCAAAAGCTCAAATCAAATTTGATTGGCGTCTCTAGACTGTACAGACCTGAATCAACACTATACCCTCTAAAACACATCTCTGTCCCAACAGAAAACACACAGACACAATATTTGGCAGGTATCGGTCACAACTTTACTTGGATATATACATTTTTTATAAAATTTTCACTCCGTATAAAATGTAAACATCAACAAACAACTTCGGAGGTGAGAAGGGATCTCAGACACACGACCATGGACTTCCGCTCTCCCACCGAACTCCTGTTTAAACATGCCGCTGTGACTTCACTTGAGAAAATGTTATTAACTGTTGACAACAGAAAAGAGAATAATGTCATAAACAATGAAAACGAATAGCAACACTGAGGGAGGGAGGGACAAGCTGCTGCCGGATCCTGGAATCCCCAGGGGAAGAGGGAGAAACCCCACCCCCGACTCCCTATATATAGGAAAGGGGCACGTGATATAATGGGGCTCAAACTTTAAGGAGGAGCTGGGACGGAGTTCCCTCCCCCCTAGGGAAAGCAGGATCCAGGGAGGTGGACGAGGCTGACAATTAAAAACAGCAGCAGGATTAACCCCTTGCTGCACAGTTTGGGGCAGTATCGTTAACCACTACACCGCCCTCCAGACTGAACAGACATGAATCAACACTATACCCTCTAAAACACATCCCCGTCCCAACAGAAAACACACAGACCCAATATTTGGCAGGTATCGGTCACAGCTTTACTTGGATATATAAATTTTTTATAAAATGTTCACCGTGGACTTCCGCTCTCCCACCAAACTCTGGTTTAAACATGCCAAGAAGGAGAACAGTATCAAACTGGGCTCCGACCCCCACTCATCAGGAAAAAGGCTTGTTCCAGGCCATCCTGGATACCGGATAAAAATATGTCAAGACCGATATCTGTCAAATGGACTCCGTCTGGCATCATAAGTCTCCTATTGTCACCCTCCAATTGTCTATGGCGAACCACCACACCCGAGCGATACCGAATAAACCGAGACATACGGGTATTGACTGTGCACCGGGTCCGATCGATCACCTCCAGATCACTGGAACCCTGCCATACCACTCTCAGAATGATTTCTGACCAAACTATCCGGAGTTCAGAGAAAAACCCCGGAAACCGATCCAAATCAGACCGCATCATGGTTAGCAATTCCGCCAACCTAATGTTCCCAATATCGTTTCCGCCGGCGTGAAGAACTAAAATCGTTGGAGCAGAGGACTGCCTGCTGATATCCACAACCTCCGACAGGACCTGAGACCACCTCAGGCCTCGAACACCTCTCCAAAGAAGTTCGACGTGGTGGAATCCGAGATTACGCCCACCCGGACGATTACCGGCTCTTTGAGCAGCCCAAAACACATAGGAATGTCCGACGATCCAAATTTTAGGCGTCGCCGGACCTAAAAAGGAGTGTAAACTGATAATTAGTCTTGAATTAAATCAGGGCGCACATATCTAACAAAGCAAGCTGAGCGCCAGCGACCAATACGTTGAATATCAGAATCAGACAGGCCGGCACGGGCAGCCTCGGTAGCAGCCCCAATACGGAATGAATGCATACCAAAGTGATTTAAAGACAATCCAGACACAGTCAAACAACGCTGGAAAAGAACAGTATATTGGTATCTGGTGAGGGGAGATCCATCTTCATGAATTAGCAGCTGGGAGCCCATTGTGCGCATAGCCAAAAATTCAGTCAAAAGGCGCAATGGGCAAGCAGGGCCTGGAGCGAGGAAAAGCCTGATACATGTACCTCTACCCAACTGGTCAGTTTTAGACCTACTGATAGGGATACGAATGAAGGATTCTGTTATTAATATGTCATTAAATTGAAGGCCGCCGGGCTTGTGCCTAGATGGCGAAACAAGCTCACTAACTCGGAGAGCACCAAAGAAGGCCAGGCTAAATGCTAACGACAAGAGGGAGACCTCCCAGGGGGTCGAACAGACCGCCTTGCTGGCTTCAATTAACCTGATGAGGGTTGCATAAGAAATGGGGTATCTATTATCAACAGACGATCGGGATTTGGCCCAACCCTTAAGGGATTGGCGTATAATGAAGGATTTAGTAACGTCAGAACAACCCCTTAGCCTGAAATGAAATGAAATGCCAGATAAATGCCTCTGAGCTACAGAGGACGAAAAACCCGAATTATAAAGGTGTATTAAATATCGGAGTGTAATCTCAGTATGGGTGGAGCTGTCAAAACAGCTAATCCCAGGACCTGCAATTATTAACCACTGCTGCCATGCCTTACCATAAAGCTGCCACGTCGAAGGGGAAACAGACGTCCGAATCCACGCCATCATTTGATCTCTATCAGGTCCCACAGCCATGGAGGGCACAAGCAACCGTGCAAGCTGGCATTGGGTTCGAGCCTCACAAAATCCTGCAAACAAGAGTTAGACAGTAAAAATGCTGAACGACTCCAGGAAGAAGGAACGTGTGCTCTAATCCAGATGTTGTTTTGCATGCAGAGTAACACAAGGTGGCGAAGGAGGGCCAGGACAGGAAGGGATGGTGAAGAGAGATGGTTAATACAATTGACCGTTCTGGGGTTCTCTAATTGGAAAGAAATATTACGGTTAGCTAGATGGTCATGCCACAACTCAACGGCCACCACAATAGGTAACAATTCCAACAAGGGGGCATTACCAGAAAGGCCGGAGCTTTCCCAAGAAGGAGGCCAGGAGGAACGACACCATTGATTACCATAAATGGAAGAAAAACCAGATGGGGATGCGTCAGTGACCAGCGATAGCTCCTGGTTAGATACTACAGGGCCCATAATATAATTAGACCTGCTGAATTTTGCTAAAAATTGGGACCAAATCATGAGATCAGAATGCAAGGCTTTCGTGATCCTGATTCTGTGGTCTGGGCGTTTTGCCGTTTTGCCATTTTTGTAGACAATGAAAGACGTCTAGTAAAAGCCCTGCCCATTGGGATTACCCTGCATGCAAAAGCCAAAGATCCCAATAAAGACTGCATTTGCCGCAGAGTAACCTTCCTGACTGAACAAAATCCTTCGATCAATTGCAACATGGTATGAATTTTTTGTGCTGGTAGCCTACAGACTATAGCAGTGGTATCAATTTCAATGCCCAAAAAAGACAAGACAGTGGTTGGACCCTCGGTCTTATCCTTTGCCAATGGGACACCAAACTTAACCATTAGTCCTATGAATGTGTCCAACAATGTTCTACAGGCACCTGAATCCTTGGGGCCAATGAATAGAAAATCGTCCAGATAGTGCGTGACGAATTTTGAGCCTGTCTCATAACGGACTACCCATTCAAGGAATGAACTGAAAAGTTCGAAATAGTGGCATGAGATAGAGCATCCCATGGGTAGGCAAGAATCATAGAAATAGCTACCTTCCAGGAAACAACCTAACAGGTGATAGCAGTCTGGGTGAACCGGTAACAATCGGAATGCCGATTCAATATCAGTTTTAGCTAACAATGCAGATGGACCAGACTCGCGTATGAGGGCAATTGCACTGTCAAAGGACGCATAGGATACCGAGGCGTCCTCAGGAGGGATACCGTCATTTACTGACTCGCCGTTGGGATAAGAAAGTTGGTGTATTAAGCGATATTTTCCAGTTTCCTTTTTTGGTACAAGGTGGAGAGGAGAAACTCGCAAGTTGGAAAAAGGAGGGGTTGTAAATGGGCCCTCAAACCTTCCTAATGAAAGCTCCTTGTAAACCTTTTCCCTTAAAATCCCTGGGTGTTTCCTAGCTGACGTAAGGTTATCGGCAAAGATGGGGAATTTAGACAAGTTAAACGGTATGAAAAAAACAAAAGAAAAACCAAACCTGATCTGACTAGCAGCGACTTTATTGGGATACCTGTCTAGCCAAGGGGACATCTCGGCTACCCTCACCCGGGTCTTTTTGATCATATTTCCGGCTTTTTCCAGGGAGTTTTGACGGGGGGCAAGGGCATTTAATGGCTGAATGTGCTCCGCCACAAGCGGAGCACTCATGTTTGTATTTACATAACCCGAAGAAGCGGCAATGGCCCTCGTTAAACAACCAGCACGCTCCTGGACGGCGCACGGCCACTGCGCCTGGACCTTGTGAAGATCCGGGCACAGTGGCCGCGGATTGAAAGGGATGCGATTGCTTTTGAATGGTCATTAAACAAAGCCACGAATCTTTCGCCCTTACTCCCCAGCCGATTTCTGGATGAAGGCCGAGGCGGCGGCGAAAATCCTCATCATACCGCCACCAGCCAGAACCACCATGTGTCTTGAATGAACTATAGATGAGGTCTTGATAAATGAACATCTCAGAGCAACGCTCTGGGTGTTTCTGTCCCATAATGCAGCCAAGTACTGAAAAGGCCTGCAACCAATTAATTGTTTTTGCTATTCTAGGCTTTCTATCATATGACCTGTCCGTGAAAAACCTGCGTTCCTTATCAACAGTATGTTGGTCAGGAGAAATTAGAGACCATATATCAATATAAGCGGTGTCCCAGATTTTTTGTTTGATACCATCTTCTACATGAGAACCTAGTGGGGTAACCCCGCAGAAAAAGGAATCCTTGTGTATACTTGCCTGAGGGGGTTGTAGTGACTAAGACGGCATTGACAAACCCTGCTTAGCCAGATGATCTGCCAAGGCCTTCAGGACCGGCGGTAATGCTGAACTGTCTAAAACCTCCCAAGCCCCCGTGAACTTACCAGATGCCGAAGTGGATGCCATCCCTTGGGAATCGCCGATGATACACCACCGCTGACGTGGGAAGGGGCATCCCTTACATCCCCGGGCAGTTCAGTAGTAGACTGTGCTCCTTGCGTCCCCACAGGCTGCGCCATTTATGTCCGTGCACGCTCACCAGTCGCCCTCGAGACACTTGACCCCTCTGATGACGTAGAGGGAGAGCGCCACCTGGAGGACCTGGAACGGCGACTTCTACCAGACAAGCGTAAACGCCGGCTTCTGCGCGTACGGGAGGAATTCCGTAACGAATGTCTCGAGCGCCTCCTGTGATCCGGCGAGCGGCGGTGACTATGCCGATCCGACCGACGCGACGCAGAGGGGGGGGGGACTGATCACTGTATAGGACATAAGCGGGACCCCTGGGGTCTGCGATGATTTGGACATTGGGCATAAGAAGTTGTGAATTAACATGTGAAGCAGGGGGAAGCTGCAGCAACTGGGGGCTCAAGGTAGGTGCTAAACTGAATGCAGCTACAGCTTGGCCATCAAGGATTAATTGTGAACTCTGCTGACCAGGAGTGGTATGCAGCGCAAGAGGGGGATTAGGGTTGGAGGGGATACTATTTGTGGCCCTTGGGTCAGGGCTACAGGCTGTTCAGCAGATACAGAGCCCGAAGCCTCTCCAGAAGAGGAGGCAGAGGTGTTATTATTGCCCATGGCAGAATATAAGGGGTTAATGTAACACTGCCATTGTATCAGTGAACTAAAAGTGCTGGGAGCTGTAGAGGAGGTGGGGGGAGGTGACATTAACTGTGCTGTGGAAACAGCAGGGAGGGGGGGCTGAGGGAGCGACACTCGAGGGGTGTATTAAAGGCTGCTGCAGCTGCTGGAAGCAGGGACAGGAAAGGAGCAGAGGACCCACGTGGAGCAGAGCACGCACGTGGAGCAGAGCACGCCTCGGGATCCGACCGAAGGGGGTAAGATGGCGGCGCTGGGAAGAACGCTGGCTCACGTAAGAGAACAGGAGGGGAAGTGGGCGTGGCCAAAGTCCACGCTCTGCTGCTGCGGCCTCCAGAGACAGAGACCGGGTGCGCAGATGGGCTGAATCTTTTAGGGGCGGGAGCGTCAGGACGAATGGCGGCCTCGCGGTACAGCATCCGGGGGAAAAAACATTTCCCCAGCAGGCACTGCAGAGCTTGGCAATGCATCCCCTAACTGTGACTGAGGACAGCTGAGCTCCGCAAATTAATGGGCCAGCCATCCCTCACCTTCCTGCCGCGCATGGGCCCGCAGCGTCTCAATGATCTGAAGGTCCATTGACTTTTCTCCTGCTTCCACCGGGCAGAGGCACGAGCTGCTGCCGGATCCTGGAATCCCCAGGGGAAGAGGGAAAAACCCCACCCCCGACTCCCTATATATAGGAAAGGGGCACGTGATATAATGGGGCTCAAACTCTAAGGAGGAGCTGGGACGGAGTCCCCTCCCCTCCCCAGGGAGAGCAGGATCCAGAGAGGTGGACGAAGCTGACAATTAAAAACAGCAGCAGGATTAACCCCTTGCTGCACAGTCTGGGGCAGTATCGTTAACCACTACACCGCCCTCCAATATTTACATTTGGAAAGTAAGTATATTTTTCACTAGAGTGTTTGCTATATGTTTGGTGCAGCCAAGCAAATATTGTAAACATTCATATTTGTAAATATTGGTAGTAAATGCTTACTCTTATGAGAATGCAGCTAAAACGTTTTTTTTAAATTGAATACCCTTTGTGGCAATTCATGTCATAAACAAAAATCATGTCACTACAAGATCTAAGCAGCAAAGCTCCATGGGGGAGGGGTGAGCACATAGTTTTGGTACTGCTAGAAAAAGAAAAAAATAAAGTTGATAACTGAAGACCATAGTTATTGATGTAATAAAATGCCATGTCTGTGAAAAATTGAAAGAGTCAAGACAAATATTTGGAGGGAAAGCCAAGAAAAAAGACCTTCAGGAACATTTTCAAATATTTTTTAAAGATCTCTTACCTATAAAGCATAAATTTAGTTAAAATGTAGAAAATAATAAAAAGTTTAATAACACTATGAAGAAACTATAACTTCTGATAAAAAAAAAAATATTTTTGTAATTAACTTTGTGGTCAATATATTATTATTGCTAATATGACATGTAAGTTGCTCACTACACAAAAATTGCTGACATTTGATGACAGGGAGGTGAAAGGTGAGCCCAAAAACATTTATCAACTATTAGAGTTTTTAGTCCAATACAAAAATGTTATCTTACGTACAGTATTTTGACAGTGGTATAATTGCAGGTAAAGCACTGGTAACAGCAAAAAAAGCCTCACCATGCTTTTGAATACTGGCATTGCAATTATTACAGTTTTCATGGGATAGACTAAAAATAGTAATTGAATGATGGTAAATGGCAGTTATGTGGAGGAAACATTAAAGGGAACTAACCACCAGGATTTTGCTATATAAATCTAAGGCAGTACCATACTGGCACTAGGGTGCTGAATTCAAGCATACCTTTTGTTGACAGATCGGCTGCTTGATTGCTGAAATATCTGTAATCAAAGTCCCAGAAATGTGTGCTGCCCCCGTGAAAGCAGCCGGGCTGCTCGGATCCGGATCCACGGTGGCTCGAGGGTCTCCGGACCCGGGGGTCATGAGGCCACTCAAATGAAGGGTGTATTTACAGGAAGAATTATAGAGTTCGTGATGCCACCCATGGTATGTGGTAACTAGGAGTACCACCACTGCAGTTGGGAGTACCCGGGGGTGATGGAGTGGGGCAGCCAGGTGTTGTAACCCTCCACGGGTAGGGGGGAATACCCCGGGACTCGGTGATGATGAAGGGGAGTGCCGTTGGGTGAAAAGGGGTCACTTATATACTCACTCAGTCCATTAAGCTGACACTAACAACTGGATAAACCAAAGTTCTGGATATCGCTGCCACTTAGGGGAGCTTAGTTCGGGTCCCTTCCCCAATGGTGCTGCCTGGTGATCCGTGACCTGCCTCCTGGCACTATGTTTACTTCTCTGTTGGTCCCGGTAGTATGGAACTTGCCGGGCCCCGCTCCCCACTATGGCTAAGTGTGGGAGCTTGCTCTCAGGGTTCACACTTGGGATTTTCTGGACAATTTTGAGTGGAAAGTCCTATCCCCCTCGTTCCGCTAGTACCCCGATTCTGGAGTGGGTGGAGAGTGGATCTTGAAGGCTCCATTCTCGTCGGGTAAATTGTCAGGTTGCCTAAAGCTACTCCCTGACCTAGTGTCCAAGTACCCCGTCTTGCCTTGGTCCCAGCCCGGTGATGGTGCAAGGCCGCCGGCTGTCCTCTTTGACAGATCCGTGCCCCTTGCCACGATCCCCTGTGACCGGGGGTCCAGCTCTTCTAGGCCCAGACCACCGTCTGCCACCTAGATAGCTTCCTAGGAGCCCTGCTCCTGACCTCCTCTCTCTTTCACTTCCAACACACTCCTGACCTCCCCTTTCCAACCCCCCAGGTGGGCGACCCTATTCCACTCAGGCCGTCCATTGGTGTGTTTGTTGGGTGTGGTGCAGAGTTTACCTAGGGTTTGATTAGCTGATGTAGGCAACACCATATAGTTGGGGACACATAACCAAGAAGGAGGTGGATACTGCACGGGAGGGCAGATTGTGCAATACCCTGTGATGACCTGATAGTCCAGGGGCATCACAAATGCACTGCACCTTTGATTGGCATGTGCATCGGGGGCAAGATGAAGTGGGTCGGGTTCTCGATGTAACTTCCTCCTCCTGCCTCCTCTATGGTGTGCCCTCTTTTCTTTATTTCAATTACACACTGCACTGTCATAATTAAATTAAGGA
Source organism: Anomaloglossus baeobatrachus (assembly GCF_048569485.1). Lineage (NCBI taxonomy): Eukaryota > Metazoa > Chordata > Amphibia > Anura > Aromobatidae > Anomaloglossus > Anomaloglossus baeobatrachus. The sequence continues at coordinate 154,660,189 of NC_134359.1, forward strand.
AAGGGTGCATGCCTTAGACGATGCAGGAGGAGGAATTTATATCAAGAACCCGACCGACAAAGGCCCACACCACTGCACACGTCAATCAAAAGTGCAATGCATTTCTGGAACTTTGATTATAGATATTTCAGGAATCAAGCATCCAATCTTTCAACAAAATGTATGCTTGGATGTGTAGCACCCACAGGCAAGGGTTAAATTTACTTGTCGCCGTACTTGGTGATGTCATATCTGGGGATGTCACAAGTGGCCTTTGCCCGATTTTGTGGCCCCGAGGTGTACAATAAAAGGAGGGCGGGAGGATAGTGATAGTGGAGATGATTTTTCTCGTGACGCCACCTGCGGTATGCGCCGCTGCTGTCGCTGTCCTCCGGGGCAGATTGTTGTAGCAATTAAGATGTTTCTGCTCCCCACAAGTGGAGTGGGCCCTAGGGAGGAGGAAGAGGGAAGTAGTGGCTGTTCGTGCCGAAGCGCGGGGCGCTGGCAAGGACAGGTAGACACAGTCTCTGTGGTTTTCAGGTCTCTTTACTCACAGTTCCAGTTTGCCTGGGAGATACCGGTCACTGCCGTGATGGGCCCCAGTCGATCACGAATCCGTTGGAGGTCAGAACCAGTACGGTGGTCGATGAGCCCTTCCTCCTTGCTCCTGTAGAGGTGGATTCCTGTGGCCTGAAGCTACTTGGGGACCCTGGTTCTTGAAAAGTGAACTTTTGTCCCGTATGCAGGTGCCACGGGTCCGTGGTGGGGCCTGACTTAGATCACGACCCCGAACCTTATGTAGCACTGTGCTCCAGGAACTGTGGTGGCCTGAGGGAAATACAATCCCCCTGGCCTGCAGATTTTGGTGATACAACTTAAGGTATGTTCTACCCTAGGATTCTGCACCCTGCACTGTGCCAGTCCCGAGGGAGCACTGAAGCTTTCCCCTCAGCGACCGTATTAACTCCTCTATCCCACCAGAGCCACAGGTATACCCGTGCGCTCTCTTCCTGTCTTGAAAGAGAACTCTCTAAATATTGTGTTGCTCCTCACTCCCCCCGGTGGTTGCTCCTCCCTCAGTTCCCTGTCACTAGTGGGTGGCAGCCCCCCATGTTTGGTGACTGGCTTAAGACCCAACCCTAGCTCGGTCCCTATTGGGGAAGGCAACCAATTGGTGTATATGAGTTGTGTGTTGTGAAACCGGTACCGACCTCCTATGAATCTAGGATGAGTACCGCACCTTAAGTAAGGTGCAGTACCCTATGGCGACTGAGGCCTCAGGGGCACCACAGATACAGCATCCTAGTGCGAGTATAGCACTGCCTTTACTTCATATCGCAAAATCCTGGTGGTTAGTTCCTTTTAAGTGTGCTGTTCAGTTTACATAGGTAAACAGATGTGTAAAAGTAGGGGAAATAGAAGATCTCCTATTCATTTTTTAATTTCCTAAACGTGGGTAAATGAGATAGCAATTCAGATTTTCTGGATCACACTGTGTATGCAGTGTGAGGATTCACAAGTCTGCTGTCATATAGATTGACACATAGCACAACTGCAGATTTATACTGGATAACCACTTTAAGGCCTCCTTCACACATCCATGCAAAACACAAACATGTTGAACTGTCCATGGTGAAGGTTAGAGTTGAGCGCGGTTCGCGGTTTGAGGTTCTCCAGTTCGCGGCTCGAGTGATTTTGGGGGCTGTTCTAGATCGAACTAGAACTCGAGCTTTTTGCTAAAGCTCGATAGTTCTAGATACGTTCGAGAACGGTTCTAGCAGCAAAAAGACAAGCTAATTACTAGCTGGCTTTCCGCTGTAATAGTGTAAGTCACTCTGTGACTCACACTATTATGAAATTTCAGCGTATAGTGTGCGGGAACAGCGCATTCAGATTACTGCTGTTTGGATAATGGCGATCGCCATTTTTTTTTTTTTTCCTTGTCTTCCTTCCCTAAGCGCGCGCGTGTAGTGGGGCGGGCCAGCATGTCAGCCAATCCCAGACACACACACAGCTAAGTGGACTTTTAGCCAGAGAAGCAACGGCATGTGTAATAGGATGTCCATGTCACATGTACATACACTATAAAAACGGACATTTTCCTCCAGCACGCCATTATCTGCCTTCTGCGTCTTGGTGTCAGTCACCGCTGGCGTAGCTCCTGTCTCCGATACTGCTGTGTACGCTCTATACACAGCGCTATACAGAATAGGGATAGAAGTTTCTATTAGTCCTTGTAAGGGCTAATACCGGCAGGGTCAGAGCCATAGGTGACAGTCAGGTCCGTGAAAACAGATTTTAACAGCTACACAAGATGACAGCGTCTGTGTAGCTAAGGTCAGGGATTTCCTCGCTGCATTTCCCCATTAGGAGGGATAGAAAGGGAGGCTTCCTTTCCTCTACCCAGACCCACAACCCTGCCACTGTACCCTCCTGCCCTTTGCACACTCAAACTCATTGTTACTAAGCCATTATACTAGCAAACACTGAGGAAACGTAGTGGCATCCTAAAAGTGGCTGTTGGACTTCCATTAGTGTCCCACTGGTGCAAATCTATGTGCAGCACCTCTGCATTGCACACTCAAACTCATTGCTACTAAGCCATTATACTAGCAAACACTGAGTAAACTTAGTGGCATCCTAAAAGTGGCTGTTGGACTTCCATTAGTGTCCCACTGGTGCAAATCTATGTGCAGCACCTCTGCATTGCACACTCAAACTCATTGTTACTAAGCCATTATACTAGCAAACACTGAGTAAACTTAGTGGCATCCTAAAAGTGGCTGTTGGACTTCCATTAGTGTCCCACTGGTGCAAACCTATGTGCAGCACCTCTGCATTGCACACTCAAACTCATTGTTACTAAGCCATTATACTAGCAAACTATGCTGCCAGTTTAAGGGCTGTAGTTGCATTGTCAGGGATAGTTATTGTTGTTTATTCTGCTGTTAATAAAGATAGACCACCGCTGCAATCTACACCACCTCTCAATTTTTACTACCACATTTTAAGTGCACAATCTTGTCGCAATCAAAATGAGTTGCAAAATGACAGATGCTGGTGGAAAGGGGAAGAGGCGTGTTGGAAAAGGAAAAAAAGGGTTTGTCCGTGGGGAAGGTGGCAAAGCTCCATTAACACCTGCTGAAGATAGACCATCTTCCAGCAAAAGTAAGATGTCTACTACTTACCGTGGACAATCCGATGTGCTCCCTTTTTTACGGACACGAACAACTGGAACAAAGGTAGATGATGGCCAAAAAAAGAAAATGCTTGAATGGATCTCAAGTGGTCCAACAAGTGCCCTCTCCTCCACCTCAACTACCGCATCCAAAAAACACCAGTCCTCTGAGTTGTCATCCCAATCACACTTGCTTTCTCCCAGCTCTGAAGTCTCCATCCGCCCTGCACAGTATGGTGGAACTGAAATGGCTGAGTCTGCAGAGCTGTTCAGTCACACTATAGCCTGGGAATCAGAGGTCTGCTCCCAAGCTACAGTGAGTACAGACCAGGAAATGGTCTGTAGTGATGCCCAGAACCTTTGTGACTCAGATTCAGGCCGTGATGACCAAGTTTCTGAGCATAATGTTGACCCTTTTTCACCAACTGAAACACCTGTTGTAATAGACAATGAGGAACATACTGATGACGATGAGACGCAGATACCAGATTGGGATGACAACTTAAATATTCGGTCAGGGCAAGAAGAGGCTCGGTCTGAGGGTGAGGGGAGTGCAAACACAACAATTGATGAGGAAGTTCTAGATCCCACTTACTGTCAACCCACAGTCAGGCCCTCGAGGAGGTCAACAGAGACGGTGGAGGAGGATGCAACTGACGACGAAGTTACCTTGCGCCTTCCTGGACAGAGTCGGAGTACTGGTAGCACGACTGCAACTGCATCCTCAGCCACCACTGTGCCTCTGAGCACTAGTCGGGGTGGATCAGCAGGTTGCATGCCCTCTAAGCCTTGCTTAGCCTGGTCCTTTTTTGACATAGCAAAAGATCACCTAAATTATGTGATCTGTAAAATTTGTCGTGATTCTGTTAGTAGAGGGCAAAATCTCAGCAGTTTGACAACTTCTTCCATGAATCGTCACATGAATAAATATCATATGTCCCAGTGGGAAGCTCACCGTGCTGCAATGCGGCCTAGCGGAGCGAACCATCCACCGCCTGCCCCTTCCAGTGCATCCGCACGCTCTTCATCTTCTAGGACTGTGGGGACAGCTGTCACACCTGGTTTTCCACGCACAACTTCCACCACTGTAACCGCAACAGGCAGTTTGCTTGGTAGGTCGTCAGTTGGTTTGGAAGGGGAAACAAGTACGTGTGTACAGCTCTCTCAGATATCGATAGCACCAACGTTGAATGAAGGCAACATCATGTCTACGCCTGCACTTTCCTCACAAACCTGCATTTTTCCAGGGACACCCTACTCAACACCGTCTACACACAGCAGCCAGATCTCTGTCCCTCAGATGTGGACAAATAAAAGGCCATTTCCTGCGACCCATGACAAAGCTAAGAGGTTGACTTTATCCCTCTGTAAGCTCTTGGCTACCGAAATGCTGCCTTTCCGCCTGGTGGACACACAGGATTTTAGAGACCTTATGTCTGTCCCTGTGCCCCAGTACCAGATGTCCAGTCGCCACTACTTCTCTAAGAAAGGTGTGCCCATGCTACACCAGCATGTCGCACACAACATCACCGCTTCCTTGAGAAACTCTGTGTGTGAACGGGTGCATTTCACCACCGATACTTGGACCAGTAAGCATGGACAGGGACGTTACATGTCGCTGACTGGGCACTGGGTAACTATGGTGATAGATGGTGAAGGGTCTGCTGCACAAGTCTTGCCGTCCCCACGACTTGTGTGTCAATTCTCTGTCTGTCCAAGTTCCGCCACTGCTTCTGCCTCCTCCACCTCATCTGGGTCCTCCACCTCCGCCCCAAGCCTGCCTGGTCAGGTCACCAGCGTTCTCACTGCGCAGAAGGAATCACGCACCCCTCATTACTATGCTGGCAGCAGAGCGCAATGGCATCAGGCGGTCTTTAGCTTGACATGTCTTGGAAATAGGAGTCACACAGCGGCTGAGTTGTGGGCAGCTCTGGAGACTGAGTTTAATAAATGGTTGTCTCCACTCAACCTGCAGTCTGGTAAGGCCGTGTGCGACAATGCTGCAAACCTGGGTGCGGCCCTTTGCCTGGGCAAGGTGACACACGTGCCTTGTATGGATCATGTGTTGAACCTTGTTGTCCAGCAATTTTTAACACACTATCCTGACCTAGATGGCCTTCTGAACAGGGCACAAAAACTGTCTGCTCACTTCCGCCGTTCAACCACCGCTGTTGAGCGACTTGCATCGCTCCAGAAGTCTTTCGGCCTGCCGGTTCATCGCTTGAAATGCGATGTGGCGACACGCTGGAATTCGACTCTCCACATGTTACAGCGACTGTGGCAGCAACGCCGAGCCCTGGTGCAATACGTCATGATGTATAGCCTGGGCCAACGAGATGCAGAGGTGGGGCAGATCACCCTGATGGAGTGGTCTCAGATCAAGGACCTATGCACCCTTCTGCACAGTTTCGACATGGCGACGAATATGTTTAGCGCTGACAATGCCATTATCAGCATGACAATTCCAGTCATTTACATGCTAGAGCACACGATAAACACTATTCGGAGTCAGGGGGTGGGACAACAGGAAGGGGAAGAACTACAGGAGGATTCATATGCGCAAGACACAACAACATCACCAAGGTCCAGACGTTCATCACCAACGCGGCAGGCATGGGACCATGGGGGACAGGGATCAACAAGGGTGCATGGTAGCAGGCGAAATGTTGAGGAAGGTGCAGGAGAACATGAAGAAATGGAGGACGAACTGTCCATGGACATGGAAGACTCAGCGGATGAGGGAGACCTTGGTCAAATTTCAGTTGAAAGAGGTTGGGGGGAGATGTCAGAGGAAGAAAGAACGGTTAGCACCTCTATGCCACAAACACAGCGTGGACTTGGTCCGCATGGCTGCGCAAAACACATGAGTGCCTTCTTGCTGCACTACCTCCAACATGACCCTCGTATTGTCAAAATTAGAAGTGATGATGACTACTGATTTGCCACACTATTATATCCCCGATACAAGTCCAAATTTTGTGACATAATTCCAGCCATAGAAAGGGACGCACGTATGCAGGAGTATCAGCAGAAGCTGTTACTCGATCTTAGCTCGGCTTTTCCACCAAACAACCGTGCAGGTGCAGGGAGTGAATCTCCCAGTTGTAACTTGACAAACATGGGACAGTCTCGTCATATTCAACAGTCTACCCGTACCAGTAGCACCGTATCTGGTGCTGGTAACAGCAATTTTATTGAATCTTTTCATAATTTTTTTAGACCGTCCTTTGCAAGGCCACCAGAGACTGTCTGACACATAGTCTACGGCTGGAGAGGATGATACAGGAGTATCTCCAAATGAACATCGATGCCATTACTTTGCAAATGGAGCCTTGCTCATTTTGGGCTTCAAATCTTGAAAAATGGCCAGAGCTCTCCACTTACGCCTTGGAGATTTTGTCGTGTCCAACTGCCAGCGTTGTCTCTGAACGTGTCTTCAGTGCTGCTGGGTGTGTGCTGACAGATAAGCGCACGCGTCTGTCCAGTGACAATGTGGAAAGACTAACGTTCATCAAAATGAACAAGTCATGGATCCACAAGGAATTTACTACTCCTGTGTCATCCTGGGGAGAGTAAATGCTTGTGCATTTTGAATGTGCTTGATGCAAATCTAACTGTGAAGTGTACAACTAGGGCACAAGTGCTGCCACTGATGGGGTGTCTGTGTGGCCCAATTTTTGGAAAAAAGGGAGACTCTTCTTGGAGTAACCCTTGCTGTGTTTTTAAAAATGATCCAAGATGCACAGCGCTGGGATCAGGAAAGACTTTGCTACCTACCCCGGTGTCATCCTGGTGACGGTTAAGTATGGCGTATTTTTGAATGTGCTTGATGCAAATCTAGCTGTGAAGTGTACAACTGGGGCACAAGTGCTGCCACTGAAGGGGTGGGTGTGTGTGTGGCCCAATTTTTGGAAAAAAGGGAGACTCCGCTTGGAGTAACCCTTGCTTGCTGTGTTTTTTAAAAGGAGCCAAGATGAACAAGTCATGGTTCAGCAAAGACTTTGCTACCTACCCCGGTGTCATCCTGGTGACGGTTAAGTATGGCGTATTTTTGAATGTGCTTGATGCAAATCTAGCTGTGAAGTGTACAACTGGGGCACAAGTGCTGCCACTGAAGGGGTGGGTGTGTGTGTGGCCCAATTTTTGGAAAAAAGGGAGACTCCGCTTGGAGTAACCCTTGCTTACATTGTTTTTAAAAATGATCCAAGATGCACAGAGCTGGGATCAGGAAAGACTTTGCTACCTACCCCGGTGTCATCCTGGGGACGGTTAGGTATGGCGTATTTTTGAATGTGCTTGATGCAAATCTAGCTGTGAAGTGTACAAGTGGGGCACAAGTGCTGCCACTGAAGGGGTGGGTGTGTGTGTTGCCCAATTTTTGGAAAAAAGGGAGACTCCGCTTGGAGTCACCTTGCGGTGTTTTACATGATTTTAGAAGGGCGTGCCATGCCCATATCTGTGTCTCCTCCTCTTTTTCCTTGTCCAGCTCTTTTGTTTTCGCATGAGTATATGTCCTTGTCACTTTCCCATGTGTTTGTGTTGTGTTGTGAGTTGTTTGTCACCTTTTGGACACCTTTGAGGGTGTTTTCTAGGTGTTTTTATGTGTTTGTGATTGCCTCCCATTGTTTCCTATGCGGTTCAAGTGGTTCGTCAAACGTTCGCCGAACCGAACTCGAACGAGACCTCCGTTCGGCGAACCGAACTCGAGCCGAACCGCGACCGGTTCGCTCATCTCTAGTGAAGGTATGTATGTGTGTGCGTGTGTCCATGTGTGTGTTTTACATGTGCTGTCCCTGTGCTATCCGTGTGACATCTGGGTAGCCCACAGAACATGAACTTGTATGCTTAGCTGTCCCCGGAGCTGCTGTCTCCCACGCTGCTGTAAGGCAATGATCACACACTGTATCTTTTACTGCATTTTCTTCATTTCTGTCTACACAGTACACCTTTTTTATCTGCATCTTGTTGGCGTTTTTGAAGATGCAGCCAAGATGCAGCATGTCAATTCTTTTTCCGTTTTTGAGCCCTTCCAGTCAACAGATTTGACTTAAAAAAACCTCATTCAGCAAAATGTGGTAAAAACACAGTAAAAACGCGTTTTTGCCGTGGGTGCGTTTTTTGGGGCCAAAATCTTTGTGGTTAAGAAAAGATCCAGTGTGTGAAAATAGCCTTAATTCTGGGTACGTGCTGAGTGCAGTGAATGTGCAATGAATAAAATGAGTGGGCCTGGAATCAACAGCAGAGGCAGAGACAGCAGCGCCGGACACAGGTAAGTATAAAAATTCTTTATTTTTATGTGACCTGTGTTTTCTATCTGTCACACTGATGTCATATGGATCACATCAGTGTGCGGTTCATGTGACACCTCGTGCTGCCGGCAGAAAACGGACATGTCGCCATGTGGATGTGTGATCAAGCCCATTGATTTTAAGGCTATGTGCCCACGGGACAATGTACCCGCTGATGTTGTCGCGGAAAACCTGCGGATTTATCTGGAATTTCTAGATAGATCCGCAGGTTCTAGCAAGTACAGACACTCCCCATGTTATCCTATGGGATTTGGGGAGTGCTGTATGAATGCTGGGTTATGTGCGGCTGCGGAATTTGCTGCAGATGTCCCGCAGCCGCACGTAACTGCATGTCAATTATTCATGCGGAAATACCTGCAGATATCCCGCCTTTCCACTATGGAGATAGAGGCCGGGATTTCCGCAGGTAAGTAGCATGAATGTCCGCAGGTTTACCGCAGATATTTCGCTGGAATCCCACAGCAATGGATAGCTGTGGATTCCGGGGAGCTGCTGCGGTAAACCTGCGGACATACCTGCGGATATAACCGCAGGTACATTGTCCCGTGGGTACACAGCCTAATGTGACTACGTGTGTCCGTGTCTTCGACACAAATGAAAATGACGTCACACGTACTGGAGACATGGATGTGTGAGGGAGACCTAACTTAGTATACCCCTTGAAACTCCTGTACATCGCAGAATAATTCCTAGAAACTTGGTGAGTTCAAACCATTTTCTATCTACAATATTAAACAAGGCTGAAGTTTCCATAGCTGATCTACTATAATATATGAATTATTGAAAATATCACAATAATATATCTGCTTATAGGAGCGAGCACTACATACAATAGTAGCAAGACTAGAAAGTCTACAGATTTCGATTCTCAACAGTTTAGTGTAATGACCCTCTCAATGCCTTTCACTATCACTTTGCTTTGCAGTAAAGGGTAATATATTTTCTTTTCTCATGCAGTCATAGCAACAAATTGCTCTCATGCCTTTAGAGGGAACATTTTAGGTTAGTATTGCTCCTGGTTACCTTTAAAGAATCCTAAATCAATCAATATGTCTTTAACACTTTTGAAAAGATAATTACTAGACATGAGCAAATAGTTAAATATTCGGGTTCGGATTCTTGGTGTCGAATAATTTCTATTATTCGTGTATTCATACCGCATAACAAACCTAATGCAAGTCTATGGGAAACTCGAATAACTGGAAGTTTGTGTAGGAGGGCTGTAAAAATGCTGCAATGGTTGGAAAAGTGCTGAAACTGAATGAGAACAGCATGGGGAAGATGCCTGGATGCATTTCTCACACAGTTGGTTTCTGGAAATAAAGTTGTTAGAGTATTACTGGGATTAAAGCAGGACAATTATACTTGCTGAGATTCCTCACGGTTGTCAAACTTATTCCTGGTTTGATCACTAAAGTTCATGACTTCATGAGTTCACTGCTTCTTAGGCTGGGGAAGCCCATGGTTATTGAGCCCTCCCCAGTCTAAAAATAGCAGCCTACAGCTGTCCGCAATTGGCACATCCCTCATAGCTGTTATCAAGCCCAAGACTAGTAATGGGAATGGGTCTATGAGACAACCCCATTACTAACCCTGTAAGTAAAAAAAAAATAAACACAAAACACACTAAAAAATCCTTTATTTAAAAAAACAAACAAAAAAAACCCCTCTTTCTCCAATTTATTAACCCCCAAAACACCCCTGCAGGTCCGACCTAATCCACAGACAAGATCCCATGACGATTCCAGCTCTGCTACATCTGAGGTTGCAGTGCGTGGTCACATTAGGAAACATGACTGAGCACTGCAGCATCAGGGTCACTGACTGAGCCGCAGCTGTGACAGCAGTGACGTCAGTGAGTTCACCTGACATCACAGCTGCGGTTCTCACGGTATCTCAGCTGTGACCTCAGTTGAACTGACTTGAGGAGAACTCATTAAAATCAGTGACCTCACAACAGGTAAAGTCATTGAACTCCATGACAGGTTACCAGATTAGGTAATATGCGCATATGGAGAATTTTGTTGCAGTCATTTCTGCACCAAATCTGCAGCTCCTGGCAAAAAAAAAAATGCACCGAAACTGCATCAAGAATGCAGATTTGAAAATATTGAATTATTTAAATAAATTAAAAAAAATACAAAAAAACAAACGACATGGGGTCCCTCGTAGTTTGATACACACCTAAGATAACGCACATATCTATGGGCTGCAACCTCCAGCTGTCTGCTGTAATACCCATACCGGTGTCCTCATGCTCTCCTGCTCTCCTCCTCCAGCGAGGTTGCCGGCTCCCTCACCTTTCCAGGCATCCTGTGGTGCTGGTTCCGTCCCTGTACATGCTGCAGCCTCATAAAGTGTCTGCACTCCAGACAGGCTCCAGGCTACACCCCCTTCTTGAAGAGCCAGCAGCCTCCTAACCCGGATGTGCCTCCACGGTCAGCTGGGAGGTTGCAGGTATTTAAAGCAACTCTGCGCTTTTGTGAGTTACCTGGGCAATGAGTTAAGATGGCTTTACACGCTACGATATCGTTAATGTTTTATCGTCGGGGTCACGTTGTTAGTGATCCACATCCGGTGTCATTAACGATATTGCAGCGTGTGACACTTACCAGCGTCCTTAAGCGACCTCAAAAATGGTGAAAGTCGTTCACCATGGAGAGGTCGTCCCAAACTCAAAAATCGGTAAGGGTTGTTTATCCATGTTGTTCATCGCTCATGCGGCAGCACACATCGCTGTGTGTGACACCGCAGGAGCAAGGAATGTCTCCTTACCTGCCGCCAGCCACAATGCGGAAGGAAGGAGGTGGGCGGGATGTTACGTCCCGCTCATCTCCGCCCCTCCGCTTTGATTGGTCGGCCGCTTAGTGACGTCGCGGTGACGCCGAACGTCCCTCCCCCTTGAGCGAGGGATTGTTCGGCAGTCACAGCGATGCCGCTGACCAGGTAAGTGCGTGTGACGCTGCCGTAGCGATAATGTTCGCTGCGGCATCGATCATACAATATAGCATGTGCGACGGGGGCGGGTGCTTACACGCTCGATATCGCTAGAAATTGCTAGCGATATCGTACCGTGTAAAGCCACCTTTAGAGTTGGACTCATTGCTGTAGTCAGGTTCCCGAGCACTGTGCTGCTGCCGCTATCTTACTGAGCTAGTTTTGTTGCTTACATCTATTTGTGTTACAGAGTGCTGCTACCATTACTGTTACATTTTTCTGCTGCTGTAAGCTGTCACGCCAACCAGCTTACACAATACCCACCTGTACAAGTATTCACACCAGACGCTGCTGCTGTACCATCTGTCCATCCATCCCAGACGGATTCTCCACGGCTGCTGCTGCCGCAACCTTATACCAAAGACTGCCACTCCCGTACCCCTGGGGCCAGCCAATGCAACACCAGTCTTCCCGAGTAGCACCTAGACTGATTCCTGTGGTATAACACCTCCACCATTAGTTACTCTGAAAAAAACCAGGCTAAAGTCCATAGTCAAGTCCCTCTGGGTTTTCTGTGTGTTGCAGCCCAGTGGGTTCACTAACATCATAGCTCGCTTGGCGAGCATAACACCTGCTTTATCTGCTCTGGGTATCAAAATACAGGGCACCAATTATTTATTTATTTTTACACTGCACTTTGGGGACCCAGACAGCTAGTGTTAGGGCAACCAATCAGATGTCAACAAAGAGGGTGGGAGGGGGAAGCAGGACTGCAGCCAATCAGATAAATTGTTACAGGGAGTGGGCTGGGGGAGCAGTGCATATTCATTAACTTTAATGATCGGACCAGAATGCAATGTCACAGCAACAAGGAAACTCAATAAGCATAAGGCTAAGGACACCTGGCCAGTAAAATAGAGCAAGTGGAATGCAATAAAAAGTTGCATTCCACTCGAACCAATGTTTCTCTATGGGGTCGCTCCCATGTGCAATTTTTTGCCCACCTAATCGGACAGAGAAAACAATCACAGTATGCTGCGGGTAGAATCTGATTTGTTTTCACTCGCACCCATACAAGTCTATGGGTGTGAGAGAAGCATCATACTGCACTCGCATTACACTGGAGTGCAGTGCGATATACACTGACAATGGAGGAGATAGGGAGATTAGTCCTTTCCTCTCCAGTGGCATGACACTCGGCTTACACTTGGCTCCCGCTCTGCTGCAAGTGTCATGCGATGTGGCCCCAGCCTAATTGTCCTTCTTTAATTACCACATTTTTTTTTCCATTGTGCCTGCCAATCATAGTAATGCCAGTAGCAAAGATTGCTACAGCATTACTGTGATTGTAAGGCAATCCCCACATGTTTTGTGGCTGAAAATCAGGCAATAAACATGCACGGACGAAACTCGAGCTCACAAGGTGAATACCAAAATGCTCGTCAAGTAACGGATGTCATAAATACTTTAATATTCGTGCGAGTAACGAATGGTGCCGAGTATTTCGCTCATCCCTAATAATTACCTGTGTCATATTTGTGATTAAATTTTGTTTTAGTATTTTTACTGCTGACTTTCTCTGTATTTCATTTTAATTTAATCAAATTTAATTAAAATATGACTGAACTGGGTCTGGCATAGAGTCTCACAGTGTCTGTTATTGTCTGCATTAGGGATGGGTGGACCCGGACTGTAAAAGTCGAATCCGTGCGGGTTCAAAAGTACCCGAGTGCGGGGCCCCAGGTCCGGCGTTCTCAGGGAACTCTGGGTAACCATCTGGATCCAACAATTCGGGTAGTGAAAAAAAAAAAGGAAAATAAAGAAAAAAAATAATAAAGCAAGTGCATTATGCTTACCGAGTTGCCGAAGTGGCTGTAACACTGCTTCTGGGTTACACATACCACTTCCTAGTGCTTAGGGGCATCTGTGAGGTCCTATTAATCCCTTATTACCCCATTTGCAACTGCACCAAGTCAATCGGGATGAGCTGGATAAAGTTCTGGGATTGTCACATCTAATGGATGCGACAACCCCGGTAGATGCAGGCTGTTTTTTTTTAGGCTGGGGGGACCAAATAAGCATGGGTCTCCCCAGCCTGAGAATACCAGCTCCTGTTATGCTTGATCATGGCTAGGTATTATAATTAGAAGGGGGAACACTGCATGCTGTTTTCTAAAATTATTTATTTGAATAATTAAAAAAAAGCCGCATGCAGTTCCTTTAATTTTTATACACAGGCAAGATAAGCACACGGTTAGGGGCTGCAGCCTGTAGCCATGTGCTTATCTGTGCTGGGTATCATAATATGGGAGACCCCTATGCCAATTTTTTTGAATTTATTTAATTTTACACCAATCTAGAGCCGCACACAGGTTCAGTGATTGAAAGCAGTCAGACATGCTGACACTCAGGGTGGGGGTGCAGTCTGACAGCAGCCAATCACAGACGCCAGGACTGCTGGTGGGCGGGGGAAGTAGTGAATATGCATGAGCGATAACGAGTGGCCCTGGAAGTAGCGTTACAGTTTTGCGGGAAAATCGGTAAGTATATTGCGCCTGCTCCAATCTCCCTATCCCTTCTACTATCATTTTAAAGTGCCGGATTCTGGTCCCCATAGACTTATGTGGGGACTTGCGTCTGGCTAGATATCCAGGATAAATTCTGGGCTGGAACTGTGGGGGTTTTTTTAAATCTGAGTAGACCTGACGAATCCAGGTATCTGCGAGTCTGTCCATCACTTGTCTGCATCCCTGATGTCATGTAGAAAGTGCCAAAACCAGTCAGTGAGACACTCGGCGAGGGACAGGAGTGCACACAAAGTAGAGCAATACCTACTGGTAAAGGATAAATTTAAGAGATGGCAGTGTGTCGCCCAGGGCTATGGGGTACTCGTTCCCGGGCGGTGTATTGCTGGGGAAATGTCACTTGGTAGCCGTTGCCCGGTTTCGTGTCCTGGGGATGCTTTTTAAAAGGGAGTATATTTACAGGGGAGATTAAATGAAAGTTTATACATGACGCCACTTGCGGGTTGCGGCTATGTGGATGGAGCCGTCGCTGCACAGTTCTCACTACTGGGGCTGGTGTTGGTGGCAGCCTGGGTGTTAGGCCCTCCACTAGTAGGGCCAGGCCCCAGAGGATAGGCGATGTAGATGGGTGCAGAAAGAAGGTAGGCCACACAAGGGGTTGCAGTGTAACTGGTTTCTTTAATCACAGTCAGATGGAAACTGGTCATCGGAGGAAGGCTTGTCTTGAAAGCAGGTCCCCGAAGTCCCAGTGCCGGTTTAGTGACCTGGTGGCTTCTTTCCCCTGCACCTGTCTTTGGTTGGTGGGTCCCCGTTGCTTGGAGCGTCTGGTGGCCCCCTCTTGGTAGTCTCTCAACGATAGTCTGTATGACTGACGCCCTGGTAAAACCAGGTAGTCACAGAAGTAGTCCACCCTGCTTGTTACCACCAAAAACCCACACCCAGGTACAACACACAGCCATTAAAGCCTAGCCACCCCCTCATGATAATAAGGACACACCAGTAGGTGGGATTAGGCGGATGAGAACGCCCACCTAGGGGACCAGAGGTGTCAGGGGCGGAAACACAACAGTCAAGTCGAGTAGAGAGAGTTGAACCTGACAGTTCAAGTTGGACAGTCAAGTTTGGAGTTGTAGCTGAGTGGAAGTGAAGTACAGACTGAGAAGTGTAGTCAGGGGTAGGAGCCATTGGATTACACGGCTAGGTGGCAAACAGTGAACAGGGCCACAGGTGACGGAGATCTGGTCGCGGGAAATCTTAAGTGGACCGGGGCAGGGTTGTAGTCTGCCGGTGCTGACAGCGGAATCTGGTCCGGAGGCCGTGCGCAGACAGGATGCCTGGACCCTAGGACGAGGAAGGTTGCATGCCCCTTGTTAATCAACCAACAGAGGACGAGGTTTCAGGCCTTGTTCTCCAGAAGCCCAGAGAGCGAAATGGAAGCCCAATGCGGGGGATAGGGTGTCCGTCAGAACCCACAGAAATCCCAAGGGTCAGATTTCGCGGGCCACAGGTCCCAAACATACACAGTACCGGGAGTGGACTTCCCCATTACATGCGGAGTCGTCCGACAGAAGAGACAAACACAGAGTGCAGGAGGAAGGGGCACCTGTTTACTAAACCCGGGATTGGGACCCGAATACAACCCCCAATGGCAGCCAGTCACTGGCAACTTGGTTTACCACTGGACTTGTGTGTGATTACTGAACTGTGAGTACAGTCATGGCCAAAAGTTTTGAGAATGACAACAAAATTATATTTTCACATGATCTGTTGCCCTCTGGTTTTTAATTGTGTTTGTCTGATGTTTACATCACATACAGAAATATAATAGCAATCATATTATGAGTACCAAAAGGTTATATTGACAGTTAGAATGAGTTAATGCAGCAAGTCAATAGTTGCAGTGTTGACCCGTCTTCTTCAGGACCTCTGCAATTCTCCCTGGCATGCTCTCAATCAACTTCTGGATCAAATCCTGACTGATATCTGTCCATTCTTGCATAAGCAATGCTTGCATTTTGCCGGAATTTGTTGGTTTTTGTTTGTCCACCCGTCTCTTGATGGGATTAAGATCTGGGGAGTTTCCAGGCCATGGACCCAAAATCTCTGTTTTGTTCCATGAGCCATTTATTGATCACCTTTGCTTTATGGCAAGGTGCTCCATCATGCTGGAAAAGGCATTGTTGGGCACCAAACTGCTCTTGGACAGTTGGGAGAAGTTGCTCTTGGAGGACATTCTGGTACCATTCTTTATTCATGGCTGTGTTTTTAGGCAAGACTGTGAGTGAGCCGATTCCCTTGGCTGAGAAGCAACCCCACACATGAATCGTTTCAGGATGCTTAACAGTTTGCATGAGACAAGACTGGTGGCAGCGCTCACCTCTTCTTCTGCTAATAAGCTGTTTTCCAGATGTCCCAAACAATCGAAAAGGGGATTCATCTGAAAAAATAACTTTACCCCAGTCCTCAGCAGTCCACTCCCTGTACCTTTTGCAGAATATCAGTCGGTCCCTGATGTTTTTTCTGGAGAGAAGTGGCTTCTTTGCTGCCCTCCTTGAAACCAGGCCTTGCTCAAGCAGTCTCCGCCTCACAGTGCGTGCAGAAGCACTCACACCAGCCTGCTGCCATTGCTGAGCTAGCTCGGCACTGCTGGTAGTCCGATCCCGCAGCTGAAACAGTTTTAAGATACGGTCCTGGTGTTTGCTGGTCCTTCTTGGGCGCCCTGGAGCCTTTTTGGCAACAATGGAAGATCTCTCCTTGAAGTTCTTGATGATGAGATAGATTGTTGACTGAGGTGCAATCTTTGTAGCTGCGATACTCTTCCCTGTTAGGCCATTTTTGTGCAGAGCAATGATGGCTGCACGTGTTTCTTTAGAGATAACCATGGTTAACTGAAGAGAAGCAATGATACCAAGCACCAGCCTCCTTTTAAAGTGTCCAGTGGTGTCATTCTTACTTAATCATGACTGATTGATCGCCAGCCCTGTCCTCATCAACACCCACACCTGTGTTAATGCAACAATCACTAAAACAATGTTAGCTGCTCCTTTTAAGGCAGGAATGCAATGATGTTGAAATGTGTTTTGGGGGTTAAAGTTCATTTTCTTAGCCAATATTGACTTTGCAAGTAATTGCTGTTAAGCTGATCACTCTTTATGGCATTCTGGAGTATATGCAAATTGCCATTAGAAAAACTTAAGCAGTAGAGTTTGTAAAAATTAATATTTGTATCATTCTCAAAACTTTTGGCCATGACTGTACATCATTGACCCCCGGTCCAACCTGGCACACCACCTCCAGCAGCCATTACTCCCGTGTACCGACCACAGGCCCTGGGACTACACCTCCCATACCCGTGGAGGGGATCCCATCTTGCTGCGCCTGCTCCATGAGCCCCGGGCACCCCATCACCAGGCAGCGGCGGTGTCACCATCCCTTACCGCAACCCACGGGTGGCATCACCGACACATCAAATCCCCTGTAAATATCCCCTTCCGACGGTTGTGAGGACGGACGGCCATGCGAGCCCGGGTCCAGTCACCACTCGAGCCGTAGCAGCGAACCCGGATACGAGCGGCCCCAGAATTGGCGGCGACCCGTGCCCGCAACATGATGGTAGCATAAACCATGTGGGGAATTTGGGGATAAAAACAGGGATTATTTGGAATGTTTTTGTTGTTACCGACACTGGTCTTCTGGGTCCCTGGGGGTAGGCCCTGTATCCTGGTGGTGATGCAGTACCTTGTAGCTCACTGACGGCGTCAGGGGCACTACAGCAGCACTCACCATAAGGTGTTATGCGTAGGCACAGCAACTATAAAAGTGTAGAAAGCCGCTGCTGCCCCAAGGCTGGAGGAAATGGGCCTTCCAGATGTGAAATGGCAAAAATGGAAACTGTCACGTCTAGGTAGGCTGCACTGTGGAGTAAAGAGCCTTGGGATTCCAAAGCATTTTTTATTATTACCAACGTATTTCTGCAATTTACTGGCAGTCTTTGGTTTTTATACCTTGAAATAAGTGCCAGTCTGGGGCAAAAATGCAATGGTATTAATAAAAACCGTTTTAGAATCCCAAGGCTCTTCATTCCTGTAGCCCTCCTAAACATGACGGTTTCCATTTTTTCATAAGCCATTCAGTGAGCTCAGCCCCTTGGAGCAGCACATGCTGTCATTGTCAACTCGGGCAGAGCTGCAGAAGTGCTGTTGATGTGATGTCAATGCTGCAGAAAATGACATGACATTTCCAGGAGGGATTTTCTGGTCGTTAATTCTTATATTATTCCCAATTACCCTTACCCGTTATCAATAATACATGGACACTGCTTGCGACCTGGTATAAATGGCCATAGCAGCCCTTTCTTGCCTATTGTTTACACACTAACACAAGGGGGCGCCGTCCAACGGGCGTCCCCAACATTTAACAATAGGTAATATCATAATAATAATGCAGTACATAATACAATACGTAACCCTGGGTAGGCCCGGTCCAGAAACCACCTTCCACCACCAAAACATGATCCCTGGCCGCAACACACACCGGGCCAGAGATGAGGTATTAATCACCTGGGGATCAATACCCCCACCTTGCAGGACCCATGTTTACAAGATCCCTGTAACTGGAGCCACTATATCCTACAAGTGACTCTATAATCAAATAACATTATCCGTTAAACCACCTCTGGACTAGACCTAACCTACCCCCGCCATAAGTCCAGTCCAGAAGCCATACTCCACCACCAGAAAAAACAATCCCTGGCCGCAACACACCGACCCAGAGATACAAGGCATTAACCACCTACGGATCAATACCCCAACCTTGCAGGACCCCATGCCTGCAAGATCCCTGTAACCGAAGCCACTATATCCCACAAGTGACTCTTCAATCAAACAACCTTATGCGTTAATCCGTCTCTGGACCAAACCTACTCCTGCCGTAAATCCGGTTCAGAAGAAGCCATATATCACCACCAGAACATGATCCCTGGCCGCAACACACCGACCCAGGGATAGGTGGCATTAATCACCTACGGATTAAACCCCCCAAGTGGCATCAATTATCAACTGTTTCTCAAACCCTACACCTTACTCTTTACCTCCAACCCAATATCATCCCCGGTCGCAACCTCCAGCCCAGAGATGTGAGGCATCAATCATCTACGGATCAATCCCCCATGTGCGTTACAGTAGCTGTGAACTCAAACCATAAAGCCCTTTATCAACCGTAATCTAACAACATCCCCGGCCGCAAGCACCAGCCCAGAGATAAGAGGTATTAATCACCTACGGATCAAAACCCCCATGCCTTGCAGAAACCCCGTGCCTGCACTGCATTGGGATCCAGAACCATAAACCCAACAAGTGACTCCTCCTACGATTACCATTTTGCCAAAATGGATCACTGACCATAACAATGGTCCCATATATAAATGAGGTAATAGTCAGCAAAGCAGTAATACCCTTCCCCAAACCAAAAAACTCCCATGCTGTCAATTACTTGTCACCTGGGCCACTGTAGCCACCTGTGACTCCCCGGCAACCAACAACTCCTTAATATAACCCTTGGTAACAACATTGACCACTATATGAGGCATTGATCACCAACGGAGCAATACCTCCTCCCTGCAGATAACCTTGTACCTGCAAGTTACCAGTAACTGGAGCCACTGAAACCTTCCCCAGTGGCTCTCCATCCAAACATCAGTAACAATTAGAGCTCCTTTGGACCAGACCTACCCCTGCTGCTGTGACAAAAGACATAATCCCCATTAGTTATGCTAACCATTCACATATACATCATACACCTCATATACACACACAGTGCCTACAAGTAGTATTCAACCCCCTGCAGATTTAGCAGGTTTGATAAGATGCAAATAAGTTAGAGCCTGCAAACTTCAAACAAGAGCAGGATTTATTAACAGATGCATAAATCTTACAAACCAACAAGTTATGTTGCTCAGTTAAATTTTAATAAATTTTCAACATAAAAGTGTGGGTCAATTATTATTCAACCCCTAGGTTTAATATTTTGTGGAATAACCCTTGTTTGCAATTACAGCTAATAATCGTCTTTTATAAGACCTGATCAGGCCGGCACAGGTCTCTGGAGTTATCTTGGCCCACTCCTCCATGCAGATCTTCTCCAAGTTATCTAGGTTCTTTGGGTGTCTCATGTGGACTTTAATCTTGAGCTCCTTCCACAAGTTTTCAATTGGGTTAAGGTCAGGAGACTGACTAGTCACTGCAACACCTTGATTTTTTCCCTCTTGAACCAGGCCTTGGTTTTCTTGGCTGTGTGCTTTTGGTCGTTGTCTTGTTGGAAGATGAAATGACAACCCATCTTAAGATCCTTGATGGAGGAGCGGAGGTTCTTGGCCAAAATCTCCAGGTAGGCCGTGCTATCCATCTTCCCATGGATGCGGACCAGATGGCCAGGCCCCTTGGCTGAGAAACAGCCCCACAGCATGATGCTGCCACCACCATGCTTGACTGTAGGGATGGTATTCTTGGGGTCGTATGCAGTGCCATCCAGTCTCCAAACATCACGTGTGTGGTTGGCACCAAAGATCTCGATCTTGGTCTCATCAGACCAGAGAACCTTGAACCAGTCTGTCTCAGAGTCCTCCAAGTGATCATGAGCAAACTGTAGACGAGCCTTGACATGACGCTTTGAAAGTAAAGGTACCTTACGGGCTCGTCTGGAACGGAGACCATTGCGGTGGAGTACGTTACTTATGGTATTGACTGAAACCAATGTCCCCACTGCCATGAGATCTTCCCGGAGCTCCTTCCTTGTTGTCCTTGGGTTAGCCTTGACTCTTCGGACAAGCCTGTCCTCGGCACGGGTGGAAACTTTCAAAGGCTGTCCAGGCCGTGGAAGGCTAACAGTAGTTCCATAAGCCTTCCACTTCCGGATGATGCTCCCAACAGTGGAGACAGGTAGGCCCAACTCCTTGGAAAGGGTTTTGTACCCCTTGCCAGCCTTGTGATCCTCCACGATCTTGTCTGTGATGGCCTTGGAATGCTCCTTTGTCTTTCCCATGTTGACCAAGTATGAGTGCTGTTCACAAGTTTGGGGAGGGTCTTAATTAGTCATAAAAGGCTGGAAAAAGAGATAATTAATCCAAACATGTGAAGCTCATTGTTCTTTGTGCCTGAAATACTTCTTAATACTTTAGGGGAACCAAACAGAATTCTGGTGGATTGAGGGGTTGAATAATAAATGACCCTCTGAATAAACTTTTCACAATTTAAAAAAAAAAAAAAAAAAAAAGAAATAACATTCTTTTTTGCTGCAGTGCATTTCACACTTTCAGGCGGATCTACAGTCCAAATGTCACAATGCCAAGTTAATTCCGAATGTGTAAACCTGCTAAATCTGCAGGGGGTTGAATACTACTTGTAGGCACTGTACATATACTCCCATATTACCACCCATCTTATTCACCCTCTTACAAGAATCCCCAAATGAAAACATACATCACAATCCACAAAAAAATATTCCCTCTTTTCTTTACCTCTTGTTTTTTTTTTTGTTTTTTTTATACAAGACACTTTCTCCACTCCTTTCTTCTCTCTTTCTTTTTTTTTTACATAATGCCTCTTTTAAAATTGAATAATTATAAATGCATATAAACACAACAATAAGAACTATGCACAATAGAAGGGAGGGTGGGTGGGAAGCTGTCACCCAGGGAGTGCTAGAGGAGGTAATTGACCCCCACCTCCTATTATATACACCATGAAGAAGCTCCCCCTGTCCTACCACCGCACTACACCCCCTAACCAATTACCTTCTTTTCCTCATTCCTATACTAACCATCCCCATTTAACCCTATCAACTCCCTGCTCTCCAGACTGTCATGTCACTCCTACACCCTATGCGGAGACTCCGCATTGTGGACCTAGGGGGTAAAGCAATGTGTCTTTTTTATGTAGCAGTGGGTCAGGTGTTTTCTGTAACTGGAAACAATTTTAAGTTCTCACACTTTGGTGGTGCATTTTTTTAATGCAGCTGGCGGAAAAACACATATTTTACATTGAATTTTTTTTTTGTTTTTTAAATGACAGTAATATAGTGTCATAATAAAAGACAATGTTATGTGTCAATGGTGTCTTAGGGTAGATAAAAAAAAGTACAGAAATGCCATGAATTTCTGCAGCAACAGTAGCAGATCTTATCCACACACTACTGAAATTCCTGGCATGTCATTTCATGTTGCAAATTGTTTATAGATTCTATTCAAGTCAAAATCAGCAAGAAAACCCAATTAGCATCAGTTTGTTTGAAGAACTTTAGAATAATAACAAAAACCCGCTTTACTCAGACAGAGCTTGAAAAAAGCTTTTGGAAAAAACAACACCTGATACTTTTTTCTCTGGTGCGTTTATATCAATGTACACCTGTTCCCCATCTGTCTTTGCATCATGGCCTTCAGCGATGACATGTCATCACTGGCTGCAGCGAGCACATTTGATGACATATCATGACTAGAGACTAGGTGTACTGGCAGGTGACCAGGGAAGCATTGCCCCTGAGGAGGTAAATATAGTGTAAGTATAGCCATTAAGCACTTTTCTGCTTATAAATCAGCAAGCTATCCCCACCAGAGTCCACTGAAATTGCTGTGAATTAGAGTTCATAAAATATATTTGAGTAGAATTAAATTCTACTTGAATTTTACATATATTCACAGTCACCAAAATGTGGAGTTTTTGGAAATCACTTCAGTAAAGATTCGATAAAACAGCAGCCTCAGGTTGCCATTTTTCTGAAACACAAAGAGCCATCAAAAGGTTTAGAAATAAAAAAAAAAAATCATCACACTCACCTCACCAACCCCCTTTCCAGCCCCTCTGCTACTCACCGTCACCCATCTGGTCCTCACTGCATCATCTGATTCCCCGCCACTCATGATGGAACCTCTGGACATCTCATGCTGAGCCGAGATGTTTGACTTTCATGAGAGAAAAGAGAAACACATATTTTATAGAGTCACTACAAACAGAGTGATCTATTTCAAGTGTTTATTTCTGTTATTGTTGATGATCATGGCTTAAAGTCAATCAAAACCCAAAAGTCATCTCACAAAATAGGAATATCCTATAAGACCAACCGAAAAAATGATTTTAAACTCAGAAATACTGGCCTACTCAAAAGTATGTACAGTAAATGCACTCAATTCTTGGTCAGGGCTCCTTTTGCATGAATTACTGCATTAATGCGGTGTGGCATGGAGGTGATCAGCCTGTGGCACTGCTCAGTTGTTATGGAAGCCTAAGTTGCTTTGATAGCAGCCTTCAACTCGTCTGCATTGTTGGGTCTGATGTCTCATTTTTCTCTTGACAATACCTCATAGATTCTCTATGGGATTTAGGTCAGATGAGTTTGCTGGCCAATCAAGCACAGTGATACTGTTTTATTAAACCAGGTATTGGTACTTTTGGCAGTGAGGACAGGTGCCATGTCCTGCTGGAAAATGAAATTTCTTTGTCCAAAAAGCTTGTCGGCAGAGGGAAGCATGAAGTGCTCTAGAATTTCCTGGTAGATGGCTGCCCTGACTTTAGTCTTGTTAAAACACAGTGAAGCTACACCAGCAGATGACATGGCTCCCCAAACCATCACTGATTGTGGAAACTTCACACTAGACCTCAAGCAGCTTGGATTGTGGCCTCTTCACTCTTCTTCCAGACTGTGGGACCTTGATTTCCAAATGAAATGCAAAATTTACTTTCATATGAAAACAACACCTTGGACTACTGAGCAACAGTCCAGTTCTTTTTCTCCTTGACCCAGGTAAGACGCTTCTGGCATTGTCTATTGGTCATGAGTGGCTTAACAAAAGGAATGTGACAGTTGCAGCCCATGTCCTGGTTACGTCTGTGTGTGGTGTCTTTTGAAGCACTGACTCCAGCAGCAGTCCACTCCTTGTGAATCTCCCCTAAATTTTTGAATGGCCTTTTTTTAACAATCCTATCAATGCTGCGGATATCCTGGTTGCTTGTGAACCTTTTTCTACTACACTTTTTGCTTCCACTCAACTTTCCATTAATATGCTTGGACACAGCATTCTGTGAACAGCCAGCTTCTTTAGCAATGCCCTTTTGTGGCTTACTCTCCTTGTGGAGTGTGTCAATGACAACCTTCTGGACATCTGTCAAGTCAGCAGTCTTCCCCATGATTGTGTAGCCTACTGAACCAGACTAAGGAACCATTTTTAACGCTTAGGAAGCCTTTTCAGGTGTTTTGTTACAATTATTCTAATTTTCTGAGGTAATGACTTTTGGGTTTTCATTGGCTGTAACCCATAATCATCAACATTAACATAAATAAACAGTTAAAATAGATCACTGTTTGTAATGAGTCTATATAATATACTAGAAGGTGGCCCGATTCTAACGCATCGGGTATTCTAGAATTTATTGTGTAGTTACTGTATGATTTTGTTATATATATAGATGTTGTCTGTAGTTGCCAGGTATTTGTGTAAGGCGCTGTAAATGTTCTGGGTGTTGTCTGGGTGGGGGTGTGTGAGAGCGGTGTTGTTTGTGTGTTGCGTTGTTTGTAGAGCGCTGTGTGTCTGCAGTGTTGTGTGTGTGTGTGTTGCACTGTGTGTGTTGTGTTGTTTGTGGAGCGCTGTGTGTCTGCAGCATTGTGTGTGTGTGGTGCTGTATGTGTTGCACGGTTTGTGTGGGTGTGTGTGTGTTTTGGGGGGAGGTATGTTTTGTGCAGTGTGTGTGTGTTGAAGGAGTAGTCCTGGAGGGAGAGGAGTATAATAGGAGGAATAGTCCTGGGGGGAGAGGAGGATAATAGGAGGAGTAGTCCTGGGGGGAGAGGAGGATACTAGGAGGAGTAGTCCTGGAGGTGAGGAGTATAATAGGGGGAGTAGTCCTGGGGGGAGAGGAGTATAATAGGGGGAGTAGTTCTGGGGGGAGAGGAGGATAATAGGAGGAGTAGTCCTGGGGGAAGAGGAGGATAATAGGAGGAATAGTCCTGGGGGGAGAGGAGGATAATAGGAGGAGTAGTCCTGGGGGGAGAGGAGGATAATAGGAGGAGTAGTCCTGGAGGTGAGGAGTACAATAGGGGGAGTAGTCCTGGGGGGAGAGGAGTATAATAGGGGGAGTAATACTGGGGGGAGAGGAGGATAATAGGAGGAGTAGTCTTGGGGGGAGAGGAGGATAATAGGAGGAGTAGTCCTGGGGAGAGAGGAAGATAATAGGAGGAGTAGTCCTGGGGGAGAGGAGTATAATAGGAGGAGTAGTCCTGGGGGAGAGCAGGATAATAGGAGGAGGAGTCCTGGGGGAGAGGAGTATAATAGGAGGAGTAGTCCTGGGGGAGAGGAGTAAAATAGGAGGAGTAGTCCTTTGGGGAGAGCAGGATAATAGGAGGAGGAGTCCTGGGGGGAGAGGAGTATAATAGGAGGAGTAGTCCTGGGGGGGAGGAGTATAATAGAAGTAGTCCTGGGGGGGAGAGGAGGATAATAGGAGAATAGGAGGAGTAGTCCTGGGGGGAGAGGAGGATAATAGGAGGAATAGTCCTGGGGGGAGAGGAGGATAGTAGGAGGAGTAGTCCTGGAGGTGAGGCGTATAATAGGAGGAGTAGTCCTGGGGGAGAGGAGGATAATAGGAGGAGTAGTCCTGGGGGTGAGGAGTCTAATAGGAGGAGTAGTCCTGGGGGGAGAGGAGTCTAATAGGAGGAGTAGTCCTGGGGGGAGAGGAGTCTAATAGGAGGAGTATTCCTGGGGGGGGGAGAAGAATAATAGGAGGAGTAGTCCTGGGAGGAGATGCGGAAAATAGGAGGAGTAGTCCTGTGGGGAGAGCAGGATAATAGGAGGAGTAGTCCTGGGGAGAAAGGAGGATAGTAGGAGGAGTAGTCCTGGGGTGAGAGGAGTATAATAGAAGTAGTCCTTGGGGGAGAGGAGTATAATAGGAGTAATAGTCCTGGGGGGAGAGCAGGATAATAGGAGGAGTAGTCCTGGGAGGAGAGGAGGATAATAGGTGGAGTAGTCCTGGGGGGAGAGGAGGATAATAAGAGGAGGAGTCCTTGGGGGAGAGGAGGATAATAGGAGGAGTAGTCCTGGGGGAGAGGAGTATAATAGGAGGAGTAGTCCTGGAGGTGAGGAGTATAATAGGAGGAGTAGTCCTGGAGGTGAGGAGTATAATAGGAGGAGTAGTCCTGGAGGTGAGGAGTATAATAGGAGGAGTAGTCCTGGAGGTGAGGAGTATAATGGGAGGAGTAGACCTGGGGGGAGAGGAGTATAATAGGAGGAGTAGTCCTGGAGTGAAAGGAGGATAATAGGAGAAGTAGTCCTGGAGGTGAGGAGTATAATAGGAGGAGTAGTCCTGGAGGTGAGGAGTATAATAGGAGGAGTAGACCTGGGGGGAGAGGAGGATAATAGGAGGAGTAGTCCTGGGGGTAGAGGAGGATAATAGGAGAAGTAGTCCTGGGGGAGAGGAGTATAATAGGAGGAGTAGTCCTTGGGGAGAGAGGAGGATAATAGGAGGAGTAGTCCTGGGGAAGGGGAGTATAATAGGTGGAGTAGTCCTGGGGGGAAGTGTATAGGTGCCCAATGTGTGTGGGGGGCGTGGCCGAGCGGGGCCGAGCGGGGAGGTGTTGCCGAGCGTGTGGGTGCGTTGCCGAGCGTGTGGGGGCGTGGCCGAGGGGCAGAGTGTGAGGGGGGCGTGGCCGAGGGGGGCAGAGTGTGGGGGACGTGGCCGAGGGGGGCAGAGTGTGGGGGCATGGCCGAGCGTGGGGGCGTGGCCGAGTGTGGGGGCATGGCCGAGCGTGGCAGAGTGTGGGGGGCGTGGCCGAGCGGGGCAGAGTGTGGGGGGGCGTGGCCGATGGGGCTGAGTGTGGGGGGCGTGGACGAGGGGGCAGAGTGTGGGTGGGGCGAGCGGGGCAGTGGCCGAGCGTGGGGGCGTGACCGAGGGGGCAACTATGCAAAGCGGTTTCCATAATTACCTGATGTGTATCGTTGTTATCAGCGTACGTGTTCCGGGAGTCAGGGTATGCTAGTAAGCATGGTACACATCAGGTAAGTATTCAAAGAGACAGTGCTGCGTCACTTGTTGGTCTCCTGCTGTGCAGCACGCATCAGCGTGTGACAGCGGGAGACCAACGCTCTGAATGGGCAGAGAGCCGGCATACGCTGGTAACCATGCTACACAATATTACCCGATGTGTACCATGGTTACCAGCGTACCCCGCCCCCCGCATGCACGGGAGCCCACACCAGCGTACGCCGGCAACCCCAGCAATGCGAGGGTATGTGTCGGCTGGGTTGCCGGCATACGCTGGTGTGGGCTCCCGGGGGTACAGCACTCACCTGGGAGTCGGGGCTCCGTGTCAGTTCGGGGAATGCGTGCGGGGGGCGGGGCCAGAGCGAGCAGGCAATGCGTGAGAGGGGCGGGGCATGGCCGAGTTGCCAATGTGTGCAGGGGGCCGGGGCGAGAGGCCAATCCGTGGGGGGGCGGAGCCTGGGTGAGCGGCCAATCCGTGGGGGGGGGCGGAGCCGAGGCGAGGCGAGCGGCCAATGAGACGCTTGTCACGGTAACAACAGATTTTTGGAGCAAGACAGACAGACAGAATAAGGCAATTATATATATAGATTCTTTTCCCTTTTTCTATTGTATTACAGAAATAAATTAACTTGTTGGTGATATTCTAATTTATTGAGATGCACTTGTACATAGAATATCACTCCACACATAGTGATGTGATGGTACTGTGATCATCCCTGAGACTTGTACAAAACTGTACTAAGATTTGTGAGGAGATGCAGCGAGGATTGGATAGGTGGTGGTGAGTAGCAAGAGGGTCAAAGAGAAATGATTGAAAAGATTAGTGAAAGGATTTTTTTACATCTTATATTTATTATGGTTTGGGGATAGGAGAGACAGCATAAGCTCATAGTAAGGGATATTAAATTTGCAGAGAATAACAACTCTGCTAATCGAATTTCACAGGAAAAAGCATGCACACAGGCTAATATTAATTTTGCCTAACCTGCTTATCTCTTCTGTTAGATTTTACTGGGAAATTTGAATCTCTGTGAATGGAATGTCCCTAGAAAAACCTCAGAGTATAATAAATTTAAGGTGTAGAAAAGAAAAAAAAACAACTGTAAGGGGCTGTCAGTAGCCTGGACCTAACCTAGTTATGCTGAAGAACCCCAGGAAGTAGTATATCAGTATGGCCAGAGCACCTGTATCCACAGGGAAAGGGACTGGTAATCCAGGAGGCCGATGGAAGTATCACAACCAGGATAGTGAGAGTAGTGAGGAAATGGATGTGTCTGGGAAAGAAGATGTGCCATGTCCCGTAAGAGGAAAATGTTTACAAAACCAATAAAGTGGAGTTGTTGAACGAGAAACTGGAGTCTGCTTCTCCTTTACCGGGACTGTAATCTAACCCAGAAGCAACTACCTCTCTCGGCTCCCCTGCCCATCTTCTCTTTCCTTGTACCACTACAAGAAAACACAAATGAAACACCGTAAGAACAGATGTTATTCCCACATATATATGATTCTCGCTGAATGCTGCTCTGCATCCTCACTTCATGTATTTAGCTCAGGGCCGCCATCAGCGCATTACTACTGTGCCTGGTGTAGGGGGCCCGGCCAGGCCCGGGGTAAATACTTATCTTTATTAAGCCCCCAGCAGGACAGGCCCCTCCTCTTCACCAGGCCCCAGTCACAGCAACAGCAGAGGGGCCCGGCGGTGTCGCTTCACCTCCTTACATGGCTAATTTGCATGCAACGGGGCGGAGCATGCAAATTAGCCATGTGGTGGAGTGGAGGCAGAGTCATTGGAGCAGAGCAGGGCGCGTCATCGCTGGACCTTGCAGCAGTGTGGTGAGGTAATCACTCTGCGACCTCATTACACTCCTGCAAGTAACAGCGGCTGAGGTGGCAAGGACGCGGCAGCTGGCGGGGACAGGTAAGCGCTGTGAGCTGAAGACATTCGCCGGGGGGTGTGTGAGGTGGTGCGGTAGCCCGCCCGCTCATCGCAGCCCAGGGAGGCCTGCTTATCTGAGACCAAGGGGGTGGGGAGGTGGCCCGCCCACTCATCTCAGCCCGGGGGGGCCCGCTTATCTGAGACCGGGGGGGTGGTGAGGTGGCCCTCCCGCTCATCTCAGCCCGGGGGAGGGCGCTTATCTGAGACCGGGGGGGCTGGTGAGGTGGCCCGCCCGCTCATCTCAGCCCGGGGGGGCCCACTTATCTGAGTCCGGGGGATGAGGGGTGAGGTGGCCCGCCTGCCTGCCCGCTGATCTTAGCCCGGGGGGCCCGTTGTGATCTCAGCCCGGGGGGAGGACTTATCCCATCCAGGTTCAGCTGATCTCAGACTGGGGGGGCCTGCCGACCCCAACCCCTGCCTTGCCTCAGCTAGATGTGCAGGAGGGCGCTGAATTGCATCAGGGGCAGGTGAGTATAATGTGAATCATGTGTTATGTGCTGCCTGTATGTGTTATGTGCTGCCTGTATGTGTTATATGCTGCCTTTATGTGTTATGTGCTGCCTGTATGTGTTATGTATAAGATATGTGTGTCCTGTATAGTGTGCAATATGTAGCTGTCTGTCTATGTATGCTATCTGTGTATACTGTCTGTCTATGTTTACTATCTGTGTATACTGTCTGTCTATGCTTACTATCTGTGTATACTGTCTGTCTGTCTATGTATACTATCTGTGTATACTGTCTGTCTATGTATACTATCTGTGTATACTGTCTGTCTGTCTGTGTATATAGTCTGTCTGACTGTGTATACTGTCTATGTCTGTGTATACTATCTGTATGTATATACTTTCTGTCTGTGTATTCAGTCTGTCTGTGTATAGTCTGTCTGTGTATACTATCTGTCTGTGTATACTATCAGTCTGTGTATACTATCTGTCTGTGTATACTATCAGTCTGTGTATACTATCAGTCTGTGTATACTATCAGTCTGTGTATACTATCAGTCTGTGTATGCAGTCTGACTGTGTATGCAGTCTTTCTGTCTGTGTATACTGTGTATGTCTGTGTATACTATCTGTATGTATATACTTTCTGTCTGTGTATTCAGTCTGTCTGTGTATTCAGTCTGTCTGTGTATTCAGTCTGTCTGTGTATGCAGTCTGTCTGTGTATGCAGTCTGTCTGTCTGTGTAATTTTCTGAGGGAAACAACTGAGGCGGAGCTGGGGGTGGAGCCTGGGCGGAGTCCCAAGGGGGCCCAAAAATGTTACCAGTATGGGGCCCTGAAATTCCTAGTGGCGGCCCTGATTTAGCTGGTGTGAAGAAAGCGTACATTAACTGGAAACATATGGTGCGGCACTGCGACACTGCTTCAGAAGGAATTTTCCTAGTGACATTTGTACATTGTGTTGCATAAATAGCCTCAATTGTATCTCCCACTCCTCAGAAAGAAATGTCTCCTTAATTACACTTTCTATGTGGCACAGAAAAGAATAATGCTCTTTATACTTTCCAGCAGCTTAGGGCTTGTATATGTCTAGGCTTGATATCCCTAAATTCCAACTTTATGTTGTACTGAGTGGATTTTCTGTGGGGGAGGGTGTCTTTCATCGTTGATTTCAATGTTCAAGTGTACAGTGCTGCACAGTCCATATCACTATGTCTGAACATGTAAATTGCTGAAAGGTTGCTCAGATATTAAAATGTGTTGGAATGGAATTTCATCAAAATAAACGAGATTAAAAAGTCAGTTTGACAAGTTATGTCAAATGGTGTCAACTTGAATTCTATGACTGCAAGTGATTTTTATGTGAACTGGGTTAGGCTGGGTTCACACTTTGCTTTTTTTCTTTTGCTAAAATAAGGCTGTACAGAATCCAGATCTACCCTGTTTGCTTTGTGGACTTGAGATTTCTTTTTCTCTCAAAATGATAAACAAAAAAACAGAACTCCTACTGTGAGCCTAGGGAATCCATCAGCGGGTGATTGTAATCTCATCTGAGAGCAGCATGATGTAGGGAAAGAGACCCTAAATCCAATGATGTATCACTTAGATGATTGGGTGCAGTGGATGTGGCCCAGTCACCACAGACACACCCACACCCACACCGCTGATTAGCAGCTTACTTTGTATTGTGTATAGTAACAGTAAGCTGCTAATCAGTGCTGGGGGCGTTGTTCGCCAGGATTCATGTGAGTGACTCACCCCAGGGCTATGGGGTACTTGGTCCCGGGCGGTGTACTACTGGGACATGTCACTGGGTGGCCATTGCCCGGTTCTGTGACCCTGGGGGTCGCTTTAAAAGGGGTTATGTACAGAGGGAGATTTAATAAAGTTTATGTCGTGACACCACTTTTGGGTTGCGGTTATAGAGATAGAACCGCCGCTGCACAGTCTCTCCCCTGGGGCTGATGTTGACAGCAGCCTGGATGTTGGGCCCTCCGCAAGTAGGGCCGGGGCCCCAGGGGGTAGGTGATAGAGTTAGGTGCATAAAGAAGATAGGCCACACAAGGGATTGCAGTGTAATTGAGTTTATTACTCACAGCAAGTTAGTAACTGGTACCCGGAGGAAGGCTGGTGTTCACTGCTGGTTCCCTTAGTCCCAGTGCTGGGTTGGTGACCTGGTGGCTTCTTTTCCCTGCACCTTTCTCAAGTTGGTAGGTCCCCATAGCTTGGATAGTCTGGGGGTCCTCACCTGGTAGTCTCTCAGTCTCTGGTCCGTACGGGGCAGTGTGAACCCTGTAGGGTCGGCGTTTGGTTCCGGTCCCTGGTTCTCCCGTTACTGCTGGTGCCCCCGGACTTCTAAGGTCAATGAGTTCCTGGATGGTCCCCTCGCTGTGCAGATTTTATAGGGTCTGCTTGGAGCAACCATTGGTGCTATGGTTCCGGGAGCCCTCAGGTCACCGTTACACTCCCTTGTCAGTGCGGTTCCGTCCGTCTCCTCTCACTTCCACTTACTAACTGGAATACCCTTCCCTTCAACAACCACCCAAAGGTCCTGGTCCCAAAACCCCTAGGGGGAATGTCACCGGTTTCCATGGTGACCGGGTCTCGGCCGGCTCTGCCGCAGACCCTTCCTGCGACCTTTTCCTCTCCTTGCTGGTGATGTCAATGAGGGTCCTTTTTACAAGGTTGTACTCTGGTAGTAGACACAGCTGGTGCAACTTATTTACAAGCAAAAGTTTTTGACTGCTGCTAGTCCTGCAGTCTTGGTCCATTTTTATCAAACATTATTGAAAACTGGCTAAAGGCAACATCAACATTTTTCAGACATTATCAACTGAGCAAAAACAAACATTTAATAGCACAACAGGTCACAGCTACTAAGGGATTGGCAAGGGGCCATCTGGGTTGACTGGCCTTCTGGGATCATCACTCACGGTCTGGGTACACTGGTCCCGTGCACCTCTACTGCCTCCTGGTGGCAGCTGGGGAACTGGTGTTTGTGGCAGAAGTGGAGGCTGGTATTTCTGCAGCGACCCCTGCTGGACAAACTTCGACATCCAGGGCGTACCAGCCCTGCTCCCCATAGTAGCGGGTGTAAGTGACCACGTCACCTGAGTGGAGATCACTACTGGGGTGTCCTATAGGGAGATGGGGTCTCACTTCCCGGCGGGAGACGAAGATCCCCTTTTTCAAGCCAGGCTCTGCAATGAAGCCCCATCCCCTTTTCAAATTAAACTGCTCCACCACTCCCTGGTATAACACTCCCCATGCCCTGTAGCTGGCACGCCACAGGCGCTGCTTTTCCTGGAGGTCTCTTGCTTCCGCCTGCGCCCCCGTCGGGCCTCCCGTTGCTCCTGCTCCCGGGCCAACTGGGTAATCATGGCCTGGCAATCCCCATGGGTGTCCTCCTCTACATCGACCCGCTCCCAGGTGGCAAACGCTGCTTCTTCTTTGCCTGGTTCAGGAATTGCTATTTCTGCAACCGGGTAGCTCGCTGCCAGGTCCCCGACAGCAGCTCGGAATAGTACCTGAGTGTCGTCAGTGGCGACCTCCTACTCTGCGGCTCCCGGTGAAAGTGTGGCCCAGTCAGTCTCAGCCGGAGAAGGCAAGGGATCCTGGTCCTTCTCCGCTGGAGAAGGTGATGCGGCCTGGTCTGGTCGGGTCGGGGAAGGTGGTGCAGCCTGGTCCTTCTCGGCTGGGTATGGCAGTGCAGCCTGGTCTGGTCTGGCTGGGACGGGCAGTGGTGCGGTCCAGTCGGCAAAGAGCGTCAGCATTCGGGTTGCAGTGGTCTAGGAGGGTACTGGTGCCATCTCTGCCATCGATGCCTGATGCTCGTGGGCCCGTATGATGGCCACCTCTTTCATCTTCGTTCACCACTCTGCAATCTGCCAGAGCTGCTGTGCCCGCATCGTCCAGCACAGCCGCTGGACCTCCGCCTCTAGCCTCTCTCCAGTCCAGGCCCCGGAGCGACCTGGTTTGTTCTCCTGGTCATTTGGAGTCGACATCCTCCTGGTGAGTCTGGGAACATACTGCCGCAGGGCTTTTGGTCTCCCTGCTTCCAGTTTCATTTTACATGTTGCACACGCCCAGGGGGCAGGGTTTCTCTTCGCACTCTTTTTACCATAGCGATGGAGCAGTGGCTTTTTCACACAAAATGTCGACAGTTGCACAGGTCACAAAAACAGTCCATAAGGTGCACGTCACCCGATTTTCACGGGTCTAGTCCAATCATGTTCACAGTGCCAAGAAAGCTGACTCGCCCCAGGGCTATGGGGTACTTGGTCCCGGGCGGTGTACTCTCTAGGACGTGTCACTGGGTGGCCGTTGCCTGGTTCTGTGACCCTGGTGGTCACTTTAAAAGGGATTATGTACAGGGGGAGATTTAATAAAGTTTATGTTGTGACGCCACTTGCAGGTTGTGATTATAGAGATAGAACTGCCACTGCACAGTCTCTCCGCTGGGGCTGATGTTGACAGCAGCCTGGATGTTGGGCCCTCCGCAAGTAGGGCCGGGGCCCCAGGGTGTAGGTGATGGAGTTAGGCGCATAAAGAAGGAAGGCCACACAAGGGATTGCAGTGTAACTGGGTTATTTACTCCCAGCAAGTTCGTAACTAGTACCCAGAGGAAGGCTTGTGTTCACCACTGGTTCCCTTAAGGGTGCTTTACACGCTGCGACATCGCTAACGATATATCGTCGGGGTCACGGTGTTTGTGACGCACATCCGGCGTCGTTAGCGACATCGCAGCATGTAACACCTCTGAGCGACCTAACGCGATTGCAAAAGAGGTCAAAATCGTTGGTATTGGAGAGGTCGCTCCAACACCAAAAATTGTTGACAGGTGAGTAGCGAGGTTGTTTGTCATTCCTGCTGCAGCACACATCACTGTGTGACACCGCAGAAACGAGGAAACTCACCGTACCTGCGACTGCCGGCAATGAGGAAGGAAGGAGGTGGGAGGGATGTTTGGTCAGCTCATCTCCACCCTTCCTCTGCTATTGGGCGGCCACTTAGTGACGTCGCTATGATGCCGAACGAACCACCCCCTTAGAAAGGAGGCGGTTCTCCGGTCACAGCGATGTTGCTAGGCAGGTATGTGTGACGGGTGTAAGCGATGTTGAGCGCCACGGGCAGCGATTTCCCCATGTCGCACAACCGACGGGGGAGGGTACGCTTGCTAGCGATATCGGTACTGATATTGCAGCGTGTAAAGTACCCTTTAGTCCCAGTGCTGGGTTGGTGACCTGGTAGCTTTTTTCCCCTGCACCTTTCTCAAGTTGTTAGGTCCCCGTGGCTTGGAGCGTCTGGGGGTCCTCACCTGGTAGTCTTTCAGTCTCTGGATGTATAACAAAGAAAATCCAGCGCAATCCTTGGGGTATAATAAAAGTCCAAAATTTATTTGAAGATTATCAACAAGACTAAGGCGGGCTTTGCATGCTGCGACATCGGTAACAATGTGTTACCGATGCTGCAGCGATAGTCCCGCCCCCGTCGCACGTGCAATATCTAGTGAAAGCTGCCGTAGCGATTATTATCGCTACGGCAGTTTCACACGCACATACCTGCCGTACGACGTCCCTCTGGCCGGCGACCCGCCTCCTTCCTAAGGGGGCGGGTCGTGCGGCGTCACAGCGACGTCACACGGCAGGCGGCCAATTGAAGTGGAGGGGCGGAGATGAGCAGGATGTAAACATCCCGCCCACCTCCATCCTTCTCATTGCAGCCGGCGGCAGGTAAGGTGAAGTTCCTCGCTCCTGCGGCTTCACACACAGCGATGTGTGCTGCCGCAGGAGCGAGGAACAACATCGCACCTGTCGCTGCACCGGCATTATGGAAATGTCGGAGGCTGCAGCGATGATACGATAACGACGCTTTTGCGCTCGTTCATCGTATCAAAAAGGTTTTACACGTTGCGATATCGACTGCGACGCCGGATGTGCGTCACTTTCGATTTGACCCCATCGACATCGCACATGCAATGTCGCAACGTGCAAAGCCGCCCTAAGACTATGTGTCAAAATGCGTAGTTCTATGAGGTATACTCCTAGCCCAATCTTTCTGCCAAACCGCTGTATTTTAATAGAAATATTCAAATAAATTTTGGACTTTTATTATACCCCGAGGATTGCGCTGGATTTTGTTTGTTATACATCCTATGACACTTGGCAGCGGAGACTTCCGTGCGCTGGATCCAGGCGGGGAGCTGTGAATGGCAGTACCGGTGAGCTGAACTTCTCTCTCTCTTTTTATGTCTCTCAGTCTTTGGTCCATACGGCGGGCAGTGTGAATCCTGTAGGGTTGGTGTTCAGTTCCGGTCCCTGGTTCTCCCGTTACTGCTGGTGCCCTCGGACATCTAGGGTCAATGAGGTCCTGGATGGTCCCCTCACTGTGCAGATTTTATCAGGTCTGATTGGAGCGTTTTCCTGACCTAGGGCTCTGTGCCCCATCGGTGATATGGTTTCGGGAGCACTTCTCCGTACTCCACCGGCAACTACATGCCTGGGCCCTCTGGTCACCGTTACACTTCCTTGTCAGTGCGGTTACATCCGTCTCCTCTCATTTCCACTTAATAACTGTCTGAATGTCTGTCCCCTCCCACCTGGTTGTCATCTAGTGGACAGGATCGGCTCCACCCCTGGGTGGCCATCCATTGAGTCCAAATCTAGTCTATCACCAGTCCTTGGGGATGGGGAAAAACTGTGATTATGGTGTGTTTTGCTGTTACTGGCACTGGTCTTCCAGGTTCCTGGGGGTAGGCCCTGCATCTTTGACAGGATGCAGTACCTTGTAGTGCCCTGATATATTCACAATCGATCGTACCCGCCCCCGTCCTTTTTGCGTCACGGGCAAATCGCCCGTGTCGCACAAAGTTAGTAAACGCCGTCACACATACTTACCTCTCGTGCGACCTCGCTGTGGGCGGCGAACGTCCACTTCCTGGAGTGGGAGGGACGTTCGGCGTCACAGCGACGTCACACGGGCGCCGGCCAATAGAAGCGGAGGGGCGGAGATGAGCAGGATGTTTACGTTTACCTCCTTCCTTCCACATAGAGACGGCGGCGGCCGCGGGAGGCAGGTGAGCTGATCATCGTTCCCGTGGTGTCACACGGAGCGACGTGTGCTACCACGGAAACGATGGTCAACTAAAGTAACCGATATTATGGAACCTAACGAGCAGTACCCGACTCACGATTTGTGAGCGATACTGCGTCGCTAGGAGGTGTCACACAGGCCGGCATCGCCAGCGATGCCGGATGTGCGTCACAAAATCCGTGACCCCGACGATCTATCGCACGATAGATTGCCTGGTGTAAAGCAGGCTTTAGTCTGGCAGTGATAATATCCTGATGATAAAACACTGATTTTATTAAACACAACAGCACACAGCCAAATTAGTGACACATGCTTGAAATCAGTGTCTCAGCCCCTATCTCATGCTGCCCTTGGATTATATAGCAGAAATATGCTGACAGATTCCCTTTAAGGAACATGGACTGTGAATATAATAGAATAAGTTATGTGAATATTAAATTGTAATAATTTTTGTTTAAAGTATACCTTGTGAGTTTAGTGTTTCACTGTTCTTGCAGTTTATTGTATTCTGGACTGATTTTTGATTTGCTTACTGAAAAATAAGTGAATTAGGAGAGTCATGATTGTGGGTCTGTCTTTCCATTGTCAACAGCCATAGCACCAGGCTGATTCGGGGTGGGAACACACAAAATATCCTGACATGACATAATCTTCACCTAATTGACTAAAATTAACACAAAATTACACAAGATATGATTACAAATGTGACGCCCTGGCCAATCTGCTCGTCACAAAGTATTGTGCAATCTGCCCTTCTGTACAGTATCCACCTCCTCAATTGGTTACGGGTCCCTGACCTATGGTGTTGCCAAGAACAAGCTAATCAAAATCCTAGGAACACTTTGCACCACACCCAACAGACACACCAGTGGATGGCCTGAGTGGAATAGGGTCGCCCACTTGGGGGGTTGGTTAAGGGGAAGTCAGGAGTGTTAGGAGACAGTGAGTTGAGCAGTGACTCTCGAGAGGAGAGGTCAGGAGCTGGGCTCCTTGAGACTACTAGGTGGCAGACGTTGATCTGGGGCTGGTAGGAGCTGGACCCCGGTTGCAGGGGATTGTGACAAGGGGCACGGACTGTCGAGGAAGACAGCCGGCGGCCTTGTGCCATCACCGGGCAGGGGCCAGGGCACGACAGTGTACGTGGACCCTAGGTCAGGAAGGAGCTTCAGGCGTCCTGACAATTTACCCAACAAGGATGGAGCCTTCAAGATCCGTTCTCCACCCGCTCCAAAATCGGGGTACTAGCGCAACGAGGGGGATAGGACATTTCCACTACACGGTCCAGAAAATCCCAAGCGTGAACCTTGAGAGCAAGCTCACCCAGTTAGCCATACTAGTGAGCGGGACCTGATCTTTTTTATACTTAAGGGACCAACCAGAAAATTAGGTGCGAAGGGAAAAGTCACAGACTAACAGGCAACACCAATGGGCATGGGATCCAGGCGTGCTCCTGAAATGCCCACGCCGGGGCCTGCAGGGATGGCACGGTCACCGGGCCGGTGGTATTCGGGGTCAGGCTGTGAGTGGCTTGACCCGGCTTCCATCACCCCGGCGGGTTTCAATAAAAGGGAAAAGTCCAACAGTCAGTCCGGTGTGACAAGGATGATGGAAGGAGGGTAACTGGGTTCCTGGGGAGCTTGCCATCGCTCATGGTGGCCACTGAGGTCTCGGCCTCCTCTGCCATCGCTGTCCCCCAGAAAACGGTACGGGACGGAGACGGGGGATGCTTGCAGCGCTACCTGTGGTTTGCAGCCAGGTGTTCAGCCGCCGCTGCACAGTCTCTCTCCGGGGCAGGTGTTACAGGCAGCCGGATGGAATCGCTCCCCACGGGTGGAGCGTGGGAGCCCCGGGAGGTTAATGAGACCCAGGGCAACAGTCCTCAGGGACACCGGGGGCACAGGGGGGGGCGGCATTACTCACATCAGTCACGGAGTGCGGTTCCAGTTTTTCTTTATTGAAAGTCCGTTCCACATCGCACCCGGGTGCTGGTCCTCACCGCCTGTAGCCTCTGGTCGGTCCTGGGCAGGTAGGAGGAAGGGGGGTCCGGTGAGGTGATCTGGGGGTCCCTTTCTTTTGGTGCGTTAATGCTATTCCTGTGGCATGGAGCATCTTGGGGACCCGCCGCCATTTTGTCTCTCTCTTGCCCGGTAGCGTAAACACCAACCGCCACTGGGTACAACACTCTCAAAAGATCCTCAGTTCTCAGCTCCATTCCCTTCCTCAGATGTTATCAGCCCTGGTCTCGTGGCATCTCCTCAGCAGGGAGCTGTACTGTGGACATCTGCACTCCCTTGCAGCCTCTGACGTTCTGCTAAACTTTCTGTGTGTTCTGCACTAAACTCACTCCTATTCAGGCCCCCCTCCCCTCAGGTTGTCATGGGGACCTGGACACCTGCTCGTTAAGAGACAGGATGAGTCATGCAGACTCAGACTACATGCTGAAAAGCTATTAACTCCTTCCTGCCAGTGTGATGTGAGTGTGTGTGTGTGGACTTCACTCCTCCTGCCCGGGAAAAAATGGGGTAACATTTAATACCCTGTAATGACCCAGTTGCAGGGGCGTTACACTCCCTCGCAGCGGCAGCGGTGTCCAGAACTTTGGTTTACCACGGTTGTCATTGTCAGCATTATTGAACTGAGTGAGTACACAAGTGACCCTTACCGTCCCAACAGCACCTCTCAGTCACCTTCATCGAGTCCCGGGGCATCCCCCCTACCCATGGAGGGGTTAAACACCTGGCTGCCCACACAATCGCCACCGAGGACTCCCAACTGCAGCGGTGGTACTCCACCTCACCACACACCATGGATGGCGTCACGAACTTTCCACACCATCCCCTGTAAATACTTCCTCTTTTTTTTTTTATCCGAGTGGCCACGCGACCCCGACTCGCGGGTCCGGAGATCTCTCGATCCACCGCAAATCCAGATTCGAGCATCCTAGCTGCTAACATGGGGGCGGCACACAAACAATGGCTGAGCAACAAGGAGGATAATGAGAATTTCATGAATTCATTAAAATGGTTGTCTGGTCTGAATCAATGTGTCAATCCTCACATCTCACACACTGCGCTGTGAAGATGCTCTGGTGCTGACATTAAAAGCAAGGGCACGTGACTGCAAGTATGTGATTTGCATAAAACTAGACTGTGTGTTCGGCATTGCTCAATACAAGTATACAGAGCGAGGCCAGATAAAATTGCACACTTATGGTCGCATGACCGCCTGTTCCCAGCGCTGGCATTGGAGAATCCTCACAGCAAGTGTGACGCCCTGGCCGGGCCAGGTAGTCACGGATGGGCCCCTGCACTACACCATTCCCTCACAGGTGAAATTAGCCAACCTTTAAAACCCTAGTCACCCCCCTCAGAGCTGGGTAGACACACCAGGGGGCGGAAACAGGCAGTTGGAAGACGCCCACCGAGAAGTCTAGACCGCCCGGGGCGGGAAAATAAACAGACAAGTGTTAGAGTTCAAGTTGGAGAGGAGTGTGGGCTGGAGCTAAGTGCAGCTCCAGCAGAGGCGAATACGCCAAACTGAACGGTGCCAGGGTAGGAGCCCTGGTGCCTT
The DNA here is from genome assembly GCF_048569485.1 of Anomaloglossus baeobatrachus. Taxonomy (NCBI): domain Eukaryota; kingdom Metazoa; phylum Chordata; class Amphibia; order Anura; family Aromobatidae; genus Anomaloglossus; species Anomaloglossus baeobatrachus. Next base: position 154,700,177 of record NC_134359.1, read on the forward strand.
TGGCTAGGAGGCAGACGACGGTCTCCATCTTCAGGAGCCAGGAAGACGGCTCGGTGGAACCGAGGTGGACCGGGACAGGGTAGTGGCCCGCCGGTACCGACCCAGGGAACAGACTCGGAAACCGGAGCACACAGGGGGGTACTCGGTCCCTGAAGCCGGAACCAGAAGAGACTGGAACCGGTTAATTTACCGATTGAGGCCAGGACTATATGTCCTGTCCCACCCAAAGTCCCTATTAGAAGACAACAGCCCACCGAGGGAGATAGAAGGCCACCGCCAGGGCTCAGAAATCCCATGGGCCAGCGTCTGCGGGCAAGGGCTCCTTAGGCCACATCCAGCCGGGAGCAGACTCCTGAAGTTGCAAGCACAAGCAGTCCACCATCTTACAAAGGTGCAGGAGACAGACAGAGACCACCAGCCGGGTGGGGGACCAGAACGCAGCCGGCTGCGGGCACCGACCACCATCACCTTGGTTTACCAGAGACTTGTGTGTTTCCTTCAATAATGAGTACACCAGCACCCTGCAGTCGCCCATCTCCCTGCACCAAACCCCAACAGGTCCCGGGGCCACCATCCCTGCCCACGGAGGGGTTAACTTGCTGCATAACATCTCCCCCTGGGTGCCCTGTAACTGCAGCGGTGGTGTCCAACCGTATCACATACCGTGGGTGGCATCACGAACTTAATACGGCTCAGCCCGTACATATACATCCTACATCCACAACTATAACCCCCTTTTTGATCGAAGTGACCACGAGACCCCCGGGTACGGAGATCCTCGAGCCACCCACGGAAGGTCCGGATCCGAGCAGTTCGGCTTCTGAGAGCGGGGCGGTACACCTCGATTTCTGGCGTCACGAACAGGATAGATACCTATCCACTTACCTTGTGGAAGTGCGCCTTGTGTTGAAGTCAGAGGTGATCCATTGCAGAAATTCCAGAAACCGCCATCTTGCCGCCATTTTTGGGCACGAAGATTCCCGCCCAGAGTCTTCTTCCCCGAGGAAAGGGCGCGAAAGCCGAAGCCCCGCCTCTGGCAACACGGCCGGAAAGCTACTACCTCGATACCTCAAATGTGGTGGGATTCTACTGTTTGGGTGCATGGCAGAACTCAGAAGGGAAGGAGCGCCATTTGACTGCAAAATTGTCTGGCATCATTAGTGGTCACGTTTCAAGACTCTCTGATATGCCTAAACAGTGGGGCTCCCTCATAAGTGACCCCATTTTGGAAACTAGACCCCTGAAGGAATGTATTTTGTTTGGTGAGCACCTTGAACCCCTGGGGGCTTCACAGAAGTTTATAATGTTGAACTGTGAAAATGAAAATACACATTTTTACCACAAAATTGTTACTTTAACCAGGTAGCTTTTTTTAACAAGGGTATCAGTAAAAAAATGCACCATAAAATTTATTGTGCAATTTCTCCTGAGTACACTGATACCTGATATGTGATAAAATTCTACTTTTTGGGCGCATGGCAGAGCTCAGAAGGAAAGAATCGCCATTTTAATTTTAGAGCGCAAAATTGTCTGGAATAGATAGCGGACGCCATGTTGTGTTTGGAAAGCCACCCATGTGAGGTCTTGATTTTTGCAGGATGAGTTGACATTTCTATTGGTACCATTTTCAGGCACATAGCATTTTTGTATTGTTTTTTATTCTCATTTTTGGTAGGTAGAATTAACATGAAACAGCAATTCAGGAGTTGTTTTTTTGCAAAAAAATTTTTTATGCCATTCACTATGTGGTAAAAATAACAACACAGGCCTATTCTTCGGGTCAGTACGTTTACAGAGATACCACATTTGTATATTTTTTTTTATGTTTTGCCGCTTTTACACAATAAATTTTTTTTAGAAAAAATAATTTTGGGGGGCATTGCTGTATTTGCAGAGCTATAACTTTATTATTTTTCTGCTGATGGAGCTGTGGGATAGCTTGCTTTTTGTGGGACAAGATGTAGTTTTCCGTAATAACGTTTATGTTCAACTTTTTTTCTGCAGTATGATGAAAAGCATTTTTTGACGCTTTTTTTAAACTGTTCACTGAAGTGATAAAATAGTGTACTGGCACCTGATGAAGAAGGTAGACCGCCTCTGAAACGCGTTGTGAATTAAACCAGTGAATATACGGTAAATCCTCTATTTTTCCTTTAGTGAAGCTGAGTATGGGGCTAGTGATTCGCCTGCACCCTTTTACACATAATTTTTTGCCTTCGATGTTAAATAGTGTGACAGTTTTATAGATCTGGTTAGGTTAGACGTGGTGATACCAAATATGTGTACTTTTTTTTTTTTACTTTTATTAACTTTTTTTATTTAGTCCCTATATGGGACTTTCATTTTTCTTAGTCTGATCACTGGTATAATGCATTGCCATGCAGCAGCATAGGAATGCCTTATACTTTCAGTGTCAGGCTGCAGATCGCCTTCCAGACCCTGTGTTAGGCCGGCACTTGCGTATGAAAAATTGGTCCGATTCCTATGCCTGAGAGTAGGATGAGCTCTGTCCAAGTGTTGATCCGTGTGCAATGCAATTGCAATGCGAGTCTGTGATTTTTCTCATGATAGTAGTCCGTGAGAAATCCGTATGTGATCCGTTTTTTTCTCAGCAGCTATTAGTCATTACAGTGATTTACATGACCATTTACCAAGTGTTCTCTGCTACATGATAGAATTGTATTTAGAAAAATGGATGTCACTAGGATGGTCCGTGTGCCGTCCGTGTGACATCCGTTTTTCTCTTGCACCCATAGACTTGCATTGGAGAGACTCGTACAAGAAACTCGGGAAATCGCAGCATGCTGTGATTTTTTTCCTCAGTCTGATTTGGACGGAGAAAAAAAAAGCAGATAGGAGCTGCCTCATTGATTAACATTGATTCGAGTGCAATGCGAGAATTTCTCACATTGCGCTCGTGCGAGTCAATCGCAAGTGTGATGCCGGCCTTAGGCTGAGTCTGATAGACCATCATACATGGCAGATCCGGAGGTCATCATATGACCTCTGCCTGCCATGACAACCCTCGGCTTCCCCATGATCATGTCACAGAGGAGCCATAGAGGTAAGAGAAGAAGCTCACTACTCTTCTCTAACTTCTATGTGCCATGATCGCGGCACATAGACGATCGCAAAGGGTTAACAACATGTCACTCGACAAAACTACCATTCTGCACCAGAAACTCTGGCGATGGCAGTGCTCAGGGGTCACGATCACTTTCTGACTGCAAAAATACATTGGCGCTGTACATAACCCAGCAAGCGCCAACGTATCTTTACAGTGGGCAATCCTGAAGCGGTTAAACTCGCACCACAGGTCAGTATACTCGGAGTACAAGAGAAAGCGCAGTGGGCAGGAGTTTTCTATAAATCCCATCCACTTTAGAAATGTAAGATGCTGTGCTTTAGTTGCAGCTAAAGTATGAATCCTTAAATACTCTCAAAAGCTCATGATGGGAACACGTGGGTTCCAGCAAAGTGGATGGGATTTATAGAAATCTCCTGCCCACTGGGCTTCTTTTTTACTCAGCGTAAATTGACCTGTGTTGAGTGTTTCAAGTCAGCTGCATGTCATTTTCTCCTGTGGATATGTGACGCCCTGGGCAAGCCAGGGGTCACAGGTCATCACACCACCACACCCTACACCCCAGTTAGGAACACCAAAGCTACTAAAATCCTTGTTGCCTTCCTCCAGGGGCTGATGTTCACACCAGGGGGTGGGCCAGGCGGTTGGCTCCGCCCACCGAGGAGTACACAGCCCTGGAGGCGGGAAGAACCGGAGAGAAGGGAGTTAGAGTTTGGAGGAGGAAGTGGAAAGATGGAAGATAGGGTTTGGACAAGAAGGAGTAAACAGTGAAGTGGTAGAGGAGCTAAGTGAAGTGAAAGTGAAGTAGCAGTGGAACAAAGAAGAAAGAAGTAAAAGTGAGAGTAGAGAAGCCTGAAGTTAGTCCAGCTGTGTGCAGGACAGAGTCAGCAAGGTCAGCAACGGCGGTGATTGTCCGGAGGGGTGACCGTTTGGAAGTTCCTGGAAGGACCGCGGACGGGTAGTGGCCCGGCGGTCTGGAGCAGTGTACAAAGGACAGTCAGCACCAGGGCAGGGGCCTCTCGGACCCCGGCAAGGCTAGGAGTCGCCATAATTTGCCAAATCCGTCAGTGAAGGGGACGTCTGTCTCTCAACAACCAAGTCCCGATTGAAGGCAACAGTCCAACCATTACAGTAGAGACACCGCCACCGCCAGGGCACCAGTTTCTAAGGGCCAGCGCCTGCGGGCAAAGAGTAGAGCTCCTCCGGTCCAGCTTGAAGCCGGGGAGCGGGTTACCGGTGGGAACCCATCGAGACCATCAACAACATTAGGTGCAGGAAAAGGGACATCACCGTCACCTACTGGGGAAAGCAAGTGCAGCCGTCCGTCGGAACCGTCTTTCCAGCCGTGTGTTTTACCGAGAACTGTGTCAACGTCTCAGGCTGAGTGAGTACCACAGTGCCGCAAGGCACAGCGCTGCCCCCCCGCGTCCCTGCGCCCACCAAGCCCTGCATCTACCCACCTCAACACTGGGCCCCGGGATCACCAACCCCTACCCCACGGAGGGGCAACACAACAACTTGCTGCTTCACACCATCACTCCCGGGATCCCCACACCGAGCAGCGGTGGTGCTAACCGATCACCACAAACCGTGGGTGGCGTCACGGACAATAGACTATATCCCAAAACCCAATCCCCTTCACTCACGGGCGAGGAGCGCCGCTCGAGAACCCCGGATCCGGCCCACCGCTCGAGACACCACTGAGCAGCAGCAGCCGGACCCGAGCAGAGGGGTGAGCGCAGTGCTGACACCCTCCTCCCCGCCCACGACAACTTGGCGTCATGAACAGGATCTTACCGCTCTGCGTTGGTAGAGGTGCGCCTTGTGACCGCCGGAGGTATCCGGCTGAAATTTGCAGAAGCCCGCCATCTTTGGCGCGAAAAGTTCCCGCTCGAGCGTCTTCTCGAGTAGTGGAGGCGCGAAGGCCAAACTCCGCCCCAATAAAGGAGGGGCCGGAAAAAGCTAAGGGGGACGCGATGGCGGCTGGCTGCATGTGAGCGCAGCTATAAAAGCAGGGACGCCAGGACTCTACAGACATCTTGTTCCTGGAAGAGCCGCCAGCAACATGTGGATGCCGTCCCGCGACACGTAGCCCCCGCGCCAGGAACCGCGGCGTGGGTGGAAATCCGGACCGCGCAGCTCTACCTAAGGCTGCAGGTCAAGATGCAGCTCCTCATGAGGAGTGGGAGGCCGACATGGCGGACGTTATAGCGGCCGTGCGGAGACGCGAGGAGGGAGCGGAGGAAGGGAGGGTGAGTGACCCACGCCCCGATGCCCTGGAAGGGCCGGTCATCGCGGCTGCGGGACCCGGTCCAAGCCCTCTCCCCCCGTTGCCTCCCTCGCCACCCGTCTCGGAGGCTGTGACCCCGCCACTAGGCCTGCTACCACCGCAACCGGTAGCAATACCCAGCGTTCCCGCCCAGGCGGGCCGACCTGTAGCCGGAGCCCATAGTCGACCGGAGGTGTTGCCCTGGAAAGTCCCAAAAACTGAACCGGAGGCATCCCCTGAAAAGTCCCCCGAGCCGGAGCTGATGACCCGCTCCGAGCCGAAGGCCCAGCAGTGGAAAGCCCCTATGCCCATCCCCCACACCTCGGCTGAGGTAGCGCCGGGTTGTTGCTGTAAGGCAGCGCCCAAGGCCAAGACACCGCGGGACCCGCCGCCCAGATTCCTGACAGTGGGCAAACGTCCAGAATGTCCTGCGGGGCCCGACCCGTGCGCCGGAGCTCGCAGCAGCCCCGTATTGGGATAGGGAGCCGGTACCGTTGGGCCTAGAGATCGGTGAACGGGAAAGGAAGAAGGCCGAGCTGGTGGCCCGAGCGATAAGGGAGAAGGAGAATCTCCGCCAGGCCACGTTCCGTGTCCAGGCCCGCTGTACGAGGGGCAGGTGAGGCGGTTTGATGTCCGCTGGGGCTATGGGTTTATTTATGAACCGGGCCTGGAGGCCCGAAGTGTTTGTAGCCCGGCGGGATGTCAATGCTCACCTGCCTGAAGAGCATCCCGGCCGCAAACCTAATGCCGGGAGACATTGTCCAATACACCCGGCACTGTGGAGAGAGGGCGTGGTTTGCCCTGGATGTAAAACTGCGGGGCAGCCAGGAGAGCAGAGTGAGTCCTGCACCCCCTCCCTCGGATGAAGCCTAAAAGTCCGGAGTAGGGCAGCGGATGGCCGCTGCAGCAGTCCCCCGTTGGGACCACCACTGTGTGAAGTTATGTTTGAAAAGTTTGAAAAAGTTTAAAGTGATGATAAGCAAAATGAATACCGAAAAAGTCATCTGATTGTCTACCGTGATTGTAAAACCGGCCGGAGCCGACATCGTTGTCCCCGTGGGGACCGTTTAAAAAGTTGTTTTGCATGAGAAACTGCTCATGGACAAGCCCGAGAACCTGCAGGGCAACCACAAACGTTAGTGGGTTGTAAATAAGTTGTTTACCGTTACCGTTTCCGCATTGCCGCCTCCGGAGAGGCAGGTTGGAGGGAGGGCCCTCAGCAGAGCAGGCTGGGGCCCAGCCACCAAAGGAACCGGTGGCTACCCTCTGGAGGGAAGGACAGATCCCGCTCGGGTAACGTGTGCTGGACTTGGGGACAAGAGGTGCTGCCTGGGTTTTAGGGGCAGCATCAGGGCCAGGTTGCTTGGGTGGGAGAGAGCGGAAACCGTAACCGTGAACCGTTTGGCAACGTTTAAGTAAAAGTGCCCCCGTTATGGGAAGAATTAATAAAAATGTAAATATGTTACCCGTTTATAATGTTATATATTTTTCAGAAAATAAAACCGGTGTTTGGACGGGCAGCCCGCGGACGGTCTGCATTTTGCTAAGGGGGAATGTGACGCCCTGGGCAAGCCAGGGGTCACAGGTCATCACACCACCACACCCTACACCCCAGTTAGGAACACCAAAGCTACTAAAATCCTTGTTGCCTTCCTCCAGGGGCTGATGTTCACACCAGGGGGTGGGCCAGGTGGTTGCTCCGCCCACCGAGAAGTACACAGCCCTGGAGGCGGGAAGAACCGGAGAGAAGGGAGTTAGAGTTTGGAGGAGGAAGTGGAAAGATGGAAGATAGGGTTTGGACAAGAAGGAGTAAACAGTGAAGTGGTAGAGGAGCTAAGTGAAGTGAAAGTGAAGTAGCAGTGGAGCAAAGAAGAAAGAAGTAAAAGTGAGAGTAGAGAAGCCTGAAGTTAGTCTAGCTGTGTGCAGGACAGAGTCAGCAAGGTCAGCAACAGCGGTGATTGTCCGGAGGGGTGACCGTTTGGAAGTTCCTGGAAGGACCGCGGACGGGTAGTGGCCCGGCGGTCTGGAGCAGTGTACAAAGGACAGTCAGCACCAGGGCAGGGGCCTCTCGGACCCCGGCAAGGCTAGGAGTCGCCATAATTTGCCAAATCCGTCAGTGAAGGGGACGTCTGTCTCTCAACAACCAAGTCCCGATTTGAAGGCAACAGTCCAACCATTACAGTAGAGACACCGCCACCGCCAGGGCACCAGTTTCTAAGGGCCAGCGCCTGCGGGCAAAGAGTAGAGCTCCTCCGGTCCAGCTTGAAGCTGGGGAGCGGGTCATCAAAGGGACATCACCGTCACCTACTGGGAAAGCAAGTGCAGCCGTCCGTGGGAACCGTCTTTCCAGCCGTGTGTTTTACCGAGAACTGTGTCAACGTCTCAGGCTGAGTGAGTACCACAGTGCCGCAAGGCACAGTGCTGCCCCTCCGCGTCCCTGCGCCCACCAAGCCCTGCATCTACCCACCTCAACACTGGGCCCCGGGATCACCAACCCCTACCCACGGAGGGGCAACACAACAACTTGCTGCTTCACACCATCACTCCCGGGATCCCCACACCGAGCAGCGGTGGTGCTAACCGATCACCACAACCGTGGGTGGCGTCACGGACAATAGACTATATCCCAAAACCCAATCCCCTTTCACTCACGGGCGAGGAGCGCCGCTCGAGAACCCCCGGGATCCGGCCCACCGCTCGAGCCACCACTGAGCAGCAGCAGCCGGACTCGAGCAGAGGGGTGAGCGCAGTGCTGACACCCTCCTCCCCGCCCGCGACAGATACGCTGAGTTTTATCACAGACTTGCATAAGGGGTACTTCTCACATAGCGAGATCGCTAGCGAGATCGCTGCTGAGTCACAGGTTTTGTGACGTACCCTTGACCTCATCAGCGATCTTGCTGTGTTTGACACTAAGCAGCGAGCTGGCCTGTTACGAGGGGGACCCGGAGAAGCGTGCCAAGATGGGAAATGGACAGCTTCCGCCGGTCAAGGTCCACTGTGCGGTGTAAGGGACCGCCGCTATGGTGGGTGAAGAGTGAGCGGGTTGCTGCTAGCGATCGTCTGGAATGTCACAGACGATCTATGTACACCGATCTGCCCTAACCCGTGAGGGTTGTATGGCACGGATCTCACGGCTCGGTGTACCTGTTGCACGGGGAAGCAGAGAGGTGCCCACGCACGTGTGCCAGTGGAGGTCACGAGAATATGGCACGAGGGTAGCACAGAGGTGCCCACGCACGTGTGCTTTCAATAACCAGGTGAGTCCGGTGGAGATTCGAGGAGCTCACCTGGGACAGGAACACGGCCTGTTGAAGGGGATACTGCCGTAGCAGCAAGGCAGGAACACGGCCTGCAAACGAGGTACTGCCGTAGCAGCAAGGGCCAAGCCCACAAGAGACAGTAATGCCTGAGCAGTGGCGTGGCAGCACGCTGCCAGACATCCAAACATAGAAGGACGGTCGCGCGCCGCCATGATGGCAGGGGGAGCTTTTAAGGAGGTGCAGCTCCACCCGAGGGCAGGCGCGAGGCGGAGATGACGGACTTGACCCAATCAGGGTCCACGACGTCCCAGCCTGGCCAGTCAGGATTCACCACGTCACCAGCCTTGTCATCAAGCCGTGTGACGTCAGTGAGCGAATCAGGACCCACCACGCATTGCACATGCTCACCCTCCTGCCTCTGGGAAATAGAGGCGGGATCCTCGGTCTCACAATGTGCAGAGATAACGGGAATCTCACTGCTTCCCTGAGCAGTAAACCTCTGCACATTGCGCAGCCTCGCAGACCTTCGGGGCCGCTGAGCAGGAGAGTCTGCGGCAGGCCAGGAATGGGAGACCGCTTCACTCCTTGTAACAGGAGAACCACTAGGTGTCACCCTTCTGCTGCCTCTCTGAGAAGGTATCTCCTGCACACTGCGCAGTCTGGCAGACCTTCGGCGCTGCTGAGCAGGAGCGCTCGTGGCAGGCAAGGAATGGGAGACTGCCTCAGTCCTTGCCTCAGGAGAGCCACGAGATGTAACACTGGCCCCTGGTGTTAAATCGCTGATCATTACACACTGTTCTGGTTAATTTTGTGGTCATCGGTCTCCTGCAGGGCAGCACGCATCGGTGTGTTTGACATCTTAACCAACGACCTCGTTTGCGACTCACGTAGGCATGCATCTTCGTTGTTTTCTGCGCCCTCTCTGTTCCGATTGGTGATCGCTACTGCGTTCGGATTGGCCGCTTCCATCCTCTGTTCTGGCTTGTAGATCGCAGTACATTTCAAAGGGCTGAATTCACTTGTCCTGGACCGCGTGTAGCAGCAGATCGTAATACAGTCCATTCTGCATCAGGACTGTAGGATGGACAACGATGGAGAAGGATGGAAGCGCTATTATGTTGCCTTCTCTAAATGCAAGGCCGCCCATTCACAATGCAGTTACGACCACCAATCGGAGCAGAGGGGGCATGGAAAAGGCAATGTAGATGCACGCCTATGTTAAGCAAGATTTGAATCGTGCTATGTGACAGGGTCCCAGAGACTGCCGTATTCGTTGCTGCGTCGTTGGGAAGATCTGACTGTTTGACAGCTCACTAGTGACCCTGTAGTGACGTACCAGGTCGTATCATGGTCGGAATCGCTGGTACGTCATTTAGTGTGATGTTACATGTGGAAAATCTGCAGGTAAAATACTACCTGGTATTTGACTTTGATAAAACTTCATTGACCTACATAGATGCGGATTACATTTCTTTTTTTATGTATTTCTGCTGCAGCTATGTTCTAAAAACGCATGTGGATTTTTCACCCGTGCATTTTCCACATCTAAGTTAACTCTACAGGGAAAATCTGCACAGAAAATGCAGCGTACCCACAGGAGAAATTAAAATTCTGTGGATTTGAAACACTCAACACAGGTCAGTTTGCGCTGGGTAAAAAGAGAAGAACAGTGGGCAGGAGATTTCTATAAATCCCATTCACTTTGATACAACTGTAAGATGCTGTGTTTTTGTAGATGTACCATAAAAACCTCACCAAAAAACTCATTGTGGGAACATAGCCTTACTTGGCTTTGATAAAACTTTATTGATACAGTATTGTGTGGATTGCATACCTATTTAATCTGTTTCTACAATGGACTCTCACTAAACGCGTTTAGTGCATTTTTCACATGCAGATTTTCCTCAACTCATTCAAGTCAATGGGAAAATCCACAAACAAAATACATATTTACCATAAGAAAAATTGACCGTTGTGGATTTAAAAAATGCACCTCAAGTCAGGTTACAGAGCGTAAAGAAAAAGCACAAAAAAGTACAGCGGTCACGACATTTGTAAAAGTCCCAGCAGAAAATACAGTGTCAAAAATGCACCAAATACTCATCATGGGAACTTAACCTGAAGCAAATAAGAATAAAGGGAGAGGCGCTCGCAAATATATTAAAACTATAAAATTACCAACACATTTTTTTCTATAATTCTGTGAAGTCTCTATTTCCTGGCAAGTGCAATGGAAACACAACTGGAAGTCTGGAAATATGTTTTTTTTATTCTTTTATTTTTAACCCTGTGTGGTCTGTACCCTTTTTTTGAATAATATGATAATTTATTCCTTCAGATTGTTGTTTTTATTTTTTTATTTTTTTGCATAGCAAACGGAAATAATTTAATCATGTACTTGATGTGACGAGTAGATAAATAGGTTAAATGCCAATTTATTACCAATTAGTTTGCTGTTTAATGCTGTACAGCTGACTATGCATTGCCAGCTGTTTCCATGCTCTTCGCTAGTTAATGGAGCTATTGTTTGTTCAAGTGGTAAATGCCTGAGGTAAGAAACAAGTGGGCCAGTCCAGAATTTTCACTTGTTGCTTTGAGAAGTCAAGAGGGAGTAATTAAGATGTTTAGTTCACGTGGAAGAACTTCTAAGCGGGACAACTGAATGTACTGCATCAACAATGTGGCCATAGAAGAAACCGTGAGAAAAGAACATGCAAAGGGAAAACGGGGAGATAAAAAGAGTGGAAAAGTGACCCTAGTGACCACTTAGAAATATTCCCAAGATTGTATTCCTTGTAGTCAGGTGTTGTGTTTCTTACTAGTAGTAAAGAAATTTTAGGTAGATCAATGAGTGCTGCCCCCGCAGCGGATCGAACTGCTCGGATCCGTGGGCAGTGTCCGTTCGTGGCTTTAGGGTCTTTGGACCCGGGGGCTCAGGGGCCACACTCTAAAGTGAAAGGGGATATTTATAGGGAGATTATAGTTCGTGACGTCACCCGTGGTGTGCGGTAATTGGGAGTACTGCCGCTGCCATTGTTGGGAGTACACGGGGTGATGGAATGGGGCAGCAAGGTGTCGTTGCCCTCCACGAGTAGGGGTATGCCCCGGGACTCTGGATGAAGATACTCGGTGCCGTGACGTGGAGATCACTCATGTACTCACTCAGCCAGTAAGCAGACGCTGATAACCGGGTAAACCAAGTCTCTGGGTACCACTGCCTCTCAAGGGGAGCTTGTCCGGGTCCCATCCCCTGCAGTGTGCCTGATGATCCGTGACCTGCCTCCTGGCACAAAGTTTAGATTCACTGTAGTGGCCCGGTAGTCTTGAACTTGCCGGGCCCTGCTCCCCACTGTGGCTATATGTGGGAGCCTGCTCTCAGGGCTAACGCTTGGGATTTCAGTGGGCTGCGTATATGGAAGGCCCTATCCCCCTTGTTGCGCTAGAGCTCCGATTCTGGAGCTAGTGGGAACAGTCCATAAAGGCTCCGCTCTCCGAAGGTTAATTGACGGGTTGCCTGAAGCATCTCCCCGAACTAGGGTCCGTCTATCCCGCCGTGCCTTCAGGCCCGGACTGATAATAGGACCAGGCTGCCGACCATTCACTTAACAGGTCCAGGCACCTTGCCTCAATCCCCTGCAAATGGAGGTCCGACTCCTCTAGGTCCAGACCACCATCTGCAACCTAGACAGCTACTCTGGGGAGCCACCGCTCCCTGCTTCCTCCACCTTACTACCCTTCACTTCACTCTCCTTCACTTCACTTCACTTCATTGACACTCTTCTGACCTTCCCTTCCTGACCCCTAGGTGGGCGACCCTATTCCGCTTAAGCCGTCCACTGGTGTGTCTGGTGGGTGTGGTGCAGGGTGTTCCTAGGATTTGATTTGCTGTTGGAGGCAGCACTGTAAGATGGGGACCGAGAACCATGAGGGATTTGAATGCTGCACTAAGGGGAAAGAGCATGCAGTACCCTGTGACGACCTGATAGTCCAGGGGCGTCACAAATGCATTCCCTGTAGGGAGGACTGAATACCAACAATCTCATCTACAATGGGACCCACCAAATTTCCCAATATGATTTTTTTTTTTAATAAATACTTACTTTTGTAGTACCTCTTGTTAGTTATATGAGAGGAATTTAATAAGACCAGCATTTTTCACGCCAATCATAATAACTTGGGGGTGGTAGATAGGGGCAAGGTACTTGTCTCCTATGCCCCACCATGCTAGATGAAAATGGGGTCTTGGTTAGGTGGGTGAGCTGTTGTCATGGTCGTTATCTGGTCAATATGCTTCCGCATACTGCATGTTCATGTTGGATATGGCAGGCCAGGACCAAATGGCTTGCATTGAACTGAGGGAAGCTACAGTTCAAAAATACATTTTTTACTGTACATCAATTTAATGGAAAGTATATACATCAGATTATAGGTACAATGCTTCCCAAGTATCTCACTTGGTTTAAACAGGCATGGGCACTTCATGGTTACATACAATGTCACTTTTTTCTTGATATTTCATAAGGGGGCTTTACACGCTACGATATCGTTAATGAATTATCGTCGGGGTCACGTTGTTTGTGACGCACATCCGGCGTCATTAACGATATCGCAGTGTGTAAAACTTAAGAGTGATCTGAAACGATCACAAAAGAGGGCAAAATCGTTTGCCGTGGAGAGGTCGTCCTGAAATAAAAAATCGATTTCTGCTTTTTAGCAATGTTGTTTGTCGTTCCTGCGGCAGCACAGATCGCTATGTGTGACACCGCAGGAGCGACAAACATCTCCTTACCTGCCTCCACCAGCAATGAGGAAGGAAGGAGGTGGGCGGGATGTTTACGTCCCACTCATCTCCGCCCCTCTGCTTCTATTGGACGGCTGCCGTGTGACGTCGCTGTGATGCCGCACGACCCGCCCCCTTAGAAAGGAGGCGTTTCGCCGTCGCAGAGCAGGTATGTGTGTGTGACGCTGCCGTAGCAATAATGTTCGCTACAGCAGCGATCACCACATATCGGCCGTACGACGGGGGCGGGTGTTATCGCGCCCGACATCGCTAGCAATTGCTAGCGATGTCGCAGCATGTAAAGCCCGCTATACTCTTGCATCTCATAACAATCCAACCAACTATTCTGGGAGACCTCATCTTCCCCTATGAGGGCCACACAGATCGAGATGTAATGCTATGGACACTTACAACTACTCCCAGTTGCCAATTGAGATGTGAGGCCTCTGCTGAAGAAGTCATCTCGGTACGACTCCTCACTGATACTGACAAAGTTAATTCCTGGCTGTAATGCACCCTCAGCTTCCCATAGGGAGCTTATAAACCAATAAGGCAACCATAACTTTCTTCCAATATAAACAATTGGGTTGTTTTTCAAGATAGTCAACTGTTCATTAGCGTACAGCGTATTTTTTTTTTTTTGCTATCACCATTTACATGGGTCTTCTACTTTCCCTGGGTTTCTCTCCATAGTTTTTAATTTGCCTCCTCTCTGGCCTGGGTTCTGTTCTATTTAATGTTTCACTCTATCAAATGTTGTGGTCTACCATGTATCTTGTCACAATTTCTCTGTCCTTAGGACATATTATCTGATGTGTTCCCTCTTCATACACACACCCTGTTTCATGGCAATCTGCTAACTGTCAGACCTTAAGTCTTGCACCACTGAACTAACTCCGGGTTCTGTCAACTTCCATGAAATAATTTTATGGTCTGCCCATATAATTGTGCCACCCCCGTGCCAGCAGCAGGGCTGCTCGGATCCGGATCCGCGGTGGCTCAAGGGGTCTCCGGACCCGGGGGTCGTGCGGCCTCTCAAATAAAGGGGTATTTACAGGGGACGGTGTGGAAAGTTCGTGACGCCACCCGTGGTGCGTGGTAAGGTGGATTACCACCGCTGCAATTGGGAGTACCCGGTGGCGATGGTGCGGGCAGCTAGGTTTTTAACCTTTCCACGGGTAGGGGGGATACCCTGGGACTCGGTGAAGTGGATAGGGTGGTGTCGTTGGAGAGGTAAGGGTCACTTGTGTACTCACTAAGTCCAATAACGCTGACACAGACAACTGTAGTAAACCAAAGTTCTGGACACCGCTGCCGCTTAGACGGAGCACGCCTGGATCCCATGCTTATTGGTGTTGCCTGTTATTCTGTGACCTTTGCCTTGGCACCTTGTCTTCTAGTTGGTCCCTTTAGTGTGAAACTAATCGGGTCCCGCTCCCCAGTATGGCTAACTGGGTGAGCTTGCTTTCAGGGTTCACGCTTGGGATTTTCTGGACCGTAAGTGTGGAAAGTCCTATCCCCCTCGTTGCGCTAATAGCCCGATTTTGGAGCGGGTGGAGAACGGATCTTGAAGGCTCCGTCCTCATCGGGTAAATTGTCAGGACGCCTGAAGCTACTCCCTGACCTAGGGTCCATGTTCCCCGTCGTGCCCTGGCCCCTGCCTGGTGATGGCACAAGGCCGCCGGCTGTCCTCCTCGACAGTCCGTGCCCCTTCTCACGATTCCCTGCGACCAGGGTCCAGCTCCTACCAGGCCCCAACGTCTGCCACCTAGTAGTTCTTGTTCTTGGCAACACCAATGGTCAGGGACCCTTAACCAAGGAGGAGGTGGATACTGTACAGAAGGGCAGATTGCACAATACCATGTGACGACCTGATAGGCCAGAGTGTCACATTCCCCCTTGGTTAAACGTAGCTCGTCCCCGAGCTACAGGACACCAGAGGTTTATTTTTGTTTTTCAAACTGTAGAAAAAGAACATTTTTATTTACACATACATCCCTCATCAGGGAGGCTTGTCACTTAAGGCCCTGTCGCACACAGAGATAAATCTGTGGCAGTTCTGTGGTTGCAGTGAAATTGTGGACAATCAGTGCCAGGTTTGTGGCTGTGTACAAATGGAACAATATGTCCATGATTTCACTGCAACCACAGATCTGCCAAAGATTTATCTCTGTGTGTGACAGGGCCTTTAAACGTTACTCAACATTTTAAGATTTCATCTCTTCAACGGTGGTACGCTACCGATTTCAGTGGTAGCGGAGACTCAACCTGCTCCGTTGCAGCCTCTTCCCACGAGAGTCCAGTCCCAATGTCCCAGATCCCGTTAACCCGCCACCCAAACAACCTGACCCGCTGCATACCTATGGTGGGTCCGTGACCAGGTTAAGGTCCCGGGCGTTGTGATAGTCGACTCTAGTGGGCACAGGAGGTGCAACTATGTACAATAACACAAGTTCGTGTTGGTCACGCCAGTCCTGTGACCGTGGTCCATTTTTACTATATAAATTCAACAAAGTCCATGTGCCGGGTGTACACACTGTAAAGAATCTTGTTGCAAATTAGGTAACTTCTTCGTTCATTGAAAACCTTATTGATTATGCACTTATTTACTAACATTTTCTATATGGAAAATAATAAACTATGAAAAACAATAAGCAAAAATACCGATACCTAACAGTTCTCTGGCATCATTAAATCACTGGTATTTTTCAACATTCTCAAACTACTGGTACCGCTCACTGAGAGGCTGGTAATCAACAGCGGCAGTTGGCATAACCTGCTCATTTACCATAGTGAGCCATTTCACATCTAGGCCATACCAGCCCCGCTTGCTGCAGTGACGCGTGTAAGTGACCACTTCCCCTGGCTCCAGGTTACGGCCGGGGTGATCCCTCGGGAGATATTGCTCGATATCTCTCCGAGTAACGAACACTTCTTCAGGGAGGCTTGCTTCCCAGAGGAAACCCTACATCTTCTCAGATGCATGAGGCTCATTCGCTGCGGCCCTCGGACATGAAAGGTGGCTTTCCTCAAATTTTCCTTCTCCCTCAGTGTACAGGCAACGATCTCCCGCTACCGCTGGTCTAGAGTTGTCATCTCTGGTTTCAGCTTTCGCTGGTGTCGTTCTCAGTAGGGGGCATCAGTGTCCGGCTTCGGCTCCCTAGCTGGCTCTGGTTTTAAGTGGACTCTTGATGTCCAACAGCCGTTGGAACGCCGCGCAGCAGTGGAACCGGTGGATCTCTAGGCTCCACTTCCGCCTTGACAAACTGAAGAACCAACTGCTCCGCAGCCGGGTTTGCAGGTTCCGGGTACTCCGCCCCTGAGGAAGGGCCCGGTGATGTGGCCAGGTCTGGTCTGGCCGTGGTCCGGATGACCGCTGTCATGACTGGGATGAGGGACAGAACAGGGGTTTCTGCAGCTGGAGCTTCACTTAAAGGCACCAAAGGTTCCGCTGCCGGGGTTGGCGTGGGCAGCTCGGCGTCCGCCGAGGGCGGGGTAGGTGATGGTGGAGCACTCCGCGAGCGAGGGCGGTCCAGATCCCTCATCTGCTGTGGCCAGATTTGGGCAATCAGAAGGGACTGGGTAACCACTTACCCTCTCTTCACGTGGGATTTCGATCTCACTGGCTCGCACCGCCATTGCCAGGCTCCTCATCTTTTCCTTCCAGTGATTCAAGATAAACAGGAACTGCGTCCGCATTCTCCTGCACAGCTGCTCTGTCTCCTCCTCAATCCAGGTCGCGATCCCGGGAACAGCACGTTCCGGTGACCAGTCCCGTTCCACCATCTTTCCTCTGCGCTTCCCAGGAACGTTATGGCAGAGTACATGTACCAAACCGCACGCGGCAAAACCGCGGCAATACCGCGAACAATACCACGGTAAAACCGCAGCAAACCACGGCAAACCGCATGCGGTTTTCCGCGTTTTTTTACCGCGGGTGCAGTAATCTTTCAATGCCTGCGGAATTTTCTTGAGAAAATTCCATTTTCCAGTGCGCACATAGCCTAAGGGCTCATGCGCACGTAACTGCAGAATCTTCTGCAGCGATTTGACAGCACATGTGTGCGTCAAATCGCTGCAGAAAGACTGCATGATGAATGCAGTTTTTTTGTTAAAAAAAAGCCGATTTCATGCACTCTGGCTGCAGCCCCAACCATAGACAGAGTGGGAGCTGCATCCAGAACGCACAAATAATTATAATTGACATGTTGCTTTTAGGAACGCATGCATTTAGGTCAAAAGTTTAGCACCCAAATCGCTGCGTTCATAAAAGCATTGTGCGCACGTGTCAGGCACAATCTTCATAGATTGTGCAGGGGATGCAGGACGCATGCATTTACGCTGCAGTTCTATACGCAGTGTAAATGCATGGTATTACGCGATGTGCACATGAGCCCTTAGGGTGTTTTCTACAATTGAAACTAAGACTACTGAGGTGCCGAATAATGGAAGTCACCCAAAGAATGAGCATGTCACTTCTTCTAACTGATTCATGCTTTCCAAACCCTGAAGGGGGTGAAAGTAGTAATGAAACACTGAACATCTGCACAGCAATATGCTGCTCCTGCACGCCTGGAGCCATAATAGTGAGCTGCTTTCATTATCCCTTCAGAAACGAAGTGTCTCAGATAGGTTCATATGCTGCTTACACGTACCTTGTATCACTGCATAAATTACATTGCTTTTGATAATGTTTATATAATTATTTGTTAAAAGCTTTTGTCAAAAAGTTTCTGTAGAAAAATAATGTTGGCCATTCAGTAATTAATTTTGGTGAATGGTCAAAACGTCCATATATTTTGAAAATCTATAGTTTAGATCTACTGGCTAACACGGTACAAAGATATATTTTACTTGCATCTCTACTGGCTAACACGGTACAAAGATATATTTTACTTGCATCTCTACTGGCTAACACGGTACAAAGATATATTTTACTTGCATCTCTACTGGCTAACACGGTACAAAGATATATTTTAGTTTAGATCTGGTACTTTTATCTGTTGGTGCACTTAAAGGGGTATTCCCATCACCAAGATCCTATCTCAATATTAGTAGGGGTAATAATAATAATAGTAAATACCTCCAATTAGAAATGTAGTATAGTTGTTGTGCCGCCCCCATGTCAGCAGCCGGGCTGCTCGGATCCAGATCTGCAGTGGCTCAAGGGGTCTCCGGACCCGGGGGTCGTGTGGACACTCAAATAAAAAGGGGGGCGTAATATGTACAGGGGATTGTTGTAGATACTTCGTGACGCCACCCATGGTGTGTGGTAAGATGAAGTACCACCACTGCTGTTGGGGAGCACCCGGGGGAGATGGCGTGGCAGCTAGGTGTTTAACCCCTTCGTGGGTAGGGGTGGATTCCCCAGGGCTCAATGTCCAGAACACAGGAGGTGATGGCTGCCGGTGGTGGTGCAACGGGCCGGAGCGGAGGGTGTTGGTGTACTCACGATTAAATGATTGCACACAAGTCCGCTGGTAAACCATGGTGTCAGTGGTCGGCTGCCGCCTCCGGGTGTATATGGTTCCCACACCCGGCTGGTGTACCAATGTCCCTTCCTCCGGCACTATGTACTTTTCTTCTCCTGTGGACAACCTCGTGTGGAACGGGGAAGTCCTCTCCTGGTTCTGTTTTGGTTGGGTGATATGCCCGCAAAAACTGACCCGTGGGATCTCAATGGGTTGTTGCGGATACCCTATAACCCGCGGTGAGCTGCCGTTTCGCTCTAACACACTGGAACAATGTCTGGAACCTTGTCCCCAGCCAGGTTAATTAGAGAAGGGGCTTGCAACCGTCTTCTAACTAGGGTCCAGGTACCCCGTCTGTGCCCGGTTTCCGGAACGGATCTCCGCTGTCGGTACCGGCGGGCTCCAACCCTGCCCCGGTGCACTTTGGATTTCCCGCGACCGGACTCCCTTCGCCTATGGACATGGTCCACCGCTTGCCACCTAGCCAGTAGACCATGGCCACTACCCTGGCTACCCTTCACTAGGTTTAGACTGGACTTCAACTCTGACTCTCTCTTCCAAAACTCCAACTTAAACTGAACTCACTTCCAAACTGACTGGTTCCCTCCCCCAGATCCTCAAGACCCCTAGGTGGGCGCTCCCAATCTGCCTGGTCCCACCCACTGGTGTGTCCTTCCTACCCTGAGGGGGGTGGCTAGGGTTTTGTGGCTGATAGTACCTGATGTGGGATGGTGTTGTGTGAGGTGTACTGTTTCTCTGTGACCACCTGGCGGCGCCAGGGCGTCACATTCTTCTAATTCATTATGTTACTTACCTCATGGTCAAGGCATTGCAAGACCTTAGGGATCCATGGTTATGACTATGCATATAGTCACAGTTAGTTAGTCTCTCGTGGTCGTAAGCATGAATACCTACGGTCTTGCAATGCCCTGCTCATGAGGTAAGTGACAGTCATTCAGAAGAGACCTATACTATATTTATAATTGGAGCAATAAGGAGGGAAGCTCTGCGTCACTGAATTATAGGTGCTCAGGGAAAAAAAACGGACAAAAATAGAGATAATCCCGGCACACTATTACTCCCAAATAAGAAAAATCATGCAACTGTTCATATGCAAATTTCTTTTTATTGATCAAATTGTGTTGAAATTCATGGAATATGGTTCGTCCAAACAAGTCGACGTTTCGGCTGTAGGCCTTCGTCAGACTGGACTTTATTTTATCACTGAGAGTATGATAGAATGCAATCACGCCGTAGCGTGAGCCAAGAGGCAGCGGAAGACAATGCGTCAATTATGATATGCGCTGTTAAGTGTGAACTTGTAGCTCAAGGATTATTAAGTAGATATATGAAATGCATGCGTCACGTGCTACGTCAGTAAAAAGTGTCTCCCCAGGGATTAGTGGTAGGTTCCTGGATCTAATGTTGAGGGTAAGAAATGAAAGAATCACCATCACTTGACCCGCTTATATTAGTCGGATTATTGTGGAATCCATATTCTGCATGTCAGTGGGAGGAGGTGTAGCTGGAGACTGCTCTGATGCAGACCAATATACGGTGGGTAATATAGATGTTTCCTAAGTTCTGGTCAATTACATGTATTATTGCCGGTGGGACCGGAAACATCAGAGAACGTCACCTGTAATATATTTGGCGGCAGAGATAGTGTTGCTGACTAGTGAGGAATATCTGGCCGTTCTAGTGCAATATCACCGGTAGGACCGGAATCAAAGGTGGCCGTTTTCACACTGGTGCTGGACGTGCGGGCTGCAAGTGGAGGCTCCTGCACGAATCAAAGGTGGCCGTTTTCACACTGGTGCTGGACGTGCGGGCTGCAAGTGGAGGCTCCTGCACAGTGCAGGAGCCTCCACTTGCAGACCGCACGTCCAGCACCAGTGTGAAAACGGCCACCTTTGATTCCGGTCCTACCGGTGATATTGCACTAGAACGGCCAGATATTCCTCACTAGTCAGCAACACTATCTCTGCTGCCAAATATATTACAGGTGACGTTCTCTGATGTTTCCGGTCCCACCGGCAATAATACATGTAATTGACCAGAACTTAGGAAACATCTATATTACCCACCGTATATTGGTCTGCATCAGAGCAGTCTCCAGCTACACCTCCTCCCACTGACATGCAGAATATGGATTCCACAATAATCCGACTAATATAAGCAGGTCAAGTGATGGTGATTCTTTCATTTCTTACCCTCAACATTAGATCCAGGAACCTACCACTAATCCCTGGGGAGACACTTTTTACTGACGTAGCACGTGACGCATGCATTTCATATATCTACTTAATAATCCTTGAGCTACAAGTTCACACTTAACAGCGCATATCATAGTTGACGCATTGTCTTCCGCTGCCTCTTGGCTCACGCTACGGCGTGATTGCATTCTATCATACTCTCAGTGATAAAATAAAGTCCAGTCTGACGAAGGCCTACAGCCGAAACGTCGACTTGTTTGGACGAACCATATTCCATGAATTTCAACACAATTTGATCAATAAAAAGAAATTTGCATATGAACAGTTGCATGATTTTTCTTATTTGGGAGTAATAGTGTGCCGGGATTATCTCTATATTTCTAATTGGAGGTGCTAATATTATTATTATTACACCTACTACATATTGTAATAGGATCTTGGAGATGGGATTACCCCTTTAAATGCTCATCATTCTGAATAAAGCCTCAATCAGACCTTTGTTTTTCACATATATGTGTAAACGTAGACTTTGTAGTCCATGGGGCTGTTCACATATCCATGTATTTTTTGTAAACCGTGCAGAGATATGTCTGTTCTTTTTCTGCATCGTAGATAAAAATCATCCGTGCAATTCTATTAGGGCGGCTTCTCACTTGCGAGTTTCTTGCAGTAGAGCAATGCGAGAAAATCTCGCATTGGAATCGGACACATGTTAGTGAATGATTCAGCTCACATTTGCGATTTTTTTCTCAGTCCAAATCGGACTGAGAAAAAAATCGCAGCATGCTGCTTTTTTGCGAGTTTCAACTGCGAGTCTCTCCAATGCAAGTCAATGGGAGCATGTAAAAAATCGGATGTCACGGGGGCGGCACTCACACCATCCTAGTGACATCCGATTTTCTAAATACATTTCTCGCATGTTTCCTAAAACACTGGAAACGAGTGATGTCTCACAATGTCTGTCAATCACTATTCTCTGTCAGTCGGTCTCTCCCTCTCGGTCTCTATTCTCTCTCTGTTGGTCGGTCACTATCTCTGTCCCTCACTCTCTGTCCATGTCGGTCTATCCCTCTCCCCCCCTCTCTCATACTCACCGATCCACGATCACCAGCGCGGCGCTGCACGGCGTTTACACTGCTCCAGCGGCTTCTCCTCTTTCTCCACCGGCACCTATGATTGGTTGCAGTGAGACACGCCCCCCCTTAGTGACAGCTGTCTCACTGCAACCAATCACAGCAGCCGGTGGGCGTGTCTATGCTGTGCAGTAAAATAAATAAATAAATAATTAAAAAACGGCGTGCGGTCCCCCCCAATTTTAATACCAGCCAGATAAAGCCATACGGCTGAAGGCTGGTATTCTCAGGATGGGGAGCTCCACGTTATGGGGAGCCCCCCAGCCTAACAATATCTGCCAGCAGCTGCCCAGAATGGCCGCTTCTATTAGATGCGACTGTTCTGGAACTGTACCCGGCTCTTCCCGATTTTCCTGGTGCGTTGGCAATCGGGGTAATAAGGAGTTAATGGCAGCCCATAGCTGCCAGTAAATTCTAGATTAATCATTGCAGGCGTCTATGAGACACCCCCAATGATTAACCTGTAAATTAAAGTTAATAAACACACACAGTGAAAAAATCCTTTATTTGAAATAATAAACAATAACAAAGACCCCCTTCACCTTTTTATTAAGTACGCAAAAAACCCATCCTTGTCCAACGTAATCCACGGAGGTCCCATGTCGCTTCCAGCTTCGCTACATGAAGGTGACAGGAGCTGCAGAAGACACCACCGCTCCTGTCACCTCCACGCAGCAACTGAGGTGAGAAGCGCGATCAGCTGATGTCAGTCAGGTAACTCGTGGCCACCGCTGGATCCTCCAACAGTGACAGCAAGTCGCCCCAGTGACAGCAATGAAGTCACAGGTGAGTTGTGGTCACGGGGGGAGGATCCAGCTGGCCGCGGGTAACCTGAATGACAGCAGCGCTAATCGCGCTGTTCAATTCAGTCACTCAGGGGATTAGCGGTCACTGGTGAGTCATTCACGGGTGACCGCTAAACAGGACGCAACACAGACAGAGCCACGGCATGACAATGAAGTCGGGTGAAGTTCACCCAAGTTCATTCTGATCGTGCGGCTCTGTCTGTGTCTGCTGTCATCTGACATTCAGCTCTGCTACATGGCTGTCTGTGGCTGCTGTCAGCGGCCATGTAGCAGAGCTGAATGGCAGATGACAGCTGCTGAGAAAAAAAAGGATCACACACGGATCACACACGCATTGCACACGCACTGCAATCATGAAAAAAATCTCAGGATCGCAGTGCAATTGCATTGCACTCTGACCTAACGTGAACTTAAATCAGCCGAGTTTTTTTCAGCCAACTCGGACCGATTTTACTCGCATAGATGTGTTTCCAGCCTTAAAGAAAATCAAGGACACAAGTTACATTTATAAAAGGAAAAAAAAAAAATTTAAGGACAGCACACAGATGGCATCAGTGTCTAACCTACGTGATCTAAGTACACCCCGCTTACAAAGAAACACAGCTGACGTCTCAGTGCTGGAAACGCTTGTTCTGAGATAGTGGCTTCTGGATGATCCCATTATGGCCTCAGGATAGATATTTTTTTTTTTGTGACGCAGCAGTGACCTCATTAGCGATCTCGCTGTGTGTGACACTGAGCAGCGATCTGGCCCCTGCTGTGAGATCGCTGCTCGTTACACACAGCCCTGGTTCGTTTTTTTTATTGTTGTTCTCCCGCTGATAAGCACACATCGCTGTGTGTGACAGCGAGAGAGCAACAATCCTGAATGTGCAGGGAGCAGGAGCCGGCGTCTGACAGCCTGCAGTAAGCTGTAACCAAGGTAAACATCGGGTAACCAAGGTGGTTACCCGATATTTACCTTCGTTACCAGCCTCCGCAGCTCTCGCGCTGCTAGTGCCGGCTCCTGCTCCCTGCACACGCTAAGCGAAGCGGTGTGCGCTGGTAACTAAGGTAAACATCGGGTAACCATATGTGCCGCTCTCACACTGCCAGTACTGGCTCCCTGTTCTCTGCACACATAGCCACAGTACACATCGGGTTAATTACCTGATGTCTACTCCAGCTACGTGTGCAGAGAGCAGGAGCCGGAGGTAAATATCGGGTAACCAAGGTAAGGGCTTCTTGGTTACCCGCTGTTTACCGTGGTTACCAGCGTCCGCAGAAGCCGGCTCCTGCTGCCTGCACATTTAGTTGTTGCTCTGTCGCTGTCACACACAGCAATGTGTGCTTCACGGCGGGAGAGCAACAACTAAAAAATGGCCCAGGACATTCAGCAACAACCAACGACCTCACAGCAGGGGCCAGGTTGTTGCTGGATGTCACACTAAGCAACATCGCTAGCAAGTTGTGCCTCAGCAGCGATGTTGCTAGCGATGTTGCTTACTGTGACGGTACCTTCAGACATGAATGAATGTAGCTGTCCAGATAGTCCTTATTGACAATTTATTTACTCTCCTTAAAGCAATCAAATCTTATCTCATTCTTCAAAACCATTGATTTAAAGAGGTTTTCCCATGAACAAAGTTAATTTTAATGTTCGTTTTAATCAATAGATCATGGAATAAGAATAATTTACACAATTGGATGTGTTCTATAAAATGCTCCTGTGCTGAGATAATCTTATAAATGTGTTCCTGCTATGTACTGTGTAATGGCTGTGTCTGACCATACAGGGACATGGTCTGATCATACCACATCTCCTGAGCAAGGGAGGACACAAAAGAGTGTACAGATAGCACAGCATGGGATCATAGCTGATTCTTTTTGTGAGGTAAAATATTTCCCTGCTTGTTTTTAAAAAAAAAATTAACTCAAAGAAAAAGTAATTTGCGATCCCGTGGTGTAATGTTTGTATACTGTTTTGCTTCCTCCCCTGCCCAGGAGATGTGGTATGATCAGACCATGTCTTAAGACACAGCCATTACACAGTACATAGCAGGGGCACATACAGAAGATTATCGCAGTACAGGAGCATTTTATATAACATATCCAATTGTGAAAATATTATTATTCTAAGATCTATTAATTAAAATGAACTTTGTTCTTGGGAAAACCCTTTTAAGGGCAATGAA
Organism: Anomaloglossus baeobatrachus; assembly: GCF_048569485.1. Classification (NCBI taxonomy): domain Eukaryota; kingdom Metazoa; phylum Chordata; class Amphibia; order Anura; family Aromobatidae; genus Anomaloglossus; species Anomaloglossus baeobatrachus. The sequence goes on from NC_134359.1 coordinate 154,725,374, forward strand.
ATGATTTACTAAGAATTGATTAAAGCTTATTTCCCTTTTCACAGTTAATGTGAGAAGCTCAGTTGCTTTTCATGTACTACATTTCTTTTCTTTTCCATATCTTAAGCATATCAGGTTTAGGCTGGAGTCACAGGATAGTATGGCATCTGATGCGAGAGCATCGGATGCATTATGCTAATGACCCTCACCTCCCACTCTGCTGCCAGAGTGAGTCGAGTGTCATTATACTGTGATCCGATCATGCGATTGGATCACAGCTTCTTAGGAGGGGGCGAGAGCTGCGGAGGAAGGGAGGGATTAATCTCCCCATCTCCTCCATTGTCAGCTGACGCTATTATTGCACTGCACTCTGATATCATCCGAGTGCAGTCTGATGTTTCACTCACACCCATAGACTTGCATGGGTGCGAGTGACACGTTTCTCACTGGCAATCGCAGCATGGTACGACTCTTTGCTTATCCAGAATCTGGATGAGAAAAAAGCTGACCATCTGTTTTCCCTCATTGACTAACATTGGTCCAAGTGCAATGCAAGATTTTCTTGCATTGCACTCTTCCAAGTCACGCTCATGTAAGCGCACCTTTACCGCAATTGTAACATTATTTTTGTAAATTTGTGATGAAATTGTAATTTGTGAATACAGAAATGCTGTTTTTTTATTGCATTTCAAATAAATAACCTTCCTTGGGACTCATTCACATTTTTATTATCAGTCAACCAGACGACACCACAAGGACGGCACGCTGACCATTAAGTCAATTTACTATTACTATTTCTAATAACAGATTTGGCAATGAGAACAGAACTGCAAGCGAGCCCATTGTCATCCACAATTTGTGAACGTGAGTGGTCCAAGTAATCACACAGTCCTGTGAACTGTATTGATGATGATCACATGAAAATCAATGACAAATATCAAAACAAGTAAATCAGCCAGTGGTGGAGCACTACACTGTATAAAGACCACAGTATGGGCAGCATGTGACTTCACATCCCACCAAAGACAATATGTGTAAGGCCACGTGCGCATGGTCAGTATTTGGTGAGGGTTTTTTTTTACCTCACTATTTGGAAGACAAACTAAAAGTGGGTAAGAAATGTAGAAATAGTGCACTTGTTTTCTATTACACTTTTCCTATGATTGTTCCACTCTTTCTTTTGGCTACAAATACTGAGGAAAAATTTCACCAAACAGTCAATGTGTGCACGTGGCCTAAGTGGTTTGCGCATAGGTTTCCTTTGTTACTTGACTTATTATGTAATTTTTTGTAAAGACTTTAGCACTGTGAACCCCATTGTGTACAAGAAGTTATGTGAATTATTACTTTCTGTACAATGTTCCAGAGTCTGTTGGAACCTTGAAGAGGACCAGTCTCTGGGTCAAAAGTCACCTGTTCTTATTTAGTTCCTGCTGATACCCGAGTATACCGCTTTTGTTTTTTTCTAAATCTATCTTACAGTTCCAGAGATATGGTCCTTTATATTTAGTGCTACTCTTTCTCTTCTTTACCAAGGGGGAGTGTCTAACAAGGCAGTAATGCAGAGCAACCTAAAGACCTGCTCTAAAAAATGTTAAATACTCTGCTCTTTTGTTCTGATACACTTCTGCTTTGGCAAAAAATGAACCAGAAACTGCACAGAGATACTGGGAGTGCTACATTAAAGTGTTGTCAGTGACCAGAAAACTAGCAAAAAACATGTTGGATAATTACCAAATGTTTGCCACCTTTTACGTTTTTGTTAGTTTCAAGCAGTTCCACTAAGGCTAGATGCGCACGCTGCTTTTTTTCCTGCTTTTTTGCTGCTTTTTTGGCTGCAGTTTTGTCAGCTGAACTTTCTGACATTTGACTTCCCAGCAAAGTCTATGAGAAGTCAGATTTGTCATCCGCACACTGCAGTTTATTTGTCAGCGTTTTTTTTGTCAAAAGTTTGTGACAAAAAAAATGCAGCATGTTCATTCTTCCTGCGTTTTTGTCAACATTTGTCACCCATTGAAATCAATGAGGGCATCAAAAACGCAGGAAAAATGCATGCTAATCACAAGTGGTGCATTTTACCTGCCTTTTACCTGCGTTTTTGCTAGCAAAAACGCAGGTGATTTGTCAGGAAGTGAGGTCAGGCAAGTGGTCCCGTCCCGTCCTCCATGTGTTCCCCGAAGTACCGCTGTCCCCAGGGGAGATGATGTGGAGGACGGGACTATCAGCAGCGGCAGCGAGAGGGGGATGGACATTGGCAGCTGAAAACATTGATTTTTCCCTCTCGCTGCCGCCGCTGCCGCTGATAGTCCCGTCCTCCACGTGTTCCCCGAAGTACCACTGTCCCCAGCGTGCACGCACAGGGGAGATGATGGACCCCTCTCACTGCCACCGCCGCCGCCGCTGAAAGTCCCATCCGCCACGCTCCTGCCGGCTCCACGCTCCTGCCGGCTCCACGCTCCTGCCGACTCCACGCTCCTGCCGGCTCCACGCAGTGGCGCGATCAGCTGAGCTGTCACTGAGGTTACTTGCGGCCACCGCTGGATTCAGCGGTGGCCGCGGGTAACCTCGGTGACAGCTCAGCTGATCGCGCGGCTGTCTTCATTAGCTGCATGGAGGTGACCGGAGCGGCGGTGTCTGCTGCAGCTCCGGTCACCTCCATGCAGCAGCGCTGGATGCGACGCTGGAGCATGCTGGATTACGCCGGACATGGAGGGCTTTGTCAGGGTTAATAAATTGGTAATGAGGGAATGTGTTTGTGTTTTTTATTTCTAATAAAGGATTTTTCGGGGGTGTGTGTTTATTTACTGTAATTTACAGATTAATCATGGAGGGTGTCTCATAGACGCCTGACATGATTAATCTAGGACTTATTGGCAGCTATGGGCTGCCAATAACTCCTTATTACCCCGTTTGCCAACGCACCAGGGTAAATCGGGAAGAGCCGGGTACAGTCCCAGAACTGTCGCATATAATGTATGCAGCAATTCTGGGCGGCTGCTGACTGATATTGTTAGGCTGGGGGGCTCCCCATAACGTGGAGCTCCCCATCCTGAGAATACCAGCCTTCAGCCGTATGGCTTTATCTGGCTGGCATTAAAATTGGGGGGGACCGCACGCCAGTTTTTTTTAATTATTTATTTGTTTCTAATTTTTTTTTTTTCAATTCAACAAGCTTTATGGGCTTGTTTAAACTGAAAAATACATGAAACAATTGTTGACAAAACTGCAGCCAAAAACGCACCAAAAAAGCAGCAAAAATGCACCAAAAAAGCACCTACATTTTTTGTGACATTTCCAGGCTCTCTCTGACAAGGTGCAGTTTTGGCTGAAGTTTTGGCTGCAGTTTTGGCTGCAGTTTGTGAACACGAAAAAGAAGCAGCGTGCGCATGTAGCCTAAAATGGGCAGAACTGGGGAGGAGCTGGGACAGGGTAATGTGTAGCTATATATGCCCATCAAATTTATGTACAGTGGTGACGCTTCATATGCCAGAAATGTCACTCTAGTTCCATCAACAGCAACATTTGTAATGAAACGCTTGGAGGTGCATGACATTGTGTAGTAATGTGTCGGAGTCGGACTCTATGGAAAGAGTTAAATTTGAGCACACGAACAGGTATATAACGCCAAAAAATATTTATAAAAATAAATATAAAAATGTTACAAAATATTTGGAGACATTAGACGTAATGGTTAACAAATTCAAGTTACAGGGTCAGCAATTCTGAATCTTCTACTCCCTTCTAGAACATTGATTGGTCACATGTGGAGGAAAATTCTACTGTGAAACCTAGTTTTTATGTCAGTGTCTTGGAATGAAGTCAAAATACATGAGTAATACAAAGCAGACTGGGTGTTAGCCACCAAAAATTGCATTATGGAAAAAGAATAGTACAATTAAGCTAAAAGCATAATGCTACCACCTAGTGGACACAAGGTGGATAGCATGCAGACTTCATAATACTGTAGTTTCTTATTATTCTTTATTCTATAACAATAATTAAACTCTTAGGCATAAGAGAGTTTATTATAAAATGACATTTGTTCTTTTTTTCTTAATATTATACTTTAAGATTTATTCCCAAAAAAATCAAGTTATCCAGCTGTCAGGGGATAACTTGCTTATCGCTGGTTGCCTGAGCAATGGGACCTACAGCATTCCCAAGATTGGGGCTCTTCAGTCCCAACCTGAAGGAATGGAGGTGTGGATGCTGTATCTAGCCAGTTCATTCATTGTCTACAAGACTGTTGGAAATAGGCAAGCGATGTACTTTTTAGTCCCATAGACAATAATGGGAGCAGAGGTCGAGCATGCACTCCATTCCATTCAGGTTGAAATTACAAAGCCCCATTCTCAGGGTCCCAGAGGTTAGCAAGTTATCACCTATTCTATAAATAGGGGTTATGGTGATTTTTTTGGCAGCAACCTTTAAATAAGTGAGGAAGAGTGTATTATTCTATTATTTTATGGGCGATTCATCAAAATCTCTTGTGTGATAAAGTTTCAGGGCTTTAACTGAATGAAATCCCAATCTTCAACCTTAACCAAGATATCAGTAGTATGGAGGTAGCCATAACTTTAGTTTGCTGATGGGTCCTCCCTGTTAATTATGTGGAAATCTAATATATAAAGCTGAGTGTATGTGTGTATGTGTGTTTGTGTTTGTGTGTGTGTGTGTGTGTGTATGTCCGCTAAAGGAATCCGCACCGTTGCATTTACATTCACAAAATTTTGCACAGACACTCCATGTGACCCAGGGAACGTCATAGACTATGTTTGGGCGGCAAAATTTAACTCCGCGCTTTACAATTACTCGCCAAAACTCCTGCCGCCATTAAAGTGAATGGAGGTGGGAGCTATAGCTATTAATAGCAATTGTCAGTGGTTGCTATAGGAACAAAATAAACTGTTAGTATTAAAAGCATGTGTGAGAGAGAGACAGAAAAAGATAGAGACAGATGGTGAAAGAGACAGAGATAGAGACAGAAAGAGACAGCCGGGAAAAGAGACAGCCCTGGAAAGAGACAGCCGGGCAAAGAGACAGCCGAGCAAAGAGACAGACGGGCAAAGAGACAGCCCTGGAAAGAGAAAGACGGGCAAAGTGACAGACGGGCACAGAGACAGATGGGCAAAGAGACAGACCTAGAAAGAAACAGACCTAGAAAGAGACAGATGGGCAAAGAGACCGACGGCCAAAGATACAGCCCTGGAAAGAGACAGACGGGGCAAAGAGACAGACACAGAGATGGAGACAGAGAGATAGAAACAGACAGAGACATACACACAGACAGACAAGGAAAGAGACAGACAGAGAGACAGACAGACAGCAACACACATATAGAGACTGGGAGAGAGACAGTTACAATCCCGGGCAACGCCTGGGTACTACAGCTAGTCTAATATATAAAGCTGAATGTGTGTATGTATGTATGTATGTGTGTATGTATGTTTGTCCGGGATTGGCATCTGCACCGTCGCAGCTACAGCCACAAACTTTTGCACACTAACACGTCTGGACCCCGAGAGCGTCATAGGCTATGTTGTGAGGCAAATTTTAACCCCGCGCATTCCAATTTACCAATCAATTTTGCCCCTATCTACATTATGGGGAAAAAGTGAAACGAAAAGTGTATTCGCACTGTCGCATTTACAATCACAAACTTTTGCACACTCACACGTCTGGACCCCAAGAGCATCATAGGCTATGTTGTGAGGCGAAATTTTAACCCCGAGCGTTCCAATTTAGCAATCAATTTTGCCCCTATCTACATAGTGGGGAAAAAGTGAAACGAAAAGTGTATCCACACCGTCGCATTTACAATCCCGAAATTTTGCACAGACACCTCATGTGACCCAGGGAACGTCGTAGACTAAATTTTGACAGGAAAATTTAACCCCACACTTTACAGTTACTCTCCAAAAATCATGCTTCCATTAAGTAAATGGAGCCTGGAACTACAGGTTATTAGTAGGAGCTGTGATTGGTTGCTATAGGAACAAAAGACATTCATAGGATAAGAAGCTTATATGTGAGGTAATAAGATGTCGGTGGGGAGACTGATAGAGAGAGACAGAGAGAGACAGATAGACAGAAAGGGAAAGAGACAGCAAGATAGAGACAGACAGGGAAAGAGACAGACAGAAACAGACCTGGAAAGAAACAGACCTGGAAAGAGACAGACCTGGAAAGAGAGAGACAGACATGCAGACAGGGACAGAGACAGGCAGACAGGGAAGGAGGAGACAGCCAGAGAGACAGACAAAGATAGATGGGGAAAGACACAGACCTTGATATAGACAGACGGGGAAAGAGACAGAGAAATAGAGACAGACAAGGAAAGAGACAGACAAAGACAGGCAGACAGGGAAAGAGACAGACAGGAAAAAACACAGACAAAGAGACAGGAAGACAGACGGGGAAAGAGACAGACCTGGACAGAGACAGACCTGGAAAGAGACAGATGGGGAAAGAAACAGAGATAGAGACATACAAAGAAAGAGACAGGCAGAGACAGGCAGATGGGGAAAGAGACAGACTGGGAAAGAGACAGACTGGGAAAGAGACAGACCTGGAAAGAGACAGACCTGGAAAGAGGCAGACCTGGAAAGAGGCAGACCTGGAAAGAGACAGACGGGGAAAGAGACAGACGGGGAAAGAGACAGACGGGGAAAGAGACAGACCTGGAAAGAGACAGACCTGGAAAGAGACAGACGGAGCACATTACTTGGCCAATTTAATTAAATCTGTGTGGAATATCTGTGGTGTTGAAATATATGTTGTGAGATGCTTCTATTAGCTTGTAATTGTTAAAAGGCAAAAACTATTTCTATCCATTTTGTTTTGAGTTTTTTGTGTGCACAATACATTTTTGTTAATACATTCTATTTTGTTAACAGCAGTTATTAACCCGGGCGAAGCCGGGTAGTACAGCTAGTCTAATATATAAAGCTCAGTGTATGTATGTGTGTATGTATCTATGTATGTATGTATGTATGTATGTATGTGTGTGTGTGTCCGCTAAAAAAATCCGCACCTTCGCATTTACAATCACGAAATTTTGCACAGACGCCTCATCTGACTCAGGGAACTTCGTAGACTATGTTTTGACAGGAAAATGTAACCCTGCCCTTTACAGTTACTCTCCCAAAAACATGCCTCCATTAAAGTAAATGGAGCCTGGAACTACAGGTTATTAATAGCAGCTGTGATTAGTTGCTATAGGAACAAAATACATTGTTAGTATAAGAAGCTTAAGTGTGAGGTAATATGATATCGGTGGGGAGACGGATAGAGAGAGACAGAAAGAGGCAGAGAGAGAGACAGACAGGGAAAGAGACAGACAAAGACAAATGGTGAAAGAGACAGACAGTGAAAGAGACAGACAGATGGTGAAAGAGACAGACAGGGAAAGAGACAGACAGAGACAGACGGGGAAAGAGACAGACCTGGAAAGAGACAGACCTGGAAAGAGACACATAGGGAAAGAGACACAGACAGGCACAGAGACAGGCAGACAGGAAAAAAGGAGACAACCAGAGAGATAGACAAATATAGATGGGGAAAGAGATAGACCTTGATAGAGACAGACGGCGAAAGAGACAGAGAAATAGAGACAGACAAGGAAAGAGACAGACAGAGACAGGCAGACAGGGAAAGAGACAGATAGGAAAAGACACAAAGAGATGGACCAAGACAGACAGGGAAAGAGACAGGAAAAGAGACGAAGAGATAGACAGGGAAAGAGACAGACCTAGGAAAGAGACAGACCTGGAAAGAGAGAGATGGAGAAAGAAACAGAGAGACAGAGTCAGACAAAGAAAGAGACAGACAGAGACAGGCAGACAAAGAGACAGACCTGGAAATAGACAGACCTGGAAATAGACAGACGGGGAAATAGACAGACGGGGAAAGAGACAGACGGGGAAAGAGACAGACGGGGAAAGAGACAGACGGGGAAAGAGACAGACGGGGAAAGAGACAGACGGGGAAAGAGACAGACGGGGAAAGAGACAGATGGGGAAAGAGACCTGTAAAGAGACAGACAGGGAAAGAGACAGACAAAGACAGACGGGGAAAGAGACAGACAGGTAGACAGGGACAGAGACAGGCAGGCAGGGAAAGAGGAGACAGCCAGAGAGATAGACAAATATAGATGGGGAAAGAGACAGATCTTGATAGAGACAGACAATTAAAGAGACAGAAAGAGACAGGAAAAGACACAGACAAAGACATTGACAAAGACAGACAGGGAAAGAGACAGGGAGACAGATGGGAAAAGAGACAGACCTGAGAAAGAGACAGACCTGGAAAGAGACAGATGGAGAAAGAAACAAAGATAGAGACAGACAAAGAAAGAGACAGACAGAGACAGGCAGACAGGAAAAGAGACAGACTTGGAAAGAGACAGACGGGGAAAGAGACAGAAGAGGAAAGAGACAAATGAGGAAAGAGACAGACGGGGAAAGAGACAGACGGGGAAAGAGAAAGACCTGGAAAGAGACAGACCTGGAAAGAGACAGAGGGGGAAAGAGACAGACCTGAAAAGAGACAGGTGGAGCAAGAGACAGAGTGGGCAAGAGACAGACCTGAGAAAGAGACAGACCTGGAAAGAGACAGATGGAAAAAGAAACAAACAGATAGAGACAGACAAAGAAAGAGACAGACAGAGACAGGCAGACAGGAAAAGAGACAGACCTGGAAAGAGACAGACCTGGAAAGAGACAGACTGGGAAAGAGACAGACGAGGAAAGAGACAGATGAGGAAAGAGGCAGACGGGGAAAGAGACCGACAGGGAAAGACTCAGACCTGGAAAGAGACAGACCTGGAAAGAGACAGACGAGGAAAGAGACAGACCTGGAAAGAGACAGATGGGGAAAGAGACAGAGTGACAGACAAAGACAGACTTGTAAAGAGACAGATGAGGAAAGAGACAGACCTGAAAAGAGCCAGCCAGACGGGGCAAGAGCCAGACGGGGCAAGAGCCAGACGGGGCAAGAGCCAGACGGGGCAAGAGCCAGACTGGGCAAGAGCCAGACGGGGCAAGAGAGAGACAGGGCAAGAGATAGAGACAGACTGATACAAAGACAGACAGAGAGATAGAAACAGACAGACAGAGACAGAGACACAGACAGACAAGGAAAGAGACAGACAGATAGTGACACACAGACAGAAACTGGGAGAGAGACAGTTACTATCCCGAGCAACGCCCGGGTACTACAACTAGTTGTTAATATTTTCACTGATAACCCCTCTGATCTTTCCTGAGCTTACCAAGGTACAGTGTGGATACTCATTCAACCAGAAGACAAAACACTAGATGAATCCTGTACAGTTTTCACAATTCATTCAGCCTTACACGCCCTAAGCTTTCATTTGTATCATATGAGAGAATTTAATGGTATTGTGACTGACCATAAATTCATATTCCAGACACCAGGAGAAAAAAGCTTGAGAAAATCTAAAGTAATATGTCATGCTATAAAGGAAGTGTAAGGGGGTGGGCGAGAGGGGGTTAAAGGAATGCATTCCAACTAGAGGTTTCAGCTGTGAAATATGGTTTCTCACAAGAGCTTGGTTAGGCTTTATTGCGAATGTTTACTCTGGGGGCCAGATGTTCCTATAAGCTGAATGTTCCTATGACATATAAATGACTTCCACAGCAAGGACCCACGCCTGGCAAATGTTCAGTCTTAGGAAATTAAAGTGAACCTCCACATTTATATGTGAGGCTCCATACAGCATGGTCACAGCTCTATTGCAAAGCTATAGGGTCAGCCAGGCTTACCCTATAGAAGAAAAAGTGACTGCAAATTCACTATCATTCTCCTCATGCAGAATAAAAACCGGGTTTTGTGGATGACAACTCCGTTTACATTTTTCTATTTTAATGTACAATGATTATGGCAAAACTTTCAAAGGCCCCTTGACATGTCCATGTCTCCAGTGTGTGTGATATCCGTTGTTTTCGCGGATACCACACATACCCATTATAACTTATGGGTCTGCTTCCATGTCCGTTTTTTCCAGCAGCACAGAAGATTGAGTTCGTGCTTGGTGTGGGGATCCAGCAGAACCTGGACCCACCCTTTATCCTGTATGGTGCTGTGGAGTTTTTTCTCCCTATTTATCGCATGTTGCAGAAAACACTGGAAATGAGTGAGGTCTGTCGATGTCGGTCAATCTCAATCTCTGTCAGTCTGTCTCTCTCTCTCTGTCTGTCGGTCTCTCTCTCTGTCGGTCTATCCCTCTTCCCCCCTCTCACATACTCACTGATCCCCGATCACCAGCGCGGCATTTCACAGCTGTCACAAAGCTCTGGCGGCTTTTCCTCTTTTGAAAAAGCCGGACACTCATTATTCTATCTAGTATTCACTGCTCTCCCCGCCCACTGGTGCCTATGATTGGTTGCAGTCAGACACGTCCCCACATTGAGTGACAGCTGTCTCACTGCAACCAATCACAGCTGCTGGTGGGCGGGCCTATATTGTGCAGTAAATTAAATAAATAATTAAAGAAAAACGGCGTGCGGTTCCCCACAATTTTCATACCAGCCAGGGTAAAGCCATACGGCAGGAGGCTGGTATTGTCAGGATGGGGAGCCCCACGTTATGGGGAGCCCCCCACCCAAACAATATCAGCCAGCAGCCACCCGGAATTGCCGCATCCATTAGATGCGACAGTCATCACGATTTGCCCTGGTGCGGTGGCAAACGAGGTAATAAGGAGTTAATGGCAGCAGCCCATAGCTGCCACTAAGTCCTAGGTTAATCATGGCAGGCGTCTCCCTGAGATACCTTCCATGATTAGCCTGTAAGATAAAGAAAATAAAGACATACACCAAAAAAACATTTATTTGAAATAAATGACAAAAAAAACACCCTCTTTCCCCACTTTATTAAACCCCCAAATACCCCTCCAGGTCCGACGTAATCAACAGAAGTCCCACGACGCTTTCAGCTCTGCTACATCAGAAGCTAACAGAGAGCGGTCAAAGACCACGACCGCTCTCTGTGAGCTCCCCGCAGCGACTGAAGTGAGTCGCGCTATCAGCCATGACGTCACTCAGGTTACCCGCGGCCACAGGTCTTAGCGGGAGGACTTCTGCTGTGGCCACGGGTAATCTCAGTGACGGCACCTCTGATAGCACAGATCAGTTAAGTCACTCAGGGGATTTGCGGTCACCGGTGAGACCTTCACCGGTGACCGAAAATCAGGTCATGACACACAGACAGAGCCGCAGGATGAACATGAAGTCGGGTGAAGTTCATCCGACTTCATTCTGATGGCACGGCTCTGTCTGTGTCTGCTGTCAGCAGTCATGTAGCAAAGCTGAATGGCAGATGACATAGCTGCTGAGAATAAAAACGGATCACATACGGATCACACATGGATTGCACACGGACTACAATCATGAGAAAAATCACATAATCGCATTGCAGTTGCATTGTTCACGGATCAACACTCGGACAGAGCTCATGCTACTTTCCAGCATGAGACTCGGTCCGATTTTACACTCGCAAGTGTGATTCCAGCCTAATAGAGAAGAGAATTAAAAGATATGGATACCAAGTGGAGAAGGGAAGGAAATAGCAGAAACAGCACTAATAGACTGACTGTAGTTAGCCAAGGACTGATCACACCTCTAATGTCAGACTGCATGGAAGGAGATGTTATCAAGGGGCTGGCTGTTACTAGAAGCTATGAGCAGGCCATAAACCCTGATCTGTTACACAATGACCCAGAAGGGAGTGGGAGCATTGAGGAGCAGATCCACATCCCATTCAGTAGCAGGTACTGTCACAATTGCAAACAATACTATAGATATTTATTATTTAATTCACAGAGGAGCATTGCATTCCTTATAAGTCTCCTTACACTGACATGTAAGGCACGTCACTCTCCATAAGGAGAGACCTCACCCCTTAACCCTAGTAAAAGACCTTATCCACCCTCACAGCCAAATCAGAGTTCATGCTATGCATTGATGAGAGCAACACTCCAAAACACTTGTTTGCAATTGAGATTCTGTTTTGGCTTTTATCTCAAGTCGTATAGCAAGCCTTGATAAAAGGTCGATGTTGACTTTCAAGATTGCTACTTCTAATAGATGGAGTACGAGTTTAGCTCCTCTTATTCTCTGAAGAGGCAATTTGCATAAACTAGTCTACAGAACATGTATGTGAGAAGTAAGACGTTCTAGGCAGCAAGAGACTAGTATTGTGGCAGTTTGGTTCTGGATACAGCAGGCAGTTCTGAGTATTCTGAAAGTTCTGGACAGAGCAACCACTGACAGGCAAGCTCAGAAAAGGAGGTATAGAAGTAGGTTTGTGGGGACCCTGAAGCAGCACAAGACAAGAATGGGACAGAGGTTGCATGTGTGCTGGACCTAGACGTTTACTGCAGAGAGACTGGGCTAGCTAGGGTGGGCATGGGCATACCCCTCAACCAACCTGGATTCAGCGGGACTGTTCCAATTTGAGGAGTCTCTCCTGCTGTTCACAGCTCTTTGATTGGCTCCTCCTCTCAGTGCAGTGAATAAATTAACTTATCAATTGATATGCCACAATCCCCAGCGATCAGTCACAATACCCAGGCATCTCCATATACCCATCTTCGCTACAGCGATCCCCAATCGTGCACCTCTCACAGTCTGATTCGTAATCCACCATGGGCACTACTGACTATTTGTGAAAGAGGTTAGTGAGAGCGAAACGTAACATTTTATTTTGTACAATATGCATAGTTCAACTTGTTAAGTGGATCTTTTTGTTTCATTTAATAAATTTGAGTGCCGCATTCTTTGACTTAATTATTATGGAGTTGGACCCTATTCAGCCACCAGTTGTAACTCTGGGAGTGTCATACTTCCATTCTGATACAAGTAAAATATATCTTTGTACCGTGTTAGCCAGTAGAGATAAAAAACTGTTTAAAAGAACTGAAGTCCTCAGTGGTTGATACCTTTTAATGGCTAACTGAAAAGATGGTAATAATAGCAAGCTTTCGAGACTACTCAGGTCTCTTCCTCAGGCATGGTACCTTTTACCATGCCTGATGAAGAGACTTGAGTAGTCTCGAAAGCTTGCTATTATTACCATCTTTTCAGTTAGTCATTAAAAGGTATCAACGACTGAGGACTTCAGTTCTTTTAAACAATTTTTTATACTTCCATTCTTACGTAAACTAAATTCTCATATGCTCTGGTTTCCCAAGTGGGACTTGATCTCATGGTCTTGTGAGCTCTTTGGCAGTAAGGGCAGCTTTGCACGTGACATGTCGATGGGGTAAAATCGAAAGTGACGCACATCCGGCGTCGCAGTCGATATCGCAACGTGTAAATCCTTTTTGATACGATGAACAAGCGCAAAAGCGTCGTTATCGTATCATCGCTGCAGCCTCCGACATTTCCATAATGCCGGTGCAGCGACAGGTGCAATGTTGTTCCTCGCTCCTGCGGCAGCACACATCGCTGTGTGTGAAGCCGCAGGAGCGAGGAACTTCACCTTACCTGCCGCCGGCTGCAATGAGAAGGACGGAGGTGGGCGGGATGTTTACATCCTGCTCATCTCCGCCCCTCCACTTCAATTGGCCGCCTGCCGTGTGACGTCCTGTGACGCCGCACGACCCGCCCCCTTAGGAAGGAGGCGGGTCGCCGGCCAGAGGGACGTCGCACGGCAGGTATGTGCGTGTGAAACTGCCGTAGCGATAATAATCGCTACGGCAGCTTTCACTAGATATTGCACGTGTGACGGGGGCGGGACTATCGCTGCAGCATCGGTAACACATTGTTACTGATGTTGCAGCGTGCAAAGCCCGCCTAAGCAGCAGCTCTCATTGAGCCACTGCCTGTGGTGAGAGCTCCAGGAGGATTTACTAATCTTTTCCTGTATTGCAGGCAGAGAAACCAGAAGTAAACTATTCAGTGACATAGAGATAGATATATACGGTACCTTTTATGTAGGTGAATGATAAAGTTAGATTCTTTTGTTCCTATAAAACTACAATAAAGAAATGAGGGAAAATAAAAAAAATAATATATATATATATATATATACACTAGAAGGTGGCCCGATTCTACGCATCGGGTATTCTAGAATTTACGTATTGTGTAGTTAATGTATGATTTTTGTTATATATATATATATATATATATATATATATATAGATGTTGTTGAGTGTAGTTACGAAGTGTTTGTGTAGGGCGCTGTACATGTTCTGGGTGTTGTCTGGGTGTGGCGGGGGGTGAGAGCGGTGTTGTATGTGTGTTGCGTGTGTTGCATTGTTTGTGGAGCGCTGTGTGTCTGTAGCATTGTGTGTGTGTGTGTTGCGTGGTTTGTGTGGGTGTGATGTGTTTTGGGGGGAGGTATGTTTTGTGCAATGTGTGTGTGTTGCGTGGTATGTGCGTATATTTATGTATGCCGCGGTGTTTGTGTGTTGGGTGTTGTGTGTGTGCAGCGTTGTCTGTGTGTGTGGGTGTCTGTGTAGGGCGATGTTTGTGGTTCCCAGTGTGTGTGTGGTGTGTTGTGTGTGTGTGTTGGGGGGAGGTGTGCACCTCCCATCGTGCTCCATCCCCCATGCTGCGCACCCCCCATCGTGCTCCATCCGCCATGCTGCGCACTCCCAAACGTGCTCCATCCGCCATGCTGCGCACTCCCAAACGTGGTCCATCCGCCATGCTGCGCACTCCCAAACGTGCTCCATCCACCATGCTGCGCACTCTCAAACGTGCTCCATCCGCCATGCTGCGCACTCCCAAACATGCTCCATCCGCCATGCTGCGCACTCCCAAACGTGGTCCATCCCCAATGCTGCGCAGTCCCAAACGTGCTCCATCCGCCATGCTGCGCACTCCCAAACGTGCTCCATCCCCCATGCTGCGCACTCCCCATCGTGCTCCATCCCCCATGCTGCACCAGCATCAGCCTCTCTGCCCCCAGCATCAGCCTCTCTCCTCCCAGCATCAGCCTCTCTCCTCCCAGCATCAGCCTCTCTCCTCCCAGCATCAGCCTCTCTGTCCCCAGCATCAGCCTCTCTCCTCCCAGCCTCAGCCTCCCCCAGCATCAGCCTCTCTTCTCTCAGCCTCCCCCTTCCCAGCCTCCCTCCTCTCAGCCTCCCCCAGCATCAGCCTTTCTCCTCCCAGCCTCCCCCTCCCAGCCTCCCCCAGCATCAGCCTCCCCCAGCATCAGCCTCTCTCCTTCCAGCCTCCCCCAGCATCAGCCTCTCTCCTCCCAGCCTCCCTCCTCCCAGCCTTCTCCAGGATCAGCCTTTCTCCTCATAGCCTCCCTCTTCCCAGCCTTCCCCAGCATCAGCCTCCACCTCCCAGCCTCCCTCAGCATCAGCCTCCCCCAGCATCAGCCTCTCTCCTTCCAGCCTCCCCCAGCATCAGCCTCTCTCCTTCCAGCCAACCCCAGCATCAGCCTCCCCCAGCATCAGCCTCCCCCAGCATCAGCCTCTCTCCTTCCAGCCTCCCCCAGCATCAGCCTCCCCCAGCATCAGCCTCTCTCCTCCCAGCCTCCCTCCTCCCAGCCTTCCCCAGGATCAGCCTCTCTCCTCCCAGCCTCCCCCAGCATCAGCCTCCCCCTCCCAGCTTCCCCCAGCATCAGCCTCTCTCCTTCCAGCCTCCCCCAGCATCAGCCTCCCCCAGCATCAGCCTCCGCCTCCCAGCATCAGCCTCCGCCTCCCAGCCTCCCCCAGCATCAGCCTCTCTCCTCCCAACCTCCCCCAGCATCAGCCTCTCTCCTCCCAGCCTCCTCCAGCATCAGTCTCTCTCCTCCCAGCCTCCCCCAGCATCAGCCTCCCCCAGCATCAGCCTCTCTCCTTCCAGCCTCCCCCAGCATCAGCCTCCCCCAGCATCAGCCTCTCTCCTCCCAGCCTCCCCCAGCATCAGCCTCCCTCTCCCAGCCTCCCCCAGCATCAGCCTCTCTCCTTCCAGCCTCCCCCAGCATCAGCCTCCCCCAGCATCAGCCTCTCTCATCCCAGCCACCCCCAGCATCAGCCTCCCCCAGCATCAGCCTCTCTCCTCCCAGCCTCCCCCAGCATCAGCCTCCCCCAGCATCAGCCTCTCTCCTTCCAGCCTCCCCCAGCATCAGCCTCCCCCAGCATCAGCCTCTCTCATCCCAGCTACCCCGAGCATCAGCCTCCCCCAGCATCAGCCTCTCTCCTCCCAGCCTCCCCCAGCATCAGCCTACACCCTCCCAGCCTCCCCCAACATCAGCCTCCCCCTCCCAGCCTTCCCCAGGATCAGCCTCTCTCCTCCCAGCCTCCTCCAGCACGCCGTGCTCCTCTGCCAACACTCACAGATCCGATGGCATACTCACACACACACACACACACCCACCCGATCGCATACACTCACACCCACCTGATCGCATACACTCACACACACCCGATCGCATACACTCACACACACCCGATCGCATACACTCACACACACCCGATCGCATACACTCACACACACCTGATCGCATACACTCACGCACACACACATTGACGATATTGCACATACGCGCTCACTCACAACATCCGGAGATACCACATGCTTCTGGCCATGTGATCCTCCGGCAGGTCCTGGAAGCTCACTGCAGCACAGTATCGCGGCCGAGAAGCAAGCGATATCTCCGGATGCTGTGAGTGTGTGGATGCGATCTGATGTGTGTGTGAGGTGTGTGTGAGAGTGAGTGTGATCTGATGTGTGTGTGTGTATGTGTTTGTGTGTCTGTTGTTATGTGTGTGCGTGTGGATGTTCCGCCGCTGCAGGACCTTGATGCGCTGGTAACTATGCTACCATGGTTACCAGCGCATCCCGTCCCCCACTCGCACGGGAGTCCACACCAGCATACGGCGGCAAACCCCAGCAATGCGAGGGTTTGTGTCGGCTGGGTTGGCGGCGTATGCTGGTGTGGGCTCCCGGGGGTACAGTACTCACCTGGGAGTCGTGTCTCCGTGTCAGTTCGGGGGATGCGTGCGGGGGGCGGGGCCAGAGCGAGCGTGCATTGCATGAGGGGGGCGGGGCGTGGCCGAGTTGCCAATACGTGCAGGGTGCCGGGGCGAGAGGCCAATCCGTGTGGGGGGCGGAGCCTGTGCGAGCGGCCGGCCAATCCGTGTGGGGGGGGAGCCAGGGCAAGCGACCAATCCGTGCGGGGGGCGGGGCCATGGCGAGGCCAGCGGCCAATCCGCTTTGTGTCATCCTAAGGACACAATTTTGGAGCAAGACAGACAGACAGACAGAATAAGGCAATTATATATATAGATATACTGTATATAACAAAAACCTTTACTTTCACCCCCATTTGGAATCAAACAAGCCACTTACAAACTTGTGTCCAGCAGCCCTCTCTACTGAGCCATAAGCTGTGATGTTGGCCAAAGGAGCATTTTATATAGATGAACCTGCAATGCAGCCTCTTTTTCCACAGCAGATTACACTGGCTATAAAGCTCTATTTTACAGAGCAACATCTCTTTACATGCTGTATTCTAGAGGGAGAAGAAGAGATTTTTTTTTTCCTCTAATAAAATTCCTAAAAATTATAAAAATTAGAATAAAGTAAATTTTAATTGTGATTTTTTTCTATAAAAGAATAACCATCACAAATCAGTAAATAACATGGACATATTTGGTGTCCCTGTAATCGTAACGACCCGAACAACACAGCAATCAGATTATTTATGGGGATCTGTAAATGGTGTAAAAATATTGCGTAATTGATTATTTTTGTCTATTAAATCCATAAAAAAAGTAATAAAAATGTAATGCTGAGGCCATGTTCACACGTAGCATAAACGCTGCGATTTTTCTGCAGGTGTCCGCACCACATAATTCAATAACCATCCCCTCTAATTATTGCGTGTTTGCTGCATGTTTTATGCATGTTTTATGCATTTTCCCAGATATTTGATACGTTTGTTTGCAGATGGGTTTTTAATGCTTTTTTAATACTACAGAAAAGCTTTGAATCTGCGTTTATAAATGTAATTTTTTTCGCTTGCATTTTTTTTTCACTCCACAAAGAAGCCTACAGAGAAAGAAAAATCACTAATACTGCACAGTTCAGCTGCGTCTTTTCATGAAATCACATCCACTTTGCTTGGACATTTAGCAATTGTTAACAGTTCACATGTTGCGTAAATATTTTTCTGCTGCTTTTTTTGCACATAAACTCTGCTGTGTTTAACTGTCCAAGCAAAGTGGATGTGATTTCATGAAAAGACGCCGCTTAACTCTGCTGTTGCGGTGCTTTTTTTTTTTTCTCTGGAGGTTTCTATGTGGAGCTTAAAAAAACGCATGGAAAAAACTGCAGTTACTTTTATAAGAGCAGAATTAAAGCTTTTCTGTATTATAAAAACACTTAAAACGCAGATTCACGTGTGCACCAAAAATGCATGAAATAATGTGAAAAAGGCATAAAAAAATGCAGTAAAAATCCAATAGTCAAAGAAGATTGTCATGGTATAATTTTGTGCGGACAGTGGCAGAAAACAAAAACCACAGTATTTATGCAACATTTGAACACAGCGTTATAGACATAAAAAAAGCAACATGTCATATAGTAAAGCTTATATAAATGTAAGAAAGTTCTGGCTGCTATAAATGAATGAACAGACCAGGGTGTCTGCTGAACGCCCCTTACTGCCAAATGGGTATGGTTTGGGGTTTGTGGTGTGGCTAGGGGCATGGCCAAAATTTGCTGTGGCGCACCGCAGAGTTTTGTCCCTCTTTCTGTTCTTGGAAAGTTGGGAGGTATGCATAGGTACTACATGGAAATGACCTAAGAAAGGAAAGCAAGCTAAACTTGAGAGACCTGTTCAGGTATGGTGCATCACAAGTTATATGCTGCCATCTGTACCCCCACAATGTGCACCACTGTGTAAAAAAACAGATTTAAAGAAAACGCTCCATACCTGCTGCCTGTTACATATACATTTCATCAGTTTCTCTAGTAAACTTCTGATTATTTTCCTATATTAGAGTGACTCCTTCCTTACTAAAATGCTGAGCCCTGGTTTGCTGAATCATCAAGCAACATGCAGTCATGGGGAAAGATCTTGAAAATCAGACACACTAGTGTCATGAGTCGTAGCAGGGCAACACAGCCCATGTGATCCTTACAATTACATATACCTTGCAGCCAGCACCAGACCAGTGCCAGGCTTATTCGGACAGCCAAGAAGGATGTTATCCTTGCAGTAAGCTAACACATCACTAACATGCAATGCCACACGTCTCATGACCCTACTGTATAGACACAACATTATGTACAAAACCTCAGCACAGAAACCAGCAAGTAGTGCCATAGATAGCAATTTAAAAAACAGGCAAACGTGTGTGTATGAATGTGTGTATGTAAACATCTGTGTATGTACATACATACGCAACTAAAAAACATTGTGGATTATGATTTTGGTGAAAGATTCAGCTGTACTTTGCCTTTTGTGGATATAACGGTCAAAGTAATCAGAGTTATGCTCATGCTTCGTAAATTTTCTTGGAATATGTCCTAACCAGCAACTGCTAACATCAATTTGCGTTATCAGATCTCATCTATAGAATCTTTGTTTTCTTAAATCAAATATGAAAATAACCTTCTGCCTATTCTTGCATTTTCAGGAGAAGTTGAAGGCATTGTCTGCAAACAGGGTGATAAAATTTATATGAACCAAGATGTTTGGAAACCAACTCCGTGCCAAATCTGTGTATGTGATGGGGGTGCCATCCTGTGTGATGAGGTTCCATGTCTAGATGTCCCAACGTGTGAAAATCCGGAGATTCCTCCTGGAGAATGCTGCCCAGTCTGTAGAGGCAATTCTGGAGGTCGCACAAACAGCCAAGGCAAGAAGTCCACAATTTAGTTGATTAAATGAGTTGGGATAATATTTCATATAGCAATGTACTGTATTTACATACTGATTTGTAGTTATATCTTTTGATGTGCACTTTTTTACAAAATAGGACATTTCTGGATTTGCACTATACATCTGAAAGCGGTTTGTAAGAGCAATTCATTGGGAGTAACAGCCTTTTTGCACATGGTCACGTTTTCCTGGCACAGAGGGAGGCATGTGAATACAATCATGGATAGCAATTAGTGGTGCATTTCTCCCTTACTAAGTAACTACATTTAAGACCTAAATTATATTGGTCAGCCTTGGTGACATTACAATATATAAATCAAAGGACTTTTTTCAGGTGCCTAAAAATATGCTGGAAAGAGCAACCACATGTAAGTTGTAACATTACTGCCAAGAAAACCACAAAACAGACAGCTAGCTCAATAGTCCAGCATGCAAGTCCCATACTCCCTGTGTTTTATGGTTTAACTATTGCATGGCACGCACAGTAATGCACAATGATTGCTGAAAGATGATAGAAACAATGTCCAAAAATGTGTTACATAGTCCATGTACTTCAATTGTGCCAGACAGATATTTATATAAAGCAGAGGTGTATCTAGGCTTTCCAGCACCCGGGCAAGAATTCAGTTTGACGCGCCCCCTCACCAAGCAGTTTGGGTGGTCATCAACTCGTCATGTGACCAATCATTCATATGGGATTTGCACACTAAGTGACATGATGACGAGCTGCTCTTAATAATTCTCACAATGTTCAATGAGAAACATATGAAGAAAAAGCTAATTGTCACATGCAAGTATGAAAATCACATATGAGTGGAGTATCCATGTGATGACTGCTGGAACCTGCAAGCAGAGCCTGACCCTGACAGGGAGTATATTACATGCTGTTAGAACTGGAGATACTACATTGCTTAATTTTGTAATTAAAGGACTTTTCCAGGTTTGAGATGAGAATCTGCAGTGAATCTATGTGACTACAGGCATCTGAATTCTCATTACATTCTGCACACTTTTAGCATTCTCCGACTCCACTGACGAGAGTGGACGGTCATACCAGCACAAGTATGAGATTTGTATATTTCTGGCCACATTCTGTTTTGATGTGTTCGGCCTCACTCAATTAATTTTCATTGAGTGAAGGCGCACATGTCTAGTCGGCACGTGACCACATGGATGTAAATCATATACCTGCAGTTTTCTGACCTCCCACTCTCACTGCCAATACCAGAGAATCCTGATAGCGTGCAGTGTGCACACTGTGAGAATTCAGAAGTCTGCAGTAATATAGAGTGACACATGGAGAGACTGCAGACTTATCATAAACTTGGACAACCCCTTTAATGCTCCTAACATAAATAAAAACATAATAACCCATAGTAACCAGAAATGTTCGAATCCAGATCAGCTCTGTCTTTTGATAGTGGCAGCAGCAGCCTCCTATTCAAATCAATGAGGAGGATGTGCAGTACCCAGCCGCGGACAGTATCAGAAGACTGAGTAGATCTGAAAATTAGCTTTCCCGGCCACTTACACTTAGAGCAGCTGATCAAAAAGGGTCCCGGACCATGGCAGATCAGACACTGATAACCTATTCTAAAGGTAGTTCATCGATGTTAAAGTAATCTTACAATTTATGAATTGTTACTTGTGTACAGGATCAGAACTAATAACAGCACCAGAACTGCCAGAGGTACAGAAATACATAATTAGAACCCCCAGCAGTACAGAAATACAGCATCACAAGCACCAACAGTACAGAAATTCATCACCACCACCAGCAGTATAGAAATTCATCATCAGAAATACAGAAATTCATCACAAGAACCACAAGCAGTAAAGAAATAATTGATAATCAGAACCACTAGCAGTGTACAGAAATACATCCATATAACTCCATCAGTTCAGAAACACAGCATCAATACAGAAATACATAATCAGAACTACAAGTAGTACATGGTACATCAATTGTAATGTCAGGTCAAACCCATATACTGTGCATTTGTATTGCATGAACCTACAACGTCCGGTACATCCTTAAAGTGAATCTGTCACCAGGTTTTAACACCTAATCTGAAAGCAGCATATCGTATTGGCAGAGATCCTGAGTCCAGCAATATGTCACTTACTGGGCTGCTTAGTGTAGTTTTGATACAATCACTGTTTAATCAGCTGTAAATTATCATTAGAGGATTTCTTAGCCTGCTGCCTGGCTATATTTGTGAGCTCTGTATAACTGCTAGATCTGCAGAAGAAAAAAAATGGATTTTAACAAAATGACAAGTAAGTGACACAGTGCTGAAATCAGGGCCTCTGTCTCTACATTGTACTGCTCTCAGATGAGGGAGAAAAAAATCTGGTGACAGATTGCCTTTAACAATGGTAAGGAGATACTTGTGAGTTTTCAGTCATCATCAGACTGCGGACCATACAGGAACTACAGTAAGGCCTCGGTTCCACTTGCGTTTTGCATAGGTGAGTGCAATCCGATAAGACATCAGACTGCACTCTCAGCAGTGTAAAACTATGGGGCAGTGTCCATCTGTGATTGATTTTTCATGCCATATCAGCATGAGAAAAGAATCACCGCATGCTGATTTTGTCAGTGAGTCTCGGCTCACACGCACCCATACAAGTCTATGTGTGCATGTGAAATATCGCACTGCACTCAGATGTCATTAGAGTGCAGTGCAATGCATGCAGAGACAGACTGCGGAGAAGAGGGAGAAAGTGCTCCCTCTCCTCTGAAACTGTGATACGATCGCAACAGAGTGGGAGCTGAGGGTCATTACCATATAGCGGAAGTGGGGCCCAGGTCTAATGATGAGAGTTTCACCCCTTATGCTTGTTCCCCATACTATGTCTATATACATCACCCCGCATCCATCCTCCCTCCTCATACTGTGCCCCTAGATACCTCCGCATCCTTTCCCCCAACATACTGTGTAAACAGATATTTCCCCTTCCCCATCCTCTCCCTCACCATACTGTGTAAACAGATATTTCTCCCCTGTCAGCAGGTCCAACCGGATTTTAAAAATAACCCGGTTTGGACCCGGAATTAATTCCAGATATCTGACTGGACACCGATCCCCATATAAGTCTATGAAAGGGCTAAGGGGATTACAGCACATGCGTTATACTTACTAAGTTTCTTGCTCGGCGGTAATACTACTTCTGGATCCATTCATTAACCTCATACATATTCACAGCTTCCTTTGCCCACCATCCTGGTGTTTGTGATTGGTTGCCATTAGACTGTGCCCCCACTCTGTGCAACAGTTTGGAATCAGGCACACTGTGTGTGTCTCTATAGTGTAAAAATACAGTGTATGATACCCAGCACAGATAAAGCATATGGCTACAGGCTGCAGACCCCAGCCGTGTATCAAAATAGGAGGGACCCCATGTGGCTTTTTTTAATTATCTAAATAAATAATTTGAACAAGCGGTGTGCGCCCCCCCACAAGTTTGATATACAGCCATGATAAAGCCTACAAAACAATAGGATAAATAGTTGCACACCAGTCACAATGTATAGGGGAATAATGAAAAGCAGAACTGCTATGGGAATACTAGACTGAAAAATACAATGGACTATCTGAAAAAAGTGAAAAACATGAAAATGGTATGTGCATAGTTGCTATGAATAATAGGAATGAGAGATGTTTAGCCAGTGTATTGATCAATGCAAAGGAGCCCCAAAACCAAACGCCAAGGTAATCTCTATTTTTGGCATCCCTAACTTATGTGTAACCTCACCTGCAGTTAAAAAACTTGCTCTGTATGGGAAGCAAAGGACCAAGCTATATATGTGAAATAAGACACATGGCTATGGGTGGGGCAGGGTTCTCAGACAGAAAATGCATACTAATTAAAGAAGGTACGTCTGGAACATCACTTTGTTCAGATAGTCCATTGTATTTTAAAGTCTAGTATTCCCATAGCAGTTCTGCTTTTAATTATTCCCCTATACATTGTGACTGGTGTGCAACTCTTTATCCTATTGTTTAGTTGTATACTTTTGAGTCTTGCACCCTGTTCACACCATGGTGTTCCAGGCATACATTCTTTAATTTGAGGTCAGTTTACCTGCAGTCACAGGTTGGCTACCATGGGAACCTCCAGCTGTAACCGCAGGTAAACTTAGCAATGTCTTCGCTCACAGCTGCGGCTCAGTCAGTGTCTGTCTGAAGCCACAGTGGGCAGTCACGTTCTCTACTGTGCCCGCTCACTGTGATTTCAGTATGTAGCAGACCTAAGATCGTTGTGGGACCGCGTGTGGATCTGGGTGTTTGCTGGGTTAATAAATTGGAGAAAGATGGTGTTTTTTTGTATTTTATTTCAAATAAAGGATTTTTTGGGTGTTTGTTTTATTACTTTTTACTTACAGCAATAGTAATGGGGGGGTCTCCAAAACCTCTCTTCATCACTAATCTACGGCTTGATGGCAGCTGTCATTTGTTGACAAATCACATTTGTCATTAACCCTTTATATTGCCTCAATTGCCACCGCACCAGGGCAATCGGGATGAGCAGGATAAAGCAACAGTATTTTCCCATCTAATGGATGTGACAATTCTGGGAAACTGCAGGCTGCTATTTATAGTCTAGGGGGTCTAATAATCATGGGTCTCCCCAGGCTGAAAATACAAGCCCACAGCTGTTGGCTTTATCATGACTGATATTACTTGCAGCAAAAATAGGGCTTCAGCTGTACATCGCCAAGGCCAAAAACTAGTACTCTAGCAGGATAAAGCTAAGCCCCGACTAAGTAGAGACATCACAGGTGCAGGAGGAGGAAATCACACACACACTTCCAAAAAATGGAGGGGCGATTGCTTGATGATAAAACTGCACACTGATGGCTTGCATACAGCGCTGTATACACATGCTGACGCACAGTCACAAGCCCCCAGCCTATTAGGTGACGCCTTAGCTGTATCCTGCTATAGTACTAGTGTGACGCCCTGGCCGGGCCAGGTAGTCACAAATAGGGCCCCTCATTACACCTGTCCCTCATAGGTAACTTACAGCCAAACATTTAAACCCTAGTCACCCCCCTCAGGGCTTGATGAACACACCAGGGGGCGGAACCAGGCCGTTGGAAGACGCCCACCAGGAAGTTCAGAGAGCCTGGGGCGGGAAAGTAAACAGAACAGTTTCAGAGTTCAAGTTGGAGAGGTGTGGGGGCTGTAGGTGTGTGCAGCTCCAGCAGAGGACAACCCAATCTGAGCAGGTGCCAGGGTAAGAGCCCTGGTACCTTTGGCTAGGATGCAGACGGCAGTCTCCGTCTGCAGGAGGCGGGAAGACGGGTGGTGGAACCGAGGTGGACCGGGACAGGGTTGTAGCCCGCCGGTACTAACCCGGGGAACCGACTAGGAAACCGGAGCACAAAGGGGGGTACTCAGACCCTGAAGCTAGGTCCAGAAGCTACTGTGGGCTAGCTAATTAACTGATTGCGGCCAGGACTAGAGGTCCTGTCCCACCCAAAGTCCCGACTGAAGGCAACAGCCCAAGAGGGGGATAAGCAGCCACCGCCATGGCTCAGAGATCCCACGGGCCAACGTCTGCGGGCAAAGGGCTCCTTAGGCAACAACAAGTTGGGAGCGGACTCCTGAAGTTGCAAGCACAGGCAGTCCACCATCCAACACAGGTGCAGGAGAAAGACAGAAACTACCAGCCAGGTGGGGGACCAGACTGCAGCCGGCTGCGGGCACCGACCACCATCACCTTAGTTTACCAGAGACTCGTGTGTTTACTAATAGTGAGTACAACAGCACCCTCCGGTCGCCCATCTCCCTGCACCGCCAAACACCCCCAAACAGGTCCCGGGGCCACCATCCCTGCCCACGGAGGGGTTAATAACTTGCTGCCGAACATCTCCCCCGGGTGCCCAGTAACTGCAGTGGTGGTGTCCACCTTCACCACATCCCGTGGTTGGCGTCACTTAACATGGATCCGGCTGTACATCTACGTCCCCAAACCACAACCCCCCTTTTAGTTGAAGTAACCTCGAGACCCCCGGGTCCGGAGACCCTCAAGCCACCACTAAAGGTCCGGATCTGAGCGGCTCAGCTGCCGAGCATGGGGCGGTACACTAGTTTTTGGCCTGGGTGATGTACAACTGCAGCCCTATCTTTGCTGTAAGTAATGCTTAATTTTTGGAGGATATTTATTCTTCTTTTTGTTGCTATTTTTATCTTTATCATGACTGGGTATCAACATTTGGGAGACCACATGTTGTTTTTTTAAAAATAATTTATTTAAATAATCAAAAAAAGCCACATGGGGTCCCTCTTATTTTGATACACAGCCAAGATAACACACACGGATGGGGGCTGCAGCCTGTCTGCTTTATCTGTGCTGGGTATCACAATTTGGGGGTCCAAAGCCTTTTTTTATTTATTTTTGCAACATTATAAGGACGCAGACAGAGTGTGTGATTCCAACCAATCAAAGATGCTGTCACACAGTGTGAGGGCGAGGTCTGACTGCAACCAATCACAAATGCCGGGACTGCCGGTGGACCAGGGGGAAGCAGTGAATATATATGAGCTTTAATGAGCCAACCTGAAAGTCTTGTTACAGCCACGGGGAAGGTCGGAAAGTATAACTGTCCTGCTTTATTTCTTATTTTCTTTCTTGTGCAGCATCTAACCCTTACTAACACCAGCCCCCCATCCCTTATTAACACTGGCCCCTCTAACCCTTGTTAACACAAATGTTTTGCCTCCCTTTGAGTTAAATAATGCTTGGATATGTTCGGCGAACACAGGTAAAGTAGGCTAACATGAACCGAACCTTGGGAAATGCATTGATTTCTAGTAGTAACCCAATACATAATTACAAGAAGATGTCGGTACCTTGAACATTTTACATATAAAGAAATGAGAATTTTCTTTCTTTTGAATCTTATATTCATCTGGTTTAATTTTGCTTTATGCAATGTTGGGTTATGAACATCTTTTTTTTCTTTTACCCTTGTAGGTCGAGGACTAAAGGTGAGTTAAAACTGCACTCTTTATTGCCCTAAAGTTCTGCAGATTTATCTATGTATTGCAAGTTACTGATGTAAACACATTGTAAACGTGGTGTTTAGACCATACATAGAAGCTGCGGCATCACTTTTCTAAACACAAACACGGCAGTGTTTGTGTAAATGGTATGCCATAAGTATCACTAGACTGTGTACCCTGCTGATGAATATGGCTGCTTTGAAGTGCATTTGAATGTAGGAAAAAAGGAGCAGTGACTCCCAGACAGGTCTGTGTGCAAACGCTTTAGCGGAACACATGTATCATGTGGGCTTTATGTTGTGCAGGCCTGGTGTAGAGGAAGAGATTACTGCATTTTAGTACAAATGAAAAATGACAAATGTATCAATAAGACTGACACGGGCTAAGATGAAGTTGTACCAAAGTTGTCCTTTATTCTTAAGGTACTGTCACACTTAGCGACGCTCCAGCGATCCCACCAGCGAGCTGACCTGGCAGGGATCGCTGGAGCGTCGCTACATGGTCGCTGGTGAGCTGTCAAACAGGCAGATCCGGCTTCTAGAAGCTGCGGACGCTGGTAATCAAGGTAAATACCGGGTAACCAAGCAAAGCCTTTGCTTGGTTACCCGATGTGTACCTTGGTTACCAGCGTCCGCAGAAGCCGGCTCCCTGCTCCCTGCACATTCATATCGTTGCTCTCTCGCTGTCAAACACAGCGATGTGTGCT
Source organism: Anomaloglossus baeobatrachus (assembly GCF_048569485.1). NCBI lineage: Eukaryota > Metazoa > Chordata > Amphibia > Anura > Aromobatidae > Anomaloglossus > Anomaloglossus baeobatrachus. The sequence goes on from NC_134359.1 coordinate 154,752,926, forward strand.
TCACAGCGGGAGAGCAATGACCAAAAAATGGTCCAGGAATTTCAGCCACGACCGGTGACCTCACAGCAGGGGCCAGGTCATTGCTGGATATCACACACAGCGACATTGCTAGCAAGATCGCTGTTGCGTCACAAAAACCGTGACTCAACAGCAATGTCGCTAGTGATGTTGCTTAGTGAGACGTAGCCTTTATGCAAATCTGGAAGCTGTCTTTTGTAAGTTGCAGGACAGTTAATGAGAAACTCCATTTGTATTTATTTATTTTAGTTCTTTAATAGGGATGATCGAATATCACAAATATTCGGCAATATTTGGCTTCGCGAATATCCAACAAATAGTTCGCCGCTATGCGAATATTCAATGCGAAATGTAAGTCTATGGGAAGCCCGAATAGTTGCCCATCGGCAACTATTCGGGTTTCCCATAGACTTACATTGCGCATCAAATATTCGCAAATAGTCGAAAAGGGGCGACCTATTCGGCGAATATGGGTGTTGCCGAATATTTGAGGTATTCGATCATCCCTATTCTTTAACCCTTTACCTCAGAGCATGGATTTCACCTTAATGACCAGGCCTTTTTTTCAATTCTGACTAGTGTCACTTTGGCAGGTTAAAACGCTGGAATGTTTTAATGGATCCAAGTGATTCTGAGGTTTTCGTGACATATTGTTCTTCATGATAGTGGTAAATTTAAGACAATATTTTTTGAATTTGTGAAAAAAAATTAAAATTTTGCAAACACAATATAGTTAATAAAAATATTTCCCACATGTCTACTTTACATCAGCATAATTTTTTAAACATATTTTTTTTTGTTAGGAAGTTAGAAAGGTTCAATGTTTCTCAGCAATTTCTCATTTTTCCAACAAAATAAGCAAAACCATTTTTTTAGGAAACACGTCACATTTGAAATGACTTTAAGAAGCCAAGGAATTAAAAAACATCCCCCAAAATGACAAGATTCTAAAAACTACACCCCTCAAACTACTCAAAACCACATTCAAGGAGTTTGCTAACCCTTTTGATGCTTCACAAGAACTAAAGCGATGTGGAAGGAAAAAATTAAAATTTTACTTTTTCCCACAAAAATGTTACTTTAGCTCCAATTTTTTTACTTTCACAAGGGTAACAAGAAATAATGCACCATAAAATTTATTGCACAATTTCTCCTGAGTACATGGCTGCCCTATATGTGGTGGAAATCTACTGGTTGGGTACATGGAAAGGCTCTGAAGGCAAAGAGCGGCATTTGATTTATGGAATGCAAAATTAGCTAGACTCAATAGCTGACGCCAAGTGGCATTTTGAGAGCCCCTGATATGTATAAACAGTGAGGCTCCAGCATAAGTGACCGCATTTAGGAAACTAGACCACTGAAGACATTTATTTACATGCTTGGTGAGCGCCTTCTACCCTCAGCTGCTTGACAGAATTTTATAACGTTGAGCCGTGAAAATGAAAAAAAAAAAAAAATTACCACAAAAATCCTGCTTTAACCTCAAATCTTTCATTTTCACAAGGGTAACATGAGAAAATGCATCATAAAATTTGTTGCAATTTCTCCTGAGTACGCTAATACCCCATATGTGGTGGAAATCTACTGTTTGGGCACACGACAGGGCTTGGAAGGTAAATAGCGCCATTTGAATTTTTCAATGCAAAATTTGCTTTAATTGTTTGCAGATGCCATGTCACATTTTGCGAGCCCCTGAGGTGCCTAAACAGTGGAGCTCCCTCATAAGTGACCCCATTTTAGAAACTAGACACCTCAAGGAATTTATCTAGATGTTTGGTGAGCACCTTGCACCCCCAGGCGCTTCAATGAATTTTATAACGTTGAGGCGTGAAAATGAAAAAATAAATTTTTAACCACAAAAATGTTTCTTTAACCCCAAATTTATAATTTTCATTTAGGGTCACAGGAGACAATGGACCATACAATTTGTTGCACATGAAAATACCCCATGTGGTTGAAAACTACTTTTAAGGCACAGTACAATCTAAAGAAGGGAAGGAGCACCATATTTGAGTTAAGATTTAGTTGAATGGTTTGCCAGTGACGTCACATTGGTAGTGCCCCTGAGGTGCCAGAACAGCCAGAACAGCAGAAAACCTCCACAAGTGACCCCTCTTTACAAACTGCATCCTCAATGAATTCAAATAGGGTATTAACGCCATAGGTGTGTAACATAACGTTATACTATTGGGTGGTGAGGAACAAATAATTACATTTTTACAGCTAAAATTTAGTTTTAACTCTATATTTCCAATTTTCGCAAGGGAAATAGATAAAAAGGCCCCATAATATATTATACATTTCCTCCTGAACGTGGCAATACCCTATATGTGACTGTACAGTACTGTTTGGCCGCATCGCAGGGAGAGAAGAAGCACCACTTGATTTTTGGAGAAAAAAAATTTCCTACAGTAGTTTGCGGACTCCATTTGCAGAGCCCCTAAGTGCCAAAACAAAAGAAACCCCCTAAAGTGACCAAATCATGGAAAGTATACCCCTTTGGGAATTGATCTACGCAAATAGTGATGATTTATTCTCTGGAAAACACCCATTGTGTCAAACGCAGTGAATGTTGCAGAGTTTAAAATTGAAAATAAACCCTTGTCGTACCCAACACATTGTAGTGCCCGTTCATTGTGTTCAGCTTGTGCTTTTGGAAACCTGATCCCCGTAAATTAAGCGGGCTTTCTTTATTGCAATAATGCCAAACATGTGGACGCTAACTGTGGTTAAAGCATATTGTGGTGTTTAAAAGGAAGGAGGGCATTGGATTTTGGAGAGCAGATTATGCTGGATTTAATTTTTGAGGGAGGAGCTATGGTGTTTTTCCAGAGCTTTTGTGCTACCAGTAATGTGGAAGCCCCATATATTTCCATTAACAGACAATGTACCTGAGTGGGAGACTTGTGTTTTTGTGGGTTGAATTGAATGCTATATGGTGGCAATTTGGGTATAGAACATTCTGGATCAGTCCACATTTATTCTGTGCTCTATGCTTATCACTTAAATCGAGGTTTTCATCTACATCAGAAATACGTGATTCAGATTAAACCCCCTGAAAAGCTCCTACATACGTTATCCCAAATCCAAATGCCCCTCCCCCTTCCTTTTGAGCCCCAAAGATTGCCTTAACCACATATAGCTTCCAGATGTTTGGCATTTCTGTAGTGAGGAAACTCGCTTAATTTACGGCTTGTGTGTCTCTGGAAGCACAAGCTGGCAACATTGTCTGGGCACTACAATGCAGATTTGCAATTGTTTACTCAGCAACATCCATTGATGGAGTCAAAATCATCGCTACACCTGTAGATAAATACCTGGGAGGTGTAATTTGCAAAATGAGGACACTTGAGGGGGGGGGGATTCTAATCTTGTGGCACTTAGGGGCTCTGTATATGGAGTCTACAAAATACTGTTTGAAAATTTGTACTCCAGTAGTCAAATAGCGCTCGTTTCCACCTGAATCTCGACGCGTGGCTAAGCAAAACAGTAGATATGCAGTATTGTCATGTGCAGCAAAAGTTGTGTGAAACATTTTGGTGTCATTTTCACCCATTTTCCAGTGTGAAAATAAAAAATCTGGGGCTAAATCAAAATCTTTGTGGTAAATATATAATTCTTTTTTCTTTACCTTACAATCTTCTAAATTTCTGTGACACATCTATGGTGTCAATATGATCACTGCACCCGTAGATGAATTCAATGACGGGTGTAGTAAGATGAGGTCACTAATGGGGGGTTCTGCTGTTCTGGTACCTCAGGGGCTCTGCCAATATGACATGGCACCTTCAAACCAAGCCAGCAATATATAAAGTCTAATTTGGTGCTTCTTCCTTTCTGAGCTTTGTACTGTGTCTCAAAAGTAGTTTTTGACTACATATTAGGTACTGGCATACATAGTAAAAATTGCACAACAAATTGTATTGTTCATACTCTTCCATTGTCCCTTTTGAAAATTAAAAACTTGGGGCTAAAGCGCATTTTAGTGGAAAAATGTTACTAAGCCCAATGTAATACAATGCTGTGAATCGCCTGTGGGGGTAAAATGCTGACTAATCAACTGGATGAAATCCTTGAGAGGTAGTTTCTAAAATGGGGTCACTTATGGGGGTTTCTGCTGTTTTGGCATGTCAGAGACTCTTCAAATGTGACATTGTGTTTGCCATCTATTCCAGCAAAAATGGCACTCTTTCCAGTCTGAGCCATGCTGTGCACTCAAACAGTAGTTTTCCACCACACATGATGTACTGGCACAGCAATTTGTATGGTGCATTTTTCCTGTTACCTTTGTGAAACTAAAAATTTGGGGATAAAGCAACATTTTTATAAGAAAATTGTATTTTTTTTTTCATGGCTCAATCATTTGAAATTCTGTGGAGCACCTGGGGATTCAAAGTGCTCACCACACATCTAGGTAAATTCCTTGAGGGATCTACTTTCTAAAATAGGTTCACTTGTGGCTGTTTTCCACTGTTTAGGCACCTCAGGGGCTTTGCAAACGTGACATGGTTTTGTAAATTTTGTTGGAAAACAACCCTTCTAATTTTCTAAGAAAAATTAAAAATGTTTAAACAATGATGCTGGTGTAAAGTAGATATGTGATACATTTCATTTATTAAATATTTTGTGTGATATAACTGATTTAAGGGCATAAAAATAAATAATGTTGAAAATTGCAAAATTCACCAATTGTTTTTCACAAATAAACACAAAAAAATATGTTAAGTTTCCCACTATCATGAACTGCAATTTGTCACAAAAAAACAATCTCAGAATCACTGGTATCTATTTAACTGTTCCTGAGTTATTATCTCATAAAGTGACACTGGTCAGAATTGAAAAAAATTGGCCTGGTCTGGAAGGTGAAAACGGGGTTAATAGCATTTTGAAACTACTCGGCAACAGCACTGAGAGACCCACTGCTGGGAGGAAATGAACTTTATTCCTCCTGGCTGCATTCGGCTTTTAGTAATAGGGGTGGTGCCGCAGTGGGTTCAGTCAGCATTCAGTGTATTGTGAGGAGCAGCTCTGCATTAGGCTGGTTTCAGACGTCCGTGTTTAATCAGGTACCAGTCACATCCATGGTTATGGTCATACGTGTGTTATACGTGTGCTCCTGATCCCCGCTCATTATTTTCATTGATTATTCACTGCCTGAGGATCTGGAAGCCGGAACATCGCGGGGACAGGCTGGGTACAGCACAGCCGAGGACAGCACCGCCGGGGACATCGCCGGTGACAGATGAGTATACAGCAGTTTGTGCAGTGACATCCAGAGACTCATCAGGGTTCCCAATGAACTCTCATGAACCCCTGGAAGTCACCATCGTGGCACTCGCTGTAACACAATTATTGCAGAGGTGTCATCAGGAGGTCATCAGAGTTCATTGGGAAATCCGATGACCTCCTGGACGTCCCTGCACACACTGCTGGCAGGATACTCACCTGTCACTAGCGATGTCCCTAGCGATGCTGTCCTCGGCGGTGCTATCTCCTTCGCTGTCACCGCAATGCCCCTGCTCCCAGCTGCTCACTGTGGTGAATAATCAATGAAAATAATGAGCGGGAGACAGCAGAGCCGGAGACAGCATCGCTGGTTACAGGTAAATATAGAAAATCTTTTTATTTAAAAACCCATGTTTTCTCCGGTACGTGTCACACTGATGTCACACGGATCACATCAGTGTGCATTTCGTGTGACACCCGTGCTGCTGGAGAAAAAACGGGCACTTCTCCGTGTGAAATAGCAGCGCCACACGGTCCGTGTGAAAAAACGGCCGTGTGAGAGTGCACAATAGGGTAACATGGGTACGTGTGACGTGTGTTAAAAACGGATGTCACACGTACCTAAAACATGGATGTCTGAAACCAGCCTTAGCAAGAAGAGAATGGCACTTCCTGTATATGCGTCGGAGATATTGGGGTGCACTTCAGGTTCCAAAGCCAAACAGTGAGAAGTATACAAGGCACTCCCAAGATGATTTGAAGAAAAATGTATTCATGTGCGTAACAAAAACGTTTTCGGTCCTATGTGGACCTTCCTCAGTAGCACCTGTGTGAGGGAACACGCTGTGTGGGCTGTCAGACACGGAATCCACCGCTGTCATGGCAGCCCCCATAACAGCGGTGGATTCCGCGTCTGACAGCCCACACAGCGTGTTCCCTCACACAGGTGCTACTGAGGAAGGTCCACATAGGACCGAAAACGTTTTTGTTACGCACATGAATACATTTTTCTTCAAATCATCTTGGGAGTGCCTTGTATACTTGAAACCAGCCTTAGGTGGGCTTTGCACACTACGACATCGCAGGTGCGATGTCAGTGGGGTCAAATCGAAAGTGACGCACATCCGGCGTCGCAGTCGATATTGTAGTGTGCAAATCCTTTTTGATACGATTAACGAACGCAAAAGCGTCGTTATCGTATCATCGGTGTAGGGTCCGACATTTCCATAATGCCGGTGCAGTGACAGGTACGATGTAGTTCCTCATTCCTGTGGCAGTGCACATCGCTGTGTGTGAAGCTGCAGGAGCGAGGAACATCTCCTATCTGCGTCCCGGCTGCAATGCGGAAGGAAGGAGGTGGGCTGGATGTTTACATCCTGCTCATCTCTGCCCCTCCGCTGCTATTGGCCGCCTGCCGTGTGATGTCGCTGTGACGCCGCACGACCCGCCCCCTTAGGAAGGAGGCGGATCGCCGGCCAGAGCGACGTCGCAGGGCAGGTGAGTGCATGTGAAGCTAGCGTAGCGATAATGTTCGCTACGCCAGCAATCACAAGATATCACTGCTGTGACAGGGGCGGGGACTATCACGCTCCACATCGCAGCATTGGCTTGCGATGTCGCAGCGTGCAAAGTACCCCTTAGAGCGAGCATTAAAGCGAGCTGTCAGTGAGCGCAGAGGGCGCAGTTACAGCCACCACTCAATGTGTAATGATCAGCGACTGAACCTACACTGGCACCACTCCTATGACTGAATGCTGCCGGGAGGAATAAAGTTCATTTTCTCCTGTCAGTGGGGCTGTCAGTGTGGAAGCCGGATAGGTTCAGAACACTATTAACCTGCAGATTAACTCCCATATCTGCAGGTTAATAGTGTTTTTTCACATAATTTCCTTTTAAGTGGTATTACTGAAAGGGAAGATATATGCCATGCAGTTATTGTAAAACTTTATATCATTATCTTTTCTAAATAAACATTTTTTTTTTCAGGGCCAAAAAGGAGAACCTGGTGATGTGCCATCAGTAAGTTTTGTATACTTTTAGCACTTTTCTTTTCCCACACATTTATCAGTTTTGATTTGATTTGTTTTAAAGCCCTGATCAGAATGATTTAATGAAATGTAGCATAAAGTAATTTTATTAAATTCAATGCATATAAAATATAGCTAAAAAGAATGTTTTATTTGCTCAAAACATTAATTTAAACACCTGTCAAAAATCACCAAGCTGCCGTGATTCTGCCATTTTTTACGTTTTATTCTCCATTGCAAAGAGATTTACTTTTGTTGCTTTCAGAACTCTATATGTGAAATCTCTGCTTGCAGTCCAACTGGGCGTTTATTGAGAGTTTTCTCTGGGAGTGTATGCCTTCACCTCTCCCTCCCAAATGCTGCCAATTACAGCTCAGCAGCCTTAAAGACTAATAGACTGCAAGATCAAATGCTAAGCTGTGATTGGCTGCTTTAGGGAGGGCCAAAAATGCCTGCCCCCAGAAGAAGACTGAACACATGGCCAGTTGGATGGCAAGCAGACAGTATAAGCTAAGCACAATGTCTGTAGGAGAAATAGCCCTGTTTGTTTAGTTTGTACTGTCCGTTTAAGCTAATAAACACTCTAGAAGCCTGAGAGTCTTTCTTTTTAATGTGGTGTCTGTGACGCCCTGGCCCCAGGGGTCACAGAATAACACCACATACACACACACCCCATCCCCTGGTCAGGAACACCCGTCAAACAAAACCCTTGTTGCCTCCCTCCAGTGTCTGATGTCCACACCAGGTGGGGCGGAGCCAGGCGGTTGGCCCCACCCACCGAGGAGTTCACAGGCCTGGAGGCGGGAAAAGTAGTCAGTCTTTAGTTTGAGGTGGAAGTAAGAGGAGCAGGAACTGTGAGTGTCTGGGTTGGAGCCCAGGCACTATCAGCAAGGTCGGCAGACGGTGGTGGCCGTCTGCAGGAGTTGGTGGAGATCTGCGGAACCGTAGGACCGGGCTCGGGCGGTGGCCTGCCGGTACCGAACTGGGGAGTGGATTGAAGCCAAGCACCAAGGCAGGGTACTCAGACCCCGACTAGGCCCGGAAGCCGCCGTAACGGTCAAATTCTCTGATTGCGGTCTGGACCTCAGGGGTTCATTCCCAACCAAGTCCCGTCAGAAGGCAACAGCCCAACCCGTCCAGATTAGAGCCACCGCCAATGGCCAGAGATCCAAGGGCCAGTGCCTGCTGGCAAAACGGGCTCTCCCGACACATACAAGCCGGGGAGCGGACCACCCGTGGGAATCCATAGGGGTCAAACACTTACATATAGGTGCAGGGAATGACAGCCACCATCAACCCGTCCGGGGAGAGTGAGGACACCGCAGCCGACTGTGGGCCCCGTACATCCAGCCGTTTGGTTTACCAGAGACTCTGTTCTTGTCTACCTGAGTGAGTACACCAGTGCCATCCGGCACCGCGCTGCACCGTAACGCTGCCCCCGCGTCCACGCTGCCTCCCCGCATCGGCACCTGCACCTATCCCCTACTTATTAACCCCCAACCGGGGCCCTGGGACCAACAGCCCCTACCCACGGAGGGGCCAACACCTCAGCTGCTCTCCGCCATCGCTCCCGGGAACCCCCGTCATCAGCAGCGGTAGTGCCCAGCATCGCCACAACCCCGTGAGTGGCGTCACAACCGACATCCCATCACCACAAACCTCCCCTTTTCACTCGTGGGCGAGGAGGCGCTGCTCGAGCCCCCCGGGTCCGGCCCCGTGCTCGAGCCACCGAGGAGCAGAAGCACCGGACCCGAGCGCCAGCGATTCCCAGGCGAGCGGCGTTCCCGACCCCTCTGCCCGCGACAACTTGGCGTCACGAACAGGATCCTACCCATCTACTTACCAGTAGAAGTGCGACTTACAGTCCCCGCCGGCGGTCTCTAGCCGAAAATTTTGAAATTCCGCCATCTTGGGCGCGAAAGGTTCCCGCTCGAGGCGTCTTCCCCGAGCAGGGAAGGCACGAAAAGTGAAGCCCCGCCCCCAGGAGAAGGAGGTGCCGGAGAGAACCAAGGGGGGGGTGGGTGGAAGTCTGCCTGATGTAACCGAAGGGATAAAGGGCAGGGATGCCAGGACTTTGCCATTCATCTGGTTTCTGGAAGCACAAGCACAAGATGTCCGTCCCGTCCGGCAACCCTGAGATCCCGGAGCCCGCGCCAGGCACAGCGGCGTGAATGGAGGCCCGGACAGCGCAGATGTGCTGCCGCCTGCAGGCCCAAGTCCGGTTCCTGATGGAGTGATGGGCGGCCGAAATGGAGGAGGTGCCGGGGCCGTGCGGAAACGCGAGGTAGAGGCAGAATTGGAGGAGCGGGTAAGCAACCCACGCCCCTGTGTCCCAGAGGGACCGGTCGCTGTGGCTGAGGGGCCCGGTCTGCGCCCATTCACCATGCTGCCTCCCCAGCTATCCGTATCGGTTGTCGCTATTCCGCCGTTCGGTCCGCTGCCCCCAACACTGGCAGCGGAGTCCAACTCGCCCGCCCCAGAGGAAAAGCCTGTAGGTGCTGCCCGCGGACGACCCTACGAACCACCCGCATCGATCCCGTTAGCATGGAAGGTCCCTTGGGAGATGTCCGTCCGTAAGGAAAAGCCGCCGGTCCCGGAAGTGACCGTGCCTAAGGGAGTCCCAGCCCCGGCAGTCCGCCCGACCGCGGAAGTAGTGGAGGCTGCCAGCAGGAAGGCCTAGCAAGTGAGGCCCGCCGTCCAAAGCCCACGCCTCGGCTGAGGCAGCGCCGGGTCACCGCTGCAAGGCAGCATCCCAGGCCACGTCACCGCAGGACTTCCTAGCGAAGGTATCGGTTGTAGCCGGTACGGGGGAGATCCAGCAGGGCCCGACCCACGCGCAGCTGGGGTACACAGATGCCCCCTTTTGGGATCGGCAGCCGAACCAGCTGGGCCGCGAGATTGCCGCCAGGGAGCAGCAGAGAGCTGAAGTGCTGGCCCGCACCATCCGAGAAAAAGACAACCTCCGGAATGCCACCTACCGGGTGCGGGGCCAGATCTACAAGGGCCAAGTCAGGCGGTTCGATCCCCAGCGAGGATATGGGTTCATTTATGAGCCGGGCCTGGAGGCCGAAATCTTTGTGGCTCCCAGGGATGTGAACTCCCATCTCCCGACGGGCCACCCTGGCCAAGACCTGCAATGGGGTGACCTGGTGACGTACACCAGACACTGCAGGGAGAGGGGCTGGTTCACCCTTGATGTGAAGGAGAGAGGAAGCTGCAGTGTCCCTAGGCGGCCCCAGTCCCCTCCCCCACCATTCCGTCTGGATGTAGAGCTGGAGGAGGAGTATGACGACGGCGGCCTCAAGTAATGTAATCAACAGTTGTCCCCGTTGGGATCTACAGTGTGGTAGCCCGTTGGCTATGAAGAGTTTGGCCCCCGTTGGGACCTTAATTCACATGTTTTCCGTGAAAGCCCATGCCCACAGGAGAAACTGCTCATGAACACGGCCGAGAACTAGCAGGCCACCCACGAACTTGTGGGCTTGTAAATAATTCTGGGCTGGAGTCCCGTTAACCGCCTCTGGAGAGGCAGGTTGGAGGAGGGACCCACAGCAGAGCAGGCTGGGGTCTGGTCACCACCAGGAGCGGTGACCATTCTCTGGGGTCAGGGGTCCCCCTGGACGTGGGGCCCCCTGAATGACAATCTGGTGCGAGATACCGTACCCGTTCCCACTTGGGCAACCTGAACCAGGTTCTGTTTTCCAGACTGGAGAAAAGGGGTGCTGCCCGCTTCTTAGGGGCAGCATCGAGGTTTAGGTTGTTTGGGTGGGGAAGCGGAAGAAATGGGACCTGTCCGTGTTATTGAGAATGTTTTATTAATGTTTGCAAAGTTTAAGTAACATACCTCCCGTCAGGGAAGATTTAACAAAAATGCATTCCACTGTTTTCCTTGTTATTTATCTTTTTACAGAAAATAAAACCGGTGGTGGACGGGCAACCCATGGACGGTCTGCGTTTTACCAAGGGGGAGAGTGATGCCCTGGACCCCAGGGGTCACAGAATAACACCACATACACACACACCCCCTCCCCTGGTCAGGAACACCCGTCAAACAAAACCCTTGTTGCCTCCCTCCAGTGTCTGATGTCCACACCAGGTGGGGCAGAGCCAGGCGGTTGGCCCCACCCACCGAGGAGCTCACAGGCCTGGAGGCAGGAAAAGTAGTCAGTTTTTAGTTTGAGGTGAAGTAAAAGGAGCAGGAACTCGGAGTGTCTGGGTTGGAGCCCAGGCACTATCAGCAAGGTCGGCAGACGGTGGTGGCCGTCTGCAGTAGTTGGTGGAGGTCTGCAGAACCGTAGGACCGGGGTCGGGCGGTGGCCCGCCGCTACCGAACCGGGGAGTGGATTGAAGCCAAGCACCAAGGCAGGGTACTCAGACCCCGACTAGGCTCGGAAGCCGCCGTAACGGTCAAATTCTCTGATTGCGGTCTGGACCTCAGGGGTTCATTCCCAACCAAGTCCCGTCAGAAGGCAACAGCCCAACCCGTCCGGATAAGAGCCACCGCCAACAGCCAGAGATCCAAGGGCCAAAGCCTGCAGGCAAAACGGGCTCTCCCGACACGTCCAAGCCGGGGAACGGACCACCCGTGGGAATCCATAGGGGTCAAACACTTACACATAGGTGCAGGGAACGACAGCCACCATCAACCCCGTCCGGGGAGAGTGAAGACATCGCAGCCGACTTCGGACCCCGTACATCCAGCCATTTGGTTTACCAGAGACTCTGTTTTTGTCTCCCTGAGTGAGTACACCAGTGCCATCCGGCACCGCGCTGCACCAGAACGCTGCCCCCGCGTCCACGCTGCCTCCCCGCATCGGCACCTGCACCTATCCCCTACTCATTATCCCCCAACCGGGGCCCCGGGACCAACAGCCCCTACCCACGGAGGGGCCAACACCTCAGCTGCTCTCCGCCATCGCTCCCGGGAACCCCCGTCACCAGCAGCGGTGGTGCCCACCATCACCACAACCCTGTGGGTGGCGTCACAACCGACATCCCATAACCACAAACCTCCCCTTTTCACTCTTGGGCGAGGAGGCGCTGCTCGAGCCCCCCGGGTCCAGCCCCGTGCTCGAGCCACTGAGGAGCAAAAGCACCGGACCCGAGCGCCAGCGATTCCCAGGCGAGCGGCGTTCCCGACCCCTCCGCCCGCGACATGTCCTTCCATTGATAAATGTTTTACACTGACTAAAGCTTAATGTTTAGCAGAAGCGAAGCAGACGCCGCAGGATTTAGCCTCCCTGGTCAAACACACAGATGAGGGCAGCAGTCACCTTTTAATGCATTTTCATAGATACAGTGCTGGCCAAAAGTATTGGCACCCCTGCAATTCTGACAGATAATACTCAGTTTCTTCTTGAAAATGATTGAAATCACAAATTCTTTGGTATTATTAACTTCATTTATTTTGCTTGCAATGAAGAAACACAGAAGAGAATGAAACAAAAATCAAATCAGTGATCATTTCACACAAAACTCCAAAAATGGGCCACGCAAAAGTATTGGCACCCTTAGCCTAATACTTGGTTGCACAAACTTTAGCCAAAATAACTGCGAACCACTGCTTCCGGTAACCATCAATGAGTTTCTTACAATGCTCTGCTGGAATTTTAGACCATTCTTCTTTGGCAAACTGCTCCAGGTCCCTGAGATTTTAAGGGTGCCTTCTCCAAACTGCCATTTTGAGATCTCTCCACAGGTGTTCTATGGGATTCAGGTCTGGACTCATTGTTGGCCACTTTAGCAGTCTCCAGTGCATTCTCTCAAACCATTTTCTAGTGCTTTTTGAAGTGTGTTTTGGGTCATTGTCCTGCTGGAAGACCCATGACCTCTGAGGGAGACCCAGCTTTTTTACACTTCAGAATTCATAATGCCATGCACACGGTCAAGCAGTCCAGTGCCAGAGGCAGCAAAGCAACCCCAAAACATCAGGGAACCTCCGCCATTTTTGACTGTAGGGACCGTGTTCTTTTCTTTGAATGCCTCTTTTTTTTCCTGTAAACTCTATGTTGATGGCTTTTCCCAAAAAGCTCTACTTTTGTCTCATCTGACCAGAGAACATTCTTCCAAAACGTTTTAGGCTTTCTCAGGTAAGTTGTGGAAAACTCCAGCCTGGCTTTTTTTATGTCTCGGGGTAAGAAGTGGGGTCTTTTTGGGTATCCTACCATACAGTCCTTTTTCATTCAGACGCCGACGGATAGTACAGGTTGACACTGTTGTACCCTCGGACTGCAGGGCAGCTTGAACTTGTTTGGATGTTAGTTGAGGTTCTTTATCCACCATCCGCATAATCTTGCATTGAAATCTCTTGTCAATTTTTCTTTTCCTTCCACATCTAGGGAGGTTAGCCACAGTGCCATGGGCTTTACACTTCTTGATGACACTGCGCACCATAGACACAAAAACTTTCAGGTCTTTGGAGATGGACTTGTAGCCTTGAGATTGCTCATGCTTCCTCACATTTTGGATTCTCAAGTCCTCAGACAGTTCTTTGGTCTTCTTCCTTTTCTCCATGCTCAGTGTGGTACACACAAGGACACAGGACAGAGGTTGAGTCAACTTTAATCCATGTCAACTGGCTGCAAGTGTGATTTAGTTATTGCCAACACCTGTTAGGTGCCACAGGTAAGTTACAGGTGCTGTTAATTACACAAATTACAGAAGCATCACATGATTTTTTAAACAGTGCCAATACTTTTGTCCACCCCCTTTTTTATGTTTGGTGTGGAATTATATCCAATTTGGCTTTATGACAATTTTTTTTTGTTTTTTTTCACTGAAGACAAATTAAATGAAGATAATAATACCAAAGAATTTGTGATTGCAATCATTTTCAAGAAGAAACTGAGTATTATCTGACAGAATTGCAGGGGTGCCAATACTTTTGGCCAGCACTGTATGTAAAGGCAGGAGAATGCAAAAGCAGTTTATGTTGAAATATTCATATTCCTTTTTAAATTGTGCCATAATATTTCCAGAACATGTACAGTATTATTGTCTTTTATTCAGTCATTTTCTATTGAATATTGTTAATAATATTAAAGGAAATAACTGCAATCATGCTGATCATTCAGTAAAAGGTCATTAAAATGGAACATTTTATAACTTAGGAAAAAAGAAGTCCAGTGAGCAGGCAAAAAATAAAAAAATATTTATTGAAATATATTAAAAGTTGAGAACATAGTAGTAGTGGAATAATAATCTGATAGTGTCAAAAATTCAAAACGACTACACATTTCAGCTGAGGAGCCTTCTTCTATGGTCATGTTATAACTTAATTGTACTGTTTTATTCTAGGTGTCTGGAATTCGAGGACGTCCAGGACCATCTGTAAGTATTAAACATCTATATATATATATATATAATTGCCTTATTCTGTCTGTCTATCTGTCTTTCTTGCTCCAAAATTGTGTCCTTACCGTGACATGTCCTTACGGTGACAAACAGCGGATTGGCCGCTGGGCTCGCCATGGCCCCGCCCCCCCGCACAGATTGGCCGCTCGCCTCGCCTCAGCTCCTCCCCCCCGCACGGATTGGCCGCTCGCCTCGCCTCGGGTCCGCCACCCCCCCGCACGAATTGGCCATGTCCTTATGGTGACAAACAGCGGATTGGCCGCTGGGCTCGCCATGGCCCCCCCCCCCGCACGGATTGGCCGCTTGGGTTCACGGATTCGCCATGGCCCCGCCCTCCCGCACGGATTGGCCGCTCGGCCTCACGGATTGGCTGCTCGCCCTCACGGATTGGCCGCTCGCCTCGGCTCCTCCCCCCCGCATGGATTGGCCGCTCGCATCGCCTCGGCTCCGCCCCCCCAGCACGGATTGGCCGCTCGCCCAGGCTCCGCCCCCCACACGGAATGGCCTCTCGCCCCGAGGTGAGCGCATCAAGGTCCTGCAGCGGCGGAACACACACACACACGCACACACATAACAGACACACACACACACACACATCAGGTCACACTCACTCTCACACACACCTCACACACACATCAGATCGCATCCACATACTCACAACATCTCGTGATATCTCTTGCTTCTTGGCGGCGATACTGTGCAGTGACCTTCCAGGACCTGCCGGACGATCACATGGCCGGAAGCATGTGGTATCTCCGGATGTTGTGATTGTGTCAGCGCGTATGTGCGATATCGTCAGTGTGTGTGTGTGTGTATGCGATCGGGTGTCTGCGTGTATGCGATCGGGTGTGTGCATGTGTTCTGATGTGTGAGTGTGTGTGTGTGAGTGTATGCGATCGGATCTGTGAGTGTCGGCAGAGGAGCACGGCGTGCAGCACAGCTGCTGGGACCGCCCAATGGTGGACACAGGGAGAAGTGGGGTGTGTGTGTGAGTGTATGCAATCAGATGTGTGCGTGTTTACTGTCTGATGTGTGACTGTGGAGCACGTTTGGGAGTGCGCAGCATGGGGGATGGAGCACGATGGGGAATGCGCAGCATGGGGGATGGAGCACAATGGGGAGTGCGCAGCATGGGGGGATGGAGCACGATGGGGGGTGCGCAGCATGGGGGATGGAGCACGATGGGGGGTGCGCAGCATGGGGGATGGAACACATTTGGGAGTGCGCAGCTTGGGGGATAGAGCACGATGGGGAGTGCACAGCATGGGGGATGGAGCACGATGGGGAGTGCGCAGCATGGGGGATGGAACACGATGGGGGGTGCGCAGCATGGGGGATGGAGCACGATGGGGGGTGCGCAGCATGGGGGATTGAGCACGATGGGGGGTGCACAGCATGGGGGATGGAGCACGATGTGGGGTGCACATCTCCCCCCAAAACACACACACCGCCACACACGCACTGCACAACACACCACACACACACTGGGAACCACAAACACTGCCCTACACAGACACCCACACACACACAGAGAACGCCGCACACACACAACACCCAACACACAAACACCGCGGCACACACAAATATACGCACATACCGTACAATACACACATTGCACAAAACATACCTCCCCCCAAAACACACACACACACCCCACACCCACACAAACCGCGCAACACACATACACAACGATACAGACACACAGCGCTCCACAAAGAACGACACACAACGCAACACACAAAAAACACTGCTCTCACCCCCCGCCACACCCAGACAACACCCAGAACATGTACAGCCCCTACACAAACACTTGGTAACTACACACAACAACATCTATATATACATATAACAAAAATCATACATTAACTACACAATACGTAAATTCTAGAATACCCGATGCGTAGAATCGGGCCACCTTCTAGTATTATATAACAATCTGGTGCAAGGTGGACAGTTATAACTTTTCCATTTATTATCCACTCCTGGTTATGATTCACAGATAGTGATATAAATACTGTCATGTGAATATAGTGCATCAGTCTCATTACCATGACCAACATTAATTAACAGTTGACTAACAGAAGTAAGATCATAAGGGAAAGACCCACTGTATACCATTACTATGTTTTCCTAGCGGCGTATATATGATCGGTGCAACCTGTGCAGCCGCACAGGGCCCCAGAAGTAAGGGGCCCCATTTGTACCTCTAAAGAAGGTATAATTATGTATTATGATGAGCTCTTGGGCTGTGAAGAGTTCATATATTGTTCTTGCATAAGGGCTCTCTTCTGTCTGTGACCAGCAGTGACTAACAGGATAGAATAATACATATAACTACTGTAGTAGTGCTGTGTACTAATAAAATTATTAGATTGCATGTTGAAGGGACTCTGCCAGCACAGAATGACTGTTCAAAACCAGTTCAGTCATTCATGTCTCATGGTGGGGCTAATTATTTAGGTGAACCGTCCCACCTGCTTGTTTTCCCCCTCTATCTCTACCCTCCCCTCTTCTTTGATTAACAGCCCTGGATTCATCGAGCCAGAGATGGGTGGAGACTGTAAGAAAGCAAGCAGAATGGAAGGTGTATATAAATCATTAGCCCCACCATGATGCACCAAGTGCCTGTACTTGATTTGAACAGTTTTTCTTTGCTGACAGAGACTCTTACAAATATATTTTAAAATGAGTTATCAAAAGGTAACAAGGCTTTTTAAAGCTTTTTATGGGTAGTCTATACTGTAGCAGATAGTAGTTGATCTTGTGTGGTCCATGCATGAAAGTAAAGTGGTTATAACTAACAGTTTAGTTGATCTAGAGTAGTGAAATATGTTGCCCAAGATTAGGATTGGACAGTGTATATGACTGCAGACTATCAAATTGTGACAGTGGTCATAGTCATGATTTCTAGTATTCTTGGTGTGAGTGAGTGCTTGCATGCAGTTTACACACTTGTAGTTACGTGCCTACTAGACTCATTTGGTATCTTTCAATGAGTGCAGCTATGCAAATCACATGCATGTGGTCACGTGACAGTCTACGCTCATCGGGAATACTAGGTAATTGTGACCGTGTGCACACCACCCGTTATCATGATTTGTCAGTGTGCAGTAACATATAATGACTCCTTGCTGGCGTTTTTTTACAGCCATATAAATTACAGAACTCTTGGAATATTTCAGCTTCAAATGCAGAACCTTGATCTGTTAATACCAGTTCTGGGTATCAATGCGGTCTACAAAAGTGAGTCTGAAAGGTTTTTGCTGCAGTTCTTGCTGCCACGTCCTTCACTGGGATGACCACCAAAAATCTGGAGTAATGATCCACCATTGTGAGAGCATAGGTATAGCCTGTCCGACTGGGTGTCAATTTTACATGGTCCAGGGCTACAATTTCCAGTGGCTGTTTGGTGACAATGGGTCGCAGCAGTGCTCTTTGACTGTTGCAATCTTTCCTTCTCAGTGCAAAGGGACCACAGTTTCTGCACCATCTTTTTATATAGGTTCTCATTCCTACCCACTAGAACCGGTCACGCAGCAACGCTTCCAGCTTCTTCCATCCGAAGTGTCCTGCTCGATTGTGGTAGGCTTCTAACACAATCTGAACACTGTTCTTGGGTACCACCACCTGTCAACTTCTGCCTGTTCTGATAGGGTCAGGGATTCCACTGCCTGAATGGAGTCATCTGTAACAGTGAATAATTTGGCAATGGTGGCGAACCTGGGCAATTTAGTTTCCTCCTCCCCACAATTTAACACTCCCATGGGTACTCTTCACCTGCAAAAATCAACCACATACCTGGCTGTCAGGACTGTAGACCAATTTTCTGAATATATGCGTGGTCCTCCATTGCGTGGTAATCCTGCCCTTTGAGGCTTATTGCCGCCCGACATCATAATATCATTTCACTTCGTGGGGTATCACAATGGGGCCAGAGTCTATTATGCATACATTACCAATTTCCCCACCAGACAGGTTTACCCGTTGTCTCAGCAGGAGGGTTCTGATTTCTTTTTGCAGGACCCTCTGCTGCCCGGCGCCGGCAGTTGCTGCAATCTGTTGGAGCAAGAACAACACTTCCCCCAGGCAATTTTCAATCACATTTGTGCCTAAAATCATCTATGGATTCTTATTACTGGCATCGGTTTCGACTACAGTTAATCCTTGGCCCTTTAACTCTACCCTCCCCACTTTTATGGTTACTTCCTTAAACCCAATCTTAGTTACTGGTAGTCCATTAACAGCATAAATAGTGAGGCCGGATGAGGTCTGTATCAGACCAAAACCTCTTGAAGAGTACATGCGGGATGGTTTTTGCCTGCGAACCGGTGTCCAACAATGCAGATGTGGGGATTCCGTCCAGGGTGACAGAACTGGTCGTCCTCCCACATACCTGTTGCGCCAGTCAGATGGGCCTTGTCATCTTATTCCTGGGGGTTGGCCCTTGGCCCCAAGGTTTGCCGGTTTAAAGGACACACTAGTGCAAAATGGCCGGTCTCTTTTCAACGATGGCAGATGGGATGTCCAGACAAGTCATAGCGATCGCTGCTCCTCCCTCTGGATGATGGCATCCTCCTTCCTCGCATGCATGGGACATCCTCAGGGCAGTCGGCCAACTGGATCTTCTCCGACGGCTTGGGTTCTGGCTTGAGCTGCACCACTTTTAGGATCATAGCCACATCCTTACTCCGCTGTTGCACTTGGCAACACAAGTCAGTTGAAGCACCAGGGGGCGCAGCCTGTCCATTAGCCGCTAACACAGTTAAGGAGGAGGTCTCCACTCTCATAGGTGAGGTACTGGCTTGCAAGGACTGGGGGGCAGAGTCTGTGGTTGCAGGGGATTGCAGGGCTTTTTTGGCCCGGTCTTTTAGAACAACAAAGTCCACATCTGGGTGTTCCAGAACCCGCAGCCGCAGCTGCTTACTGTCCTCCACTGATTGTAACTCCTGCAGGAACTGTTCAATCATCATCTTATTCCCTTCTGGAGCACTGATGGGGGCTACATGTTTTAAGGTCCGCAATGCTGATTGTAATAGTAACACATAGTCTCTGATACTATCCTGTGATCTCTGCCTCCAGTTGTAAAATCTGATTCTCAGCTCGGCCTCCGTACAGGTTTCAAAAGCAATTTTCAACTTTTAAAAGATGGTAGTTACTGATTCCCGGTCCACCTCTGATCTAGTCTCTATTTCAAGCTCTGCTGCACCTGTTAAACGTCCCAGCACAATAGACACTCCTTGCTTGCCAGTCATTGCATACATGTCGAATACGGTGCATATTTTCTTTTTGAACCCGAGTAAGGCATCCAGTTTGCTATCATACTGGGGCAGCCACGGTGCTCCTGGGACATACGGCAGGGTGATCGGCATGATCGGTGCCACTACTCCAGGTGCTGCCACTCCCGCGGGTGGACCAGGACCCTCTGCATCCCTGTCGCCAGGCGCCTGCATCTTCCCGTTCCCCTTGGTTTTTCTTACCACTCTCTCGCGGGACTGGAGCACTTCGGGAGCTTATGGGTCAGGTCACTGCCCCCTTCCGCCCGCGCTTGCCGGAGTCGTGGGTGGGGTCCCCTTTTGCGCCTTCTTCACCACTGCCGTGGCGTAGTCAGTTTTTACACAAAAATGGCGGCAGTTTCATAAAAACACAGTCCATAAGGTGCACATCACCTGGTGTAAACGGATCTAGTCCAAACCTGTTTGTGACACCAGAAAAGCTGACCCGCCCCAGGGCTATGGGGTACTCGGTCCCGGGCGGTGTATTGTTGGGATGTGTCACTGGGTGGCCGTTGCCCAGTTCCGTGACCTGGGGGGGTCACTTTAAAAAGGGGTTATTTACAGGGAAATATAATAAAAGTTTGTCATGATGCCACTTGTGGGATGCGGCTTTTTGGATGGAGAAGCCACTGCACAGTTTCTCACTACTGGGGCTGGTGTTAGTGGCAGCCTGATTGTTGGGCCCTCCGCAAGTAGGGCCAGGCCCCAGGGGATAGATGATGTTGTTGGGCACGGAAAGAAGGTAGGCCACACAAGGGATTGCAGTGTAACTGGTTTGTTTACTCACAGCATTGTTATAGCTGACAACCCGGAAAAAGCTGGTCTTGACTACTGGTCCCCTTAGTCCCAGTGCCGGTATGGTGACCTGGTGACTTCTTTCCCCTGCACCTGTCCCTGGTTGGAGGGTCCCCGTGGCTTGGAGAGTCTGGGGCTCCCCTTCTGGTAGTCTCTCAGTTTTAGGCCCCCTTCACATGCACGTGTCTCCGGTACGTGCTAGGTCCGTGCCCGCATGTAATGGAGACACGGGCACACGTAAACTCATTAAAGTCAATGGGTTTATGTGCACGCACGTGTGTAGCCGTTAGCCCGTTCCTCCGTGTGGAGCAGACGTGAGCCCGTGTGCTCCACACAGATGCATGCCAATTTTTCTCCAGCATCACGGGTGTCACACTGCTTGCACATGTACCACACGGATGTAGTGTGGATGCGGTCCCGTGTGACATGCGCCGGGGAAACACACGTGTCAGAGAAAAAAATAACAAACCTTTACTCACTTTCTCCTGCCCTCCTGTCTTTGCCGCTGCTGTCACATGCTTCCGACTGCTGCTCATTATGCTCATTTAATATTCACTTCACTGCGGTGGAAGCGGCAGCAGTGGGGAGTCGGCAGGGCTGGAGACCGAAGATCAGCACCACGGACAGCAATGCCAGGGACAGATGAGCAGAAAGTTCTCGTTCTCCATGTGTTATCACGGATAACACACGGAGAACACATAAACACGGCACACGGAGGGGAAAACGCACCTTTGACACGTCCGTGAAACACGTGCGTGATTTTCACGGACGTGTGAAGGGGGCCTTAGTCTGTATGACAGGTAGCTTGAACTCTGTGGGGTCAGTTTCTGTGGTCCTTTTCCCCGGTTCTCCCGTTGCTACTGTGTCTCAAAGTTTACGGTCAGTGAGGTCCTGGATGGTACCCTCACCGTGCAGATTTTATCAGGTCTGCCTGGAGCGTTTTCCTAACCTAGGATTCTGTACCCCGTTGGTGGTTTGGTTCTGGGAGTACTCCACCGTACTCCACCGGCAACCACACGCCTGGGCCCTCAGGTCACCATTACACTCTCCTGTCAGTGTGGTTACGTCCGTCTCCTCTCACTTCCACTTACTGACTGTCTAAACCCTCCCCTCTGGTTGTCGTCTAAAGGACTGGATCGGCTCCACCCCTAGGTGGCCATCCATTGGGTCCAAAGCTAGCCTGTCACCAGTCTTTGGGAATGGGGAAAAACAGGAATTAAAAATGAATGTTTTGATGTTACCGGCAATGGTCTTCTGCGTACCTGGGGGTAGGCCCTGCATCTTTGACAGGATGCAGTACCTTGTAGCTCCTGATGGCTTCAGGGGCGCTACATGAGTCCTTCACCTGTTTCCACAAATCAGTCCATGACACAGAGACAGAGATGTGCAATGACAGTGAACACGCATGAAGCTCTGACTTCACAGCTGTGAGCCCCACACTACAGCCTGTGTCGCGGCACTGACCTCAGAGGTTCACCTGTGTTCATGACAGCACAGAGACAGAACAGCGTGATGACAATGCACTTGAGTGAAACTCTGATGTCACGCTTTCTAGGTCCCAGCATACTACAGAAAATTAGTGATTCTGGGTGTCTGTGTATGGTGTTGTTATTATAGTGGACACCTTGACCTTCAGGCCTGCTGTGCTCTGTCTGGCATCCGACCCCTTTGTCTCCAGGTTAAAGAAAAAACAAGGTTTCATAAAAACATTGTTCCTTAAAGGGAATCTGTCACACGGATTTTGCAATGTAAGCTGAGGACAGCATGCTGCAAGAGTTAAAAAAGAAAAAATAAATCTGTTTCTCTTATCTGTGTGCCAGCTATTATTGTTCACTCATACTAATGGGTTTATTGCTCTGAGATTAACATTGGTAAGACTCCTCTGCATGCACAGAGCAGACTGGCATGCCCCCTGCTGGGATTTACACCTGATAGTCAGTTGTGTGCAGGGACAGCTCTCAGCTCTGCTAAACTCAATTCTTAGATAAAGTCAGAATGGCTGCACCAACCTAAGTTAAACATGGAAAGTTTCAAAATCTCTTTGCCTACGTTATGCTGCTGTCCGTTGAAATACCAAACACCTGGTGACAGATTTCCTTTAATTGTACAGTAAACTCAGGTACATAGGGCAGCAGGTAATATCAAGGATATTTCTGTATCATACACAGGCACATTCGTCCCAATGTCTGATAATAGCACTTTTCTTGTGAACGGTATAGAGGCAGAACAGATGAGTTGATTTTCCATCTTCCTGATACAGGGCCACACAGGTCAGTGTGTTATGCTGTGAACCCTGCTATTGTCCCTTACAAGGGCTGCTCCTAGAGCACCTACCCTCTTCATGTGCCCACAGCTGGGCAAACCCTTTGACCCTTTTTCTTCCTAAGGTCCCCCACAACTGGCTGACACTGGACTCAGTTCCCTAGCAGGCTTCACCCACTTGCTTGTATGGTAGATCTCTTTCCACTTATGGTTCTATTCTAATATTGCTCCCTCGTACACAACACACACCTACAAGACTTCTCATCTTGCTAAAGGTCTCCTAACAGGAAAAACAATTTCTTTTCCCACACTCCAGCTCCTCTCTCTGTGCACTAATCCCAACTGTAAACTCTTAACTGTTCACTGCCTGTTGCTGGGCAGAACACAGCTTCCTCATATGGCATTGCACAACATTATGCAGGCAAACATTGACTTTCACGTAAACTATGTCCAGCAAAGCCATTCAAACATTACACATCACAATTCACATTGCATTAATATGATTGATGTCTTCAGGGTGACAGCCTGTCCACCTCCTAACAGACTGACAGCTGGCTTAGTATTGCATCAGTACAGAGCCGACTGTCAGTCATTCCCGTGGGTGTGATTAGAGCTGTTGTTCACTATGCACAGAGCAGTAACTTAAACCACGCCATCTGCACCTGTATGGCTAAAAGTCTGAGCTGCCAGGAGAAATAAAGTTCTTTTCCTCCCGGCAGCAAAGTCCTCAGTGCAGCGGCAGCATGGCAGCAGAATGCTACCAACCTGCGGATTAACCCCATATCTTATGGTTATTAGCATTTTACATGACAGGTTCCCTTAAAATATTATTTGTAATAATATGTAACAATCAATTGAAATCCTTGCTCTTTCTATGCTTAGGAGTCAAGTGTTTGATGCTATGTCTGTATGCACACTTATATAGGGAAGACTGTCAGTTACTAAGCAGCCCCACCTTATTGATGCCTAAACATAGAAGGATCAGGGCTATTAATGAATAATTTATATCAATGTGTTCAGCTTCTTCGGCTTAGGGTACAGTTCCACTTGTGTATGACTCGTGCGAGTCTTGCATCGGTATCACCCAGCACGGCCGCACACTTCAGACAGGAGTGGGTCAGCTGCATCTATTTCCATGCAGCTGAGGCACTCATGTCCGGAGAGTGTCAGGCCCTGCCGGTTGCATACAGGTAGGTATCGGAAGACTAGGTCATAGATGTATAAAAGCGACAGGTTATGGATTGCTTTATATGTCATGATTGGGATTTTGAACAGGAGTCTCTACACAATGGGAAGCCAGTGAAGGGATTGGCAGACAAGAGAAGTCTGGGAATAGTGGAGGGACAGGTGGATTGAATTTGAGGTTAAAAGCATTTACAGATGTGGGAAATATTTTTGAGTTGGAGTTGGAAGGACATGGAAAGGGGTTGGATATATGGCTTGAATGAGAGAGCAGAATCAAGGGTTACCCCAAGGCAGCAAGTTTGCGGGACTGGGAAGAGTGAGCAGCCATTAACTATGAAGGAAAGGTCTCTTATGGGGTTGACTGAGATGGGGAAAAGGTGATGAATTCTGTTTAGTCCATGTTAAGTTTTAGAAATCAAGCGGAGAAAAAGAATGAAATAGCAGACAGACATTGTGAGATTCTGGTTAATAAGGAGGTAAAATCAGGTCCAGAGAGGTAGATATGTATGTAATCAGCTTATAGATGATACTGAAAGCAAGGGAATTCTATGAGCTGTCCCAGACCAAAGATATAGATGGGGAAAAGATATGGGGTTAGTATGAGAGTGGGAGATGCTGAGTGGTTGATTAGGTATGAAGAGATCCAAGATAGGGCCAAATCTGTGATGACAAGAAATGAGAGAATCTGTAGTAGGAAGGAATGGTCCACTGTGTTGAAGGCAGTGGACAGGTTCAGGAAGAGGAAGACAGAGTTGTGTTGCTTGACTTTGGAGGTTAATACATCATCGGTGACTTTAATTAGTGCAGCTTCAGTTGCATTATGCAGTCGGAAGCCAGTTTGTAACATGTAAAAGAGGGAGTAGGAGGAGAGGTGGGAGGGCAGTTCAAGGTGGACATGCTGTTCCAGTAGTTTTGAGGCCTAGGGGAGAAGTGATATAGGGCGATAGCTAGACACAGAGGATGTTTCAAAGGAGGGCTTTATGAAGATGAGTGTAATAGAGGCATGTTTAAAGCATGAGGGGAAAACATCAGTTGTTAGTGATAAGTTGAAGAGATGGGTTAGGGTTGGGATGAAGACTGTGGTGAAGCTTGCTATAAGGTAGGACAGGATCGAGTCAAGTGCACAGGTGGTGAGATGTGATCTGGAGAGTAGAGAAGAAAGTTTATCCTAGGTAATGGTAGAGAAGCTGGTTTTGGAGGAAGAAGGATGAATAGTTATGAGGAGGTACTGTGGGGATTGTGGACAAAGTTTAAAGACAGCTGAAAGGGAAGTGTAAATGGGGATGTTGCAGTCACCCATGATGCTAGTGGGAATGTCAACAGAAAAAAAATGAAGTAGCCAGGTAGTAAAGTGGTCAAATAAGATGGTGGCTGGCCCTGAGGGGCAGTAAATGACAGCTAATTGGAGGTTGAAGGGGAAGTAGATGTGGACAGAGTGAAGCTCTGATGTGGTGAGAAGGGCCAGGTTTTGGAGAGATATCACCAACAGTGAGAAGCAGATAGAGTGTGAGTAGGTGGGAGCAGGAGAGGGCATAGGATGGCTATATGTGTCTGGAGACAGAGGCTTTTGAGGAACATATTTAGGCAGAAGCTGAGATGGATGTAGGGAGAAACCAGATCATTGCTAGGTAGGTATTAGGGTGGTTAATAGGAAGTGAAGGATTTTAGGGGTGATAGTGGAAAGAAACAAAAAATGTGTTTACCGTGACTATGTATCCAGTTACCTTCAGTTACCTTCTTGGTCTAATTCATTGCAGTACACTTAAATGATAAAGTACAGACAGTCTATACAGCCAAGATGCTCACTATATATGCTTAGAAGTGCATTCATGTGTGAAGCAGAGGGGAGGGGCCTGGACTCATCTTTGTCACTTGATCAAAGCTGAGCCAGATGCTGGATACCATAGGCAGAATAAACATGTGGGTCATAAAGAAAAGTCAGGAGGGGTTAGTGGAGTGGCGAGTTACAAGTCTAAAAGATGAATACATGCAGCAGAGACAAGGGATATCAGATGTTGGGAAAGTTGATTAGTAGTTGAAGCATACCAGATGGATACAAGCAGCAGAGGCAGGGGAGGTTAGATGGGGGGAAAGCAGAGTAGTAGCTCAAGCATACCTGTGGGAAGAGTAGACAAGATAGACATGATGATTAGATGATGCATGGAGTGCGGTGATTCTAGATGACCAAGTGCATCATATTACATTCTGTCCTAATTCATTTATAGAAGACTAGAAGGTGGCCCGATTCTACGCATCGGGTATTCTAGAATTTACGTATTGTGTAGTTAATGTATAATTTTTGTTATATATAGATGTTGTTGTGTGTAGTTGCCAAGTGTTTGTGTAGGGCGCTGTAAATGTTCTGGGTGTTGTCTGGGTGGGGGGGGGGTGAGAGCGGTGTTGTATGTGTGTTGCGTTGTGTGTTGCATTGTTTGTGGAGCGCTGTGTGTCTGTAGCGTTGTGTGTGTGTGGTGCTGTGTGTGTTGCACGGTTTGTGTGGGTGTGTGTGTGTGTGTGTGTAGTCATGTGTGTGTGTGTGTGTGTGGGGTGCGTGTGTGTGTTTTGGGGGGAGGTATGTTTTGGGCAATGTATGTGCATATATTTGTGTGTGCCGCGGTGTTTGTGTGTTGTGTGTGTGTGCGGCGTTGTCTGTGTGTGTGTGGGTGTCTGTGTAGGGCGGTGTTTGTGGTTCCCAGTGTGTGTGGTGTGTTCTGCGGTGCGTCTGTGGCGGTGTGTGTTTTGGGGGGAGGTGTGCACCCCCCATTGTGGTCCACCCCCATGCTGCACCCCCCATCGTTCTCCTTCCCCCATGCTGCACACCCCCCATCGTTCTCATTCCCCCATGCTGCACACTCCCCATCGTGCTCCATCCCCCATGCTGCGCACCCCCCATCGTGCTCCATCCCCCATGCTGCGCACCCCCCATCGTGCTCCATCCCCCATGCTGCGCACCCCCCATCGTGCTCCATCCCCCATGCTGCACCCCCCATCGTGCTCCATCCCCCATGCTGCGCACCTCCCATCGTGCTCCATCCCCCATGCTGCGCACCCCCCATCGTGTTTCATCCCCCCATTCTGGGCACCCCCCATCGTGGTCCACCCCCCATGCTGCACCCCCCCATCGTGCTCCATCCCCCATGCTGCACCCCCCATCGTGCTCCATCCCCCATGCTGCACCCCCCATCGTGCTCCATCCCCCATGCTGCACCCCGCATCGTGCTCCATCCCCCATGCTACACTCCCCATCGTGCTCCATCCCCCATGCTGCACACCCCCCATCGTGTTTCATCCCCCCATTCTGGGCACCCCCCATCGTGCTCCATCCCCCATGCTGCACCCCCCATCGTGCTCCATCCCCCATGCTGCACTCCCCATCATGCTCCATCCCCCATGTTGCACCCCCCATCATGCTCCATCCCCCATGCTGCGCACCCCCCATCGTGTTTCATCCCCCCATTCTGCGCACCCCCCATCGTGCTTCATCCCCCATGCGGCACCCCCCATCGTGCTCCATCCCCCATGCTGCACTCCCCATCGTGCTCCATCCCCCATGCTCCAAATCCCTCAGAGAGGAGTATAATAGGAGGATTATAATAGGACTATAATGGGAGGAGTAGTCCTGGGGAAAGAGGAGTATAATGGGAGGAGTTGTCCTGGGGGGAGGTGTACAGGTGCCCAACGTGTGCGAAGGGCGTGGCCGAGCGGGCATAGTGTGAGGGGGGCGTGGCCAAGCGGACATAGTGCGAGGGGGCGTGGCCGAGCGGACATAGTGTGAGGGGGCGTGGCCGAGCGGGCATAGTGTGAGGGGGCGTGGCCGAGCGGACATAGTGTGAGGGGGCGTGGCCTAGCGGGCACAGTGTGAGGGGGCATGGCCTAGCAAGCATAGTGTGAGGGAACGTGGCCTAGCGGGCATCGCATGCGGGGGGCATGGCCTAGCGGGCATCACGTGCGGGGGCGTGGCCTAGCGGGCATCGCGTGCGGGGGGCGGGCCTGGCCAAATGATTAATCCATGCGAGGGGCAGGGCCAGGCCGAGCCGAGCAGCCAATCCATGTGGAGGGGCGGGGCCAGGCCGAGCCCAGCAGCCAATCCAACGGTTGTTACTGTAAAGACACTGTCACGGTGACACTGTCACGGTGACACAATTTTGGAGCAAGACAGACAGACAGACAGAATAAGGCAATTATATATATAGAAGGTGGCCCGATTCTAACGCATCGGGTATTCTAGAATTTACTGTGTAGTTAATGTATGATTTTTGTTATATATATAGATGTCTGTAGTTGCCAAGTATTTGTGTAGGGGCTGTAAATGTTCTGGGTGTTGTCTGGGTGTGGGTGTGTGTGAGAGCGGTGTTGTTTGCGTGGTGCGTTGTTTGTAGAGCGCTGTGTGTCTGCAGCGTTGTGTCTGTGTGTGTGGTGCTGTGTGTTGCGTTGTGTGTGTTGCATTGTTTGTAGAGCGCTGTGTGTCTGCAGCGTTGTGTGTGTGGTGCTTTGTGTGTGTGGTGCTGTGTGTTGCGTTGTGTGTGTTGTGTTGTTTGTGGAGCGCTGTGTGTCTGCAGCATTGTGTGTGTGTGTGGTGCTGTATGTGTTGCACGGTTTGTGTGGGTGTGTGTGTGTTGGGGGGAGGTATGTTTTGTGCAGTGTGTGTGTGTTGGAGGAGTAGTCCTAGAGGGAGTGGAGTATAATAGTAGGAATAGTCCTGGGGGGAGAGGAGGATAATAGGAGAAATAGTCCTGGGGGGAGAGGAGGATAATAGGAGGAGGAGTCCTGGGGGAGAGGAGTATAATAGGAGGAGTAGTCCTGTGGGGAGAGGAGTATAATAGGAGGAGTAATCCTGGG
Source organism: Anomaloglossus baeobatrachus (assembly GCF_048569485.1). NCBI lineage: Eukaryota > Metazoa > Chordata > Amphibia > Anura > Aromobatidae > Anomaloglossus > Anomaloglossus baeobatrachus. The sequence goes on from NC_134359.1 coordinate 154,781,904, forward strand.
GGAAGAGGAGTATAATAGGGGGAGTAGTCCTGGGGGAGAGGAGGATAATAGGAGGAGTAGTCCTGGGGAGAGAGGAAGATAATAGGAGGAGTAGTCCTGGGGGGAGGAGGATCATAGGAGGAGTAGTCCTGGGGGAGAGGAGTATAATAGGAGGAGTAGTCCTGGGGGAGAGCAGGATAATAGGAGGAGGAGTCCTGGGGGGAGAGGAGTATAATAGGAGGAGTAGTCCTGGGGGAGAGGAGTATAATAGGAGGAGTAGTCCTGTGGGGAGAGGAGTATAATAGGGGGAGTAGTCCTGGGGGGAGAGGATGATAATAGGAGGAGTAGTCCTGGGGGTGAGGAGTATAATAGGAGGAGTAGTCCTGGGGAGAGAGGAAGATAATAGGAGGAGTAGTCCTGGGGGGAGGAGTATAATAGGAGGAGTAGTCCTGGGGGAGAGCAGGATAATTGGAGGAGGAGTCCTGGGGGGAGAGGAGTATAATAGGAGTAGTAGTCCTGGGGGAGAGGAGTATAATAGGAGCAGTAGTCCTGTGGGGAGAGCAGGATAATAGGAGGAGGAGTCCTGGGAGGAGAGGAGTATAATAGGAGGAGTAGTCCTGGGGGAGAGGAGTATAATAGGAGGAGCAGTCCTGGAGGTGAGGAGTATAATAGGAGGAGCAGTCCTGGGGAAAGAGGAGGATAATAGGAGGAGTAGTCCTGGAGGTGAGGAGTAAAATAGGAGGAGTATTCCTGGGGGGAGAGGAGGATAATAGGAGGAGTAGTCCTGGGGGTGAGGAGTCTAATAGGAGGAGGAGTCCTTGGGGGAGAGGAGTCTAATTGGAGGAGTATTCCTGGGGGGGGAAGAATAATAGGAGGAGTAGTCCTGGGGGGAGAGGAGGATAATAAGAGGAGTAGTCCTGGGGAGAAAGGAGGATAATAGGAGGAGTAGTCCTGGGGGGAGAGCAGGATAATAGGAGGAGTAGTCCTGGGGAGAAAGGAGGATAATAGGAGGAGTAGTCCTGGGGGGAGAGGAGGATAATAGGTGGAGTAGTCCTGGGGGGAGAGGAGGATAATAGGAGGAGGAGTCCTGGGGGTGAGGAGTCTAATAGGAGGAGTAGTCCTGGGGGGAGAGGAATCTAATAGGAGGAGTATTCCTGGGGGGAGTGGAGGATAATAGGAGTAGTCGTCCTGGGGGTGAGGAGTCTAATAGGAGGAGTAGTCCTGGGGGGAGAGGAGTCTAATAGGAGGAGTATTCCTGGGGGGAGAGGACGATAATAGGAGTAGTAGTCCTGTGGGAAGAGCAGGATAATAGGAGGAGTATTCCTGGGGGGAGAGGAGTATAATAGAAGTAGTAGTCCTGGAGGTGAGGAGTATAATAGGAGGAGTAGTCCTGGGGAGAGAGCAGGATAATAGGAGTAGTAGTCCTGGGGGGAGAGGAGGATAATAAAAGGAGTAGTCCTGGGGGGAGAGGAGGATAATAGGAGGAGTATTCCTCGGGGGAGAGGAGTCTAATAGGAGGAGTATTCCTGGGGGGGAGAGGAGGATAATAGGAGGAGTAGTCCTGGGGAGAAAGGAGGATAATAGGAGGAGTAGTCCTGGGGTGAGAGGAGTATAATAGAAGTAGTCCTGGGGGGAGAGGAGTATAATAGGAGGAGTAGTCCTGGGGGAGAGGAGGATAATAGGAGTAGTCATCCTGGGGAGAAAGGAGGATAATAGGAGGAGTAGACCTAGGGGGAAAGGAGTCTAATAGGAGGAGTAGTCCTGGGGGGAGAGGAGGATAATAGGAGGAGTAGTCCTGTTAGGAGAGCAGGATAATAGGAGGAGAAGTCCTGGGGAGAAAGGAGGATAATAGGAGGAGTAGTCCTGGGGGGAGAGGAGGATAATAATATGTGGAGTAGTCCTGGGGGAGAGGAGGATAAGAGGAGGAGTCCTGGGGGGAGAGGAGGATAATAGGAGGAGTAGTCCTGGGGGAGAGGAGTATAATAGGAGGAGTAGTCCTGGGGGAGAGGAGTATAATAGGAGGAGTAGTCCTGGGGGTGAGGAGTCTAATAGGAGGAGTAGTCCAGGGGGGAGAGGAGTCTAATAGGAGGAGTATTCCTGGGGGGGGGAGAAGAATAATAGGAGGAGTAGTCCTGGGGGGAGAGGAGGATAATAGGAGGAGTAGTTCTGGGGAGAAAGGAGGATAATAGGAGGAGTAGTCCTGGGGGGAGAGAAGGATAATAGGTGAAGTAGTCCTGGGGGGAGAGGAGGATAATAGGTGGAGTAGTCCTGGGGGGAGAGGAGGATAAAAGGAGGAGTAGTCCTGGGGGAGAGGAGTCTAATAGGAGGAGTAGTCCTGGGGGGAGAGGAGTCTAATAGGAGGAGTATTCCTGCAGGAGAGGCGGATAATAGGAGTAGTCGTCCTGGGAGTGAGTAGTCTAATAGGAGGAGGAGTCCTGGGGGGAAAGGAGTCTAATTGGAGGAGTAGTCCTGGGGGGAGAGGAGGATAATAGGAGGAGTAGTCCTGGGGGGAGAGGAGGATAATAGGAGGAGTAGTTTTGGGGGGAGAGGAGTATAATAGAAGGAGTAGTCCTGGGGGAGAGGAGTATAATAGGAGGAGTAGTCCTGGAGAGAGAGGAGGATAATAGGTGGAGTAGTCCTGGGGAGAAAGGAGGATAATAGGTGGAGTAGTCCTGGGGGGAGAGGAGGATAATAGGAGGAGTAGCCCTGGGGAGAAAGGAGGATAATAGGTGGAGTAGTCCTGGAGGTGAGGAGTATAATAGGAGGAGTAGTCCTGGAGGTGAGGAGTATAATAAAAGGAGTAGTCCTGGGGGGAGAGGAGAATAATAGGAGGAGTAGTCCTGGGGGTGAGGAGTATAATAGGAGGAGTAGTCCTGGAGTGAAAGGAGGATAATAGGAGAAGTAGTCCTGGAGGTGAGGAGTATAATAGGAGGAGTAGTCCTGGGGGGAGAGGAGGATAATAGGAGGAGTAGTCCTGGGGAGAGAGTAGGATAATAGGAGAAGTAGTCTTGGGGAAGGGGAGTATAATAGGAGGAGTAGTCCTGGAGGAGAGGTGTCTGATAGGTGGAGTAGTCCTGGGGGGAGGTGTATAGGTGCCCAATGTGTGTGGGGGGCGTGGCCGAGAGGGGCAGACGTGGCCGAGCGGGGAGGCGTGGCCGAGCATGTGAGGGCGTGGCCGAGCGTGTGGGGGCGTGGCCGAGTGGGGCAGAGTGTGGGGGGGGGGTGGTCGAGGGGAGGCGTGGCTGAGCGTGGGGGCGTGGCCGAGCGGGGAGGCATGGCCGAGCACGACAGAGTGTGGGGAGTGTGGCCGAGCGGGGAAGAGTGTGGGGGCGTGGCTAAAAGGGCAGAGTGTGGGGCATGGCCGAGTGGGGGCGTGGCCGAGCGGCGGGTCGTGGCCGAGCGGGGCAACTATGCAAAGCAGTTTCCATAGTTACCTGATGTGTATCATTGTTATCAGTGTACGTGTGCCGGGAGTCGGGGTATGTTAGTAAGCATGGTACACATCAGGTAAGTATTCAGGAGGATAATAGGAGTAGTCCTGGGGGGAGAGGAGTATAATAGGAGGAGTAGTCCTGGGGGGAGAGCAGGATAATAGGAGGAGTAGTCCTGGGGAGAAAGGAGGATAATAGGAGGAGTAGTCCTGGGGGGAGAGGAGGATAATAGGTGGAGTAGTCCTGGGGGGAGAGGAGGATAAAAGGAGGAGTAGTCCTGGGGGTGAGGAGTCTAATAGGAGGAGTAGTCCTGGGGGGAGAGGAGTCTAATAGGAGGAGTATTCCTGGGGGGAGAGGAGGATAATAGTAGTAGTCGTCCTGGGGGTGAAGAGTCTAATAGGAGGAGTAGTCCTGGGGGGAGAGGAGTCTAATAGGAGGAGTAGTCCTGGGGTGAGAGGAGGATAATAGGAGGAGTAGTCCTGGGGGGAGAGGAGGATAATAGGAGGAGTAGTCCTGTGGGGAGAGCAGGATAATAGGAGAAGTAGTCCTGGGGAGAAAGGAGGATAATAGGTGGAGTAGTCCTGGAGGTGAGGAGTATAATAGGAGGAGTAGTCCTGGAGGTGAGGAGTATAATAGGAGGAGTAGTCCTGGGGGGAGAGGAGGATAATAGGAGGAGTAGTCCTGTGGGTGAGGAGTATAATAGGAGGAGTAGTCCTGGAGTGAAAGGAGGATAATAGGAGAAGTAGTCCTGGAGGTGAGGAGTGTAATAGGAGGAGTAGTCCTGGAGTGAAAGGAGGATAATAGGAGCAGTAGTCCTGGAGGTGAGGAGTATAATAGGAGGAGTAGTCCTGGAGTGAAAGGAAGATAATAGGAGCAGTAGTCCTGGAGGTGAGGAGTATAATAGGAGGAGTAGTCCTGGGGAGAGAGGAGGGTAATAGGAGAAGTAGTCTTGGGGAAGGGGAGTATAATAGGAAGAGTATTCCTGGAGGAGAGGTGTCTGATAGGTGGAGTAGACAAAAAAGACTGACTGCACTCCTCGATCTGACATGTGAACAGGTGCATAACTGAACATGGCCATTTGTATATCTGCCCAGTTGCCCCTTCAAATATACAAATGGCCATTTATATATGCTAAATATCTCATTTTTCTCAGATTTTCCTTAGCAGTAATGCAGGTCCATGTTCACATATTCATCGTTTCCATACTTTAGCATTATCAGAGTGCAAACTGCTTTTTTGTATTTTATGATAGGTGGAGTAGTCCTGGAGGGAGTTGTATAGGTGCCCAATGTGTGTGTGGGGGCGTGGCCGAGCGGGGCAGACGTGGCCGAGCGGGGAGGCGTGGCCGAGCATGTGGGGGGGTGGCCGAGCGTGTGGGGGCGTGGCCGAGTGGGGCAGAGTGTGTGGGGCGTGACCTAGGGGAGGCGTGGCTGAGCGTGGGGGCGTGGCCGAGCGGGGAGGCGTGGCCGAGCGCGGCAGAGTGTGGGGGGCGTGGCCGAGCGGGGCAGAGTGTGGGGGCGTGGTTGAGGGGGAAGAGTGTGGGGGGTGTGGCCGAGCGGGGGAGTAGCCGAGCGGGGGTGTGGCCGAGCGGGGGGCGTGGTCGAGCGGGGCCGTGGCCGAGCGGGGCAACTATGAAAAGCGGTTTCCATAGTTACCTGATTTGTATCATTGTTATCAGGGTACGTGTGCCGGGAGTCGGGGTATGCTAGTAAGCATGGTACACATCAGGTAAGTATTCAAAGCGACAGTGCTGGGTCATTTGTTTGTCTCCTGCTGTGCAGCACGCGTCGGCGTGTGACAGCAGGAGACCAACGATCTGAATGGGCAGGGAGCCGACATATGCTGGTAACCATGCTACACAATATTACCCGATGTGTACCATGGTTACCAGCGTACCCCGCCCCCCCGCATGCACGGGAGCCCACACCAGCGTACGCCGGCAACCCCAGCAATGCAAGGGTAGGTGTCGGCTGGGTTGCCGGCGTACGCTGGTGTGGGCTCCCGGGGGTACAGCACTCACCTAGGAGTCGGGGCTCCACGTCGGTTCGGGGAATGCGTGCGGGGGGCGGGGCCAGGACAAGCGTGCAATGCGTGAGGGGGGGTGAGGCGTGGCCGAGTTGCCAATGCGTGCAGGGGGCAGGGGTGAGAGGCCAATCCGTGGGGGGGGGAGCCTGGGCGAGCGCCCAATCCGTGCAGGGGGGGCGGTGCCGAGGCGAGGCGAGCGGCCAATGAGACGCTTGTCATGGTAACGACAGAATTTTGGAGCAAGACAGACAGACAGACAGACAGAATAAGGCAATTATATATATAGATAAGTTCCTTTAAAAAAATAAAATTATGGTTAAGGTTTCCAAATGACAATGATCAGGAGAAGAAAGAGATATTTTAAAGAATATTAGACAGTGAACACATGAAACAGCTTGGAAAGTCAAAAACTGGTGCCAAAGTTTTAAAATCTGCATAAACTTCTATTATCCTGAGCAGCTGCAGATAATCCACATGGAGCATGTCATTCAGCTGGATGTATGAAGTCAGCCAGGAAATAACGTGATCTCCACTTGTTTGCTATGTGTCCAAGCTTAGGGCCATTGCATTTGAATGAGGCAGGACATTCTTTCTTTAGCTCGTCAAGCCCAACAACCTATTCCAAAATGCAACGTTCACACCACAGACTATTTATTATCTTTAACCTTAACAAATGAGATGACTAGAGATGGGCGGCTCCGCAGATGTCCGGGTTCGGTGGTCTGGACGGATTTAAAAAAGAAGTCCAGTTTGGGACCTGACTTGAACCTGAACATGACCCTGGACGTCAAACCCCATCTAAGTCTATGAGGATCTGAACATGTGTGCTGCAAAATGGTGCTAGTAAGGGCTTAGAGGGATGAAAAGCAGGAGAATTATGATTACTGAGTCTCTCATGCGGCTGTCACACTACTTTCAGGTCCGCTCATTAGCTCTCATTCATATTCGCTGCTTCCTCTGCCGACTTTCTGTGACATTGTCTGTGATTGGTTGAAGTCAGACTGCCGATTGACTGTGGAGTGAAAAAATAAATAAATAATTTGAAAAAAATGGCGTAGTGTCTCCCACATATTGATTCCCAGCGCAGATTAAGCAGACGGCTACAGGCTGCAGTCCTCAGCTGCGTGCGTTATCTTGGCTGTGTATCAAAATGCAATGGACTCCATTCGGATTTTTTTTAATTATTAAAATAAATAATTAAAAAACCCAGCATGCAGTCACCCCCAATTTTGATACCCAGCAAAGATAAAACGGACAGCTGGGGGCTGGTATTTTTCTTCCTTATAATTTTTCTTTTACGTTTTATCCGGGTGGCTGTACCCGAACAGTAACATGGACTTCTCTGAGAAGTCCGTGTTCGGATCCGTGCACAGACACTAGATGTTCGGACCCCTGAACTTTTCAGTTCGGATTCGCGCATCGCAAGACATGACAAAATTACCAGACTCTTTATGGCAATCTTGTAACCTGCATTAGTTCATCCAGTCCAGATATCTGCCTTTTTCATATCGATTTAGAGGAGGCAGCATAAGAAAAGGTATTATTGCATAATGGGGAAAATCTTTCTAGACTTCAGAGAAATTAGGATTAAAGGGGACCTGCCAGTGGACTATGTTAATTTAGGTGACCATGGCAGCATGAAGTCGTTGGGAGATGTCGTCTCCGTCTGCCGTTATAAAGAAGATCCTCTCTGAAGCGCCACAGTGCCTCACTGTAAAATATGTCAGCAGTAATGAAACCGGTGTCTGATTCCTGCTGACTGTGGTTCGTGAAGCATAAATCAGCTGACAGGTTCCCTTTGATCCCTAGATCTGTGGCGCCCCCATGTCAGCAGCCAGGCTGCTCGGATCCGGATCCGCGGTGGCTCGAGGGGTCTCCAGACCCGGGGGTCGTGCGGCCACTCAAATGAAGGGGGTATTTACAGGGAATTGTGTTAGAGTTCGTGACGCCACCCGTGGTATGTGATAATTTGGAGTACCTCCGCTGCAGTTGGAATACCCGGGGGTAATGGAATGGGGCAGCCAGGTTTAAGAGCACTCCACGGGTAGGGGGGAATACCCTGGTACTCGGTGATGGTATTCGGGGAGTGCCGTGGGGAGTGAAGGGGTCACTTGTGTACTCACTCAGCCCATTAAGCTGACACCGACAACTGGATAAACCAAAGTTCTGGATAGCGCTGCCGCTGAGGGGAGCTAGTTCGGGTCCCGTCCGCAATGGTGCTGCCTGGTGATCTGTGCCTGCCTCCTGGCACTAAGTGTACTTCTCTTTTGGTCCCGGTAGTATGGAACTTGCCGGGTCCCGCTCCCCACTATGGCTAAGTGTGGGAGCTTGGGATTTTCTGGACCGTTTGAGTGTAAAGTCCTATTCCCCTCGTTGTGCTAGTACCCCAATTTTGGAGCAGGTGGAGAGTGGATCTTGAAGGCTCCATTCTCGTCAGGTAAATTGTCAGGTTGCCTGAAGCTACTCCCTGATCTAGGGTCCACGTACCCTGTTGTGCCCTGGTCCCAGCCCGGTGATGGTGCAAGGCCGCCGGCTGTCCTCCTCGACAGTTACATGCCCCTTGCCATGATCCCCAGTGACCGGCGGTCCAGCTCCTCTAGGCCCAGACCAGCGTCTGACACCTAGATAGCTTCCTAGGAGCCCTGCTCCTGACTTCCTCTCTCCTTCGCTTCCAGCACACTTCTCCTCTACTCCTGACACTCCTGACCTCCCCTAACCAACCCCCCAAGTGCGCGACCCTATTCCACTCAGGCCGTCCACTGGTGTGTCTGGTGGGTGTGGTGCAGAGTGTACCTAGGATTTAATTAGCTGATGTAGGCAACACCATGTAGTTGGGGACCCATAACCAAGAAGGAGGTGGATATTGCACGGGAGGGCAGATTGTATAATACCCTTTGAAAACCTGATAGTCCAAGGGCGTCGCAGAGCTACATAGAAACATTCATATTAATAGAAGTTTTGTGTGATATTATCATTGCATTACTATTACAAATCTCTATATATTATATTTTATTGTGTTGTATTTATTGTATGTGTACAGCAAATGCATTTTATGACAGTGAGATTTCATTTTCAACAGGGTCCACCAGGCTCCCAAGGACCAAGAGGGGAAAGAGGTCCAAAGGGAAAACCTGTAAGTTAACATTAATCATCATAGATGTGTTGTAGAATTTCAGTTTATAGCTAAAATTGTGGAAGAATATAGATTTAATGCTAAAATAGTTTACATATCAATATTGTTTTTAATCTTGATGAAATGGAAATGTGTTACCATTTTTGTAGATTTTGTTTTTTCTCACAGTAGTTTAGTGTTGAGGGTTCATATCGAACTAAGGACAGCATGCGCAGGGAGTGTTGTGTGTTCTCCCTATGTTTGTATAGCTTTCCTTCAAGTACGCTGATTTCCAGGGTACAGATTCAATAGAAAGTATAAGTTGCTTATCCTATGCTTCCTGCTAAATCCGTTCTCCAGTCTGTGTGCGCGCTCAGACATGAGTTGTGTGTTCCTATCTCCCAAGTTGCACATATCTCATGCGGAAAGGGAATTTGAACAATGGGGGTCTTAGGACCTGGACTCCCATCAATCTTTTTGTAATTATAAGGACACTTAAATATGACAAAGCCTTATAATGGTTTAATTACTCTTCAATTTCTCTTTGTGGAAAAAACATGCCCTAGAGATTTCATGTTCTTAAGTTCTTGGTGTGATAACTCCCTCCCGCAGTAACGATAGTGGACAGGATCCATTTGCATTTGCTTCTCATCAACACTGGATGTCAGTGCTGCCTCACAGAGAAGTAGTGAGGACACAATTCCGTGTGATGTTACTGGATGCCATTACTTAATTGTCATTGATCATTGTAACACAAATAAGGGCTTTGATATTACGCTGATTTTTGTCTTTAGTCTTTTTTCAGATATGTTTAAGAATTTATAAAAAAAAAAAGAAAAGAAAAAAAAAGTCAGCAGCAAATATTTCAAACTATTTCTAGGAATTATGTCAAATCTACATTGAAAACTGACTTGATTAGAAAGATTGTTCTTTTACTGTTCTAGTTTTTTATGTGCTTTAACTAGAATGATAACTAGATATTAGTGGATTGATTAGAATTTCCTGAAATTTGCGGTCTCACACCAATTCAAGCATTTTAAGATTAGATTTGCGGTTCTCAAAAAAAATAAAAAAACATTTCCCACCATACTGAAGCATCAGACAATAGGCAAGCATCATTTTGGGTGGTTGCATGGGTTTCACCATAATGCCCTGCAGCTATGACATCTTATTGATTATGAGTGAAGAGAAAACACTAAAATCCTCGAGTGCTCCTTACTCAAATCGAGCAGGGCGGATGCTCAGAAGGGCTCGATTTGAGTAATGAGTATAATGGAAGTCAGTGGGCAACTACACTGTGTGCAGAATTATTAGGCAAATGAGTATTTTGATCATATGATATTTTTTATACATGTTGTCCTACTCCAAGCTGTATAGGCTTGAGAGCCAACTACCATTGAAGTAAATCAGGTGATGTGCATCTCTGTAATGAGGAGGGGTGCGGTGTAATGACATCAACACCCTATATAAGGTGTGCTTAATTATTAGACAACTTCCTTTCCTTTGGCAAAATGGGTGAGAAGAGAGATTTGATGGGCTCTAAAAAGTCCAAAATTGTGAGATGTCTTGCAGAGGGATGCAGCAGTCTTGAAATTGCCAAACTTTTGAAGCGGGATAACCGAACAATCAAGCATTTCATGGCAAATAGCCAAAAGGGTCAAAAGAAGCATGTTGGGCAAATAACTGCCCATGAATTGAGAAAAATCAAGCGTGAAGCTGCCAAGATGCCATTTGCCACCAGTTTGGCCATATTTAAGAGCTGCAACGTTACTGGAGTATCAAAAAGCACAAGATGTGCCATACTCAGAGACATGGCCAAGGTAAGGAAGTCTGAAAAGCGACCACCTTTGAACAAGAAACATAAGATAAAACATCAAGACTGGGCCAAGAAATATCTTAAGACTGATTTTTCAAAGGTTTTATGGACTGATGAAATGAGGGTGACTCTTGATGGGCCAGATGGATGGGCCAGAGGCTGGATCAGTAAAGGGCAGAGAGCTCCACTCCGACTCAGACGCCAGCAAGGTGGAGGTGGGGTACTGGTATGGGCTGGTATCATCAAAGATGAACTTGTGGGACCTTTTTGGGTTGAGGATGGAGTGAAGCTCAACTCCCAAACCTACTGCCAGTTTCTGGAAGACAGCTTCTTCAAGCAGTGGTACAAGAAGAAGTCGGTATCGTTCAAGAAAAACATGATTTTCATGCAGCACAATGCTCCATCACATGCATCCAACTACTCCACAGCGTGGCTAGCCAGTAAAGGTCTAAAATATGAAAAAATAATGACATGGCCCCCTTGTTCACCTGATGTGAACCCCATAGAGAACCTGTGGTCCCTCATAAAATGTGATATCTACAGGGAGGGAAAACAGTACACCTCTCGGAACAGTGTCTGGGAGACTGTGGTGGCTGCTACACGCAATATTGATCGTAAACAGATCAAGCAACTGACATTATCTATGGATGGAAGGCTGTTGCGTGTCATCATAAAGAAAGGTGGCAATATTGGTCACTAATTTTTTCAAGTTTTGCTTTTGCATGTCAGAAATGTTTATTTCTAAATTTTGTGCAGTTATATTGGTTTACCTGGTTAAAAAATAACCAAGTGAGATGGGAATATATTTGGTTTTTATTAAGTTGGCTAATAATTCTGCACAGTAATAGTTACCTGCACAAACAGACATCCTCATAAGATAGCCAAATCTAAAAAAAAAACCACTCCAACTTCCAAAAATATTAAGCTTTGATATTTATGAGTCTTTTGGGTTGATTGAGAACATAGTTGTTGATCAATATTAAAAAAAATCCTCTAAAATACAACTTGCCTAATAATTCTGCACACAGTGTAGAGCATTTTTCCAAATGACCCTAACAGGAGGGCTGAAGGGGCCAGGAAAATCACTTAAATGGATGAATACAGCATGGGACAGATGCCTGGACTCCCAGTTCACTGCTAGGAATCAAATAAAAAAATAATTAATTAAAAAAATGCAGTGGGATCCCCCATAGTTTTGATAACCAGCCAAGGTAAAGCACACAGCTCGGGGCTGGTGGTTATTTAGCCCTTCCCAGTCTAAAAATACCAACGTGCAGCTGCCCCAGAAATGGCACATCGCATTATATGCGCCAATTCTGGCGCTTTGCCCACCTTTTTCTGATTGCCCTGGTGCGGTAACAATCCTGGTAATATTTTTGGGGTTGTTGTCAGCTGTGTAATGCCAGCTGGCATCAAGTCGAGGGGTTGATAATAGAGAGTGTTCTATCATTCACCCTCATTACTAAGCCAGTAATAAAAAAAACTAAAACAAAGGAAAAACTAGTTATTTGAATAAATTCTCCCTCACACTATGCCTTGTTCACCAATTTATTATAAAAAATGTTTGCACAACATTCTGTCGTAGTTCACGATCCTCAAATGCAGTTTTGGCGACTGTGAATAGCAGTAAAGTACAGCTGTTCACAGGTGCCAGGCAGTGACACAACTCTCAACAGCGTTGAGTACAGCATTGAGTCGGCGGCTCTGATGAGAGTTGTCACGACCCGGCGCCTGTGTATAGCTGTACTTTACTGCTACTCACAGTCATCAGAGCTGAATTCTTGGATCAAAAACTACTAAGGAACAGCATGATGGCACAGTGGCTCAGTGGTTAGCATTGCAGTCTTTGCAGTACTGGGGTTCTGAGTTTTAATCCCACCAAGGACAACATCTGCAAGAAGTGTGTATGTTCTCCCCATGTTTGTGTGGGTTTCCTCTGGTTTCCTCCCACACTCCAAAGACATACAACTAGGGAATTTAGATTGTGAGCCCTAATGGTGACGGGGTTGCCAATGTATGTAAAGCGCTGTGGAATCAATAGCACTATATAAGTGAATAAATATTATAATATATTATTAACTTCATGGGAATATTTTTGAAAAATAAATTGGTGAACGAGGGATATGTATTTATTTAAATAAACTATTTTTTCCTTAGTCGTTTTTTCTTTTCACTTACTGGGTAAGTAATGGGGGTGTCTGATAAAAGCCTCTCCATTTCTAACCCCTGTGCTTGATGCCAGCTAACATTATACAGCTGAAATCAACCCCATTAACCTATTACCTAGACTGCCACAACACCAGGGTAATCTGGAAAAGCCGGGCAAAGCGCAAGGATTGGCACATATAATGGATGCACCAATTCTGGGGTGGCTACAGACTGATATTTTTGGGCTGGAAAGGGGCCTATAACCATGGACCTTCCCAGCCTGATAATATCAGTGAGCAGCTGTCTGCTTTAACTCTGCTGGTTATCAAAAACAGGAGGGACATCCACATCAATTTTTTTCAATTATTTATTTATTAGGTTAAACCAGGCTTAAAACACCCTTTAGTGAAACATGAAAGGACTAAAAAAGCAAAAAATAAAAAGTATTTTTTGATATACTGTATCTATTTATCTAATAAGAAAAAAGTGAGATTTGAAGTACTGCAGCAGTCATAGTAATACTACACTCTTCACCTTGGAAATTGAAACACCGAGAAGGAAAGGTTGGGGAATTATATAAATTACAGGATCAATAGACATGTTAGTGCTCAACAAAAGATGAGGAAATAGAAGCAAAATTTTCAAAACATCTCAATTTACTCAGTATTGAGTATAAAATTCATGCAGAAATACACACACTTACAAACCTTCCCTGCAATCAGTGAGCTCATTAATAGTTGTGTGAGGAATGTTCTGCCAGGCTAAATACACTTGGCCTCACAAATCATCAAGATCCACTGTTGGCAGTGCTCTTTACAATTGCTGACCAATATTGTCGCACATGGGCTTGATTGTAGACTGGTGCAGAGATGCTACAGGTCATAATAGCTTGTTTAGAGAAATGGTACGGCTTTTCTTCCAAAAAGTCCCAGGAACTGTTTTTCATCATGGCAAACTCAGGCTGCATGTTGCTCATGCCTCTGTGATCAGGCTGCTTGGCCTAAATGTGATATCGTGGCTTGTAGCATCTCCGGACTTGTCTAATATCAAGCACACGTGGGACGTCATTGGTCGCAAAAAAAAAAAAAACTTCAATAAGAGCATTAAGAAAACGTTTGCATGCATGTAACATGGTATGTTTCTAAGTCTCCATTAGATATGCATTACTGATAATGAAACTTACAATTTTGCAGGATCAGAATGATAACTATGGCTCCTAAACTTAATTTGTTTTAATAACTGTAGATGACAAAAAATATCTTTAAACATTTTTCTCAAGGGTGCGCGGGGTCCTGCTGGAATTGATGGAGAACCCGGTATTCCTGGACAGCCTGGTGACCCAGGTCCTCCTGGGCATCCTTCTATGCCTGGAAGTCATGTAAGTAAAGACAGATGATTTTTTATATTAAATGTGACTAGACACGTAGGGCATTTCCCTCAACATAAATAAATACATAACATACCAATGTCATTCATGTCAGTATTTAACACATAATGTCTCATAATAAGTACATTTAATTACAATTTGGGAACATTGGTAAATTTGAGATTAAAGGGAATCTGTCTGCAGGTTTTTGCTATTTAATCTGAAAACAGCTTCCTGAAGAGATTAACACACAGAATTCAGCGACACGTCTCTTATCACATTATATGCAGTTGTTTACCTGCTATTTTTGTTTTGACTTCAGGAGAATATCACTGCTCAGCTACAGATTAGCTAGTCCGGCAAGCCCCTCGATGTGATTAGCAGCTCACTGGCTATAGACTTTGTATAAAGAGAGCCTGGTATGGACCAGAACAGCTTTCTCAACACTGCTGCATTGCTAAATCTAAAAACTCTGATTGTGCCAGAACTGCTGTACAAAGTAAATGAAGTGATACATCATTGGAGTCATGGGCTGTTTGAATACATCATGCTGCTCTCAGTTGAAGTAGCAAAAAAGAGCTGATAGATTCCCTTATTATTTCCATCTCCAAGATCCTATCCTAATATGTAATAGGTTTAGTGATGATGATGATAATAATAATAATAATAATAATAATATTAGCAAATACCTCCATTTAGAAATGTAGTAAACTTCTGGTTCACTATGTCTCCTATCTCATGTGCAGGGCATTGCAGGACCTTAGGTATCCATGGTTACGACTACGCATATAGTGACAGTTAGCTGCTAGTGGTCATAACCATGGATACCTAAAGACCTGAAATGCCCTGCTCATGAGGTTAGCAACATAGTAAACAAAAGAACTATACCACATTTCTACTTGTAGGTATTTGCTAATACTTTTATTATTACTACACCTCCTATATATTAGGATAGGAACTTGGAGATGGGATTACAACTTTAAATCGTTAAATCTCCTTAGTACTACTTTATGACAAGGTTTATGGCTGAAAGTGCAATGGAACATGAATATTGTATGACAAGATGATGATTCAGTTAAAGGGACTCTGTCAGGACATTTTTGCTATGTGATGTGAAGACAGCATGCTGTAAGACTTAACATGCAGTTTGCTGCCATGTGTCTCTAATCTCAAAGTGTGTATTTGTTTACCTCCAATGTTAGTTTAAGGGCGGCTTTGCACACTACGACGCACATCCGGCGTCACTTGCGATGTCGTAGTGTGTAAATCCTAGATGATACGATGAACGAGCGCAAAAGCGTCGTTATCGTATCATCGGTGCAGGCTCCGACGTTTCCATAATGCCGGTGCCGCAACAGGAACAATGTTGTTCCTCGTTCCTGCGGCAGCGCACATCGCTGTTTATGAAGCCGCAGGAACGAGGAACATCTCCTTACCTGCCGCTAGCGGCTATACGGAAGGAAGGAGGTGGGCGGGATGTTTACATCCTGCTCATCTCCGCCCCTCCGCCGCCATTGGCCGCCTGCCGTGTGACGTCGCTGTGACGCCCACGACCCGCCCCCTTAGGAAGGAGGCGGGTCGCCGGCCAGAGCGACCGTCGCAGGGCAGGTAAGTGCATGTGAAGCTGGCATAGCGATAATTATCGCTACGCCAGCTATCACAAGATATCGTACCTGCGACAGGGGCGGGGACTATCGCGTGCGACATCGCAGCATCGGCTTGCGATGTCGCAACGTGCAAAGCCCGCCTAAGTCTCTTAGCTTTATCATTACTATGTCTGAGCTGAAGTACCACTCCGCCCCCTCTGGGATTAGCAGCTTCTGTCTATGGAAATGTACACTGAAAGCCTGGTGTAGGCGGTGGCAGCTCAGCGAGCCCCTCTACATATAAAAAATAAATTCTTTAATTGTCAAAACGGCTGCAGTCACTAATCTAAGTGATACATCGTTAGATTCAGAATCTCTTGCCTACATTGAGGTAGCAAAAACCTGCTGACACATTCCCTTTAATATCAGTTTGTACAGAAAAATAGCGCTTATTACCAAAATAGAAAATGGACGTTGTTCATTTGATAAAAAGATTAGTCCATGTATTACCAATGGACCCAGAAACATTATGTATTGTACATGTGCCATGTGTGCAGATACGAAGAAGGAATAGATCCGCACTGCCTATGGATTGACAGACAAGATACAAAGATGACGTAGATAAATTGCAGTTTTATTGTCTACATGTTTCATAGTTGTCCGATTTCTTCCAAGGGCATAATCGCTAAGTTTGTGTTTATGCCCTGAGGAAGTTATCGGACGACTCTGAAACATGTAGACAATAAAACTCAATTCTTCTATATAATTTTCATATCTTTTCTGTCAATCTTTGGGAAGCAGAGAGGAGCCACATATCTGTTCCTCCTTCGTATTGCTTCGGTTGCTGGAACATGTGTATCTGCAGCATTTGATTTTCTATCCTACCAATTTTGCATTGTGTTTTTTACACAAATTGGCCAGGTGACCTACTTGGATAAGACCCTATTGCGCTGTTTTCTTCCAGTTTCCATGTGGGGAGATAGAAACAGTGACCTAAAACTAGAAAATATATGGTCAAAGAAATACTACAGAGGACATACTAAGGAGCAGGACAATAGCATTATATAGGCCTTTCTGGTGTAGTAGAAACAATATCAGTGTATCACAGGAATCACTGGAACTGCTTTACATAGTGAATGTCCATATCATCATCCCTAAACAAATAATGTTGTATACAATTTTTTACATTTTTTTATTAATTTTTACACATTAGTCAAATGTAGGTATTTGTAAAGTAGTTATGCAGTATTGTTGTAAAGGGAATCTGTAAGCAGGATTTCTTCACCCAAACTATATGCACTTGTACCACATTAAAATACAAGTCCAACAATACATTTATATGACCTGCCCATTCCTCTGACATCAAAGTATGATATTCCAATGAGGCTGAAAAGTTATTAGTAGATCTGAAGCCTCTGTCACTCCAGCTCTATTCATCTCTCAGGGCCATTGACTCCTACTTGATTGTCAGCTTCTTTGCTGTGTGACGTTGGACAAAGAAGCTCTACAATAGACCTTCATCCTCATTTTCATATCAATTCAAATGCTGATTTCTTAATAATTGAAGAACAGACAGGCCATATACAGATGTTACATGTACATACTGTATACATAGTTTGGGATGTGATATTCTGGTGACAAATTCCCTTAAATAACGAAACAAATAAAAAAGAAAGTCCTCTGTGGCCACTTTAAAGGGGTTGTCCAGTCACACCATATTAAGACCTATTAATGGGATATATCAACAATAAAATGGGAGGATCCGATAGTGATCAGCTGAAACTAGCACTGACAGGAGATTGATGTAAGCACATGGAAAGGGAGCTCCAGAGCACAGATCCATTCAATGGGTAGCGGCAGTTGTCATGTACTGCAGAACCACTGTTATTCCACAGAACAGGAGCTTTTCTGCAGTATTCAGCAGCAGCCACTGCCCATTCAATGGAGTTGAGCTCTGCAACCCGGTTGAATGAGTTTTCATCCATCTACTGCTATAACAGCTGATTCATAAGGATGTTGGTGGTCGGACCCCCACCAGTTTCATATTGATGATTTCTGCTATGGATTGGTAATCAATATGCTGTGATTGGACAGCCCCTTTAACTAGATAAGATAATTCCCACGTAGGTGCCCATTTCAGTCATAAATGCAGGACTATTTCTTCTCGATATTGAATTACTGAAACATTTAGTTTTGTTTTCCTTTCATAGCCATTTTCTTCTCAAATGCAAGGTGGCTTTGATGAGAAATCTGGACTTGGGTCTCAAGTTGGATTAATGCCTGGTTCAGTGGTAAGATATAATTTTCTAGCTTGTTTTTCTTCAGTTCTCAAGAATAATATAAAAGGAATATGTGTTATTTTTGTAAGCCCATTTTGTGAATCATCCTGAGGCCTAGCACTGTTTGTCATCTTCTCCAGCATACCTCAGTAAGGGGCATAATATCTCAGGTAAAACACAGGGCAGATTCTAAAGATTCTTCCGGTGTAATCTACATATTCCAGGACAAATTCTAAGGCTAAGTTCACACACTGCGTTTTTTTGATGCTGTGTTTTTGTGCGTTTTTTACGGCAAAAAACACACAAAAACGCACCGGCGGCAAAAAAACGTGGCAAAAATGCATGCGTTTTTACCGCGTTTTGGTGCATTTTTTGCTGCGTTTTGCTGTGTTTTTGCTCACTGCGTTGTTATGCGTTTTTTATCAGTGAACAATGCCATTAAAGATTGTTGGAAAAAAAAAAAAGAAAAAAGGTCTGATATTTCCTTCTTCAATATGTTCTTCATTCTCCACTAGTGTATGCAGGAGAGCAGACAGCTGCAGAACTACTAGGCTCAGCATGCTCTATCCAGGACTGTATGCTGGAGGGAGAGGCAGTG
Organism: Anomaloglossus baeobatrachus; assembly: GCF_048569485.1. NCBI lineage: Eukaryota > Metazoa > Chordata > Amphibia > Anura > Aromobatidae > Anomaloglossus > Anomaloglossus baeobatrachus. Next base: position 154,800,244 of record NC_134359.1, read on the forward strand.
GGAGCAGAACTACAAGGTTCAGCATACTCCATCCAATAGTGTATGCAGGAGAGCAGACAGCAGCTGCAGAACTACAAGGCTCAGCATCCGCCATCCAGGACTGTATACAGAAATTTTTTGCCCTCCAAAAAAATGACGTGGGCTTCGCCATATTTTTGTATGCTAGCTAGGTACAGCAGGCAGGTATGGGCTGCCCCCAACCCCCAGCTGCCTATTTGTACCCGGCTGTGAACCAAAAATATAGGGAAGCCCTTTTTTTTTTTAATTATTTCATGAATTTCATGAAATAATGAAAAAAAAAATGACGTGGGCTTCGCCCAATTTTTGCGTCCAGCCAGGTACAACTAGGCAGCTGGGGATTGGAATCCGCAGTGCAGGGTGCTCAAGCTTTCTGGGCACCCCCGCTGTGAATTACAGTCCACAGCCACCCCAGAAAATGGCGCTTTCATAGAAGCGCCATCTTCTGGCGCTGTATCCAACTCATCAGCTGCCCTGATGCCAGGTGGCTCGCTGGGTAATAATGGGGTTAGGGCTATCTGTATATTATCAGCTGGCCCTAAGCCCGAAATTCATGGCGTCATGCCAATATTAGACATGGCCACCATGAATTTCTAGTAAAGTTAAAAAAAAACACAACACATAGAAAAATATTTTTATTACAAATGAAACACAACACAATTAGTAACTCCATCTTTATTGAAATAAAGGACCCCCCTCCGCAGTAATCCTGGGTCAAGGGTCCCGCGCCGTCCAATCCAGATCCAATATCATCTGATCGGTTTGCTGGAAAGCAAAGCGATCAGATGATGTGTCAGGTTCAAGGACGTGAATCACATCACGTTTATACAATCAGCTGATGCATCGATGCAAAAAAAAAATACACACGTCTGTGCTGACTCCCATCTGATCGCAGCAGGAGCTTCCGGTAATCAGCTGATGAAGTCTCCTGACGGCATCAGCTGATAGTTTAAGCCGGGCGGGCGGTAAAAAGCTGGCGTCACCGCGAGACTTACTATCAGCTGATGCGTCAGGTGCCGCATCAGGTGACCCCCATCAGGTGATCCACCACCAGGTCCTGCAGCTATCGGACATGCCTGGGAGCCAGCACACAGCCGGAGCGGCGGTACCGGGAGAGGAGCTGGGAGCGGACATGGCACCGGGAGTCTGCAGACAGGTGAGTATGACATTTTATTTTTTCTACTGTTCACGTTTGTTTTTCGCAGCTGCTTCCACCTCCCACCCAGCCATGGCGCCGCACGGGATCAGACATGGCACTGGACGGGAGGTGGAGGCAGCGGTGACGGTACCGGGAGGATTCATGCTTCTATGTTTACTGACAGAAGGACTCCTCTTCCTGTATATGTCACTTTACTACCCACTCCTTGCGTTTATAACTGCGTTTTTAGTCATAGAAATGCACTAAAACGCAGCTATATTTGCAACTTGCGGTTTTCATTGTGTTTTTGAACAGCTCATTGAACTCAATGGGTGGAAAACGCAGTGAAAAACGCAAAAATAATTGACATGCTGCATTTTTGTGGGCACCACAAAAACGCAGCAAAAAAAAACCACTGTGTGCAGACAGCAAAAATGAAAACTCATAGACTTTGCTGGGGAAGCAAAGTCATGCAGTTTTCTGAGCAAAAACGCACCCGGAAAACGCGCAAAAACGCCGCAAAAAACGCACTGTGTGAATTTACGCTAAAGATCTATCCTGTATACTCTACATATTTCAGGACAGATTCTAAAGATTCATCCGGTGTAATCTACATATTCCAGGACAGATTCTAAATATCCATCCTGCATAATCTACATATTCTAGACAAGATTCTAAAGATCCATCCTGTATAATCTACATATTCCAGGATAGATTCTAAAGATTCATCCTGTATAATCTACATATTCCAGGACAGATTCTAAAGATCCATCCTGTATAATCTACATATTCCAGGACAGATTCTAAAGATCTATCCTGTATAATCTACATATTCCAGGACAGATTCTAAAGATTCATCCTGTATAATCTACATATTCCAGGACAGATTCTAAAGATCTATCCTGTATAATCTAGGTATTCCAGGACAGATTCTAAAGATCCATCCTGTATAATTTACATATTCCAGTACAGATTCTAAAGATCCATTCTGTATAATTTACATATTCCAAGACTTATTCTAAAGATTCATTCTGTATAAACTACGTATTCCAGGACAGATTCTAAAGATCTATCCTGTATAATCTACATATTCCAGGACAGATTTTAAAGATCCATCCTGCATAATCTACATATTCCAGTACAGATTCTAAAGATCTATCCTCTATAATCTGTATATTCCAGGACAGATTATAAATATCCATATGTATCTACATATTCTCCAACAGATTCCAAAGATCTGTCCTGTAAAATCTACAGATTTCACTTTATGATGGTATTTAGTGCTCACCTACAAGTTTTCTATTCCTGTGGTTTGCTGAATGGAAACCAATTTGTTTTCATGGTGGAACACCTTTGTTATTATGCAAAAGCATATCCAGTAGCTCTTAATAATATAAGATATAAGGTATATTGAGTGCCACTGGATATGCTTTTGTAGTTATGTTGTTTTCTCGGTTGGCGCCTGTTCACATTTGTGGGAGCTGCTGGTCTGTTTTCTGATATTTGTTTATTTGCAGTCATTTTGTTAATAAGTGATGTTACAGATATATGATATAGATGAAAACAGAAAAATTCGTAAATATTTATTGCCGTCCATAAGTTATTGCAATTTTTAAACATGTGTTTTTCCCATTGTTTTACAGGGACAAGTTGGACCAAGAGGTCCACAAGGTCTACCAGGAGGTCCGGTAAGTTGTCATTTGAGGTATAATATGCATTCTGGGGTTGATCAATATTAGACAGGTATTTGTAAAGTCAGAAAGCAATGCTCATTGTAGCTATTTTTCCACAGACCAACAAAGGCCATATGCAAAAATATTTAACTTGTGCCTCACGGTAGCAATAACTTCTAGTGCCTAGCATTTGGATAAATATGTAGCTTATGGCAAAGTAGGTATGGGATGGTAAATTGCACTTTATATTTATCAAGGGTGCAGTCAGATTCCCGGTACCTGACGATTAGTGATAAAGTATGTGTGCCACCCCCATGTCAACAGCTGGGCTGCTCGGATCCGGATCTGCGGTGGCTCGAGGGGCGTCTGGACCCGGGGGTCTCACGGCCACTCGAATAAAAGGGGGGGTATTTACAGGGGAAATAGTATGGAATAGTTTGTGATGCCACCCTTGGTACGTGGTAAGGTGCAGTACCACCACTGTGGCTGGTAGTACCCAGTGGTGATGGAGTGGGTAGCTAGGTGTTTAACCCCTCCATGGGTAGGGGGGATACCCCGGGACTCGGTGATGGTGACAGGGAGATGCCATTGGGGAAGTATGGGCCAGTTGCGTACTCAGTCAGTCCAATAACGCTGACACAGACAACTCTAGTATACCAAAGTTCTGGACACTGCTGCCGCTGAGGGGGAGCACGCCTGGGTCCCGTTTCCATTGGTGTTGCCTGTTGATCTGTGACCTTTCCCTTGGCACCTTGTTTCTCTGGTTGGTCCCTGTAGCCTGAAACTAGTCGGGTCCCACTCTCCAGTATGGCTAACTGAGGGAGCTTGCTCTCAGGATTCACGCTTGGGATTTCTTGGACTGTATTTGTGGAAAGTCCTATCCCTCTCGTTGCGTTAGTACCCCGATTTTGGAGCGGGTGGAGAGCAGATCTTGAAGGCTCCATTCTCGTCAGGTAAATTATCAGGTTGCTTGAAGCTACTCCCTGCCCTAGGGTCCATGTACCCCGTCGTGCCCTGGCCCCTGCCCGGTGATTGTACAAGGCCGCCGGCTGTCCTCCACGACAATGCCGTGCCCCTTGTCACGATCCCCTGCGACCGAGGTTCCAGCTCCTACCAGGCCCAGACCAACGTCTGCTACACAGAAGGGCAGATTGAACAATACCCTGTGACAACCTGATACACCAGGGCGTCACATATGCATTTTACCTCTGTTGTTTAGTAGTACATTCTGTCTCTGGTTACTGCCTCTATACTGGTAATCTTCAGTTGCTTATACTCACTGGTATCCTGGTACCTGTCGATAATCGAAACATTTAGTTGCTTTTCTACTAATGGTCCAGTATATTGTCCCAGGCCTTAATGCACTTAATACACAGTCAGTTTGGATGATCAATGTCTTTACAGTTGCCTGAAAAAAAGCCTTAACGGGGTTATTTGGTCAAAAATGACTGCGACTTATTGATCCTCCCAGTGCACTCCCTGTGCTCTGTGAGGATTCGCTGTTGACACATGACCACGAGTATGGGATATGCATACTCCTGGCCAGAACCTAACTAGATAAACATGGCCTTGCTTAGTGTAAGTGTATGGCTTGAGGCTGCACCCCATCTTTTGGCCATGTCCGAGTAAGGCCGTGCCCATCTAGTCAGATTCTGGCCTGTAGTATGTATATTGCATACTTGCGATCACACGACTGCCGTTACCAGCTCAGAAACTGTCCGTCACTGAGGGGATTTATAAGTTTGGACAGAGCGACTGCAGATTTATAATCTTAGACTGGACTATCCCTTTAAGTATCTGGGCCGTAATTCAGTATACATACTAAAACCTCCACGTATGATGTGACATTTGTAGTATTGTCCTTTTATGTAGAGCCCAACTGGACATTTAATCTACCAGCACGAATGCATGTCTGATATGTCTGCATCCTATTTAGATAAACCTCTTCAAAGAAGTTTTAAAAGTTGTGCAATAGCCAAATAAAATTATCAGTTTCAAATAGCTAAATGCATTTGTATTATAAAAGTATCTGTTCTTTGCTGCCTGCATGTGGAACTGAACAATGCAAGTCCACATATCATTCAATATTGTAATTGTAATTCGAATATACAATGCTAACTTTTAAGGCCGCTTTACACGCAACGACATCGCTAACGAGATATCGCTGGGGTCACGGAATTCGTGACGCACATCCGGCCTCGTTAGTGACGTCGTTGAGTGTGACACTTACGAGCGACCGCTAACGATCCCAAATACTCAGCAAATCGTTTATTGTTGACACGTAGTTAATTTCCCAAATATTGTTGTTCATTTTGGACGCAAGTTGTTCGTCATTCCTGAGGCAGCACGTGTTACACCGTGGGAACGACGAACAACAGTGTTCCTGCGTCCTCCGGCAACGAGGTGGAAGTGACTTAAATCCGGCTGATCTCCGCCCCTCCGCTTCTATTGGTGGCCCGCTGAGTGACGTCGCTGTGACGCCGCTCGAACCTCCCCCTTAAAACAGAGGTTGTTCGCCGCCCACAGCGACGTCGCTAGGAAGGTAAGTACGTATGACGCTTACAAGCGATATTGTGCGCCACGGCCAGCGATTTAACCATGACGCACAAACGACGGCGGCAGGTGCGATCGCTAGCGACATCGCTAGCGATGTCGCAGCGTGTAAAGCGGCCTTTACTGTTATGATCTTGCATGCTAACTAGCTTATTATATTTTAGATCAGTACAATAAACTGTGCTATTGTATTTGTCCATTTCAGCATAGAAATGATCTTTCCTTTATCTCCTGTTAGGGTGGCATGGGACCTCCTGGCTCTTCTGGAGAAGCAGGTGAACCAGGCCCTATGGTAAGCACAAACAGTCTACTTACTTTTTAGAAGTTATTGTTCAGAAACATTTTTTTCCTAGAGAAAATTAGCTGTCTATCTCTGTGTCAAGTGCTAGATCAGCAATAAAAGAGGGTGTCTGTGCAAGAACACTATATGGGCCCTTTGCAATCCAATAGCTCATCATAATACACAATTCCACCCGCCTTGCAGGTGATAGTGGCCCCCTTAGCTCTTGGGCCCATGTGCAGCTGCACAGGTTGTACCAATAGTATGATGACCCGTGTTCTAGATGTTATAGTAGGTGAGTGCTCAGAGTACATCTACAAGATGTTTATTTATTGGCAAATTTGCAAACCATTACCATTAAAAATATCCTAGTCTTTTGCATCTACAAGAGACCTATGTGCTTCCTTGGTATGGATAAACTCTTTGTAGTCCATCAGTTCTCTTTTTCTTGATAACACACTTTAGGGAATACTAGCAATAAGTAAAAGAGATGTAAACCAGCATTATTTTGTTTTGTAACAAAACTGGTTAGATATATGACATACACCATATTTTTCAGGCTATAAGACACATTGGATCAGAATACACACCTAGGTTTTAGAGGTGGAAAATAGGGGAAAAAAATTTGAAGCAAAAAATGTGGTCATGATGCACTGTTATGGGGGGATTTGCTACTGAAACTGTTATGAGGGTAATGTCCCCTAATTATGTACAAATGTTCTGTCATGCTGGGCCCCTTCCAGGTATATAAGTCCCGCACCATGATATATATGATCCCCATGCTGGTATATATGCCCCCCATCCTGGTATATATGTCTCACATGCTGGTATATATCTCCCCCATCCTGCTATATAAATCCCCCATCCTGGTATATATGATCAGTATCCTGGGCCCACCCTTGTATATATGTCCCTAATCCTGGTATATATGATCCTCATCCTGGGTCCATCCTGGTAGATATATCCCTAATCCTGATATATTTGTTCCCCATTCTGGTATATATGTCCCATGATGGGCGCATCCTGCTTTATATGCCTCCCGCTATGCGCACATATAAAAATATAAACAACTCTATTCACCTTCCCTCCATTTCCCCAGTATGCAGTGTCCTCTTTTAATGCTGACAACTGACTTAAGTGTGTAAGCAAGGCAGTGCATTACGCCCTCAGTTACACACTGACGTCAGCTGCCTCCTAATCTGAAATGAATATTCACTGCTCCCCAGGCCCAGGATTATGAGCATGGGCAGCATTGAATATTAATTTTCTTTAATAGCATACACACATGGTTGCCACAGTCGCTGAAGTAAGCTGGCAGCTGAGGCACTCAGTGTGTCTGCTTTTAAAGAAAATTATTATTCATTGCTCCCCACACCAATAATTCTGCCAATCTCTTGGCACTGGCTACTGTGCTGAGAGCTGGGCAGGGTTGTGTGCATGGGAAGTAGTGAATATTAATTTTCTTTAACAGCTGACTCATGTCCGGCTTCCTGCAGTGGTGATCCGCCTCCTGTGAAACTGCTCCACTGCCGCCACCACCCCTCCTCCCCACATTGAGCCAGGCACAGCCTGACTCTAAGATGCACCTCCCACTTTCCTCTAAAATGTTTTGGGAAAAAAGTGCATTTTATAATAAAAAACTGTAAATTATACCTATGGATCTATGAATTGCAATATTCATGAATGTTTATAAATCTTTTTATTAGGGTCCAGTTGGTCCACGAGGCCCTGAAGGACCTTCAGGAAAGGCAGGAGAAGATGTAAGTACAGTGCTCAGTAGTTACTATATTTCAATATGTCGTAGTTAAATCTTAAGGTTCCCAGATAATAAAATAAAGAATAACCTTAAATTATACAATGTCTGGTTGGATAGATAGTATATTGTGCGTTTATATAATCACACCAGTACAATAGACAACTTTATTATCTAAGGTAAATCTTTAACATGACACCACTTTTATAAGTACAAGTTATATGGCTTTCATGGAATTTAAAATATAGGAAATCGATAAATGCTGATTCATTTCTTTTTTAAAATATAGGATATTGATAAATGCTGATTCATTTCTATTTTAAAATATAGAAAATCGAGAAATACTTATTCATTCCTATTTTCTTAATAAGATATTGATAAACAAAGAAATAAGAATTTCAAGCTTGAGTTTACCTAGTAAAACATTGTATTATTGTCTATCTGTTTAACCAGCTACTTGTCAGCCAGTTTGTTGGTAATATAGGCAGAGAAGAGATGTTTGATTTTTTAATTTTATTTTTTTTCAAGTAATTTTTATCAAGGTTTTATATACGTACATTACACCAATAATAATGTGCTCGCATGGAAAAAAACAACACTATATAGATTACAACAACACAGAAACAAAACACAGGAAAAAAAAGAAAAAAAAGGGGGAAAGGAGAGACTATCTCACTCATTCACAAGCAAGGGAAAGGCAAAAGGGAGATGTCGCTCAAGGCTCTCATTGTTGTTTAAGTCTAATAGTTTCTCTAAGTTAGAGGCTAAACACTAACACTAAACGCTTTTCATACATATAGTGAGTATTAATACCAGAGTTCCCCAACCCCTATATGTAGGACCACAAAGGGAGCCGAAAGAGCAATTTTAATCTTCGTAACTTCAGAAATAAGCCTGAAAACTTCCTGCGAGAAAGCTGCAACCTTAGGGCATGATCACAAGTGGCTCATAAAGCCCTCTTGGGCACAACCTTTTCTACACACAGAAGGATAGTTGAGAACATACCTAGATAGTTTAACTGGGGTCATATACCGTCTCATGTATACTTTTTTTTACCTGTTCCATATGACCTAAATAGGACGAAGAGACTTGGATTCTTTTTGCAGCATTATGCTATCCAGTAGGGTGGAGGAAGCAGAAAAATTCCCTCTCCCATTTAATCATATAGGGCAAATAGCCATCTTTCAAACTTTTTACCTTAGCAGGCTTAGAATCGAAATAATTGAATAACAGATCTGTGTTTCCCATAGAAAAAAATCTGACTGTGCATCAGAAGATGGCGTATCTGAAGGAATTGATAAAAAGATTGATGAGGAAGGTCAAGAGATTTAGACAACTTTGTGAATTGATGCATTCCTGGAGTAAAGATCTGCTATAACAACCTTATGTTTACTTTCCCAACCAGCTAAATTTAAGTCAGCAATATATAAGTCTAAGGATCTCATCGATAACTTTTTGAAAAGACCAGATATAACTGAGTTCCCCCAACATGACCACAGGCGAGTAAAGGCCTCAACAGTAGCTAAGTTGACTAAAAAGGGATTAGAAGACTTTGGTTCCAAAAGAAGGGATCCAAAAAATTTGTTTGGGGTGGAATGCAAAGATACAAAAGATTCGATTTGAATCCACCTATGATCACAGTCTCCTTGCCAAAAAACTCACGAGGCCTCTCATATATCTGCTTTATGATATGCTGAAACATTAGGAACCCCAAAACCCCCTGTATCAAAAGGTAAAAATATAAAGGTCAAGGCTACTCTTGGCTTCTTATCCACCTAGATAAATTTTAGAATCAGCATTTGTATAGAAGGTATTTGGGGATCAGGAGTGGCATACAACGTAGACAATAGATAATTTTGGGGAGGCACATAATTTTAAAAGTTTGCACTGTAGCCAACCATAACAAAGGAAGGGAGGAAAACCGAGCCAAATCTACTTCACGGTTTATATATAAAGCCCAAATGTTCTTTTTCACCAACCTATTCGTAGTAAATAATAAGAAATATGCCTAAATAGGGGAAACCATTGTCTTCCCACCTAAAAGGAAACCTTTGGGATAGTCTCTGCCTATGTAACTGAGGAATAAAAAAAGGAAAAAGAAGATTTAGTGGCATTAAGTTTATAATAAGAAACGTAATATAATACTTCTAAAATCGCCATAGCATTCTTCAGTGAAACATCAAAATCTGAACATGAGATAATGATATCATCGGCATACAGTCCTATAACATGTTTAGCGTTCCCAACATTGATACCAGAAATCTCACAATGGGGCCTAATTGACTCCGCCAGGGGCTCCACCACCAGAGCATAAATAATCAACAATAGTGGACATCCCTATGGGTTCCATTAGAAATGGGAAAGCTTCGAGACATAAAACCAGATGCCAACACCTTCGCGTTGGGATGTGAATAAAATGACATAATAGCCCATTTAAATGGTCCAACAAATCCAAATTTGTCCAAAACCTGCTCCAAGTACCCACAGTGTACCCTGTCAAACTCTTTTTCAGTGTCTCAAGACAGGAATAACACTTGAGGTCTTTCGAGACTCTATCACACCGCTATAATCTATTAAGCGGGCTTTACACGCTACGATATCATTAATGAATTCTCGTCGGGGTCACGTTGTTTGTGATGCACATCCGGCGTCATTATGGATATCGCAGTGTGTGACACTTATAAGCGACCTTAAACGATCGCAAAAGCGGTCAAAATCGTTTGCCACGGAGAGGTCGTCCTGAAATAAAAAATTGTTTTCTGCTTATTAGCGATGTTGTTCCTCGTTCCTGCGGCACCACACATCGCTGTGTGTGACACTGCATGAGCGACGAACATCTCCTTACCTGCCTCTACCGGCAATGCGGAAGGAAGGAGGTGGGCGGGATGTTACAGCCCGCTCATCTCCGCCTCTCCGTTTCTATTTGACGCCTGCCGTGTGACATCGCTGTGACGCCGCACGAACCGCCCCCTTAGAAAGGAGGCGGTTCCCAGGCCAGAGCGACGTCGCAGGGCAGGTAAGTGCGTGTGACGAGGTTAAGAGAGGTTGTGCGGCACGGGCAGCGATTTGCCCGTGTCGCACAATCGAAGGGGGCGGGTACGATTGCTTGCGATCTTGCTAGCGAGATCGCAGCATGTAAAGCCCGCTTTAGTCTCCTGGTTCCATCTTTTGCCTCCCTGACACAAACCCCATGTGATCAGGGTCAATCAATAAAGGAAGAATTTTATGAATGTGGGTGGAGAGAATTGTTGAAAAAATCTTCAAATCACAGTTTAGTAATGATACAGGACGGAAATTTCCAGGAGAATTACCAGATTTACCCAATTTATAGGTGTGGATATTATGGCCTCTAAATTGGAGGAAGCAAATACAGCAGAATTTTGCCGAAATTGGAAAGTACATAAAAGATAAGGTCAATAAATTGTTGATAATATAAATTAAATAACCCATCTGGTCCTAGAGCCGAGTTAATCCTAAAATATTTCACTACATGCTGTATATCTGCAGAAGTACAGGGTATATGTAAAGTATCCAACTGAGAAGGAGATAGCTACGGAAGGCCGATACTATCTAGGAACTGCTGGATATTGTCCTGACATGATTGTGATGTCTATAGGCTGCTTTACACGCAACAACATCGCTAACGAGATGTCGTTGGGGGTCACGGAATTCATGACGCACATTTGGCCTCATTAGCGACGTCGTTGCATGTGAAACGTACGAATGACCGCTAACGATCAAAAATACTCACCTTATCATTGATCGTTGACACGTCGTTCTAATCCCAAATATCGTTGATGGTGCTGGATTCAGGTTCTTCGTCGTTCCTGAGGCAGCACACATCGCTACATGTGACACCTCAGGAACGATGAACAACACCTTACCTGCGTCCTCCAGCAACGAGGTGGGCGTCACTTTCTTTCGGCTGCTCTCCACCTCTCCACTTCTATTGGACGGCTGCCGTGTGATGTCGCTGTGACGCAGCACGAACCGCCCCCTTAGAAAGGAGGCAGTTCGCCGGCCACAGTGACATCGCTAGGCAGGTAAGTCCCTGTGACGGGTGCTAACGATATTGTGCATCACGGGCAGCGATTTGCCCGTGACGCACAAACAACGGGGGCGGGCGCGATCGGCAGCGACATCGCTAGCGATGTCACTGCGTGTAAAGTGCCCTTAAGGGTCATCCTTCAGATTATATAGGGCTTGTTAGAATACTGCAAAGGCCTCAATAATCTTTATAGTATTCCTTATCTCCGTGTTATTAGGGCCCAAAAGCTATTGTATTCTGGAATTCCCTTTTTTAACCCTTTTTGCCACTATGGAACCCGCTCTATCTCTTTTGGAATAATATTTTATCTTCAATGCTCTTAGATTATTTTTCGTAAGAAAATAGTAACAATTGACGGAGCTACTGACGGAGCAGCCTAATCTCTGAAAAGGTAGAGGAGTTGGAGATAGTTTATTCTGAGCTTCTAGAGTTTGAAATTGTGTCAAAATTTCAGCCAACGCCACTTCACGTAGTCTCTTCTCACTGGAGGCTATTTTAATAAATGAGCCCTTTATGACCACCTTATGAGAAGACCATAATGTCTCATCCGTGACCTCTTTGTTATCATTGAACTCAAAAGTTTCAGCAGAGAGGCTTGCTGCTACCTCCTCCACTACATGGTGTTTAGATAAAAGAGAGTCATTTACTCTCCACCTTACAAAAACAGGGTTTTTATGTAACTCTTTAACTGTCAAGTATATAGGGATGTGATCCGACCACGTTATTAATCAAATAGATGCCTCGACACAATAAGGCCCAGTGCCCATGCTGTGTAGTTTTGACACGTATTTTCAGAAATCTGCAGCGAAATCTGCATGTCCATTGTGAAGCCAGCAAAGTCTATGAGACTTCAGAAGTGCTGTGCCCATGTTGCTTATTTTTCCCTTGCGTATTTGGAGCAGAAAAAAAGAATTCTACACCAAATACGCAAGGGAAAAATACTCAACGTGGGCACAGCACTTCTGAATTTTCATAGACTTTGTTGGCTTCACATTGGACATGCAGATTTTGCTGCAGATTTCTGAAAATCTGCATCACAATCCGCATCAAAATACGCAACATGGGCACAGGGCCTTAGAGATTAGGCTGCTATCCACCAAGAAAAAAATTAACCTGCTATATGACACAAATCTAGCCCATAAAAAGTGTAATCCCTTTCTTCTGCATGTGTACATCTCCAGATATCATGAAAATGGTGTTCAGATATCAGAGAACTCATCTCATTCCTATGGGAGGTAGAAATAGAACAATCCAAGTGTTTCGACATTGGCAAATTAAAATCTCCACAAATAAAATTTTTGTCCCACTGACACACTAGAAAATTTTTGCAGAAACTTCCTAAGGAAGCTAAGCTGAGACCTATTAGAGGAATAGACAGACACAAGGGTATACACAACATTATTATTTTGGTATGTTCTCTTAATAAACTGCTCTTCAGGATCTAAATATTGAGAATGCAAAGAAAATGATGAGGTGTTCTTAATAAAAGTGCACACCCCAGCTTCTCAGACTGGCAAAAAACGAATGAGGAACAAACCTGTTATTTAATCTAATGGAATCAGCTAACAAAAGAGATGAGATTGATTCCGTAATACAAAGAAAACTCAGCCTTGAGCACCTATTGCCATAACATAAATCTTTTTACAGGCGAATTCAACCGTTTCACATTTAGAGACATAAATTTTATCTCCATATTAACCAAAAGGAGCAATAGAACAATACATTACCAAGATGGGATAGACAAAAAAACCCCAAACAACCGCACAACTCCCACACATAAGATATGCATGGACTACTGCAGCCAGCTGGCCGCTGAACACACCAAACGGTGTCCATGCTCAAAAACAATGGTCACTAAAGTCCCAGATGTTACAACAACTGAAGTCCAGCAGTCGGCTCTAATTCATCAGGTTTGTGACTATTCCTTAAAAATTTTTCCTGGATGGCGGATGACCATGCTACCATGATCTTAACTGGGAAGCCTGACCAATAAGTGATACCAGCTTCTCTCAGCACCTTAGTATAAAGGGCGAACTCTGTCTAGCCAGAGTACCTACGAAGAGGTCAGAAAAAACAACCATATCTTGAATCTTATGCAAACGTTTTGGTCGATTCCTCATGGCTTGCAAAAAAACCTCCCTGGTCTTGAAAAAGTGTAATCTCGCTAAGGTATCACACGGCTTTTCCGTGCCCAGTCCTCTTGGTTTCGGAATTCTGTGCACCCAATTAATAATAAGATCTCCCACAGGTAAGTCAGGTAAAGCCTCTTTAAGCATGTCAAACAGAAAAGGATCCAGGTCGGCTTCTGGGACGAGCTCAGGAATGTTCAGAAGCCACATATTATTATGATGGGACCTATCTTCTTGGTCCAACACCTTAGACTACAAACCCTGCGCTGCACCTTCCAGAGCTAAATTAGCATTGATGAGATCATTATGTGATTTAGCCATTTCTACCATTTTGTTCTAAAGGTCTGATGTACGGTCCCCTATCACTGAAGTGTCTTTCCACAATTCCACCAGCATACCTCTGAAATCATTGTGCAAGGAAACCTTCAGCTCGCCCAACATGTTCTCCATTATCCGCTTTGTAAGAGTGAGATCTGCTGCATCCAAGAGTGGATCAGCTGCAGCCAGGAGTCGATCACCAGACGTCATTGAACTCCTCCTAGGTGAATGCCAGGGGTTCTGTGAAACAGAGACTGCCAACTCTTCCTTTACAGCACTGGCATCTATGGCCATGAAATTAGTAACTCTCACTAGGGACGTCTTCATATGCGCTTTACCTCGAGTCATCATATATGCCAGCATTTTAAAGGAGCCCAGCAGCATAGCTGGTTTGCAGACTGAATTTGCAATTTGAATTTGCTGAATTGCAGCACACCTCCGGAAGGTCAGTCAATTTTGAGCTGCTGGTACCCTGGACAACTGGAGCACAGAAACTATGTGGCTGATGCTATTTACAGTCAGACCACCCCCCTCAGAGATGTTTGATTTTAAATGTCTACAAAGACCTTTTTCAACTAATACATTATAATATATATATATATATATATATATATATATATATATATATATATATATATATTAACAATTTAAAAAAATAATAGAAAAAAAAAGTGTGGGCTCCTGCCATATTTTGATCACCTATAAGGTAAAGCCAGGCAGCTGGTGACTGGGATTCTCGGCAGCCCACAGCTGCTCCTGGAAATGGCGCATTGTTTCTTAGCACCATTTCCAGGCTCTTTACCCGGCTCGTCCAGCGGCCCTGAAGGTGGTGGCAGGCTGGGTAATAAAGGGATTAATGCCAGATTTGTATTCTCAGATGGTACTAAGCCCGAAATTCATGGTGTCACGACAAATTAGATATGGGCACCATGAATTTCTAATAAACAGTAAAAAAAACACAACACATAGAATTTTTTTTTTATTAGAAATAAAACAAAAAAACATTTAGAGACTTCATCTTTATTTTAAAAAAACTCCTTAGTCCAACATAGTTCACAGGAACAGCAATGTCAGCTCCAGCACTCTGTACAGACACAGTCTATACAAAGTCAGAAGCAGAGAGAGCATTGTCAGCTCTGCTACATTGCTCTGTACAGAACAAGAAGCAGGCTAACAGTGAGGACCTTCAATGACGTCATAGTTATGTGACCAGTTTGTAAGCCAATGTTTGTACAACATTTACAACAGACTGGTCACATGGCTATGACGTCACAGAAAGTCCTTTAACCCAGAGGCACAGCAATGATCGGACTCGGAAACAGAAGCGCCGGGAGACAGAGTCTGCAGGACGCATCGCGGGAGCAGTAAGTATAATGACAATGTTTATTATTAACTTTATTCTTTATTTTACAGCCCCCCCCCACCCCATTCCATAACTGTAAAGCCCGAGATCGGTGATCAGACACAAAATCATGTTATCTCAATTCCGATCTCGATCCCAATCTCGATCTTTACTAAATAATCGGGCAAGGTTGCCAATCCTGACCATCAAGGGGATCGGCCATCACTACTATTAATTTCAGAGAATGCCTTCCGAAAATCACACATTTCAAAGTGAAGATTCATATCCTGTTTCATAATTTCATGTGTATTTGTCTTTTGATTTTTCTAAGGGTGAAGCAGGAAGAGCTGGACAAACGGGAGAGACAGGATTTCCAGGATCTGTGGTAAGTATTAGACTTATTATTTTTTTCTTTAAATCAGGGATACTCAGCAGTGCATCAGTGGGTTAATTTATGTTGACCAGACATGTATATTATAAGAAAATAGACTTGGTTGATGGATGATGGTAGCTCAGCTAAAGATGTTGATAGGAGATACTTAAATGGGTATTTTCAAGTTTGGAAATGATTCCCTATACATTAGATAGGGGATACATTTCTGATCATTGGCTGTCTGACTGATTGGATCCATACTGAACCTGAGAATTGGGGCTATGAAAAGCCCTATGTGAAGGTAGCAATGGTTAATAAAGCGCATTGCAACTCCATTAATTCTTACTGGAGTGTTGAAGACAAGCTCTTCACTATATTTTTGCCAGTCTTATTAAGAATGAATGAAACAATGGTATAAATGATCAACTATAGCTTTATTCATATGAGGATTTTCCAAGCCCCCGCTATCAGTGACGGTTATGGTCCCAGTAGTTGAACCCCCAGTAATCGGCAAGCTATAAAATATCCTGTAGTTAAGGGCTAATTGACAAACTTGAGAATGCTCCCTTAACACACCTGTCCATTGTCCATTTTGGCTGCTAACAGACACACGTGGAAGCAGCTAATTTGCTGAGTAAATTAATCATTAATTCCTTTATGCCTGATCCTTCTTTTTCCAACTTGAATTAGGTTGCCTTCAATACATTAGATTGTGAAGATTAATCATTATGTATCTGTGACGCCCTGGACCCCAGGGGTCACAGGTAATTACATCAGCCACATACACACACACACCCCCAACCCCCTGTGAGGTCACACACATGTCACCCGATTGGGAGACCTGTTGCCTCCCCCAGGGCAAGTAGAGCACACCAGGTGGGCGGAGTCAGGCGGAAAGACACGCCCACCGAGGAGACTACTGTCCTGGGGCAGGAAGTTCAAGGAGAAAAAGTTGAGAGTTGACAGTGACAGGAGGTGAAAAAGGAGAGAAGCTGTCAGGGACCTGGGTAGGAGCCTGGGCCCCTTGGAAAATGTCAGGCAGGCGGTGGTGGCCGTCTGCAGGAGTACCGGTACAGCAACCGGCGGAACCGTATGGACCGGGCTTGGGTTGGAGCCCGCCGGTCCCGAACCGGGGAGTCAAACGTGTACTGGAGCACCAACAGAAGGGTACTCAGACCCCGTCCTAGCTTAGAAGGCACTGAGTATAGGCGAATTGACTGATTGCTGGCCGGACCTCAGGGGTTCATCCACAACCAAAGACCTGAAAGAAGGCAAAAGCCCACCGAGACCGGGTGAGCGCCACCGCTAAGGGCCAAACACCCGACGGGCCAGCGCCTGCGGGCAGCCTAGGGCTCCTCCGGCAGCCCAACACCGGGGAGCGGGCTACCACTGCTTAGGCAGGGGGGCCGAAACACAAACATTCAGAGGTGCACGGGAAAAGGGGCCACCATCAACCCCACAGAGGACATCAGCAGCCGGCCGCGGGGACCGACCACTACCGAACTTTGGTTTACCAGTGACTCGGTGTGAATTAATCGTGAGTACACCAGTGCCATCCGGGCCCGACACACTACACCGCGGCACGGCGCCCTGCACCTCGACTACAACAACCACCAACCCTCACAGTCCCCCACCGGGCCCCGGGACACACCGCCCCTACCCACGGAGGGGCCAACATCTCAGCTGTGGCCGCAACACCGATCCCGGACGAGCCCCCCATTACTCCAGCCGCAGCGGTGGTGCTTCTCCCGTCACCACGACCCGTGGGGGGCGTCACGACCCGTTACACGACCACCATCCTCCCACCGCCTACTCCCCTTAACAAGAGTGACGTGGCCCCCGGTCCGAAGGCGCTCGTGCCACCGACAACCCGAGCCCGGACCTCGAGCGGCTCGATCCGAGCAAGCGGAGGAAGCGGCCGGGCCCCTCTCAGGGCGGTACATATCTATAGCTCATGGCAATCTTTAGGGGCACTTTGCACACTGCGACATCGCAGGTGTGATGTCGGTGGGGTCAAATTGAAAGTGACGCACATCCGGCATCGCATGCGACATCGCAGTGTGTAAAGCCTAGATGATACGATTAACGAGCGCAAAAGCGTCGTAATCGTATCAACGGTGCAGCGTCGGCGTAATTCATAATTACGCTGACGCGACGGTCCGATGTTGTTCCTCGCTCCTGCGGCAGCACACATCGCTGTGTGTGAAGCCGCAGGAGCGAGGAACATCTCCTACCGGCGTCACCGCGGCTTCCGTAGGATATGCGGAAGGAAGGAGGTGGGCAGGATGTTTACATCCTGCTCATCTCCGCCCCTCCGCTCCGATTGGCCGCCTGCCGTGTGACGTCGCAGTGACGCCGCACGACCCGCCCCCTTAACAAGGAGGCGGGTCGCCGGCCACAGGGACGTCGCACGGCAGGTGAGTGTGTGTGTGAAGCTGGCGTAGCGATAATTTTCGCTACACCAGCTATCACAACATATCGCTGCTGCGACGGGGGCGGTGACTATCGCACTCGGCATCGCAGCATCGGCCTGCGATGTCGCAGTGTGCAAAGTGCCCCTTAGTCTATGATCTGTTAGTGCAATGTAATCACACTCGCCGGGGTAGAGAATAATGTGGGTGAAAGTGTAATGGTTCCAGCCATCTAGAGGTACTGTGTGTTGTAAGAGGAATAAAGATAGAACATGTATACAGAAGAGTGGTGCCATGTAATATTGTTCTTGAAGTGTTTTTTGTAATGTAATTATTATATCTCTTTTTAGGGAGCCAGAGGATTCCCTGGTGCTCCAGGACTCCCAGGACTCAAAGGCCATAGAGTAAGACTTTTCTGCTATTTTTAAATTTCTGCATTATGTTTAGTGACCTCAGATGTCCTATGCATTTTTGACAAAAGGATCCTGCATATGACACTGCACTGTACGGTACATCAGTATCAGACATGCCTTTAAGTTTTGGTACAGACCACTCGGACAGGAAAAAACATGGACATGTGAACAACCCAAAGACTATAATGGGAATGAGTTCTATCCTCACAAAACGTAGATAGGATTCGTATGTGAAAAACTGACATCTGAGTAAGACCTTTCCTGCACAGAAAACACAATTTTGGCGTATTGGACTTATAAGCACATACAAAACCGAAACATATTGGGAATTATGTCAATTGATGAACCAACATGATAGTTATAAACAGCAATAAAAGGAGATAACGGCAGATCACTTCACACTAGAAATAAGAAGAGGAAACAGATTTGACCTAGTTATCTGCTATATGTGTGGCCAACAGAAGGCCTCACTTACTTCATAAGGTCTGCTTTGCTTTGTAGCCTTTGGAAGACATTGTGCAACTTTTGCTGTCCATTCATTAACCCTGAGCTGCACATTGAGGAGACACAGTCAAGACTTGACATGAAAGCTTACTATGGATATGCCACTACGTTGTACAAACAATGTATTATTCCTTCCATGTGTCAGTATCACAAGCAACCAACAGTTAAAGGGATTTACTCATTATGGAAAGCAATGGCGCATCACAAGACTATGCTATTACTTCCCGATCTGTGAGAAGACTCCTGCTGAAAAAAAACCTCATATATATATATATATATATATATTTATACATATATTTAGTTAATATTATATATATTATCCTGAAAATTAGGCGGTCACAACAATGCATGGTCCTATAAAATTGTAAAACCTCCTTTACTTTAATTGTGGAAACAAGTAGCCAACCTAAAGATAAAATATATTTATATATTTTTTGCAATGTATAGTTTGATGTTGACATCTTATTTTGACATTTTAGGGTCATAAAGGACTAGACGGTCCAAAAGGAGAACTCGGAGCAGCTGGATCAAAGGTAGAAAGCTGAAATAATTTAAAGATGACCTGTCTCTATGTATTACAGAGATACATTTTAACTTTTATTTTGTGTGGTACTATAATGGGGAGGGGGGCACTTGGTGCTCACAGTTATAGCAGTATCTGTGATCAGATCAATTCAAATGTATCATCAAACTTGGCTGTAGAATATAATGGAAACATTACTTCACATTTTTTGCCATAAATTCTCAAAAGTAAATCACAAACTGGGTGGATTAGTTGACAAATATATCCCAATGGGCAAAGTAATATGAATTGGACACCTCCAGTCAGGAGCCTGGACTGTATTTCAGAATTCATATTCAAACAGAATACTATTATTTGAGTAACCATACACTCCTCAACATAGAAATTACAGCACCAAGAATGAAAAGTCCTATAACTATGGAAATCACATAATCGATAGACATATTAATGATATGCAAATAATGAAAAATGGAAGCAAAATTTTCAAACATCTCAACTTATTTACTATTGCATATGAGCGCCATACATAAGAATACATGCACTTACACATGTCCCTTGGACATGACATCAGAGTGGTTATTGATGGTTATCTGGGAAATGTTCTGCCATGTTGAATGCACTTGAGCATACAAATCATCAAAATCTAGTGCTGGCAGCTGCCTTTGCAATTGACAACCAACAGCGTCCCAAATGTGCTTAATGGAAGACAAGTCCAGAAACACTGCAGCCCATTGTAGCAGGTTTAGTCTACGCTTGCTGCGCACAATAGCACATGCAACATGCGAACTGACGCTGCTGTGTTCAACACTGGCTCATGAACAAGAAATATGCTATAGTATTTGAAATACAACAATGAAATAATGGAGAAAAAAATAGATTCTGAAGGTGCAAAATACATGGGTCGTTTTGAGGTTAATGTTGAACCTATTGCTATTATTAAGCTTAAATAAACCTTGTAAACACATAAATTTTACATGGACAGATATGAACTGGAACAGTTGCTCAACTACATATTCTTCGCAATTTCATTCTAGGGTGAATCTGGTCCTACTGGTCCAATGGGTCTAAATGGCCCACCGGTAAGTTTGAGACAGCACATGTAGTCACTACGCTATTTACTACTTAATTTCCCTGTTTTTATTTTTTTTAATTTGTGGTATAAATCATCATTCAGTCCAGCTGTAGTTTGATTTCTTATCTCTTTACTTGCTTTTAATCATACCTGTACGCTAAGCTACGTAATGTGTCAGTTTCCACTTATCACATGTGAGAATGCAGATAAATTCCCATTGCAAAGCCTGGCTTTTGCATAGCAATTTAAATGATAAGATCTTATCAAAGTATAGGCAGAAATGCACTAGTCTGAAAAGTCTGAATTCACTATATGTGACTGCAGAATGCCAGATCATGACCATGTGCAATGCATACCCCCCTCACCATTTCCTTGTATTCCCCATACAAGTGAGCATTCATGTGACTGTATGTATGCGATTTGCATACTTGCAGTCACATGCCAACTAGACATAGCCAGCGTCTCTCCATTGTCTTCTATGGAGAGAAGCCATTTGAATCTAGTTAGCATATTACAGCAAGTATGCAAATTGCACGCATGTTGTTATGTGACCACCCAGTCACATGTGGACCATATAAGAATTGTGATAGTGAGTGCATCACACACTTTCATGTTTCGACAGTCTGCAGTCCTAGAGAGGGACTGCTAATTTTGATTATGAGACCAGACAACCCCTTTAAAATGCAAGGATCCAGCCAAAAACCTTTAAAATACCTCAGTATGGCATGTTTTCCTTTTAAATGAGGGAAATTGTTAACAACTATAGCAAAATACAGACAATGCCTATTGTTTTGTATACTGAAATTATTTCATCTTAAAAGCAGATTGTAAGACTCTTGATAATGATACTTTGCAAAATAATCTGTCAAAGAAAATGAGAACAAAGACATTTAAAGGGTTACTCTGGGAATATAAGAATGTATTCCATCTGCATAACTTTAATGTGTCCAAAAAAAAGAAGAAAAATCCCTGCCCTCCCTGGAAGGTGCTTCGTACTGTATATGGCTGGCTGTATATGGATAGAAAGCCAAGCTGCCCAATCAGTGACTTCCAATAGGGTTCAGGTCAAGTCTGCATCCCGAACAGAATTTTATCTAAAGTCTGGCTGAACCCTCTGAACCTGAACTTCAACAGGTCTGCTCATCTCTAGACTTAAGTAATTTTTACCTAACAAAAATCCAAAAGTGTGTTGGAAACCTCGTGTATGTCTGTGTGAATCATTATGAATGGAAATCATGTCACTCGCATTTATACACTGCACCTTAATTGAACCTGCCCCTCATCTATTAAACAATCCCACATTCCACAATATACTGGTACTTTTGTCACAATCGTTACATTTACCTGGTAAAACCTAATGTAGTATTTTACTGAAAGTTTTTAATACTACTTCATTTTAAAGGGACCAAGAGGAATGCCTGGAGAAAGAGGACGTATTGGACCACAAGGTACACCTGTAAGTACTCCTATTCGTGCTCACTTTATTGTATAAAGAGAAGTATGAACTCAATATAGTAATAATATACATAATAGGGAGAAATATAAAAAGACAAACTTATCAATTAAGGAGGCAAACACAAAATTCATGAGATCTGTGTTTTGATTTAGGATACATTTTCAAAAATGAAATAAAAAATGTTTTCCTTATTAAGATTCTGTTATGACTTCAATAATATATCCCTTTTGAGCCCTACAACCGTTTTGCATACAATGGATGTTATAACTTTGTGAATGTTGTTTCCTGAATTAGTTTTGTGACCCTTTTTGATATTTTTACTTCACAGCAGCCCAGTCATAATGGAGTCCCTAAATGGAATCTGCCACAATGACACAAAAACGTTAATTTGAAGTAATAAATGTTTCCACGATCGTCTGTAACACAATTGTTTGATTTCATTTTTCCAGGGTGTAAGAGGTGCCAATGGACTTGTGGGTGCAGCCGGAGCAGTAGTAAGTTATCATATGATTTCTCACTTTTTTCGTTAATCTGTAAAGATATTCAGTAGCTTATCTGTTCATTTTACTAATTTTCTAATGTACACATACCTGTAGCTTGCAATATTTCTTACAATAGATCCTTTTTGGGTTTTTCCTTTAAGCTTTTTGCACTTCTGGCAATTCTGGTTGCCAAAAAGGTATTCACACTCTTGACATGTGCAAAACAAATCCCTTAAACTGAAAAGTAAAAATTCATAATCCTATGTATTGCTATGTATTTTCTGAAATCCAAATATACTAATTATACACTGCACTCTTCTGCGATCCAGTTGCACTTTACCACAGGGTTGGAACAGTCCCTTGAACTATCCAAAAACATTAGAGACAGCACCAGGGTTTGAGAAAAACATCTTTAACAGGTTCTTCACCACCCACCACCTGTGCAAGATGTTTCACTCTACACTGTTTCTCAGGCTATATATTGCATTTCCTGAAAGTAGATACCAAACACTTTGTCAAAAAGAAGTGAAACACTTTATACACTCAGACACCTTCACCTGATTTTGTGTCATGCTATTTATGTTTGTGACTGAAAGTCTGAATTAAGCAGATAATTGCATGCAAAACACTTAAAAGAAATGTTCAATATGTGCATGATGTACACATACCAGTTATGCCTACATCTACTTGCACATAACTTCATAAATTTGTCACAAGAAATAAAGATTTAAAAAAAATCATAGGAAATTGAAAAAAGTGTAACAATGGGAGGGGGGCTGTTGTGACCACTGTAGGTGGGGCTGGTGTGACCACTGTAGGTGGGGCTGATGTGACCACAGTGGGTGGAGCTGCTATTACCACAGTACATGGAGCTGATGTGACCATTGTTGATGAGGCTGATGTGACCACTGTCTATTGGTGGGGCTGATGTGACCACTGTAGGTGGGACCAGTGTTGTTGGGGCTGATGTGACCACTATTGGTGGGGCTGAGGTGACCATTGTAGGTGGGGCTTATGGTGTGGCGCCCCTGACTTGGTCAGGCATCACTGAGTACTGCACCCATGCTGGGAGCAGTCAAACACAGGTAATCCAGAAGGCTGATCGAGGTGTGATTACATAGGCGCATAGTAATCAGGTCTCCCACATCTACCTTTGAGTGGACCCCTGGGGAATCCAGGAGGGGGTGTGGCCTCCATCTCTACTCAAGGGGTGTGGTAGAGAGCCTGGTTGCTAAGTTGCGTAGGCAGGCACAGAAGGGAGGCAGTAGTGAGCCAGTTAGTGAGTGCAGCTCAGGGAGAGCAGACGCATGCAGCAAACCCTGGAGTCTGGCACAATCTGACAATGCATGTGCAGTGGCTAGCGACGGGGGAGAACGGTCACCTGGGAGTGCCACCCGAAAACCACCCGAGGCTGAAGGCAAGCGGTGGCTGAGTAAGGGGACTGCCAGGGAGGTACCAGGCCCATAAGGGTAACAGGTCCCAGTGCAGAGATTCATTCAGTTTTCTCCTGCCAAACCTGCCGGAGGGGGCACTTCAGACCCCCACCATAACACCACAGAGTCCGCAGCTACGTAGCGAAGAGAGGGCCTATAGCTCACAAGAGGCAAGCAGCCGGAGTGACCTTGTCCAGGCTACAAACGGGCCGAAAAGAGGTGAGAACAGGCAGCAGCAACTTCCCTGGGTGACCCCCGTAGGGACTTCAAGTCGGGGTCCCCACAAAAAGATCATGGCTAGAGAAGGCGAGTCGGTAGTCACCCTCAAAAGTCAGCCTGACGGAGTGCCTGGTTTCCTCTGGTTAATTCCAGCTATTCCCGGGTACTCACCCTGCCAACTATTGTGAGTAAAAACCCTGAAAGACTGTCTGGACTGCGCCGGAGTCATTCCGCGACCTGTGGTTCCACACACCTACACAGGGCCCTGGGGCCTGCCTCACTCTCAGGAGGCCACTACATCTAACTGCATCCAACATCAGCCCCAGGCGTCCCCTAATCTGCAGTGGCGGTCCCCTAACCGCAATACTGAGAGTGACAACACGAAACTCCTAAAGAAGCAACCTACCTGTGACCAGACCATCCCACGTGGAGTCCCTGAAGGTAATGCACCGCTACACCTGGGCTGGGGGCTCCACAATGGGACCACTGTAAGTGGGGCTGATGTGTCCACCTTTGCTGCGGCTGATGTGCCCACCAATGGTGGTGTGAAGCCCCGCTCACCTTCAGGTCGCCTCAGGGTCTTCACGTGTTGGGAATCTTCTGGCCACAGGTATGTCAGGTTAACTTTAATAGGAATCGTGACGCCACTCTCGGTAATTGCGGTCAGAGGGTGACCGCCACTGCAGTTTGGAGAGCTTCTGGGGCTGATGGTAAATGCAGTCTGGTGTTATGGCCTCCCGAGAGTGAGGCTGGCCCCAGGGACTCAGTGTAAGTGTGTAGTACCACAGGTCACAGAAGAACTCACACACAGGCAGCAATGTCTTTCAGGTTTTTTATTCACTTTCAGACGGTAGAGTGAGGCAACCCGGCCGATGCTATGATGAACCAGGAGGGGAACCAGGTATTCTTCAGGCCAACGTAGGGGAATCACACAGGGACGTCGCAACTGCCGTTCTCCCCTTTCTGGCCCGTTTGCTGACAGCATGGACCAAGTAATGCTGGATGCTTGTCTTCTCTTTCTTATGGGCCCCCTCGTTGCTCTTGATGCTGCGGACTCTGTGTTGTTCGGTGAGGTACATCCAGCACCCTCACCAGCAGGTTTAGCAGGCCAAGTAGATGGGTTCCTGCTCTGGGGACCTGTTTCTCCGTGCGGACCTGGCCTACCAGTAGTCCCCTTACTCAGCCACCTCTTCACTAGGTGGTTTTCAGGCAGCCCTCCTGGGTAGCCGCTTTCCCCCATCAGCAGCCACTACAGGTGCAGGGTCTGACTAGTGTCCTGCTCTTCTTCTCTACACCTCAGACGCGGCTGCTCCACTCCTACTCCTCTGACTGCCACTGCACAACTCCCCTAATCTCCAGTCCCACTACCCACCACTAGCTGGGATGCGAGGGCTACACCCCCTCCCTGGGTCTGCCCAGGGGTCCCCTCTAAGCTTTGTGTGTGTCCTGGTTACTACGTGTCTGTGTGTGTCCACACCCTAGTCAGCCTTTGGGATTACCTGTTTGTACTCACTCAAGCTGAGTGCAGTACTCAGTGGTCAGGGGCGCCACAGTGGGACTGAAGGCTCACAGTAGGTGGGACTGAAATGACCACTGTAGGTATGGCTAATGTGCCCACCATCAATGAGGCTGATGTGCCCACCGTCACTGGAGCTGATGTTCCCACCGTCACTGGGGCAACTTTGCCCACTGTTGATGGGACTGATGTGATCACTGTTGTTTTTGCTGATGTGACCAGTCTAGGTTTGGCTGATGTGGCGACTTGGTAGGGCTGATGTTCCCACTGTTGGTGGTACTGATGTGCCCACTGTAGATGTGGCTGATGTGCCCACTGTCAGTGGGGCTCATGCGCCCATTGTCGTTTGGGCTGATGTGCCCACTGTTGGTGAGGCTGATATTCTCTCTAAAGTCTGAGAAGCATCAAAGCCATGGTTGCCAGCTTCTCCTTATATTTTGTATCACAGTGCTTGTTGTAGTAGGAAGATATGAGATCCTGCTCAATACGGCAAAAATGTGCCTCTGTTTTTTGTTTGTACCATGTCTAAAATTGTGTTTTTGGGTGTATTGAAAAGCATGTTTATATAGAATTCGTGAAAGCATGCCTCTGTGTGAGTATGTTTTATTTACAAAACTAAACAGAGACCCCAAGATGGAAAACAATAGCAGTTGCTGCAAATCTAAAAGTGGCAGGAACTAAATCCCTTTTACCTCTGCTTTTAAAAGTGCTGGATGTAAACAAGTAAAGGCCTCATTCAGATATCTTGTGTTTTGTTCACGTAAGAGAAAAATGGTCCTAGTTCTTCAATGTTGAACTTCCAGTGATCAATATGAGAGAGTGTGAGCGATAATACCAAATTTACACAGCTGCTCCCCATTCACACCTGAGATCCTGTAATACTAATGAGTCCATGTCACCATGGAAGGAGAATGGCTAGATCGTGAAATTGCTCCCTAGAAATTATGAATGCCCTGTGCAGGTGCCCTAGTAAGCAGTACCCACATTTTCCCCCCAAGCAAGTAATTATGCCTCCTGTGTGCCCATCTGATAGTCACAATACTCTGAGTGCCCCATAACAATAATGCTTCTAAAGTGTCCTCTTAACATTTAATTATGTCCCCTGAATCCTCCAATATACAGGTCCACTATACACAGTGTGATGCCCCTACACCTCCACTATACACAGTATAATGAGCCCACAGCTCCCCTAAAACACAGAAATGCCTTCACACTTTATGATGGACCCAACAGTAGCCCTCAAATTGTATAACGGTCTCCACATTACCTTCCAAGCTGTATAATCGCCCCCACACTTTGAGGACCCAACACAGATATCCCTACAATATATGAGGGGCCAACCCACACTGTATGAAAGCCTCCCACGTTAGCTCTCATACTGTATAACTCCCGCCACATTAGCTCCCAAATTCTATAATGGTCTCATATTAGCCTTCAAAATCTATTGTGCCACCCCCGTGCCAGCAGCCGCCGCTGCTCGGGTCCGGACCCGCTGTGTGTGTCTGTGGCTCGAGGGATCCTCCGGACCCAGGGGTCACACAGACACGCCGAATAAAAAGGGGGGGACATAAATGTACGGGCTAGGCCGTATTAAGTTCATGACGCCACCCACGGTGTGTGGTGAGGTGGGACACCACCGCTGCCGTTGTGGGGCACCCGGGGGAGATGTAGTGGCAGCTGGATGTTAACCCCTCCATGGGTAGGGATGGTTGCCCCGGGACCCAGTGTCTTTGTGCAGGGTATAGCGATGGCAAGAGCCGGCGCGCCCGAGCAAGCAGGGGGATGTTTGGTTACTCATAGTAAATGAATCACACGAGTCTTTTGGTAAACCAAGGTGCTGATGGCCGGCCAGTTGCATTCAGGTCCCCCCACCCGGGCTGGTGGTCGCTGTACTTTTCCCTCTACACTTGTTTTGTGTATGGTGGACTGCTTGGTCTGGAACTCAGGAGTCCGCTGCCGGCTGGCTGTGGCCTAAGGAGCCGTGCCCGCAGACGCTGGCCCATGGGATCTATGGGCCCTGGCGGTGGCCTTATCCCTATCGGTGGGCTGTTGTCTTCTTTAGGGACTTTGGGTGAGACAGGACCTATAATCCTGCCCTCAATCAGTTAATTAGCTAGGCCGCTGGTTTCGGTCCTGGCTTCAGGGTCCGAGTACCCCCTCTGTGCTACGGTTTCCGGGTCAGTTCTCCGTGTCAGTACCGGCGGGGTACAACCCTGTGTCGGTCCACCTCGGATATGCAGAGCCATCTTCCCGTCTCCTGCTGACAGAGACCACCATCTGCCACCTAGCAGAAGCTGAGACCTGACAAGAAGATAACAGAGCAGAATAAAAGCAGAGCAAGGAGAGACAACAGAGCAGAATAAGCACAGACCTGACAAAAAGATAACAGAGCAGAATAAAAGCAGAGCGACAAGAAGATAACACAGCAGAATAAGCACAGACCTGACAAGAAGATAACAGAGCAGAATAAAAGCAGAGCGACAAGAAGATAACAGAGCAGAATAAGGGTACCTTCACACTTAGCGATGCAGCAGCGATCTGACCTGGTCAGGATCGCTGATGCATCGCTACATGGTCGCTGGTGAGCTGTCAAACAGGCAGATCTCACCAGCGACCAGTGAACAGCCCCCAGCCAGCAGCGACGTGCAAGCGACGCTGCGCTTGCACGGAGCCGCCGTCTGGAAGCTGCGGAGACTGGTAACTAAGGTAAACATCGGGTATGGTTACCCGATGTTTACATTAGTTACCAGTGTGAGCAGGGAGCAGGGAGCCGCGCACACTGAGCGCTGGCTCCTTGCTCTCCTAGCTACAGTACACATCGGGTTAATTAACCCGATGTGTAATGCAGCTACATGTGCAGAGAGCAGGGAGCCGCGCACACTGCTTAGCGCTGGCTCCTTGCTCTCCTAGCTGCTGTACACATCGGGTTAATTAACCCGATGTGTACAGCAGCTACATGTGCAGAGAGCCGGAGCCGGCAGCACAGGCAGCGTGAGAGCTGCAGAGGCTGGTAACTAAGGTAAATATCGGGTAACCACCTTGGTTACCCGATGTTTATCTTGGATACAGCTTACCTCAGCTGTCAGACGCCGGCTCCTGCTCCCTGCTCGCTTCATTTGTCGCTCTCTTGCTGTCACACACAGCGATCTGTGTGTCACAGCAGGAGAGCGGCTTTGAAGAAAACGAACCAGGGCTGTGTGTAACGAGCAGCGATCTCGCAGCAGGGGCCAGATCGCTGCTCATTGTCACACACAGCGAGATCGCTAATGAGGTCACTGCTGCGTCACAAAAAGCGTGACTCAGCAGCGATCTCGGCAGCGAGCTCGCTGTGTGTGAAGCACCCCTAAAAGCAGAGCGACAAGAAGATAACAGAGCAGAATAAAAGCAGAGCAAGGAGAGACAACAGAGCAGAATAAGCACAGACCTGACAAAAAGATAACAGAGCAGAATAAAAGCAGAGCAAGGAGAGACAACAGAGCAGAATAAGCAGAGGAAAGAGAGAGCTAAGCAAACAAGAAAAAGCTGAGAACAGAAGCACCAGCCAGAAAAAGCAGATGACAGGATAAGAACAGCACAGCCAGGAGGAGCCACAGGAAGTGGAGGCAGAAGCCACTGATATCATCTCTCCCAGCACTGAAGCAGGCGAGTACAATCATGTACAAATGTCTGCCTGTAAGGCTGCTTTCACACCTCCGTTTTTTCCTGTGTGGCACAATCTGGCGCTTTGCAGAAAAACCGCAACCGTTTTTTTTTGCCGCTGGTTGTTTGCATAGACTTACATTAGTACCGTATTGTGCCGCATGGGCTTGCGTTCCGTCCGCTTTTTGCCGCATGCGGCAGATTTAGCCGATGCGGCGGCCGGATGGAACGTTGCCTGGCATGTTTTTTTCTCCTGCAAAAAAACCTGCATCGCGCCGCATCCGGCCGATGCGGCTTGATTTGCAATGCATGCCTATGGATGCCGCATGTGGCGTCCTGCGGCAAACACCACATCCGGCCGCTGCATGCGGTTTTTTCCACTGCGCATGCTTATTAGCCTGCAGCAAGCGGCAAAAACCGGACGGGCCGCATGTCAAAAACGTATGCAAAGGATGCGGTTTTGGCGCCGCATCCGTTGCATAGGTTTTAGAGCCGGATTGGCTGGCTCTGCTAAAACCGGAGGTGTGAAAGCAGCCTAATACTACAGAAACTGCCCTGTGCTGTGCCATCCATGTGTGTAATATCTGTACTAAAAGGTACATGGTGTACAAGGTGTACCATCCACAAGCGCAAAGTAAATGCTCTCTGCAGCGCTGTGCGCAGAGCATGAAGCAGAACCAATGTACCAGATGTGGTGCTGCATAGGGGGTATCAGAGTAGAAGGGAAGCCCAATGTATCACTGCAATAAGCGTGGGGCTTCCCTCCTACTCTGATACCCCCTCTGCAGCACCACATCTGGTATATTGACTCTTCTTCATGCTCTGTTGCACAGCGCTGGTATATTGGCTTTGCTTCATGCTCTGTTGCACAGAGCGTTTACTTGCTGACGGTTTCCCTTTTACTCTAATAGTCTTTTGCAGCACCTATATCAGGCTCATCAGTCCTGCTTTATGCTTTACTGCACAGATAATTTATCCCAGTCCTCTACCCCCTTCTCTTAGCCTGGCACATGTATATTTCTGTTCTTTTTGGCGTATTTTTGCACTCGTTGCCCCATATCTATATCTGTCCAGGGATTGATAGTTTCTGGGTCAGTGGATCATCATACTGGGTAGGATCCTATGTATTACTTTTTTTGTTATTAGATTGGATCATATGGATGCCCTGACATGTTAGCAGTGAGCTATAATAGCCTGTAATTAAGCAATACGTATGACTCTGTGCTGGCTGTGTAGCACGACGCAAATTTAATGTATTTATTGTTATTGTGCATTATTGTTTATGGGCCTATTATAAGAGTGGGTTATTATAAGTGCCTTATCTGATATACTGGCTCTGCTCCAGGCTCGGTTGCACAGAGCATTATTCAGGGCAATCTGACGGTCTTCTCTTCTATACTAATCCTTCTTTACAGTGCCCATATCTGGTTTACTACAGAATAAGTTGAATTTCGTTACGTATGTCTCTGTGCTAGCTGTGTGGCACTGCACATACTTATTCCATGTTTTGAATTGTAATGCGCATTAACTGTATATGGGTATTGTATTACAGTAGGTTATCACACTTTTGCGGAGGTTGTCATTTGGGATTTGTTCATGTGACTCGCCCACCCCAGGGCTATGGGACACCCGGTGCCGGGCCGGACTAGTCCGGTGGTTGTCAGTGGTGGCGGGACCCGACTCCGTGGCCCTGGTGGGTGTCAGTTAAATATGGCTGATGAATTAAAGTTTGTGTTCGTGACGCCACCTGTGGTATGCAGCTATTAAGCCGCCGCTGCTGTGTAAGGCCTCCTGGGTGATGAAGTGGCAGCAATGGTGGTACTGCTCCCCACAGGTGGAGCGGTGCCCCGGGGCACAGTTGGTGCTTGTGAGTGTCTATGCAGATGAAATAACAGAGGCAACACCAAGGGTGCAGTTTCAAGTTCTTTACTCACAATTCTTGTCAAGGCCGGCAGGAACCCTTGGACTGCTGGGACCACTGTCAGGGACCTCCGACGTTTCTGGGTGATTTTTGGAGCAAAACCCGGTACCCTTCTCTTAAGTGTCTCTGTCTTCAGCTGTCTCCTTAAACCTTGCCTTTGGAGGATAAACCTGGCTCGGCCTCCACAACAGCCTCCAGGCTGGGGGGTCACCTATCGGCTGATTACCCCTTTTCTAGAAGTTCTGCTGTGGGCTGTGGCCCGGGGAGCTTACAACATTCCCTGGGCCTCGGTTTTTACTGTTTGGAGATGATTTTGCGCTCCTCCGGTTTCTAGGGACCGTCCCCTGTTGCAGCTTGATCCCTCCACCGATGTTCCTGTGGAACAGGCCACCGCAGCTCTACAGCTACCCGTGGCCCTGAGACCCCTTCTGTTCTCTGCTTGGTGTCACCTGGACCCTCTGAGTCCCAGGATCTTCACCAGGAAGCGTCTCTTTCTTCTTTTCAGTTCCTTCCTGACTGACTTGGAGCTTTCTTTCCTTTCACTTCTCCTCCTTGCCTGCCTCCTGCAGACCTCCTCCTCCTTCCCCACACTCTCTCTATCTGCCCACACTAGACTTTCCTTTCTGTGTCTGCTCTCATGTGGCTCCTCCCACGTCCCCAGTTGCTCTGATCTACCCTATAGGAGCAGGGATGGGTCTTACGGCCCCTCCCAGCATGCAGCATGGGAGGGTTTCTGCCACTATCCCTGGTCCCAGCGTGTTTCTAGCAATGGGTGTAGTGTGGATTTACCAGAGGACCGGTGTTCACTCCCTTCCTCACCCAGAATGGGGCATCACACCGCTGGATGGGGTGCAATGACCTGTGGCGACGGAAGCCTCAGGGGCGCCACACTTCCCCACAGCAAATCCCAGCACGTCCTCGGGCTGAAAAACAACAAGACATGTGTAGAAACTACAAAAAACATTTTTGTTATGTATAACATAAAACAATAAAACATTTCTTCCCTTTATGGGAGGCATAGGTATTTGAACGTTGCAAACTTCTTATAAAGAAACATCTAAGTGTGCACTTTCAGTCTATTGCACAGTTTGGGCACATCCCCCATAATTCTGGTAGGGGGCACAACCGGTGCAACTATTTACATTGTTGGCTACAACAAGTCCAGTAGCCTGGCAGTTCGTTCAACTTTCTTAAGCTACAAAAGCAACATACCAGCCACTAAGTCCAGTGGCCTGGTTACACAGGACACATACGACATCACATTCACATACACCGGGGACCACATTCCAGTTCCGTGGCCCGGTACGTAAACAAAGGGGGGTGACTTCTTCAAAAAGCACGAGGGGCAAAAAGGCAGGGTAGGGTGTCGTCTTCAAAAAGAACATTAGGGCAGCACAAAAGGGACATCTTCACAAAGAATGAGGGGCAGACAGGGGCTATTTACAGTTCAGCTTCTTTTCTTCACTTTCACTTTTGCTTCTTACTCACGGGGATAGATGCGGGGGTCCCACTCCGGCATTGCCCCGGGCAATAGGTATGCCGCTGAGATTATTGTCTGGGTCCCCTGGGTGCTGGCCACTGACCTACTGCGGACCGCCGCGGCCTGGGCAGGAATGGGACTTCTGGTACTCACAGCTCGGCGTTGTGGTATAGGACTGCTTGTTTGCAGGGGGCTGCTGCGATCTTGGGGGTCTTGCTTTGGCCGTGCACCGGGCTTCAGACAAGCCATGGAGATCCGGGTCTGCGTCTCCTGCGTGGCTGTAGCAGGCCTGCTGCAAAGTTCTGCAGCCTGGGCCTGCTCTGAGGTAGTGCTGTGGGCGGGGGCGGTACTGCACGTTGGCATAGTGCGGCGCCACTCCGGCTCTTCTGGGGCGACCTCCTCCCGCAGGATGTGCACATTCAGGGCGTACCATCCACGGCTCCCCATCAGCCTGGTGTACTCCACGGTGTCACCCGGCTTAGCATCCCGCTCAGGGTGGCCTTTGGGCAAGTGTTCCTCAATATCCCGGCGGGCAACAAAAACATCTTTGCCCAGTCCGGGCTCTCTGATGAAGCCCCAGCCGCCTTGTTGCCGCAAGTCGATCACTCGGCCCCTTCTCACCGGGCCCTGGGATCCCTTGAGGGCCTTTCTAATCTGATCTATGGAGGCCAGGTTGGACGCCTCCTCGGCTCTCCGCCTCTCCTCCCGGGCCTCCCGCTGGTACTCTTTCACTAATCTCTGGCAGGACAGTGCGGTGGCCAGGGGAGTCTCTTTGGGGCGCAGCGGCTGCTGCAGTCGCCCGCTCTCAATGGGCGCTGCGTCCCAGTTCACTCCTGGTGATCTTGCTCCCAGGAGGCTTACAGGGGGACTTGGAAGGGGGCCCACTAAGTGTTCGGGGGCCTCCCCACCCCAGGCGCCTTCTTCGGGGGTCTCCGGTAGGCCTCCGGTGCCCCACTGGGCGTCACCAGGGCTGGCGGGGGAAGCTAGTGGGACGGTGGCAGGACCGGGCGGTGGTGCTTGATAGGGCCGTGGGTCCGGACAGGTCGGGGTTTTAAACTGCTCACCCGGGCGCTGCTCGGCGACCTCCATCCTGCGGCCCACATTCTCCGGCTCCCTCGGGCTTTCTCTCCGCCGGTCCGCTTCCAGCATGGTGCTCAGCCTTCGGGCCAGGATCCTCATCTCCTCCTTCAGCAGGTCCAGCTCAGGATCCATGTTCCCGGTCCCTGTTGTGCACCTCTGCAGCCTCTCTGCCATGCCGCTTGTCTGGTGACCGTCTCCTTCCACTCTGCTCGGGTGCTCGACCACGCCACTCAGCTGCACCCTTTCCCTTTTCGGAGGCGGGGCCGGAGGCTGCACTAGCATCTGGCGCCAGACTGGCGCCCAGCCCATCACGGCCGGCACCGCTCCGCTTGCGATGAGGTACATTTTAGCTCTTGTCTGGTCTGGCATCTAGACTCTTGCTGCCAACCGGCCAGCTTTTCTAGTCGCCATATCTTCTTCTTCCACCGCTCTCCATGGCGGGCACTCCTTCGCGCTCTCCTTCTTGGATAAGGGGGCGGGGCTTCTCTTCGCGCCCTTTCTTCTGGCACGCCCCCCCCTTCTTCCCGCTCTCAGTAGCGCTAATGGCGGCAGTTTTTCTTTCACAGTAAAACACAGGCTATTTCACGATTCTTCAAGGCACACAGTACCCGGTGGGACCGGGCACAAAATCCTGTTCGTGACGCGAAAATTTGACTCGCCCACCCCAGGGCTATGGGACACCCGGTGCCAGGCCGGACTAGTCCGGTGGTTGTCAGTGGTGGCGGGGACCGACTCCGTGGCCCTGGTGGGTGTCAGTTAAATATGGCTGATGAATTAAAGTTTGTGTTCGTGACGCCACCTGTGGTATGCGGCTATTAAGCCGCCACTGCTGTGTAAGGCCTCCGGGGTGATGAAGTGGCAGCAATGGTGGTACTGCTCCCCACAGGTGGAGCGGTGCCCCGGGGCACAGTTGGTGCTTGTGAGTGTCTATGCAGATGAAATAACAGAGGCAACACCAAGGGTGCAGTTTCAAGTTCTTTACTCATAATTCTTGTCAAGGCCGGCAGGAACCCTTGGACTGCTGGGACCACTGTCAGGGACCTCCGACATTTCTGGGTGATTTTTGGAGCAAAACCCGGTACCCTTCTCTTAAGTGTCTCTGTCTTCAGCTGTCTCCTTAAACCTTGCCTTTGGAGAATAAACCTGGCTCGGCCTCCACAACAGCCTCCAGGCTGGGGGGTCACCTGTCGGCTGATTACCCCTTTTCTAGAAGTTCTGCTGTGGGCTGTGGCCCGGGGAGCTTACAACATTCCCTGGGCCTCGGTTTTTACTGTTTGGAGATGATTTTGCGCTCCTCCGGTTTCTAGGGACCGTCCCCTGTTGCAGCTTGATCCCTCCACCGATGTTCCTGTGGAACAGGCCACCGCAGCTCTACAGCTACCCGTGGCCCTGAGACCCCTTCTGTTCTCTGCTTGGTGTCACCTGGACCCTCTGAGTCCCAGGATCTTCACCAGGAAGCGTCTCTTTCTTCTTTTCAGCTCCTGACTGACTTGGAGCTTTCTTTCCTTTCACTTCTCCTCCTTGCCTGCCTCCTGCAGACCTCCTCCTCCTTCCCCACACTCTCTCTATCTGCCCACACTAGACTTTCCTTTCTGTGTCTGCTCTCATGTGGCTCCTCCCACGTCCCCAGTTGCTCTGATCTACCCTATAGGAGCAGGGATGGGTCTTACGGCCCCTCCCAGCATGCAGCATGGGAGGGTTTCTGCCACAATCCCTGGTCCCAGCGTGTTCCTAGCAATGGGTGTAGTGTGGATTTACCAGGGGACCGGTGTTCACTCCCTTCCTCACCCAGAATGGGGCATCACACCGCTGGATGGGGTGCAATGACCTGTGGCGACGGAAGCCTCAGGGGCGCCACACATGCTTTTAAAGGGAACCTGTCACCAGGTTTGGGGCCTATAAGCTGCGGCCACCACCAGTGAGCTCTTATATACAGCATTCTAACATGCTGTATATAAGAGCCCAGGCCGCTGTGTAGAACATAAAAATGACTTTATAATACTCACCTAAGGGGTCGGTGCAGTGCAGATCGGTTGGACGGGTGTCTCTGTACTCGGGTACCACCGCCTCCTGTTTCGGCCATCTTTGTCCTCCTTCTTCTGAAGCCTGGGTGCATGACGCATCCTACGTCATCCACAATAGCCGGCATTGAGGTCTTGCGCAGGCGCACTACAATACTTTGATCTGCCCTGCTCAGGGCAGATTAGTGCGCCTGCGCAAGGCCTCAGTGCCAGGTAGTGTGGATGATGTAGGACTTGTCATGCACCCAGGCTTTAGAAGAAGGAGGACAAAGATGGCCGAAAGAGAAGGTACCGGAGAACGGAGACACCCGTCCGACCGATCTGCACCGCACCGACCCCTTAGGCGAGTGGTAGGTAATATAAAGTGATTTTTATGTTCTACACAGCGGCCTGGGCTCTTTTATATGCAGCATGTTAGAATGCTGTATATAAGAACCTACTGGTGGTGGCTGCAGCTTATAGGCCCCAAATTTGGAGACAGATTCCCTTTAAATAATTTTATTATGTGTTTTTACTGTCCTTTTGGATTTAATAAAGATTGTTATATTTATATCTAGCATTTTCATTTTCTGGTGTGGGCATCCATTATGTGTGGGTTTTTTTCTTCTTCTGTTTTGGTCATATTGTGATCATGCAGCGGTTTTATTGATTTTGTCTGGGTGTGCACCCCTTTTTTGTATATACAGTAGAACCTCGGTTTATGAGTAACTTGGTGTGCGAGTATTTCGCTATACGAGCAAAGCTTGCTGTAAATTTGTAACGCAGTTTACGAGCAAGGTTTGCTATTCGAGCAAATACTCACCGGACACACTTCCGGTTCTATACTTTAACCACGCTCTGACCCGCTCTTGCAGTCCGCACAAACATGCACAAACACGCGCGCACACACACACACACACACACACACACACACACACACACACATATTATGCTCACCTTACCTTCCATTCCATCGCCGGTCTCATGAATCTTGTAGTTTGCCGATATAGGATGTGTATCGGGTAACCATCGTGACGATGGAGAAACTTCCGCTGTCAGCCGCTTCTCAAAGGCAGCGCGCTGACCAATCAGAGGCAAGTGGCTCCTTGCCTTTGACGTCAGCACTCTGGCAGCGGAAGATCCGGCATCGATCGCAATGGTTACCCGATACACAGCCTGTACCCGCGGAACTGCAAGAACCAGGAGGCCGGCGATGGAATGGAAGGTAAGGTGAGAATAATATGTGTTTGTTTGTGTGTGTGTGTGGAATGGCACAATAGGGGACCAGGATGAGACATTTCACAAGTTGTGGAAGGAATTATCTGCAATGCAATGATTTCCTATGGGAAATATTGCTTTGCTGAACGAGTAATTTGGTTTAAAAGCACACTCCCAGAACAGATTGTTCTCGTAAACCAAGGTTCCACTGTATATTATTTCTGTACTGTGACATCACTGTGTGTATTATCCCTGGGGATTTGTGGTGTGAACCCACAGGTCTTGGTGCAGTGGGCTTTGCTCAGTAACAGGATGGTGGTTATATTCAGACTCAATGTGGTGATATTTGGTCATGGTGTGGCAGCATTATTTTGCAATCTATAATAGTATTATGCGGTGCTCAGCGAGCGTCAGGCCCTGCGGTGCTCAGCGAGCGTCAGGCCCTGCGGTGCTCAGCGAACGTCAGGTCCTGCGGCGCTCTGTGAGCGTCAGGCCCTGTGGTGCTCTGCGAGCGTCAGGTGCTGCGGTGCTCTGCGAGCGTCAGGCGCTGTTGTGCTCTACGAGTGTCAGGCGCTGTGTTGCTCTGCGAGTGTCAGGCGCTGGGGTGCTCTACGAGTGTCAGGCGCTGTGTTGCTCTGCGAGTGTCAGGCGCTGGGGTGCTCTGCGAGTGTCAGGCGCT
Source organism: Anomaloglossus baeobatrachus (assembly GCF_048569485.1). NCBI lineage: Eukaryota > Metazoa > Chordata > Amphibia > Anura > Aromobatidae > Anomaloglossus > Anomaloglossus baeobatrachus. Next base: position 154,837,915 of record NC_134359.1, read on the forward strand.
GTGGTGCTCTGCGAGTGTCAGGCCCTGCGGTGCTTTGCGAGTGTCAGGCGCTGTGCTGCTCTGCGAGTGTCAGGCGCTGTGGTGCTCTGCGAGTGTCAGGCGCTGTGGTGCTCTGCGAGTGTCAGGCGATGCGGTGCTCTGCGAGTTTCAGGCTCTGCGGTGCTCTGCGAGTGTCAGGCCCTGCGGTGCTCTGCGAGTGTCAGGCGCTGTGGTGCTCTGCGAGTGTCAGGTACTGCGGTGCTCTGCGAGCGCCAGGCCCTGCGGTGCTCTGCAAGCGTCAGGCGGTGCTGTGCTCTACGAGTGTCAGGCGCTGTGTTGCTCTGCGAGTGTCAGGCGCTGAGGTGCTCTACGAGTGTCAGGCGCTGTGTTTCTCTGCGAGTGTCAGGCGCTGGGGTGCTCTGCGAGTGTCAGGCGCTGTGGTGCTCTGCGAGTGTCAGGCCCTGCGGTGCTCTGCGAGTGTCAGGCCCTGCGGTGCTCTGCGAGTGTCAGGCGCTGTGGTGCTCTGCGAGTGTCAGGCGCTGTGGTGCTCTGCGAGTGTCAGGCGCTGTGGTGCTCTGCGAGTGTCAGGCGCTGTGGTGCTCTGCGAGTGTCAGGCGCTGTGGTGCTCTGCGAGTGTCAGGCGCTGTGGTGCTCTGAGAGTGTCAGGCGCTGTGGTGCTCTGAGAGTGTCAGGCGCTGTGGTGCTCTGCGAGTGTCAGGCGCTGTGGTGCTCTGAGAGTGTTAGGCGCTGTGGTGCTCTGAGAGTGTTAGGCGCTGTGGTGCTCTGCGAGTGTTAGGCCCTGCGGTGCTCTGCGAGTGTCAGGCGCTGTGGTGCTCTGCGAGTGTCAGGCGCTGCGGTGCTCTGCGAGTGTCAGGCGCTGCGGTGCTCTGCGAGTGTCAGGCGCTGCGGTGCTCTGTGAGTGTCAGGCGCTGCGGTGCTCTGCGAGTGTCAGGCGCTACGGTGCTCTGCGAGTGTCAGGCTCTGCGGTGCTCTGCGAGTGTCAGGCGCTGCGGTGCTCTGCGAGTGTCAGGCGCTGTGGTGCTCTGCGAGTGTCAGGCGCTGTGGTGCTCTGCGAGTGTCGGGCGCTGTGGTGCTCTGCGAGTGTCAGGCGCTGTGGTGCTCTGCGAGTGTCAGGCGCTGTGGTGCTCTGCGAGTGTCAGGCGCTGTGGTGCTCTGAGTGTGTCAGGCGCTGTGGTGCTCTGCGAGTGTCAGGCGCTGTGGTGCTCTGAGAGTGTCAGGCGCTGTGGTGCTCTGCGAGTGTCAGGCGCTGTGGTGCTCTGAGAGTGTTAGGCGCTGTGGTGCTCTGAGAGTGTCAGGCGCTGTGGTGCTCTGCGAGTGTCAGGCGCTGTGGTGCTCTGAGAGTGTTAGGCGCTGTGGTGCTCTGAGAGTGTTAGGCGCTGTGGTGCTCTGCGAGTGTTAGGCCCTGCGGTGCTCTGCGAGTGTCAGGCGCTGTGGTGCTCTGCGAGTGTCAGGCGCTGCGGTGCTCTGCGAGTGTCAGGCGCTGCGGTGCTCTGCGAGTGTCAGGCGCTGCGGTGCTCTGTGAGTGTCAGGCGCTGCGGTGCTCTGCGAGTGTCAGGTGCTACGGTGCTCTGCGAGTGTCAGGCGCTGTGGTGCTCTGCGAGTGTCAGGCGCTGTGGTGCTCTGCGAGTGTCAGGCGCTGTGGTGCTCTGAGTGTGTCAGGCGCTGTGGTGCTCTGCGAGTGTCAGGCGCTGTGGTGCTCTGAGAGTGTCAGGCGCTGTGGTGCTCTGCGAGTGTCAGGCGCTGTGGTGCTCTGAGAGTGTTAGGCGCTGTGGTGCTCTGCGAGTGTCAGGCGCTGTGGTGCTCTGCGAGTGTCAGGCGCTGTGGTGCTCTGCGAGTGTCAGGCGCTGTGGTGCTCTGAGTGTGTCAGGCGCTGTGGTGCTCTGCGAGTGTCAGGCGCTGTGGTGCTCTGAGAGTGTCAGGCGCTGTGGTGCTCTGCGAGTGTCAGGCGCTGTGGTGCTCTGAGAGTGTCAGGCGCTGTGGTGCTCTGAGAGTGTCAGGCGCTGTGGTGCTCTGCGAGTGTCAGGCGCTGTGGTGCTCTGAGAGTGTTAGGCGCTGTGGTGCTCTGAGAGTGTTAGGCGCTGTGGTGCTCTGCGAGTGTTAGGCCCTGCGGTGCTCTGCGAGTGTCAGGCGCTGTGGTGCTCTGCGAGTGTCAGGCGCTGCGGTGCTCTGCGAGTGTCAGGCGCTGCGGTGCTCTGCGAGTGTCAGGCGCTGCGGTGCTCTGTGAGTGTCAGGCGCTGCGGTGCTCTGCGAGTGTCAGGCGCTACGGTGCTCTGCGAGTGTCAGGCTCTGCGGTGCTCTGCGAGTGTCAGGCGCTGCGGTGCTCTGCGAGTGTCAGGCGCTGTGGTGCTCTGCGAGTGTCAGGCGCTGTGGTGCTCTGCGAGTGTCGGGCGCTGTGGTGCTCTGCGAGTGTCAGGCGCTGTGGTGCTCTGCGAGTGTCAGGCGCTGTGGTGCTCTGCGAGTGTCAGGCGCTGTGGTGCTCTGAGTGTGTCAGGCGCTGTGGTGCTCTGCGAGTGTGAGGCGCTGTGGTGCTCTGAGAGTGTCAGGCGCTGTGGTGCTCTGCGAGTGTCAGGCGCTGTGGTGCTCTGAGAGTGTTAGGCGCTGTGGTGCTCTGCGAGTGTTAGGCCCTGCGGTGCTGTGCGAGTGTCAGGCGCTGTGGTGCTCTGCGAGTGTCAGGCGCTGTGGTGCTCTGCGAGTGTCAGGCGCTGTGGTGCTCTGCGAGTGTCAGGCGCTGTGGTGCTCTGCGAGTGTCAGGCGCTGTGGTGCTCTGCGAGTGTCAGGCGCTGTGGTGCTCTGCGAGTGTCAGGCGCTGTGGTGCTCTGCGAGTGTCAGGCGCTGTGGTGCTCTGAGAGTGTCAGGCGCTGTGGTGCTCTGAGAGTGTCAGGCGCTGTGGTGCTCTGCGAGTGTCAGGCGCTGTGGTGCTCTGAGAGTGTCAGGCGCTGTGGTGCTCTGCGAGTGTCAGGCGCTGTGGTGCTCTGAGAGTGTCAGGCGCTGTGGTGCTCTGCGAGTGTCAGGCGCTGTGGTGCTCTGCGAGTGTCAGGCGCTGTGGTGCTCTGAGAGTGTCAGGCGCTGCGGTGCTCTGCGAGTGTCAGGCGCTGTGGTGCTCTGCGAGTGTCAGGCGCTGTGGTGCTCTGCGAGTGTCAGGCGCTGTGGTGCTCTGCGAGTGTCAGGCGCTGTGGTGCTCTGAGAGTGTCAGGCGCTGTGGTGCTCTGAGAGTGTCAGGCGCTGTGGTGCTCTGCGAGTGTCGGGCGCTGTGGTGCTCTGCGAGTGTCAGGCGCTGTGGTGCTCTGCGAGTGTTAGGCCCTGCGGTGCTCTGCGAGTGTCAGGCGCTGTGGTGCTCTGCGAGTGTCAGGCGCTGTGGTGCTCTATGAGCATCAGGCGTCACACACAGTCACAAAACAGGAGGACAGGCACACAGCACGGCCTAGACTGGTGCTCTGCAGATGGAGCCGCGCCCAGTAATAGTCTATTTACTGGACTGGTAGATGTGTAGCCTGGCTAGAATAAAGATTAATTCATAATGTGTATATATGCCCCCAATAACTTGTCTGCCCCCCCCCCCACTGGCCCCTAGTAACTTGTATGTTCCCCCCAGCAACGTATATGCTGTTTATTATGTTAATATTTTATTGTATTTTTTTAATGGGGGCCCCCATTCAGACTTTTGCTATGGGGCCCCATGATTTCTATGTACGCCCCTGCACCTAGCCCCAGCTTCCACTCTACACTTGAACTACAAAACTTATCTGCTTGTTTTCCCGCCCCGGGCTGTCTAGACCCCGGGGTGGGCCTGTCCAACCGCCTGGTCCCGCGCATTGGTATGCCTATCTTTCCCTAAGGGGGGGTGACTAGAGTTTCATGTCGGCTGTGTGTTACCTAGGTGAGGGAAGGTGTTATGCGGGGGCCTATTTGTGACTACCTGGTTTTGCCAGGGCGTCACACTATAGTAGCCCCACATTAGCCCTCAAACTGTAAACTTTATATATAGTCCTGGGCTCAGGTTTCCAGGGCCGCCTGTTTCCAGGTCTGGTTGTTAGGAATTACATCTCTATTCCATGAGATGACCTCCCTTGGCTTTGGTTTCTGCTATAGGAATAGCCTGCAGGGAAAGTTCAAAGTTTTTACGGTGCTTTATACAATGGAGATGTCACACTTAAATTCTAATATTATATTTTCCTTTATAGGAAGGTGCCCACGTTACCATATTGTACTGACAGGAATAGGGAAAAATGATATTATATTTTCCTTTATAGGAAGGTGCCCACGTTACCATATTGTACTGACAGGAATAGGGAAAAATGATTCCTAGTAAACTAAAAAAACTGGTTAAATCTGTAACAAATCCTGCTTTCCCAGTATTTCTTTAATTAATATAAAGGTATGTTTCTGTTTTTATGATAAACAAAACCTTTTTTATTCAACAGGGTCCAATAGGCTTGAGTGGTGCTCCAGGGTTTCCTGGTGTCCCTGGTATGAAGGTAAGGAACATTTGTAGAATATTTGTCTTCAGTTCTTGCTAATGGATGGATTAACATATAATTGTTTTGAAGATTGTTTCATTCATTAGTTTCAATGAAACGTTTACTTGTTGGTACTTTTACTTCTACTGAAGAGGTACTGTATGCAGAATACTGTGCAGTATGTGAGGAATATTAATAATGTAAAGGGGAACCTCCCTAATATGTGACACATGGCCACATGTAATATTTCAGAATATAATATAGCTGACGTCAACTTACGTGGCAAAATCAGGCATTTGTCAGAGATGTGAGTAGCTTGTCCACAGGGGTCTTAATGTGAATAGGGGAGGACAGCTGTATCTAATCTGAGCTTCCATGTAGTGACGGCCATGTTCCCATTGTATTACATCTACTGGCACAGGAATCGGTTACTATTGTGTATAGATAAGCAGAGAATTTATGTCTGCAGGTGCTATGAAGTCCCTATGACGGAGACAGCTGGAACTGAAAATCTTACAGTTGGCAAAATCCTGTGTTGTATTTGCCACAAGATAATAAACCGCAGACTGCATAATACAATAAAAGTTTTCATTCCTCTTAATAGCGTGTAATCAGTTACTTTCTCAAGCATGCTTGGCTTTATAAATTTCCCCAAAGCATTTTAAAGAATTTTAATGAAAATTGTTTGGCACAGTAATTGGGAACACTAAGAAATGCCCTAAGGAGGCTTCTATTTGTTTCAAGGGAAGATGTCTATGTGAACTGTTGAACTAATTTTCAGGAATTAGAAATATGCTGGATTTATCTAGAATTTATTATATAGCAAGTTTAATGTAGAAATGCAAACCATTCATAAACTGTACATGTTTGTGATATATTGTGTAATGCTAGGTACCAGGAAGTACCAAGCGCACAGTGAAAGGGAAGGCTAACCCTCTGTCTAGAATTGAAGGAACTGAAAAATATCACCAGCACCAGTACAAAGGAAGGAGGGCAGTATTTTAACACCAAGGGAATACTGATAATCAAGAGCTGGGTGGAAGTTGAGCTCCTGCCGGGTCCAAAAGGGGGAGCAATGAATCCAGCAGGAAAGCTAACTATAGCAATGAATACTGACAGCAGGAACCTTGCGTATTCTGCACAGCCAGATGCTGTGACCTTCTATGGCCAGAAATCACATCACTGTCTGTCACCCGTGACACACCCATGACATATTGGGATAGATAGTGCATCCTTCACAATGGTCCATGAGCAGTAGCTAAGGGAACAAGCGCAGTAGGGTATTATCCGAACAACACTATTGTTGTATAGCGGTTTCACTCACCTGTTATGGTTGTGTAGAACACAACACTGAAAAGACCTAAAGCGGGCTTTACATACTGCGACATCGCTAGCAATTGCCCCCGTCGTACGGCCGATATGTGGTGATCGCTGCCGTAGCAAACATTGTCACACGCACATACTTGCTCTGCGACGTTGCTGTGTTGCCGCACGACCCGCCCCCTTAGAAAAGAGGCGGTTTGTCCCTATATGTGTGGCCGTTACCTTGGATACCAAAGCTACTATAATGGGGTAAGTGACATAGCTTTTCAGAAGAATTATACTATATTTATAATTGAAGGTATTTACTAATATTATTATTAATACACCTACTACATATTGGGATAGGATCTTGGAGATGGGAATAACCATTTAAGCAGTGAATAACAAGTATCACAATTTTATCAATGATACTTCAAACTATTATTTGTCTGTTGGTAGTATAAAATCTGATATTGAGCAATGCTGCTCTATCACTCCACAGGACAATATTAGATTCTGCATTCTTGGCTTTTTGACTTACTGAAGCAATAAATGCTGTATGGTTATAATCACATTCATGAACTCGAATCCTTCCCATCTATACTCTATTAGGAGGATTAGCAGGGAACAACGTTGTATCTTTTGATGCAAATGGAAAAGTGTTCCAATTATGATCCCATGATGAAGTCAGACTTGAAGGTTTATTTTTACTATCCCATAACTTTATGGTACATCGCTAAGATTAATACTTAAATTGAGCTATGGCTATATACATAGTTGTGAAGTGAAAAGTTACCATAAAATGACAGCTCCATTGGATTCTGTACATTGATTGTGTATTGTGAGCAGCACTATAATGCTCCAGATGCACACCATAGCACAGTATTAAGAGATACTTTTGCTCCAGATAGTTCTTGGGTGGGGTCTTTTTTTCTTTGCTTTTGTGTCTAATTATACTAATAAAACAGTAGTTTATTATAATTTATGTTTTTTGTGGTAATGATTTGAGTCATTTTGTTAATGCTGTAATGTAACAAACAAACGTTAATATAATGATGTAACAAGCAAATTTTCTGAAAGTTTGAAGGGTCCCTGTCCACTACTTACACACAAGCATATAGCCATGACAGCATTGTATAATTTCAATGGTATGTCTTAATCTCTTCAACTTTCCATTAAAATAGGGTGAGGCTGGCCCAACTGGTGCACGTGGTCCTGAAGGTCCTCAAGGTCCAAGAGGTGAAACTGGTTCCCAAGGACACGCTGGGTCACAAGGTATCCAGGTATGTTGGTGTTTATGGGAATTTGGAAGTGAAAGTGTACCAGAATATAAAAAATATATATTGAGTATTGACTACTCGTGTCTTTACTTTTGTCACTTGTTATGTTTTGTCACATTTTAGTGCTAGGAAGTTAGAGTTTCAATACATTTTAGTCATACTCTTTTATTGTGCAGAACAATGTCAAATAAATCAATGGCAGATTAGAAAATGTACTTATATTATCTCCACATCTCTTTTGATAATACATTTTCTTCTTTTTTGTAAGTACATGTTTACGACCAAATGCAATAATACAATGAACATTACTATGTAGTTTAGTTTTTGATAATATTAATGTGTCTTACATTTTGCTTTTAGGGTACAGCAGGGACTGATGGAACTGGTGGAGCTAAAGGGCCAACTGTAAGTGGAATGTAACCAGTAATGGACATTTTCCTTGATTTATGTAAATTTTGTGACATATATTCTATTTTCTCTGCCAGGGAGGTCCTGGTATTGCAGGTCCACCTGGACTTATAGGACCGCCTGGGTCTCCTGGACCTCAAGGAAGTACTGGGGCACCTGGTATCAGAGGCTCAGCAGTAAATATCATATGTTATTCTAAACTGTATTAATCAAATTTTCATTTTGTGTGGACCAAAAATTGCTCATCTCTATTCATAATCATGATGATAAAGTGATTACTTAAAATTTGAAATTTTGCTTGCTTGAAATATCAACATACAGTATGGTTCTTTTTGAAAACCACAGTCATTTTCCTTATAGGTTGTTATTCAAAGTATAAAGCTGGCTCAGGAGCTGAGTCTTCTTCATACCAGACAGACGATGACCACTGTAGCGAAACCGTTTAAATGCTATCATCAATTTCTGACAGCAGCAGTTAGATGACACCATGCTGGTTCTTTTATTGGCTCCCCTGACATGATTGAGGAGAACCTTTGAGCTACTATTGCAGACGGCGGCATGGTGAAGGCCCCCATGGCTGCCAACTTGGTGCTTGGTGCTCCAACAATACTGGGGTGTTGTAATACCTTCTATAAGCAATCGCAGGTTCAGTCCCCTAAGTGCAGTAAAAATGTAAGCAAAAATAAAAAAAGTTTTAAGTACATAAAGGTTTAAATCACCCTGCTATTTTCTTCCTTCAAAAATAAAAAAATGTAAAAAAATGTTTACAATAAATATATTTGGCACTGTTGTGTCTGAAAAAGTTTGCTCTATTAAAATATTTAAAATTTTAAGAAAAGAAAAAAAAAATCAAAACACCAGAATTGTGTTTATTGGGTTCCGCACTTCCCCAAAAAATGCAATTAAAAACAAAGGAAATGTATACTCTAATATGGTATAAATAAAAGCAGCGCAAACCACAAAAAACAAAGCCAACATAACATACCTCCATCAACTCAGAAATTTAGAAGATATGGGTCTCAGAAAATGGTGACACAAATTGTTTCTTTTATAATTTCTGATTTTTTTTTCACCACTAAAATAATAAACAACGGAATGTTTGTATTGTAAGGCTATGTGCGCACGTTGCGTTTTTTACCGCGTTTTTGCGGTGCGTTTTCTTTGCTCAAAACTGCATGACTTTGCTTCCCCAGCAAAGTCATGACTTTTTATTTTTGCTGTCCGTACGCAGCTTTTTTTTTAGCTGTGTTTTTGAGGTAAAAAAAACCCCAACATGTCAATTCTTTTCTGCGTTTTACTGCGTTTTTCCACCCAGGCAATGCATTGGAAAAATGCAGCAAAAAGCAGCCAAACACGCACCGAAACGCAGTAAAAATGCATGCGTTTCTACCAGTGCGTTTTTACAACGGATGCGTTTTTTGCGACCAAAAACACACAAAAACGCAGCGTCAAAAAAACGCAGCGTGCGCACATAGCCTAATGATCCAATTTTTCCTTTTTTTTATTTAGCTGAAGAATCATATTGCCAAGTTATTTTATTACAGAATGAACTCTGTAAAATTAAAACATAAAAAACAGATAGTGTTTATTTTCACAATTTCATTATACCTAGATATTTTTTTTACCATTTTCTAGTACATTACATGTTAAAATGAATGGTGCCATTTAAAGCTAAAACTTTTCCCACAAAAAACAAGCTCTCATTTGCTGTATTTCTGGAAAAAGTAAAATAGTTATGGCTCATGCAAAAAAGCAGAGGAAGCAGAGGAAAAAACAAAAGTGCAACCCCCCCAAAAAAAAAATTAAATTGGCATTACAGGGTTAAAATGACATTAAGGAGAATCTGTCAGCAGGTTTTTGCTATCTCATCTGAGAGCAGCATGGTGTAGTCAAAGAGACTCTTGGTTCAACAATGTATTGCTTAGTTTACTGTGTGCAGCGGTTCTGACACAATCAGAGTTTTTAGATTTAGTATGTAGCAAAGCTGAAACAGCTGTTCCCTCCCACACCAAGCTCTCAATATACAATGCCTATAGACAGTGAGCTGGTAATCACAGCAGGGCCCACAGGACAATATAGTCTGAGCAATGATAATGTCTTGCTGCTAAAATAATCATTGCAAGTAATGAACAGCTCATACCTTGATAAGAGCCACGTGACTGAAATCTGTGTGTTAACACCTACAACATACTCTCCTAATAATAAAAGGATGTCATGATATAAATCTGAATTGAATAGCTGTTTCTTCTATTAGATTATTTAACGTTACATTCTAAAAAGAAAAGAGCAATTTGTTAGTGGTTATGACCAAGCTTATGATCAACACAGAATTAAAAATGAAGGATTAAAATATAAAATGTTAACATTCCTATTAAAATATCTCCTCTGATGGATTGGTACTTAAGTAAATATGTCTAGGAATGTGAAACCCTGCTGCTATTTTTTTTCTACTTTTTACCTAATCAATAGATATTAGGCATATCTTGTGCTTAGAATTTGTGCATTTTTGCTATGATAAAATAGGAAGTTTTAGGAAAACACATTCTATTACCTTTCTCAGAAGATTTTGATTTTAGCAAGAGACTTATTTTATGAGACCTCACGTTATTTAATGCCTTTCGGTAAGATTTATCATTCCAGATTTGTCACTATATATATATCTATAATTGCCTTATTCTGTCTGTCTGTCTGTCTGTCTTGCTCCAAAATTGTGTCACCGTGACAGTGTCACCGTGACAGTGTCGTTAGAGTGACAACTGTCGGATTGGCCACTGGGCTCGGCCTGACCCCGCCCCCCCCCACGGATTGGCCGCTCACCTTGGCCTGGCCCCACGCCCCGCATGGATTAGCCGCTCGCCCCGGGTCCTCCGCACGCATCGCCCGCTCCAGCGTACACCGGCTCCCGGTACACATGTGCAGGGAGCCGGCATAAGCTGACACCTCGCCCGCTCGTCCCCGCTACACGTTGGCACACTCGGCCCTGCCCCCGGCAGACATAACCTTGCGATGCTGGGATCGTGACGGAGCCGGTGTACGCTGGTAACCATGATACACGTAACTATAGGAAGCGCTTCCCTTAGTTACCCGATGTGTATTATGGTTGCCAGCGTACACCGGCTCCCGGTACACATGTGCAGGGAGCCGGCATACGCTGACGCCTCGCCCGCTCAGTCCCGCCCTCGGCACACGTTGCCACGCTCGGACCCGCCCCCGGCGGCCCCAGCATGGGGGATGGAGCACGATGGGGGTGTGTTCAGAATGGAGGATGGAGCATGATGGGGGGTGTGCATCATGGGAGATGGAGCACGATGGGGTGAGTGCAGCATGGGAGATGGAGCACGATGGGGGGTGCGCAGCATGGGGGATGGAGCACAATGGGGGTTGCGCAGCATGGAGGATGGAGCACAATGGGGGGGTGCAGCATGGAGGATGGAGCACAATGGGGAGTGCGCAGCATGTCGGATGGAGCACAATGGGGGGTGCACAGCATGTCGAATGGAGCACGATGGGGCGTGCGCAGCATGGGGGATGGATCATGATAGGGGGTGCGCAGCATGGGGGTTGGAGTACAATAGGGGGTGCGCAGCATGGTGGATGGAGCATGATGGGGGGTGCGCAGCATGGGAGATGAAGCACGATGCATGTCGGATGGAGCACAATGGGGGGTGCACAGCATGTCGAATGGAGCACGATGGGGCGTGCACAGCATGGGGGATGGATCATGATAGGGGGTGCGCAGCATGGGGGTTGGAGTACAATAGGGGGTGCGCAGCATGGTGGATGAAGCACGATGGGGGGTACGCAGCATGGGGGATGGAGCACGATGGGGGGTGCGCAGCATGGGGGATGGAGCACGATGAGGGGTGCGCAGCATGGGGGATGGAGCACGATGAGGGGTGCCCAGCATGGGGGATGTAGCACGATGGGGGATGCGCAGCATGGGGGAAGGAGCACGATGGGGGGTGCGCAGCATGGGGGATGGAGCACGATGGGGGTGCACACCTCCCCCCAAAACACACACAGATCGCCACTTGCGCACCGCACAACACACCACACACACACTGGGAACCACAAACACCGCCCTACACAGACACCCACACACACACAGACAACGCTGCACACACAACACCCAACACACAAACACCGTGGCATAAATAAATATACGCACATACTGCGCAACACACACTGCACAAAACATGCCTCCCCCCAAAACACACACTTGCACTCCACACCCACACAAACTGCGCAACACACACAGCACCACACACACAACGCTGCAGACACACAGCGCTCCACAAACAACGCAACACACACAACGCAACACACAAACAACACCGCTCTCACACCCCCCCACACCCAGACAACACCCAGAACATTTACAGCACCCTACACAAACACTTGGTAACTACACACAACAACATATATATATATATATATAACAAAAATCATACATTAGCTACACAATACGTAAATTCTAGAATACCCAATGCGTTAGAATCGGGCCACCTTCTAGTATATATATATAATTGCCTTATTCTGTCTGTCTGTCTTGCTCCAAAATTGTGTCGTTACAGTGACAGTGTCCTTACAGTGACAATCGTCGGATTGGCCGCTGGGCTCGGCCTGGTCCCGCCCCCACACGGATTGGTCGCTCGGCCTGGCCCCGCCCCCCGCATGGATTGGCCGCTCAGCTAGGCCCTGCCACCCTCACGCATTGGACGCTCGCGCTGGCCCCGCCCCCCTTCCACGCATTGCTAGAACCCACACAGAGCCCCAACTCCCAGGTGACTGCTGCAGCCCCGGAAGCCCACACCGGCAGGACAAAGTGGGAAAAAAGGCCGAATGTGTTAAACCACTAGCTTACCCCGGCTCCCGGCACTAGTGTGCCAGAGCCGGCGTCGGCTGGTAACCATAGTACACATAGGTTAACTATAGAAACTAGCTTACCCTGGCACACGTCAGCACTGTCGCTTTTAATACTTACCTTTTCTCCATTTTGTCAGATCCGGCGCAATCCCGTGCACTGTGTACACTACAGTGGCCGCGCAACAACCTCCGATCACGTGTTGTCATGTGACCAGGAAGCTGCCAGTGTACTGTTCACAGTGTATGGGAGCGCGCCGGATGTGTGAAATCACTAGCTTACCCCGGCTCCCAGCACACGTGTGCCAGAGCCGGCGTAGGCTGGTAACCATAGTACACATCGGGTAACTATAGAAACCGCTTTCCTTAGTTACCTGATGTAACTAGCTTACCCCAGCTCCCAGCACACGTGTGCCAGAGACGGCGTAGGCTGGTAACCATAGTACACATCGGGTAACTATAGAAACCACTTTCCTTAGTTACCCGTTGTAACTAGCTTACCTCGGCTCACAGCACACGTGTGCCAGAGCCGGCGTAGGCTGGTAACCATAGTACACATCGGATAACTATAGAAACCGCTTTTCTTAGTTACCCGATGTAACTAGCTTACCCCGGCTCCCAGCACACATGTGCCAGAGCCGGCATAGGCTGGTAACCATAGTACACATCGGGTAACTATAGAAACCACTTTCCTTAGTTACCCGATGTAACTAGCTTACCCCGGCTCCCAGCACACGTGTGCCAGAGCCGGCGTAGGCTGGTAACCATACTAGACATCGGGTAACTATAGAAACCTCTTTCCCTAGCTACCCGATGTGTAACATGGTTACTAGCTTACCCCGGCTCCCAGCACACGTGTGCCGGAGCCGGCGTATGCTGGTAACCATGGTACACATCGGTTAACTATGGAAACCGCATTGCATAGTTACCCGAGCCACGCCCCCGCACGGATTAGCTGCTCGGCCTGGCCCCGCCCCCTGCACGCATTGGCCGTTCAGCCAGAACCCGCCCCCTGCATGAATTAAACGTTCGGCCTGGCACCGCCCCCCTCACGCATTGGACGCTCAACCTGGCCCCGCCCCCGCACGCATTCCCCGAAGACTCCCAGGTGACTGCTGCACCCCCGGAAGCCCACACCGACAAGCCAGCCTAGACATACCGTTGCGTTGCTGGGATCGTGTTGGAGCCAGCGTACGCTGGTAAACATGGTACACATTGGGTAACCATGGAAACCACTTTGCTTACTTACCCGATTGTGTAACATGGTTACCAGCGTGTGCCGGCTACCTGCCCATTAAGATCGTTGCTCTCCCGCTGTTAAACACGCTGATGCGTGCTGCACAGCAGGAGACCAACAAACAAAAAATGAACCAGCACTGTCGCTTTGAATAGTTACCCGATGTGTACCATGGTTACTAGCTTACCCCGACTCCCGCCCGGCACACGTGTGCCGGAGCTGGCGTACACTGTTAACCAGTGTACACATTAGGTAACCCATCCAATCCATTTATTACATTATTATTCAATCTGCTAACCTACATACACATTCTAGACTACCCGATACGTTAGAATCGGGCGACCTTCTAGTTTATATATATATACACAGTTAAGTCCAGAAATATTTGGACAGTGACACAAGTTTTGTTATTTTAGCTGTTTACAAAAACATGTTCAGAAATACAATTATATATATAATATGGGCTGAAAGTGCACACTCCCAGCTGAAATATGAGAGTTTTCACATCCAAATCGGAGAAAGGGTTTAGGAATCATAGCTCTGTAATGCATAGCCTCCTCTTTTTCAAGGGACCAAAAGTAATTGGACAAGGGACTCTAAGGGCTGCAATTAACTCTGAAGGCGTCTCCCTCGTTAACCTGTAATCAATGAAGTAGTTAAAAGGTCTGGGGTTGATTACAGGTGTGTGGTTTTGCATTTGGAAGCTGTTGCTGTGACCAGACAACATGCGGTCTAAGGAACTCTCAATTGAGGTGAAGCAGAACATCCTGAGGCTGAAAAAAAAGAAAAAATCCATCAGAGAGATAGCAGACATGCTTGGAGTAGCAAAATCAACAGTCGGGTACATTCTGAGAAAAAAGGAATTGACTGGTGAGCTTGGGAACTCAAAAAGGCCTGGGCGTCCACGGATGACAACAGTGGTGGATGATCGCCGCATACTTTCTTTGGTGAAGAAGAACCCGTTCACAACATCAACTGAAGTCCAGAACACTCTCAGTGAAGTAGGTGTATCTGTCTCTAAGTCAACAGTAAAGAGAAGACTCCATGAAAGTAAATACAAAGGGTTCACATCTAGATGCAAACCATTCATCAATTCCAAAAATAGACAGGCCAGAGTTAAATTTGCTGAAAAACACCTCATGAAGCCAGCTCAGTTCTGGAAAAGTATTCTATGGACAGACGAGACAAAGATCAACCTGTACCAGAATGATGGGAAGAAAAAAGTTTGGAGAAGAAAGGGAACGGCACATGATCCAAGGCACACCACATCCTCTGTAAAACATGGTGGAGGCAACGTGATGGCATGGGCATGCATGGCTTTCAATGGCACTGGGTCACTTGTGTTTATTGATGACATAACAGCAGACAAGAGTAGCTGGAGGAATTCTGAAGTGTACCGGGATATACTTTCAGCCCAGATTCAGCCAAATGCCGCAAAGTTGATCGGACGGCGCTTCATAGTACAGATGGACAATGACCCCAAGCATACGGCCAAAGCTACCCAGGAGTTCATGAGTGCAAAAAAGTGGAACATTCTGCAATGGCCAAGTAAATCACCAGATCTTAATCCAATTGAGCATGCATTTCACTTGCTGAAATCCAGACTTAAGACGGAAAGATCCACAAACAAGCAAGACCTGAAGGCTGCGGCTGTAAAGGCCTGGCAAAGCATTAAGAAGGAGGAAACCCAGCGTTTGGTGATGTCCATGGGTTCCAGACTTAAGGCAGTGATTGCCTCCAAAGGATTCACAACAAAATATTGAAAATAAAAATATTTTGTTTGGGTTTGGTTTATTTGTCCAATTACTTTTGACCTCCTAAAATGTGGAGTGTTTGTAAAGAAATGTGTACAATTCCTACAATTTCTATCAGATATTTTTGTTCAAACCTTCAAATTAAACGTTACAATCTGCACTTGAATTCTGTTGTAGAGATTTCATTTCAAATCCAATGTGGTGGCATGCAGAGCCCAACTCGCGAAAATTGTGTCACTGTCCAAATATTTCTGGACCTAACTGTATATATATATATATATATATATATATATATTTGTCAGGACATATAGAATAAAGTAGGTGGTAGAGATGAGCAGATCCCTTCACGTAACCCTGGTACATGGCTTCATGGCTATGGGCAGAAGCTACACAAAGTTTCCAAGTTTGCTGGTTCCCCAAAGCGATGTTTGACAGCTTGAAATGATGTTATGCACAGTAAATGACGCAGCATTATTGAGTGTACCTGGAATCCCGGGGAGTAAGAAAATGTGCGTATCTCCTGTCCACAGCCAGGGGGCACTGACTTGGTATAGGGCTGCTCAAAGCGATTAACCTACCTGTAGGAAACAGCCTTATAATTCACTGAATTTCTCATAATAGCTAATACTGAATGCTAAATTTAAAGAGTAACCATCGATTTAATTTAGATTTCATAAATCAATAGTACACATGAAAATATGGAACTTATGAATGTATTTGCTTCTACCTCCATCACGAATGATCTTTAATTGTCACAATTCTCAATTCACGGTAAAATCCATATTCAGTAAAGACAGGTTTTTACATCACGGAGACAGGAGACTGCAGTTGTTATTAATAGATATCTATGTAGAGAGGAAGATGTGCGTGTGTAGGTGGGAGCTAGAAGTAGAGCGCCCTTCCTGTCTTGGTCTACATAGAATCTTAGAAGTAGCAGCTGCCATTTCCAATCTCCGGGATATACTAATCTGTCTTCACTGAATACAGATTTTACCTGAGAATTGAGAATTTTGTGAATGAACGGTCAGTCGTGTTGGAGAAAGAAAAACATTTGTCTGATAAGAAAGTTGTTTTTTTTTTTCATGTGTACTATTGATTTATTAAATAAAAATTAAAACAACGGTTACTCTTTAATATAAATGATAAACATTTGTCTTACACTATTTCATTTCACTCCTCTAAGCCTAGCTATACCCTGCTTGTGAACCTATGATCCCATTTTAAATATAATGCAGTTTTACAAGCATGATAAATAGGTCTAAAAAGAAAACCTCCAATTGTACCAATGCGCCAAAAAGTAAGGCAAACTCCAGTTGTACCAAAATGCTGCAAAAAGTTGAAGAGGGCTACGGAAAGTAATCTGATTAAGCTATATTAAAGTCTTCCCATCTTCAACTGTGTGTATTGTGTGTTGAATGGGAGGTTTCTAACATGAGTATCTGTACATTTCGGCTCAAGAATAAGCTCCTGCCTGTTTATAGAATAGTTCTAATACAGAACACTCATCATAATACACTGCAATGTACCTGTGCATGAATGAGGTTCCACACTCTGTATATACGCATGTGTTTTACCCCTTTTATATCTGCTCAAAATAGGAGAAAGCAAATGATGCGCCCACGGTGTCTTGGGGGGAGGGTTACCCATCACCGGGCCGGTTTGGGGATGTCACAGCAGCCTGGCCTGGTTCCGTGACTCCATTGGTGTCAATAAAAGATGGGGATGGGGACGATGGGAGTTGTAGTTATTCGTGATGCCACCTATGGTGTGCGGTCAGGTATTAGCCGCCACTGCGGGAGGTCTTCTCCAGGGCGGATAATAACGCAGCTCAGATGATATAGCTCTCCACAGGCAGAGCTTAGGCCCCAGGGAGGATGTGGGGAGTAGTAGTCCACTCTAATGAAGGAGCACGGGGCGCGGGAAGGATTAGACGACACAACAGTTGCAGTTTAAGTTCTTTACTCACTGAGATGTCACCGCCTTTGGACTGACGAACTCCGCTGTCATTAGTTCTTATCCTGGATAGTTCGGAGGTCAGAACCGGTGTTTCTTTCAGTGAGTCCTTGTTCCCTGTGCCGTGTTGTGTGAGTCCCTGCTGCTTGAAGCTACGCTGGGACCCGAGTCCTGGGAATGGTTTCTTTCCCAGCCCGTATAGCAGGCAGCGCGAGTCCGTAGATGGGGCCACCCTATGGTCACAACCCCTTGCTCTATATGCTGCTGTGCCCCGGGCACTGTGTGTGGGTCAGAAGACTTGAAATCCTCTGCCCGGTGGATTCTGCTGGTGGGACCTGTCAGTCCTAAAAGAGCTATGGTGCAGCTCTCCCCACAGCGACCATGTCCTCCTGCATCTCACTTGTTTCCTGGTTGCTGACTAACTGATTGTGTATGTGTGTGTGTGTGTGTGTGACGCCTTCCTCCCTTGTCAAACTCCTCCCCCTTGTGTTCCTGAACTAGTGAACAGTGGGTCCACTACATTAGTGATGGCCACCCTCCAATGTCTCTACTCCAGCCCAGTCCCAGTGAGAATGCATCTAACTGTGTGTTGTGGTGGTTTGTGGTTGTTTACCGGAGAAGACCCCCTCCTTACCCGGGATGGTGATGGTCACAAGCAAAGCTAGGAAAGTAGCCATGTGAGTAAATCATGTGACCACTGATACTTTCCTTCCTATGGATGTGGGACTGCTATCATTGGCTTGAAGGTGTCTCATAGGAAAGTGAAGTAGAGAACATCCCAGGCGCACTTACTGATATAACACCATACTGTGTGATATAATAATATTACTATGAAGAAATCATGTTAACAATCATTTTTGTAATACTGTGTACATTAATGTTAAAAATATGTTTGTGCAATAAAACACTTTATAATAAGTTTTTATTACTCAAAGGGTGATCCAGGTGTCCCTGGTTTTAAAGGTGAAGCTGGACCCAAAGGGGAACCTGTGAGTATTTGTAGGAATTTATATCTATTAATTTTCTTTTTTTATACTTCTGTAACTTTGTATATGAGGTATGCTGAGGCAAAAACTTCAATGTATCAAAGAAGAAGTAATTACAGAAAACTAAAGACCAGTTTGTGTTTAAACAGGGTCCACATGGTCCACAAGGTGCAACGGGTCCACAAGGTGAAGAGGGTAAAAGAGGTCCCCGTGGAGACCCTGGATCAATAGGTCCTCTAGGATCAGTTGGAGAAAGGGTAATTCTTTTATCTTTTTTTCTTTTTTTCTTAAATAGAATTAATTAAATTGTTCAAATTAAAATTAAAAGAATCTCCTAGGTAAGACTTTCATTGATTGCTATCAGAAATCAATGACTAATGCTATAGAAATTCAAATTTGTAAAATTAGTACAAATTTTTTTTTGCCCATTACATTTGGTTTGATGGCTCATGACAGTCCTACATAAATTAGGAAAAAATACTTTCCTTGGTTGCAGAGTTCTGAAACCCTCTTTCCCTCTTTTCTAACAGTGATGTTTTACATTTTGTACTACCTATAGCTTTGTCACAATACACTACAGTATGAATTGATAATATAAGGTACAGTTTCAATATGAAAGCACTAAATGTAATAGGCTATATAGTATATTATGTTCACAATATCTAATTATTCATTTTAACATATATCATTTTTTCTTTTTACCTCTAGGGTGCCCCTGGTAATCGTGGGTTTCCTGGATCAGATGGGCTTCCTGGACCCAAGGTAATAATATTAGTTTTGATTATTTCTTTACCTTATGTGCTCATCGGTACAAAATAAGCTGTGCCTTTAGTAGATATAGTAGTCAACAATTACAATCAATATAACATTATTTACACAACAGAGCCATAAAATGCCCTAATCATACTTTGATATAGTCTTGTATGGCAAGAGTATAGAACATGAAAATATTAAATGTGTATATATTTCCCATTATAGATATTTATTTTTAATTATGCAGTTATTTTATTAGTTCTACTTCTTTATTCTAAAACATTAACACACACATTTACAGGGTGCTCAAGGAGAACGAGGAATAGCAGGAGTTTCAGGACCTAAAGGCGCTACAGGGGACCCTGGTCGTCTAGGAGAACCTGGTCTTCCTGGTGCTAGAGTAAGTAAGACTAATCTGTGCGTACTAGTCTTTGTAATATTTTCTGATTTACATTCTATTTAAAATTGTCTATTTTTATTCATATGACTTGTTTAAATATTGTAAGGCAAAGTACACCCTGGTAGTTTAGGAACATAGGAGAGATTCATAATACATGGTTATTGCCTCTTAACATCAAAGGGTAATATTTCTCTTTGTGGAGAGAGAGAAAGAGAGAAAGGTTACCTCTTGGATCCCACTCATAAGCCTCTCAAGCAGCCATAACAGATCTCATGCTTTGCACTGAAGAGGAGCAGTACCCTGAAACACTGTGTGTACTTGTTTCGCTTTTATCCTTTGTCATATGACAAGGTTTGTTAAAGGGTCCATATTGACTTTTAGGATTGCTAATTCCAATGGGTGGCATTAAAGTTCAAGTCCTCTTCCTCTCTAAGGATGCAATTTGCATATTTAATGCCCCTTAAGAAACACGGTAGAATACAGTAAATTACCTGCTTAGTTTATACTGTCAAATTCTTACATGATATAAGAATAAGGTGCTTATGACAAGCGCCTAGCGCAAGAAGGCGGTTGTTAACTTTTTCATCTTTAGACAACTACTTTCTCATTTTAAAAATCTCTGAACAGTATGCAGTTTGTACCTGAGAAAGCATCCAAAGAAAAAAACTAATTCCCAACACCAACTAGCAGTGGCGTAACTAGAATCTGATGGGTTCTGTTGCAAAATTTGTACCTTTGGCCCCCCATATGTTGGTCAGATATATGGTCTCTTGTAGCATTCTAAATCCAATAAAGACATGTGTTTCCTCCCCCCTGCATCATGCACTTATGTTCTCCATCCTGAACTAATGTCCCTCATCCTGTTAAATGTCCATTTCCTGTTAGATACGTCCCCCATCCTGGTATATGTCCCCTATCCTGGTAAAAATGTCCCCATCCTGATATATATCCCCCATCCTAGTAAATATGTTCCCCATCCTGGGCCCCTTCCTTGTAAATTTGTCCCCCATCATGGTATATATGCCCCTCATCCAGGTCTATCTGTGTGCCATCCTGAGCCCCTTCATTGTAAATATGTCTCCCATCCAGGTATATATGTCCCCATCCTGGCACCTATCCTGGTATATATGTCCCCCATCCTGATATATATGACTCCTATCACTCCTATCATGGGCCTCTTCCTGCTAAATATATCTCTCATCTTGGTATAAATCCCCATCTTGGTATATATGTCCTTAACCTGGGCCCCTTCCTAATATACTTATCCCCCTGCTGGACCCCTTCCTGGTAAATATAGTTCCTGTTCTGCCTCTAAAGCATGATAAAAAAACAAAAAACATTCTACACAAATTCCTAGGCTCCCATGTTGCTCGATGTCCTCATATGTAGCCGGCGCTCAGTGGCCAGCAGGTGACATCAGTGTGCCTATTATGGCGACATATGAAGTCACTGGCATGCACCCCCAGTCACGGTAGTGCTAACGTGAGCTGCCGACATATATTTCAGTGCAGGGACCTGATGGATCTCTATGCAGCAATGTATTTCAGGAGGATGTGCATCCGAGAATGCACATCCAGCTGAAGTAGGCACTGAGGTCGGCGGGTCTCTGTACTGCCCCCGTGCCAGCAGTCTGGCTGCTAAGATCCGGATCTGCGGTGGCTCGAGGGGTCTCTGGACCCGGGGGTCGTGTGGCCACTTGAATAAAAGGGGGGGTTAGGAAGTTATTTACAGGGGATGGTGTGGAAAGTTCATGATGCCACCCGTGGTGTGTGGTAAGGTGGAGTACCACCGCTGCAATTGGGAGTACCCGGAGGCGATGGTGTTTAACCCCTCCATAGGTAGGGGGGATGCCCCAGGACTCGGTGAAGTTGAAGGTGATGGGGGTATGCTGTTGGGACGGTAAAGGGTCACTTGCGTACTCATTCAGTCCAATAACGCTGATACCGACAACTGTAGTAAACCAAAGTTCTGGACACCACTGCCGCTTAGAGCGAGCACGCCTGGGTCCCGTGCCCGTTGGTGTTACCTGTTAGTCTGTGACCTTTGCCTTGGCACCTTGTCTTCTTATTGGTCCCTTTAGTGTAGAACTAATCGGGTCCTGCTCCCCAGTGTGGCTAACTGGGTGAGCTTGCACTCAGGGTTCACGCTTGGGATTTTCTGGACCGTATGTGTGGAAAGTCTTATTCCCCTCGTTGTGCTAGTACCCTCATTTTGGAGCGGGTGGAGAACGGATCTTGAAGGCTCCGTCCTTGTCGGGTAAATTGTCAGGATGCCTGAAGCTTCTCCCTGACCTAGGGTCCATGTACCCCATCGTGCCCTGGCCCCTGCCCGGTGATGGCACAAGGCCACTGGCTGTCCTCGTCGACAGTCTGTGCCCCTTGTCACGATCCCCTGTGACCGGGGTCCAGCTCCTACCAGTACCAGACCAACGTCTGCCACCTATTAGTTCCAAGGAGCCCAGCTCCTGACCTTCTCTCACTTTCACCTCCAACACTCCACTGTTCTGCTCCTGATACTCCTGACTTACCCTTCAACCAACCCCCCCAAGTGGGCGACCCTATTCCACTCAGGCCATTGACTGGTGTGTCTGGTGGGTGTGGTGCAGAGTGTTCCTAGGATTTTGATTAGCTTGTTCTTGGCAACATCAAAGGTTAGGGATCCTTAACCAAGGAGGAGGTGGATATTGTACGGAAGGGCAGATTGCACAATACCCTGTGATGACTTGATAGGCCAGGGCGTTACACCTCCTCCACCCCTGGGCCCAGTCGCGGTTGCAGCCTCTGTGACCACGATTGTTACACCCTGCCAACTAGTAAAAGGGTCAGGTGGGTATGAAAAGTATCCTTCTCAATTTGCAACATATTGCAGAATAGATTGAATTCCTTTTCTTTTTTAAGTTTATTTCCACCTTTTACGATACTCTTACAAACCCCATACAGTACTTAAAGGGTTTGTTCACTACTTAGACAACTTCTTCACAATCTGATTGTGTGCGCCCATTAAAATAAAAACACATACTCACCTTCGGTGTCCACACTGTTTCAGTGGTGTGGGCACTTGCTCTTCCAGGGCTCATGTGACGTTGTTACATCACACAAGCTCTGTGCCCAATCAGCAGTGTCTTAACTGTCCCTGCCTTCAAATGTATCAGACATCAATAGGAAGTGAGTGGCCATCCAAAGCTCTTACTTCTTCCTGATGTTTAGTTCATATGAAGGTGAGGACAGTTAAGGCAGTGCGGATAGGGCACAGGGCTCGTGTGATGTAACAATGTGACATGGGCCCTGAAAGAGTGAGTGCCAACACCACTGGAATGGCAGTGCACCGCAGGTGAGTACTGTATAAGTGGTTTCATTTTAACCAGGGAGTAAACACTCAGATTGAGGAGGAGATGTCAGAGTAGCAGACAACCCCTTCAATGGAGTTTTCCACCTTAACTTTTCTTTAATTTCCTGAATTTTTTTTAAACCTCCTCTTTCACTGGATAGGCTTGGATAGGCTTGTGACCAACACAATATGAGTACTTTCCGCTATAAAACCCTGCAGAAAAATGCAATTTACTAACCTAATTACTAATATGATGCTATATATTTGCAATTTTTGTTTTGCGCTTTTTCTCTGCTTTATAAAGATGTGCAGTCCCATGTTAACTCAATGTTGCACGTAGCACATATTGCTTTGAAACATCACATCTTATTTTCCACTGATCACTGAACTATCCAGGGATTTGCTTTGTAATGAAAAACATGTATTATTTTGGAAGTGCTGTTCATGCAATATATCTCCTCAGGGAGGTATGAGAAGATTAGTAATGTATCTTCCTTCTGTTCTAGGGTCTGACTGGAAATCCTGGAGTCACAGGTCCAGAAGGCAAACCAGGCCCAGTGGTAATGCATATTATATTATATTTTTTACTTATATATATTTAAGGAGGAAAATTGCAAAGAACTTTTGTCAACTAATGTTTAAGAGGTGCTGCCCAGGCATGTTTTCTTGCCCAATCTGACCGAGCACTCCGAAGGAACAGTCTGACACTCATTGAGCATCATCGCTTTTATCTGAATTGAAATATTGCAATTCTAGATACGGAAGCAAACCTCAACAAGTGTTGAAATGTATTATCTTATAAACGTATAGATATTTAAGATTATATTTTTAATTAATTAGTTATTTGTAGAGAGAATTACAATCAATTTTTGTTGACTAAGACTTAAAAGGGGTTGCCCAGGCATACTCTTTCAGCAGTGCAGTCTGGATGGTACAGCTAGTGCATCACCAGTCCAACATCCATTAAGCATCATGGTTGAGTCTTAATCTAAGTAATGGCAACTGAATAACTCAGTAGGCCTAATCACAAACTTTTAAAATAATTATGATATCCATTTAAAAATAGAAATTTGGTCCAGAATTTTTTTTCCTGTTATTTAAAATTTCACATTTAATTCAAATGTTTACGAAGTTCGTGGAGTTGATACTGAATCACACAAGGAGAAATAACACAGTTTTCCATGCGTTTCGACATTCAGCCTTAGTTCATTTTTATCATTTTGGTGGTGTAATTGCTACATGATATAATCAGTAAATATACTGTATATATTACTTACTAATATTAAAAGAGATGTAAGCAGAAACATATTAAAACAAACATATAACTATAAAATAAAAATGGAATAGAAATGTTGGTTCTAGGTCTTTCCATAATTTTTCTGTAAATCAAATATTCGTTTTAGTTTAGCAATTTTTCATGCTTTTTTCGGTACATTATTTTTTGCTAATGTTTTTCATTCTATTTTCCTTTGTCTTGCAGGGAGCTTCTGGAGAAGATGGCCGCACTGGTCCACCTGGTCCAATCGGAATACGTGGTGAAACTGGAACTATGGGGCCTGCAGGTCCAAAAGGCAACAGTGTATGGATTTTAACTGTTTTTCTTAATTTAAAACCTTTAAATTTTTTTTTATTTGCATTATAACTTAAAAAAAATTATTCAACAGGGAGATCCTGGAAAGCCCGGAGAGCAAGGCAGTGCAGGTGCAAATGGACAAAGAGTATGTTACTATCTCATTTATTTCCAAATTATTCCTTAGTCACCAAATGTATATTTCTAAAAATGTTACAATTTTTTTTATTTTAACCAGGGAGCCCCAGGAAAAGATGGCGAAGTTGGTCCTTCTGGTCCTGCTGGCCCACCAGTAAGCAGAACAAAACAATCTATATTATGGTTTATGCATATGAAAAGATAGCAGGGTTTTTTTAAAAAAACCCAAAACATCTTTTATTAATTTAGGGCCCTGCTGGCGAAAGAGGTGAACAAGGACCCCCTGGCCCTACTGGATTTCAGGTATTTTTAATAATTCTATTTTACATTATGGGTAATCGGATGTAGATTGCCTGTAGTGACTTAAAGGGGTTGTCCAGCTTAAGAAGAATAGTCTGCAGTCACTCTATAGCCGACGTCACATTTAACAACTTACCAGCGATCCCGAAAATGATGCGCCCTGATAAGGATCGCTGGTAAGTCACTGGGAGGTCGCTGGTGAGATGTCACACAGTCAGATCTTACCAATGACGCAGTAACGATCAGCGACCTGTATAACGATCTCGGCAGGCGATGGGACTGTGTTAGGAGGTCGTTGGTAGGCGTCAAACACAGTGATGCGTCCTGCCCAGCAGGACATAGCCTTTGAAGAAAATGGTCCCAACCATTCAGCAATGACTAGCAATCTCACAGCAGGGGCCTGGTCGCTGGTAGGTGTCACACATAACGAGATCGCTGCTGCGTCACAGAAACGGTGGCGCAACAACGATCTCGTTAGCGATCTCGTTGTGTGTGACGGGGCCTTATGTGACCAGAGACTGCTGAATTGTGTAATGTGCACACTGTCACAATTCCCCTGTATTCTCATGCAAGTAGGAGGTCACACACAGACTGGACTCTTGTCTGCTTCTCAATGTCCACCCAACCACAAGGGGCATTACAGAGAAATAATAACAACACGGTCACAATTCAGTGGTCTGCAGTTACATAAAGTGACTCCAGACTTTTCGACTCAGACTGGACAACCGTTTTAAACTGCACATAGCATATGGTTTCCATTTCAATCATGTAATTGCACATTTAATTCTCACATTTCTAAGTACATTAATATGGTTGTTGATTTATTTTTTTACACCCAATCAATAACAGTATTATTTAACTAAGCCATAGCTAACCTATATTAAAACCCTGTCTTATTCATGAATCCTCGCCATGTCATTCAAAACATTAAATTGTCAAAATCTGGCTTGTAGTTGACCTGACAGGCAGTGAAATACTTTTTTTCAATTCTAAATATTAAGCCCTATATACAATACCTTCCAGGTGTCATGAAGTTGCCCAATCAGTATCGTACAGAAGCGTTATAGGGACAAAGTGTGATTGGGCAGCTGCATTGATTTATAAGATGTACACATGGATAGGCTAATAGTTAGTGGGTGCACCAACAGGTAACCAATCAGTGACAAAGGAGTTCTAATTGGACTATGCATTGGACCTAGCCCATTTCTCAGGTCTTCCCCAAACTCATATTTTACAATAATCTGGAACTTTGAAAATAAGTACTGTTATATTTAGTGTACTGTAACAATTATTGTTCGAGAAACAACATGGTACTCTTTGTTTTAGTAGTTTGCATATTTGACCACTATTCAAAGTTCTATCAATAATAATTTTTAGTAATAACAGACACTTGTTGAGTTACTGTATTAAGTAATGTGACATAAAGATGAATGAAGAACAACATTTTAAAGCCTCTCTACACATATTATATTATTGCCATTCAAAGCCATTGAAAAACCTATTTTGTTGGGACCTGAAAACACTAAATGTGATTTTTAGAGGGGAAAAGGGAAAGGGCATGTTAAATTTCATTGTACACTGCTTTTATTCTGTAGAAGATAAGCCAGGTGCAGAATATACGCATGCACGGCTGAGCATGTAGATGGTATATGGTAGAGTCAGGAGAGATCATTTTAAGTTCATTTATCTATTCAATGGTCTAGAAAAAAAATAAAATCACAATAAAAAATAGCATATCATAATGTGTGTTCTATACTTTACAGGGTTTACCAGGACCACCCGGGCCTCCTGGAGAAACAGGAAAGCCAGGAGATGAAGTAAGTCATTACTTGTCCATACAATATGATTGCAAAATGAAAACTTCCAATATCCAATATGTGCAAAACATTTACTCTGATGACAGCTTTACAATCCCTGGCATTCTTTCAAGCTGCTTCATCAGGTAGTCACCTGGAATGTGGTCTGTTTGAACCATAGCACACACAGTCCGTCCTCGGTAATGGCTGTCCAACAGTCTTGAAGGAGTTCCCAGAGGAGTTGAGCATCCTCCACCTTCATTTCGTGATCTCCTTATTTGTTATATAGACCTTACTTCGCTTGGAGTTGTTTTTTGGGTCAGAAAAAGCCAAATGAAATGGCACGTCATTGCAGAATGCTGTTAGCTATACTGTGTAAGTGTGCCTTGAAGTTTGAATAAAACATCAACATTCTTGACAGCAAAGCACCTCCACACCATCTCACCCTTCCCTCAATGTCGGCAATACATGTGTAGAAGCCATAGGCTCAGGTTTTTGCATCTCACAAAGAAATGGCATTTGGTGCCAAAATTTGCAATTTTTGACTCCTATATAGTTACATTGGTTGCAAATAGACCTAGGTCCATCTAGACTCCTTAGTCCACAGAACAGATTTCCATTGATCTAATCTCCAATCCCTATATTGCTTCGCCCAAACAAGTCTCTTTTCTCTTACGGCCTTCAATACTGGTTTCTTTGAAGTAATTTGACCAAAAAGGCCTGCTTCTTGCAGTCTATTTTTGTAAGCTCATGTTGAGATGTGTTTTCTACATGATACATCATTTATGAGGGCTGTTATCTGAGGTGCTGTTAATTTCTGATTTCTGAGTTTGGTAACTGATGAACTTATTATTTGGAGCAGAGGTAAATGTTGGTTTCCTTTCCTTCATTAGCATAAACTTCATGACTGCACTTGAGGATTCCTTCAGGGTTATAACATCTATTCAGATTAACTGACCTTCACATGTTAAAGTAATGTCGGACTATGATTTCCACTTAGCTGAGTGGTTATTGCCATATTCTAAGTTTATAAAATGGTTGTGGAATACAGCTCAGCATATCCTGTTTTTTTTCTCATGTTTCTTTACTTTTTGTTTCCGTATGTGTTCTTTTGTGGTTTAGCTGCTTTCAGTTTGAATCTACAATGTGCACAATGCAGTAAAATCAAACAAAACCATTGCATGAAGAAGTGTGTCCAAAATTCTGGCTCGTAAATATATATCTATATCTATACAGTATACAGTGCCTACAAGTAGTATTCAACCCCCTGCAGATTTAGCAGGTTTGATAAGATGCAAATAAGTTAGAGCCTGCAAACTTCAAACAAGAGCAGGATTTATTAACAGATGCATAAATCTTACAAACCAACAAGTTATGTTGCTCAGTTAAATTTTAATACATTTTCAACATAAAAGTGTGGGTCAATTATTTTTCAACCCCTAGGTTTAATATTTTGTGGAATAACCCTTGTTTGCAATTACAGCTAATAATCGTCTTTTATAAGACCTGATCAGGCCGGCACAGGTCTCTGGAGTTATCTTGGCCCACTCCTCCATGCAGATCTTCTCCAAGTTATCTAGGTTCTTTGGGTGTCTCATGTGGACTTTAATCTTGAGCTCCTTCTACAAGTTTTTAATTGGGTTAAGGTCAGGAGACTGACTAGGCCACTGCAACACCTTGATTTTTTCCCTCTTGAACCAGGCCTTGGTTTTCTTGCCTGTGTGCTTTGGGTCTTGTTGGAAGATGAAATGACGACCCATCTTAAGATCCTTGATGGTGGAGCGGAGGTTCTTGGCCAAAATCTCCAGGTAGGCTGTGCTATCCATCTTCCCATGGATGCGGACCAGATGGCCAGGCCCCTTGGCTGAGAAACAGACCCACAGCATGATGCTGCCACCACCATGCTTGACTGTAGGGATGGTATTCTTGGGGTCGTATGCAGTGCCATCCAGTCTCCAAACGTCACGTGTGTGGTTGGCACCAAAGATCTCGATCTTGGTCTCATCAGACCAGAGAACCTTGAACCAGTCTGTCTCAGAGTCCTCCAAGTGATCATGAGCAAACTGTAGACGAGCCTTGACATGACGCTTTGAAAGTAAAGGTACCTTACGGGCTCGTCTGGAACGGAGACCATTGCGGTGGAGTACGTTACTTATGGTATTGACTGAAACCAATATCCCCACTGCCATGAGATCTTCCCGGAGCTCCTTCCGTGTTGTCCTTGGGTTAGCCTTGACTCTTCGGACAAGCCTGGCCTCGGCACGGGTGGAAACTTTCAAAGGCTGTCCAGGCCGTGGAAGGCTAACAGTAGTTCCATAAGCCTTCCACTTCCGGATGATGCTCCCAACAGTGGAGACAGGTAGGCCCAACTCCTTGGAAAGGGTTTTGTACCCCTTGCCAGCCTTGTGACCCTCCACGATCTTGTCTCTGATGGCCTTGGAATGCTCCTTTGTCTTTCCCATGTTGACCATGTATGAGTGCTGTTCAAAAGTTTGGGGAGGGTCTTAATTAGTCAGAAAAGGCTGGAAAAAGAGATAATTAATCCAAACATGTGAAGCTCATTGTTCTTTGTGCCTGAAATACTTCTTAATACTTTAGGGGAACCAAACAGAATTCTGGTGGTTTGAGGGGTTGATTAATAAATGACCCTCTGAATAAACTTTTCTTAATTTAAAAAATAAAAAAAAAGAAATAACATTCTTTTTTGCTGTAATGCATTTCAAACTTCCAGGCTGATCTACAGTCCAAATGTCACAATGCCAAGTTAATTCCGAATGTGCAAACCTGCTAAATCTGCAGGGGGTTTAATACTACTTGTAGGCACTGTATATATATATATATATATATATATATATATATATATATATATATATATATGTGTATATATATATATATATATATATATATCTATATATATATATATATGTGTGTATATATATATATATATATATATATATATTTGAATACATATAATTGTGTATATACTATATATATATATATATATATATATATATATAATATATATTGTGTATATAGATATATATATACACCAGTCAGAGGTTTGTTTCTATTTCTCCCTTTCTCTGTATGTGTGTGTGTATATACTGTATACGTGCCGCCCCCGTGCCAGCCGACGCTGCTCAGATCTGAACCTTCAGGGGTGGTCGCTCGAGGGTCTTCGGACCCGGAGTCTCGTGGACACGCCGAATAAAATGGGGGGACGTAGATGTACGGGCTAGGCTGTAATAGGTTCGTGATGCCACCCACGGTGTGTGGTTAGGTGGGACACCACCGCTGCTGTTACAGGGCACTCGGGGGAAGATGTCTGTGCCTAACCCCGATGGCGGAGTGGAGCCGGCCGCTGGAGTGGCAGCGCCTGCGGATGGGGCAGATGACGGAAATGTGGCGGCTCTCGCTCCGGTTGCAGGAGCGGGGGGAGCCGTGGCCCCGGTGGTCACTCAGGTAATGCTGATCTCCTTGCCATATGTGCCCGGTGCTGCCTGGCTACCCCAGTATGACGGGAAGGCCGATTCCCTGCAGATGTTCAGAAAGAAAATTTGTACTATCCTTGATTTTTATGCCATGACTGGCAAGCAGCGTGCATCAGTGGTACTCGGGCAGCTGACCGGCGCCGCTGAGCAGGAATGGAGACCTGGGCAGATGCCGACCGGGTCTCGGTAACCGCCATTTTCGACAAACTGCAAGTCGCTTTTGAGACCCATACTGAAGCGGAGCTGCGGATGCAGTTTTATAATTGCCGACAGCGCCCGCAGGACAGCATCCGAGACTACGCCCTGAGGCTGCAGACGACCCTACGCACCCTGAAGCAGGTGGACACTATTAATGAGGCTGAGAGCAACAAAATGCTGGTGGAACAGTTCCTGCAAGGACTGGGGTCCGACGAAGATCGTAAACAACTACCGCTGTGGTCTCTGGAACACGCGGACTTGAGCTTTGCGGTTCTGAAAGAAAGAGCCATTAAAGTGCTGAAGACGGTCGATGCCAGTACCGCTGACCTGCCACCCTGGCCGGCTGATACTGCTTCCGTCTCGGTGGCGCCCCCCTTGTTGGCCTTGCCAGCTCCTGCAGCAGCAGCCGGGACCCCGAAGGACCTGTCATCGCAAGTACAACACCTGAGTAATGACGTCGCCAGGATCCTCGCCGCCTTACAGCTACCACCGAAAGCCAAGCCAGCGGAGAAGATACAGCTCGCCGACAGCCCGGAGGACGTCCCGTGGATGCAGCGGAGGAGGAACAACGACAGCCAGTATGGACCACCCGTTTGCTACAAGTGTAACAAAACTGGTCACTACTCTCGCCGGTGCCCTTTAAATGAGCAACCCCTGAGGCCAAGGGCCAATCCTCAGGAATAGACCCTCAAGGCCCAGCCGACTGGCGTGATTGATACGTTGGAGGCCGCCCCATCATCTCCCTTGCTGTGGACGATATCCCAACATACGCCCTTCTCGACACCGGTTCGCAGGTAACAACTATGCCTTATGTACTGTACAAGCAATACTGGTCTGATTGCGAGCTCATCCCCCCGGACCCCAGTTTGACCATCATTGCAGCTAACGGACCCAGGTGGGGTTTAAGGAGGTAACCTTGAAGGTGGGGTTGGTAGAGCTGAAACATCAAGGGCTAATCGTGGTGTAAAATGACCCTAGTGACCGTACCCCAAAAATGGTCCTAGGGACCAACGTGATCGAGAACTGCATGGGGGAAGTGCTGCACCTATTGCAACAACTGTCCATCACAGCAGGAGGGGGGCAGCAGAGGGCTTTACAACGTGAAATCCAGGCCCTACTGCAGCGGCAGCAAGTGAACATGTCAGGTGGAGAGATTGGTGGTGTGTGAGTGATGGATGTGGCGCCTCTAGTGGTGCCTCCACGGAGCGAGATGATGATCTGGTGTAGAGTGGCAGTGGGACCCCATGGACAGGATTACCCGGCAGTGGTGGATACTCTGCCTTCCGAGCATTGGCCCACAGTAATGGCAGCCAGAGGGGTGATTGATGTCAAGAAAGGACGGGTGCCCGTGAGAGTGATAAACTGCGGAGAGGAAGAGGTCAGGCTACCCCGCTATGCTACCATTGCTAAGTTATTCACTGTAGATGCAGATGCCATCCACGCAGCAACCTCCACTATGACCGCATCCCAACCAGGCAGTGATACCCCATCCAGACAGTTAGAAGAGTGGTGCCAGGAGTTACATGTAGGCACCGAATCCACACCCACACTTCACAAGGAAGGGGTGTACAGGGTAGTGCAAGAGTATGAGCAGGTATTTAGCAAACACCCGTTATATTTTGGGAGGATTAAGGGAAATCCTGTTCGTGACGCCAAGTTTCGGGGTGTGCCGCCCCCGTGCCAGCAGCCAACGCTGCTCGGATCCGGACCTTCAGGGGTGGTGGCTCGAGGGTCTCCGGACCCGGGGGGTCTCGCGGACACGCCGAATAAAATGGGGGGGACATAGATGTATGGGCTAGGCCGTAATAGGTTTGTGACGCCACACACGGTGTGTGGTTAGGTAGGACACCACCGCTGTTGTTACGGGGGGCACCCGAGGGAGATATTGTGCAGAAAGTTGTTAACCCCTCCGTGGGCAGGGATAGTGGCCCCGGGACCCGATGGCTCTGGTGCAGGGGAGATGACAACCGCAGGGGGTAAAACACACAAGTTTCTGGTAAACTAAGGTGGTGGTGGCCGGTGCCGTGGCCGGTTGCTTTCGGGATCCCCCACCCGGCTGGTGGTCTCTATCCTTTTCCTGCACTGTTTAAGTAGAAAAGACTTCCCAGTTTGAAACGTAGGAGTCCGCTCCCGGCTGGATGTGGCCTAAGGAGCCATGCCCACAGACTCTGGCCCATGTGATCTATGGGCCCTGGCGGTGACCTCTTATTCCTAATCGGTGGGCTGTTGTCTTCTATGAGGGACTTTGGATGGGACAGGACCTCTAGTCCTGGCCTCAATCGGTTAATAAACCAGTTCCACTTGTTTCTGGCTCCTGGCTTCAGGGTCCGAGTACCCCCCTTTGTGCTACGGTTTCCGGGTTGGTTCCCCATGTCGGTACCGGCAGGCTACAACCATGGCTCGGTCCACCTCGGATCCACCAAGCCGTCTTCCCGTCTCTTGCTGACGGAGACCACCGTCTGCCTCCTAGCCAAGGCACCAGGGCTCCTACCCTGGTACCTGTCAGTCAACTTCAGGCCTGACACACAGGCCTGACCTCCACTCCACACTCCTCTGTCCTTGAACTCCAAGACTGATCTGAACTGATCTGCTGCTTTTCCCGCTAAACCCCTGGGTGGGCGTGCTCCAACCACCTGGTCACGCCCACTGGTGTGTCTATCTTTCCCTAAGGGGGGTAACTAGGGCTTAATGGTTGGCTGTGTGTTTCCTAGTGGGGGAAGGTGTTATGCAGGGGCCTAGTTGTGACTACTTGGCTTTGCCATATATATATATATATATATATATATATATATATATATATATATATATATATATATATATAAAATTACAAAGCTTCTCCTATATTTTGCAATGTTGAACATGGATGGCATACAAGTGTCATCTTTGTTCTGTACATGCTTCAACCATGCTACCAGTAATAAATGGACATATTTCCTTGTGGATCACACGGACACATGTGGTTTATATGGACGCACGGTCCGTGTGAAAACACGGAGGTGTACAGATCCCCATAGATTTTTATGAGAATCCATGTGAACGTGTCTGCAGTACACGTGAAAACAGATGCCACTTATACCGGAAACACGGACGTATGAAGGGGCCCAACATGCAGGAAAACAAGAAAGAAGTTCCAAATACGGTGAAGATGTGCAAAAAACAGAATTCTGCAATTGTTTTTTGGGTTTTCTCTCTGCGGCACTCCTTGGGCAGAAAAAATGACCTAGTAATATTATTTTGTACAATTATAGTGATATTAAACTTGTATATATTTTTTTAATTCCGTAAAAAATGTTGTTACTTGTGTCACCATTTTCTGATACCCGTAATGCTTTAATTATTTGGCCAATGCAGTTGAGTGTGTGTTTTTTTGCACCCTTAGATGATGTGTTTATTGATATAATTTTGGGGTAGATATGATGTTCTATTTATTACTTATTGCACTTTTGCGCATTTCTGGTATTTTGATTTTTTTTCTTGTTTTGCAAATTTGATTGAATTAATTAATTATATATTTTGATAGACCAGATGTTTTTGAACGTGGAGATGCCATATGTTTTTTGTTTTTTTTTCATTATTTTTAATAGGGAAAACAGTGATGTTTTATATATATATATATATATATATTTTTTAACTTTTTTGTTAGTTTTCTTTTCACCTGAGAGAGTCCAATTGCTTATACTACATATTGTAATATTATGGTGTTCAGTATATAGTAAAAATTATGGTTTCCTATAAACGCTAGCCACAGGCTGGTCTTCAGAGGAGCACCATATTGGCAAACACAGTAAACATCAGCAAATCCCTGACAATGATGGCAACCCTTTAGTTGCTTTGTGATCATGCCATGGGAGGTGTGATAGGCACTTGTAATGTTTTCCTCCTGGGATGTGCTCTGTAAATGCCACTGTCAGAGACTGACAAGTGCATTTATGGTGTTAGCAGCAGTGGATGGAGTTCATCTCAACACTTGCTATTAGAGGCAGATGATGGCTGAACAGCGCAGACATCATCTGTTCAAATTCATCAGTTTTCAATTTCATCTTGCGCTTTCCTACTCTGGCACTGTGATTGACAGCCAAGACCTTCTTGAAGCTGCCTGGGACAATCTACTATTTTGTAACATGAATATAGCATACATATATCTAGACTTCCCATTGGTGAACTTGGTTCTTGTAGCTGATGGTGTTACAAAGTGTATTGCGCAATAGAAGTGCTGCTGGAAGACAAGCTGGAGACTGCAACTGCTACTGAGCATGAGCAAGATTCCAGCATCTGGAACAGGGAGTTGGAGGCTGAGATACACTTGAATGAATAAAATCTGGCAATGTATAGCTGAATAAAATGCTGAGTGCTCAGAAAGGATTATAATAATGTCATTTTGTGATGTATTTAAATGCCCAATAATTTTATCATCCTAATATCTCCTGAGAGTTAGGTGATATACAATTTTTCATGATGTATTTAGATTTTATTGTTAAATCTGGAGACAGAAAATCTTTAATGCAAAAACTTAAACAAATTCTAAACCTGTGGCACAACACAGTATGTACAGAATTATTTATAGAAATGTTTAGTATGAATTTTTTATCTTACATAGGGAGTACCTGGAGATTCTGGAGCTGCAGGTCCACTCGGTCCAAGGGTAAGAAATTTAAGAAACATATGTACAGACAGTTAAGTGTTGAGTTTTTTATGTTGCAAATAAGGTAAACCTTTCCTTTTAATAGGGAGAACGTGGTAATCCTGGTGAAAGAGGAGAACCTGGGGCTTCAGGACTACCTGGTGAAAAGGGTATGGCTGGTGGCCATGGACCTGATGGACCAAAGGTGACTTAGCCTTGTTTAACTTGATATTTCATAGTAAATTACCTTAAAAAGATGTTAAAAAAATAAATATAGTAAAATCTCATACTATTATCTTATCATATATTTACTTGTTGCACTACTGTTCTATCTATTGCATTTACCATTTTTAATACATATTTTTTAAGCTGTTCATGTATGAATTTCACATTTCTATTTCCAAAATACTGCACTAGGTTATATTATTTGCCTATTCTGTTCTTTTGCCAAATACTTATTTAATATTACATTATTACCATAGGGAAGTCCTGGCCCATCCGGCACTGTTGGTGATACAGGACCTCCAGGTCTACAAGGTATGCCAGGAGAAAGAGGCATTGCTGGAACACCAGGTCCAAAAGGTGACAGGGTAAGTCTGGAGAGTGAGTATAGGATGGGTCAAGGCACTTGGATTCAAAGCACCACTCCAGCCCTGAAAAAAAAAACACGTTGGAGTTGTGTTTTAATGTATATTAAAAAAGTTAGTGTTTTTATAGAGAGGTTATCTTCATGTGTGACCTATGTACAGTAATGGCCAAATGTGTTGGCACCCTGGAAATTGTTCCAGAAATGTAATTTTTTCTCCAAGAAAATAATTATGTTGTTATAGACATGTTTATTTCCTTTGTGTGTATTGGAACAACACACAAAAAACAGAGTGGAAAAAAAGCAAATCGGATATTGATAATGGATTGGGAGGGGCACCATACGAGACACAGTTCACACATATACATACCATGCTCATCCAAACCCCACACTTTTGACAATCGTGATATCTGTCATCTGGTGGAGCATAGGCTGAGAATGCAGACTATACCGATTGGAGAAACAAAAGCTCTGAGCTAAGCAAAAGTTGGGAGAAAGTGGGTATCGCCTGGTATCAGAGAAGTGAAGATACTGGTCCCAGTTTGAGATGTCGTGGACTGAGGACATTTCATTTTGGCCATAAACTCTAAGTTGCTGTAACATCGTGGACAGAAGAATAAAAATAATTGCATTGTTAACCTGCCTAGGTGATTAATGAAACCCACAACCTCAAATCTTCACAGACATAATTTCACACAAGTTCAAAACATGAGAAACTCGAGTCAGTATCAAAATACACATATTTATTAATTGATAATACATACAGAAAGATAATTTTTTTAAATATTAAAATATTGTGCTTAGTATCATAGCAATCAAATCTCAGTCAAGAAAGGCTAATCCATAAGGTCTGTTACAGGGTAAAAGGATTTTTTTGATATAATATCCTTTTAAGCATAGATAAAAATAGGGTTTTGTATGCAGTGACGTGAGGGTTAACCATATAATGATGGACCCTCAACCCATCACCTTATATTCAGATAAGCAAAAGAGGAGGAGCTAGTTATTAAATGGAAAGCTCCCCGACACGTGTTTCGCAACTCGCTTCATCAAGAAGCGAGTTGCGAAACACATGTCGGGGAGCTGTCCGGGCGGTCCATTTCTACCATGGGTAAATATTAGACACATTTACTGTTATCATTGTAAGGATTGTATGGGTATATGCTTTACTGTGAATCGATATGCAAGGGGTGACAGTGCACATAGAGGATATTTATATATGCTGGAAACTTGTGTGTCCACTACCCCAGACACATTGGGACATCTCGATTTAATTGTTTCCCACTGTGCCTGTGGTGAGAAGCAACACATGTGTTATATAGAACTACCTTTGAATATATTTTTTTATTAGGTAAAGGGGGAGAGAACTATTTGAATTGATTCCTGGCTTGATGGGGCTGCTGCCTGCTGAATACCGCGGGGAAGATCAAATAATCTATAAATTGACAGTGTAACAATCTCGCTGCGGTATGCACGGGGCTGTTGTTTTTTCTGATTCAGGAAATCAAAAATAAAAATAATAAAAACAGTTTTTACAATTATATGTAGGAGAGGATTACTGGACCTTTTTCCGACATGGTTGGGCTGCCGCCCATTGAATATCACATGGAAAAGTAATTTAATTGTAGACTAAAAGTGTAACAATGTTTATTGCGGTGCCCACTGGGTTGCCTTTTCCTTTTGATTGGAAAGTGAACAATGTTTGCAATTTATGCAGTAAATAAAGGAGTAGATTATTTAAACTGATCCTTGGTATAGTCGGACTGTCGCCTGCTGAATACCGCAGGAGAGATAAAATTATTTGTATGGTGTAACCATTCTGCTGGGGTTACTGTTTCCTTCGGATTTGGAAGTAAATACTGTTTATGATTAACGTAGCAACATCTCTCCTGCGGTGTTCACTGGGGTATCGTTCCCTGTGTTATGGGAAGTATATGGAAAACAAAAAATAAAAAATACTATTAACCTTTCCATTTAAGATTAGCTCCTCCTCTTTTGCCTGTTGGAATATAGAAACATTTCTCCTGCGATGTTCACTGGGGTACTGATCCCTGTGTTATTGGAAGTATATAGAAAAATAAAAAATAAAAAATATTACTAACCCTTCCTCTCCATTTAATAACTAGCTCCTCCTCTTTTGCTTATCTGAATATAAGGTGACGGGTTGAGGGTCCATCATTATATGGTTAACCCTCTCGTCGTTTAAAAGGATATTATATCAAAAAATCCTTTTACCCTGTAACGGACCTTACGGATTAGCCTTTTTTGACTGGGATTTGATTACTATGATACTAAGCACAATATTTTAATATTTCAAAAAATTATCTTTTTGTATGTATTATCAATTAATAAATATGTGTATTTTGATACTGACTCAAGTTTCTCATGTTTTGAAGTTTTTGTTGGAGTCATAAGGTATCCTAAAGATGGGCAGTTTGAACTTTTGTGTTTTAATAATTTCACACAAACTTCAAAAAAGAGCTGAACAACATTGTCGGCATCCTCAACTTAATAACAATCAACAAGCTTCTTAGGGGTGCTTTACATGCTGCGACATCGCTAGCATTTGCTAGCGATGTCGAGCGCGATTGCACCCGCCCCCGTCGCACGGCCGATATGTGGTAATCGCTGCCGTAGCGAACATTATCGCACATACCTGCTCTGCGATGTCGCTGTGACTGGCGAATCGCCTCCTTTCTAAGGAGGCGGTTCGTTCAGTGTCACAGCGACGTCACAGCAGCGACACTGAACCGTTGCCCAATAGAAAAGGAGGGGAGGAGATGAGCGGCCGGAACATCCCGCCCACCTCCTTCCTTCCTCTTTTTCTGGTGGACGGAGGTAAGGAGATGTTTGTGATTCCAGCGGTGTCACACATAGCGATGTGTGCTGCTGCAGGAACGACAAACAACATCGTACCTGCAGCAGCACGGATATTATGGAAATGAACGGCGTGTCAACGAGCAACGATTTTGCACGTTTTTGCGCTCGTTGATCGTTGCTCATTTGTGTTACATGCTGCGATGTCGCTACCGGTGCCGAATGTGCGTCACTAATGATGTGACCCCGACGATATATCGGCAGCGATGTTGCAACATGTAAAGTACCCCTTACACCTCTCGACTGAAATTTGGACCACTCTTCTTTGGCAATATGCTCCAGGTCTCTCATATTAGGATTTAGATCTGGAACACTCCTGGCCATTTCAGAAATTTCCAGTGCTTTGATTCCATCCATTTCTGGGTGCTTTTTGAAGTATGTGTGGGGTCATTGTACTGATCGAAAGACCAAGACCTTGGATACAAACTCAACTTTCTGACAATGGGCACTATATTGTGACCCAAAACCCTTTGGTAATCTTCAGATTTCATGATACCTTGCCAGAGGCAGCAAAATAATACTAAAATATCTTTGAACCTCCATTATTTTTGACTGTAGGCATTGTGTTTTTTGTCTGTGTAGGCCTCATTCAGTTTTTGGTAAACATAAGAATGATGTGCTTTACCAAAGACCTCTATATTGGTCTCATCTGGCCTCAAGACGCTTTCCCAGAAGGATTTTGGCTAACTCATGAACATTTGGCAAACTGCAGTCTAGCTTTCTATGTCTCTTTGTCAGCAGTGGGGTCCTCCTGGGTCTCTTACCATAGCGTTGATTGAATTTCGTTCAAATGTCGATGG
Source organism: Anomaloglossus baeobatrachus (assembly GCF_048569485.1). Taxonomy (NCBI): domain Eukaryota; kingdom Metazoa; phylum Chordata; class Amphibia; order Anura; family Aromobatidae; genus Anomaloglossus; species Anomaloglossus baeobatrachus. The sequence goes on from NC_134359.1 coordinate 154,877,012, forward strand.
ATAGTTCACACTGAAACGCATGTACCCTGAGCTTGCATGACAGCTCAAATTTCTTTGGAACTTGATTGGGGAAGACTATCCACCATCTGGACTATTCTACATTCATTAATTTTTCACTGTTGTCCACATCAATGGAGATTAACTACAGTGCTATGAGTTGTAAACTTCTTGATTATGTTGTGCCTCGTGAACAAACGAACATCAAGATTTATGGAGATGAACTGGTAACCTTGAGAATGTTGACCGTTTTCAAAAATTTTGGTTCTAAAGTCCTCAAACAATTTTTTTTCTCCTCTTTTTGTTCTTCATACTTGGTGTGGCACACAGAGACATATAATGCAAAGATTGAGTTAACTTCTTCCCTTTTTATCTGGTTTCCGGTATGATTCTCATATTACTCACAACTGTTAGTTGCCACAGGTTAGTTTCACGATCACATGTTTGAAACACAGTTGTTTACCCACAGTTTTGGAAAGGGGCCAATGATTTTGTCCGGCCCATCTTGGGGTTTTATGTGGCATTATGTCCAATCTACCTTTTTTCCTCTGTTTTGTGTTGTTCCATTACACAAAGTGAATAAACATGTTTATGACAAAACGTGTAATTTCAATAATTTTCTTGGAGAAATACTTCATTTTCTGGAACAATTTCAAGGGTGCCAACACTTTCGGCCATGACTGTATATATATATATATATATATATATATTTTTTTTTTTTTTTTCTTTGAATTGCTAAATGTAAAAGTAATGTCAGAATTTGCAGTATATTTTTTATATTTTAGGGAGGAATTGGTGAAAAGGGATCCGAAGGAACCCCTGGTAATGATGGTGCTAGAGTAAGTACAAATGCTATGACCAATTAACTTTCAGTTATTCAAGGAAAGATAATGAAAAATAGTTTTAAATTTACTAAAAAAAATGACAGTATTTTTTGGACTATAAGACGCATTTTTTAAGCAAGAAAAACTCTTGTTAAAATGTGGCACATGCTAATAGTCTGGAGACAGCTTTCTGTGATGAAGGAGAAAGCCTTCCCACACACAGTGCTGCCTTCTCTCCTCCTATTGTACACTGATCTATGTGATCCGTGCAGTGTAGAGGAACCTGATCTTCTGCACAAGGAATTTAAGTATCTTTGACCTCATGCGACTGATCATGTGCCTGATCACATAACCGGAAAGGTACTTTAGATAAAGGGAACCTGTGAGCCCCCCCATGCCCCCATAAGCCCCAGCAGCTGTGTATACCTATCTAAATTCCCTGCCTATCAGTCCCTTACATTGGACACATAAACAGATCTTTAAAAAAAGTATTTCTAAAGTCCATTTATTATATGCAAATAAACCCTTTGACTAATCAATGGCGTGTTAGCCAGCCCATTCAGCATGTTATCATGCCGTGAAAATACCAGCTTTATTCCCAGTGCTCTGCAAATGACGTGCATGTGCCCCGCCTTGCTCCTTCACATCACTGAACCTCTAAAGCCAGGTGTATGCGTCCCTTCTTTAGAGAGGTTCACTGCCCATGCTTTTGTGTGAAATGTAATAATGGGACTGTTAGGCACTGACATTAGATATGTAGACACTACTGCTGGTGCTTCTGGGGCACGGGGGACCTGACACGTTTGCTTAAAATATTGGAAGGTCCTGCAGCTGTTCAACTGCTACAGCCTCTGTGCAGGTCCCAGTGGCTTCCGCTCAAGCTGTTTACCAATTACAAACTGCAAGATGTGGTAATGTATAGTGTGTGTGTAAGTAAATGTGGCTGTGTGTGTCTATATGTACATGTAGTGTACATATCTATATGTGCATGTGGCAGAGCCATGTAGGTCTATGGCCATGTAGCAGCACCGTGTATGTCTATGGGAATGTAGCAGAGCCATGTATGTCTATGAACATGTAGCAAAGTCATCTATGTCTATGAGAACAGCTGTGTCTGTATAATATATACACTGCAGAAAAATATTGAGGGTATGTGCCCACGATCAGTAATTTATAGAAATCCCATGCTCGCTGTTCTCCTTTTCTCCTCAGCATAAACTAACCTGTGGCATGGCTTTCTGAGCCACAGCATGTCATGGTATCCTGCGGAGATGCAAGTGTTCTCCTCAGGGAGAACACAGACAAAGACCACAGTGGCCCCGAACTCTAATCATGGACATGGGCAGCTGCGGTTCTTGAAGAGAGCACTCACGACCCCGCAGGAGAGGACACTCTGGGTCCAGGATGCAGCATGTGTTGATTGTGTGCACCCACCCTAACAATAGATTTATTACCTGCCTATTCTAACCTAGTACATTAAAATTAGTGACTGATAATGAGCCCTCCCCTTTAACCCCTTCACGACCATGGACGGAAAGATCCGTCATGGTGCCCTGGGCCTTAACGACCAAGGACGTATCTTTCCGTCATGACGTAATCGCGGCACCAGAGCCCCTGGTAACTGCGATCGGTTAACACAAACCGCAGATTCGGGGAGGAGGGGACCTGTACCTGACCTCAGGAGGGGTGGTACCTCCTCCCCGGACCTACGGAGGCTGTGATTGGCTGACGAATGCTGCTCAATCAATCACAGCCACTGTAATGTTCCAGTCATTTAAAGTGACTGAAACATTGAAATCCAGCCCTGACCAGTGCAGCTATAGCACTGGCCATTGGTTGGAGCTGGGTGACCTCACTGGATCACCCTCCCCCAGCTCCAGTAGCTCTGATTGAAGAGATCGGCCTTGTGACCGATCTCTCCAATCACAGTGGACCTGTTTCCGGTGACCGCCCCCATCAGCTTCACTTGTCGGTCCCTGCAGCACAACAGCACTGTGAGTGTATATAGTGCAATGGCAGGGTGACAAGTTCCGGTCCCATGCTGTTGATATATGACCGGAGCATGGGACCCGGAAGTTGCCGCACTGCCATTGCACTGTATGAAACCGGTTAAAAGCCTCCCGATCTGCCGCCGCCGCCCTCCATCTGCCACAGTGCCACCGCTCTCCCCGATCTGCTGCCTGGCCCCTCACCTCTGTGATGTGCTGCCAGCCCCCTTCAGTCATGATCTGCTGCCCGCCCCCTCTCCTCCCTTATGTGCTGTCCGGCCCCACTCCCTCTCCTCCGTTATGTGCTGTCTGGCCCCGCCCCCTCTCCTCTGGTATGTGCTGCCCGGCCCCGCCCCCTCTCCTCCGTTATGTGCTGCGCGCCCCCTCTCCTTCGTTATGTGCTGCCTAGCCCCGCTCCCTCTCCTCCGTTATGTGCTGCCTGGCCCCGCCCCCTCCCCTCCGTTATGTGCTGCGCGCCCCCTCTCCTCCGTTATGTGCTGCGCGCTCCCTCTCCTCCGTTATGTGCTGCCCGGCCCCTCTCCTCCCTTATGTGCTGCCCGCCCCCTCTCCTCCGTTATGTGCTGCCCGGCCCCTCTCCTCCCTTATGTGCTGCCCGGCCCCTCTCCTCCCTTATGTGCTGCGCACCCCCTCTCCTCCGTTATGTGCTGCCCGCCCCCTCTCCTCCGTTATGTGCTGCGCGCCCCCTCTCCTCCGTTATGTGCTGCCTGCCCCCTCTCCTCCGTTATGTGCTGCTCACCCCCTCTCCTGCATTATGTGCTGCGCACCCCCTCTACTGTGTTATGTGCTGCGTGCCCCCTCTCCGTTATGTGCTGCATGCCCCCTCTCCTCCGTTATGTGCTGCTCGCCCCCTCCGTTATGTGCTGCTCGCCCCCTCCCCTCCGTGATGTGCTGCCCGCTACCCCCCACCTCTCACTTCCGTGATGTGCGCTCCCTCCCCTCTCCTCCGTTATGTGCTGCCCGCCCCCTCCCCTTCGTTATGTGCTGCTCGCCCCCTCAGTTATGTGCTGCTCGCCCCCTCCCCTCCGTGATGTGCTGCCCGCTCCCCCCCACCTCGCACCCCCTTGATCGGCTACCCGCCCCCTCCCCTGTCATTCCCGTGATGTGCGCTCCCTCCCCTGTCACCCCCGTGATGTGCGTTCCCTCCACTGTCACCCCCGTGATGTGCGCTCCCTCCCCTGTCACCCCCGTGATGTGCGCTCCCTCCCCTGTCACCCCCGTGATGTGCGCTCCCTCACCTGTCACCCCCGTGATGTGTGCGCCCTCCCCTGTCACCCCCGTGATGTGTGCTCCCTCTCCTGTCACCCCCGTGATGTGTGCTCCCTCTCCTGTCACCCCCGTGATCTGTGCTCCCTCCCCTGTCACCCCCGTGATGTGTGCTCCCTCCCCTGTCACCCCCGTGATGTGTGCTCCCTCCCCTGTCACCCCCGTGATGTGCGCTCCCTCCCCTGTCACCCCCGTGATGTGCGCTCCCTCCCCTTTAACCCCCGTGATCTGCGTTCCCTCCCCTGTAACCCTCGTGATCTGCGCTCCCTCCCCTGTCACCCCCGTGATCTGCGCTCCCTCACCTGTCACCCCCCGTGATCTGTGGTCTGCTCACCTGTCTCCTCCGTGATCTGCGCTGCGCTTCCTCTCCCACCTCTCACCCTCCCCGATCTGCTGCGTCCTTCATCTCCTGTGATCCTGCTGCCTAGATCCATCCTGTAGGGTAACTATCACCAATCCCACCTCCCGCTCCCCTTCTCTCCCATCCACCCCCACCCTATCCCAGCCGCCGCAGTCTCACATTCACAGATACTCCCTTTATATGCCACTACCCCCCCCCATCTGCCACCCCCCATCTGCCGCCCCCCTATCATCTGCCGCTGTTCTGATCCATCCTGTAAATATTGTTCGTGGCTCTTTTCTAACTATCCCCAATTGCATCTCCCATTCCCTCTCCCCCCCTCCTCCCTCACCCGCTTGCCGCCAAGTGTTGATCAGCTACGTGATTGGCTGATCAGGTACGTAATTGTTGCTCTAGTTTTTGCTTTTTTTTGTGCACCCCAAATAAAAAAAAAAACAAAACAAAACATGAACAATTAGGTACCTGATCAGCAATCGTCCTGCAGTCATACTCGACTTTGGACAGGACTTATTTTTTCCATCCCACCTAGTCCCCCCCCCCCCTTTTTTGCAGAACATTCGTGCGTGCGCCCTGTTTATTTTTTCTATGCCATTGGGGGTCTAGTTTCCAAAATGGGGTCACATGTGGGGGAGCTCCACTGTTTTGGCACCTCAGGGGCTCTCCAAACGCAACATGGTGCGGCTAACGATTCCAGCTAATTTTCTGTTCAAAAAGTCAAATGACGCTCCTTCCCTTCCGAGTCCTGCTGTACGCTCAAACAGTGTTTTTTCGCCACATATGAGGTATCTGCATGCTCAGAAGAAATTGGCCAACAAATTTTGGGGGTTCATTTAATCCTGCTACCCTTGTGAATATGCAATATTTGAGGCTAAATTAACATTTTTGTTGCAAAAAGTTAAATGTTCATTTTTTCCTTCCACATTGCTTTAGTTACTGTGAAGCACCTGAAGGGTTAATAACCTTCTTCAATGTGGTTTTGAGTAGCCTGAGGGGTGCCGTTTTTGGAATGGTGTCACTTTTGTATGTTTTGTGTCATGCAGACCTTTCAAAATCGCTTCAAATGTGATGTGGTCCCTAAAAAAAGTGGCTTTGTAAATTTTGTTGTAAAAATGAGAAATTGCTCATAAACTTTGAACCCCTATAACTTCCTTAATTTTTTTTTTTTTTTCCCAAAATTGTTCTGATGTAAAGTAGACATGTGGGAAATGTTATTTATTAATTATTTTGTGACATATGTCTCGTTCGTTTTAGAGCATAAAAATTAAAAGTTTAAAAATTACAAAATGTTCAAAATTTTCGCAAAATTTCCGTTTTTTTCACAAAGAAACGCAAAAAATATCGGCCTAAATTTACCACTAACATGAAGCCCAATATGTCACAAAAAACCAATCTCAGAATCACCGGGATCCGTTGAAGCGTTCCAGAGTTATAACCTCATAAAGTGACATTGGTCAGAATTGCAAAAAATGTCCTGGTCTTTAGGGTCAAAATATATAGAAGAAAATGGCACTTCCTTCATGTGGATTGAGAGGATATTGGGGTGCACTTCAGGTTTCAAGGCCAAGTAAACAAGAAGTAGCAAGGCACTCCCAGGGTACGATGAAAAGTATATTTATTTATTCATGTGCGTGACAACACACAGGGTCAAAACAGGCTTGGGGCTGAAGGGGTTAAACTACCAGTGAGGTTTTAATTAATAGGAAAAATGTTTTTCCTATTTACTGCTGTTTAAACCTGAGGTACTTCTTATGGTAAGTAACGTCTTATAATACGAAAAATACGGTAACTAATGTGTCCTCACTTTTTTAATTTTATTTCTGTCAATGAAAATGGACAACATGGGAAAAATGGTAGTCTTTCCAAGAAGTGGAAGCTTATGAAAGTAAATAGTGTAAAAAATTATATATAAAAGGTCAACGCATTTCAACATGAAAATTATGTCTTCCTAAGAGTAATCATGCCAGATTGGCTTGAGGAAGGCAATATTTTTCTTTCTAAAGCGGGCTTTACACGCTACGACATCGCTAATGCGGAGTCGTTGGGGTCACGGAATTCGTGACGCACATCCGGCCGCATTAGCGATGCCGTTGCGTGTGACATCGATTAGCGATTTTGCATCGTTGCAAAACAGTGAAAAATCGCTAATCGGCGACACGGGGGTCCATTCCCAATTATCGTTACTTCAGCAGTAACGAGGTTGTTCCTCGTTCCTGCGGCATCACACATCGCTGCGTGTGACGCCGCAGGAGCGAGGAACGTCTCCCTACCTGCCTCCCGGCCGCTATGCAGAAGGAAGGAGGTGGGCGGGATGTTACGTCCCGCTCATCTCCGCCCCTCCGCTGCGATTGGGCGGCGGTTCAGTGACGTCGCTGTGACGCCGCACGGACCGCCCCCTTAGAAAGGAGGCGGTTCGCCGGTCACAGCGACGTCGCCGGACAGGTAAGTATGTGTGACGGCTCTGGGCGATGTTGTGCGGCACGGGCAGCGATATGCCCGTGTCGCGCAACAGATGGGGGCGGGTACGCACACTAGCGATATCGGGACCGATATCGCAGTGTGTAAAGTAGCCTTAAGTACATTTTTTTTCTTATTTGGTTTCATAAATTTTTACATCTTGGATTTTACTTTTGTGCTGCTTTTAATTAGCAGCGCTTGGACTATAGCTCACATTTTTTCCCATTTCCTCCATTTTTCACTGACAGACATTACAGTGGTCTGCCTGATCAACTGTAAGAAGTAAGCAATATCTGATATCCTGATATGCCTGATATTTGCACAACTATACAAGGTGGGCTCACTACTTGGCAACTTCTTTCTATTCTCTCAATTTACTGGGCTAAGAATCCTCTATACTATTGAGCACCCTGTTTCTGTTTTTCTGTTTTAGTTAATGATTTTATTTTGGGCTCCCCATGAATTTATATTTTGGAGTTTAATATTTAATGATTGTTGCTTTTTGCAATTGTGCTAAAGTTATGGAAAGAGTTGTGGGTTTTTGAAATTTATTTTGTATTTTTACTTGTTCTATTTAACAATAGATCACACAACAATACATTATGAATAAGTATATTTTTTGTACATTATAGTATATCTGGAGTTGATGCTGAAATGTTATTCCGAGGTAGAGTACATTCAGACACAGCAAAAATTTGTGACAAAGTACAAAATAATACATATACAGTATATCACAAAATTGAATACACCCCTCACATTTTTGTAAATATTTTATTATATCTTTGCATGGGACAATACTGAAGATATGACACTTCGATACAATGTAGTTAGTGTACAGCTTGTAATTTGATGTGCCCTCCAAATAGCTCAACAGACAGCCCTTAATATCTAAACCGCTGGCCACAAACGTAAGTACACCCCTAAATAAAAATTAACAAATTGTGCCCAAAGACTCAATATTTTGTGTGGCCACCATTATTTTCAAGCACTGCTTTAACTCTCTTAGGCTAAGTTCACATTTCCGCTAAAATGTATCAGTCACAATCCGCTGCTCTTGTAAACAACGGAATCCGTTTAGCGGATTCCGTTGCTCCCATAGACTTGTATGAGCAGCGGATTGTGACTGATGATGCTGCGTTGCACCCTCCGCCCAACTGATCAGTCGTGGAACGACTGACCGCCGGGCGGGAGGAACGCAGCATGTAACGTTTTTTGAGCAGCGCGATCCGTCGGATTTCGCTGCGCATGCTCTCTGGCTCCCTGCACACGTCACCAGCTTTGGTTGCTTACCCGATATTTACCCTGGTTATGGTGCAAGGAGCCAGCGCTAAGCGGTGTAGGCCCGTAACCAAGGTAAATATCGGGTAACCAAGGTAAACATCGGGTGCTTTGCTGTTACCCGATATTTAGTCTGGTTACGTGTGCAGGGAGGCCGACACTTCCCCGCTTGGCCCCGCCCCCTCCCGCACTCCGCACATGTATGTACACACACACACACACCTGTCCCCAGCCATGCAGACATGCACTGCCACTGACACCTTTGTCTGGCCCCGCCCCCCGCTCGGCTCCGCCCCCTCCCGCACTCCGCATGTACACACACACTCACTCACTCACTCACACATACTCACCTGTCCCCAGCCATGCAGACCGCAGCACTGCCACTGACATCCTCAGCGCCTGGCCCCGCCCCCCGCTCGGCTCCACCCCCTCCCGCATTCAGCATGTGTATACACACACACACACATTTACCTGTCCTGCAGTCCCTGCGGCACTGACGTCCTCAGTGCCACGGCCCCGCCCCCCCAACTCCGCCCCCCCGTACTCCGCCCCCGCACACAACGGAATCCGACAAAGAATTCTGTTCTTTGTCATCCGTTGTACAGCGTTGTACAGCGCATCAGTCACATGCGTCAAACGACGCATGTGACTGATACAAAACAACGGAGATGTGAACTTAGCCTTAACCACCTCATCCTCTTCTATCCTTTATGACAATATCACAAAGCTAGTGCATGTTAGAGACCTTGCACTTCTCCACCTTCTGTTTGAGGATGTCCCAAAGATGCTCAATATGGTTTTGGTCTGAAGACATGCTTGGCCAGTCCAACACTCTTACCCTCAGTTTCTTTAGTAAGGCAGTGGTTGTCTTTGAGATATGTTTGAGGTCGTTATCAAGTTGGAAAATTGCCATGCGGCCCAGATTCCAAAGGGAGGAAATCATATTCTGCTTCAGTATGTCACACTACATGTTATGCATTCAGGGTTCCCTCAATGAACTGTAGCTCCGCACTGCCAGCAGCACTCATGTAGCCCCAAACCATAACACTCCCATTACCATGCCTTCATGGTAGGCAAGACATACTTGTCTTTGTACTCCTCACCTCGTTAGTGCCACACCCGCTGTACACCATCTGAACCAAATAAGTTTATCTTGGTCTCATCAGACCACAGGACATGGTTCCAGTAATCCATATCCTTAGTCTGCTTGTCTTCGGGTTTTCTTGTGCATTATTTTTAGAAGAGGCTTCTTTCTTGGATGATAGTCATGCAGTCCAATTTGATTCAGCGTGTGGCATATAGCCTGAGCACTGACAGGCTGACCTCCCCCACCCCTTTAACCTCTGCAGCAATGTTTGCAGCACTCATACGTCTATTATGAAAAGACAACCTCTGGATATGATGTTGAGCATGTTCACTCAACTTCCATGGCGAGGACAGTTCTGAGTGGAACTGGTCTTGTTAAACCGCTGTTTTTTCCTGGTCACTGTCTGTAGCTCAGTTTCAGGTTGTTGGCAATCTTTTTATAGCCTAGGCCATCTTTATTTAGAGCAACAATTCTTTTTTTCCAGATCCTCAGAGAATACTTTGCCATGAGGAGCCATATTGAATTTCCAGTGACTAGTATGAGAGAGTGTGAGTGATAACACCAAATTTAACACACCTGCTCCCCATTCCCACCGGAGACCTTTTCAAACGAGTAACAGGACACAAAGAAGGGAAAATAGCTAATTGGCCACAATGTCGCCATTCTCACTTAGGGGTGTACTCACTTTTTGTTGCCAGCAACTCATGTGAGATATTGTGCATGTGGTCTTAAAAACTCCATTGACATGCAGGGGATTTACTCAGTTTGGCTGTAAAGTCATGTTGTGGATCTTCTAATCTATGGTTTGCCTGTTAAATTGGCACAGATTATGCTGCTGCTAATTTTTAACATGGATTTCACCCTTGTAAAGCAAAGAATAAAATCTGCAAAATCCTGCAACAAATCCTATGTCTGAACTAATACTAGAATGATAAAAATTCAAATTTGTATGTGATCTGTCAGATAATCTCTGTAATTGAAGGAGATGTCCTATAAAGACAACACCTGAACGTCATAGAGGGAAGTCTCCCCTTTGGGGCCCTCACTCTTGCAGCCAAAACAGATTGTCACTTTGTTATGAGCATTTGTCTTTAATATGGATTAATGCCATCCTTCCGCTGCATGGACAATTACCTATCCAAATTGACACCATGTATATATAAGCAAATCGATTTAATAGAAATAAGATTTCAGCCAAACGTTTATGAATTCGATGAACTTGGTGAATGTGAACAGCTTGTCACAAATTGCCACCGACATTTTGCACAGTGCAGAGTATTATTATTTATTTATTCATATTTATTTATAGAGCACCATTGATTCCATGGTGCTGTACATGAGAAGGAGTTACTTACAGAATACATACACAAGTTACAAGAGACAGACTGATACAGAGCAAAGAGGACCCTACCCTTGCGTGTTTACATTCTATAGGATTTTGGGGAGGAGACAGTAGATGGGGTGTTGGTCAGGCGACAGTTCCGGCATGGTGGTGAAGCGGTGGTGACGCAGTGGGGTCATTGTACATTATAGGCATTTCTGAAAAGATGAGTTTTCAAGTTCTGTTTGAAGCTTGTGAGTGTAGCAGATAGTCTGGCGTGTTGAGGCAGCAAATTCCAATAGACAGGGGATGCTCTGGAGAAGTCTTAGAGGCGGTTGCATGAGGAGTGAATGAGAGAAGAGGAGAGAAGGAGATCTTGTGAGGACCAGAGGTTAAGTGTTGGAATGTAGTGGGAGATTAGTTCAGAGATAGAGGAGACAGATTATGGACAGCTTTGTAGGTCAGTGTTAGTAGTTTGAAATAGATACGGTGGAGGATTGGGAGTCAGTGGAGAGATTTGCAGGGGGGAGAAGTAGGGTGATGTTGAGGAGAGAGGTGGATCATTCAGGCAGCAGAATTAAGGATGGACTGGAGAGGTGCGAGATGGTTAGCAGGGAGGCCACAGAGGAGGATGTTGCAGTAATCAAGGCAGGAGATGATAAGGGCATGCACTAGCATTTTTGTAGATTGAGGATTGAGGTAAGGACAGATTCTGGAAATATTTTTGAGTTGAAGACGCCAGGAAGTGGTGAGGGATTGGATGTGTGGTATGAAGGACAAGGCAGAGTCGAGGCTCATTCCGAGGCACCGAACTTTGGGTACTGGGGAGAGCGTGATATTGCTTATTGTAATAGACAGATCAGTTAGGGAGTGTAGGTGAGATGGCGGAAATATGATTAGTTCAGTTTTTGCCACATTGAGTTTTAGTAAGCGAGAGGAGCAGAAAAAGGATATAGCTGATAGACACTCCGGGATTATGGACAGCAGAGATGTGACATCTGTGCCAGAGAGGTAGATCTGAGTGTCATCAGCGTATAGGTAGTACTGGAAACCATGGGACTTTATGAGTTGTCCCAGGCCAAATGTAAAGATGGAAAAGAGTAAGGGTCCCAGGACAGAGCCTTGAGGGACGCCAACAGAGAGAGGATGGGATGAAGAGGTTGTGTGGAAGTGAGAGACACGGTTGGAAAGGTATGAAGAGATCCAGGAGAGGGCGAGGTCTCTGACACCAAGGGAAGAGAGGATCTGTAATAGGAGGGAGTGGTCAACAGTGTTAAAGGCTGAGAACATGTCTAGAAGTAGGAGTATAGAGAAGTGATTGTTAGCTTTGGCAGTAAGTACAGTTAGGTCCAGAAATATTTGGACAGTGACACAATTTTCGCGAGTTGGGCTCTGCATGCCACCACATTGGATTTGAAATGAAATCTCTACAACAGAATTCAAGTGCAGATTGTAACGTTTAATTTGAAGGTTTGAACAAAAATATCTGATAGAAATTGTAGGAATTGTACACATTTCTTTACAAACACTCGACATTTTAGGAGGTCAAAAGTAATTGGACAAATAAACCAAACCCAAACAAAATATTTTTATTTTCAATATTTTGTTGCGAATCCTTTGGAGGCAATCACTGCCTTAAGTCTGGAACCCATGGACATCACCAAACGCTGGGTTTCCTCCTTCTTAATGCTTTGCCAGGCCTTTACAGCCGCAGCCTTCAGGTCTTGCTTGTTTGTGGGTCTTTCCGTCTTAAGTCTGGATTTGAGCAAGTGAAATGCATGCTCAATTGGGTTAAGATCTGGTGATTGACTTGGCCATTGCAGAATGTTCCACTTTTTTGCACTCATGAACTCCTGGGTAGCTTTGGCTGCATGCTTGGGTCATTGTCCATCTGTACTATGAAGCGCCGTCCGATCAACTTTGCGTCATTTGGCTGAATCTGGGCTGAAAGTATATCCCGGTACACTTCAGAATTCATCCGGCTACTCTTGTCTGCTGTTATGTCATCACTAAACACAAGTGACCCAGTGCCATTGAAAGCCATGCATGCCCATGCCATCACGTTGCCTCCACCATGTTTTACAGAGGATGTGGTGTGCCTTGGATCATGTGCCGTTCCCTTTCTTCTCCAAACTTTTTTCTTCCCATCATTCTGGTACAGGTTGATCTTTGTCTCATCTGTCCATAGAATACTTTTCCAGAACTGAGCTGGCTTCATGAGGTGTTTTTCAGCAAATTTAACTCTGGCCTGTCTATTTTTGAAATTGATGAATGGTTTGCATCTAGATGTGAACCCTTTGTATTTACTTTCATGGAGTCTTCTCTTTACTGTTGACTTAGAGACAGATACACCTACTTCACTGAGAGTGTTCTGGACTTCAGTTGATGTTGTGAACGGGTTCTTCTTCACCAAAGAAAGTATGCGGCGATCATCCACCACTGTTGTCATCCGTGGACGCCCAGGCCTTTTTGAGTTCCCAAGCTCAGCAGTCAATTCCTTTTTTCTCAGAATGTACCCGACTGTTGATTTTGCTACTCCAAGCATGTCTGCTATCTCTCTGATGGATTTTTTCTTTTTTTTCAGCCTCAGGATGTTCTGTTTCACCTCAATTGAGAGTTCCTTAGACCGCATGTTGTCTGGTCACAGCAACAGCTTCCAAATGCAAAACCACACACCTGTAATCAACCCCAGATCTTTTAACTACTTCACTGATAACAGGTTAACGAGGGAGACGCCTTCAGAGTTAATTGCAGCCCTTAAAGTCCCTTGTCCAATTACTTTTGGTCCCGTGAAAAAGAGGAGGCTATGCATTACAGAGCTATGATTTATAAACCCTTTCTCCGATTTGGATGTGAAAACTCTCATATTGCAGCTGGGAGTGTGCACTTTCAGCCCATATTATATATATAATTGTATTTCTGAACATGTTTTTGTAAACAGCTAAAATAACAAAACTTGTGTCACTGTCCAAATATTTCTGGACCTAACTGTAGTTCAGTTTATCGATTTCTGGAGGATCGACTATGAGTCAAATTTCCTAAATTTGCAGGTCTTTGATTCTCAAATATTGTCAAATAAAAATGCCTGTCTCTACTTCACACATAGATGAATATGCAGAGAGCGTGATAATAACATCATGGGCAGCCACACGGGGTTCCACAAAATGTGAACTCCTACAGCTATCACATGGTCTACTGGAGCTAATCACCCCATTGTAAAAGATAGGGATTGGCCTAGTAGTGTCATTATATGCTGTTTTTGTAAACAGCTAAAATAACAAAACTTGTGTCACTGTCCAAATATTTCTGGACCTAACTGTAATTTGTGATTTTAGTCAGGGCAGTTTCAGGAGAATGATGTGGACGGAAGCCGGACTGTACGTTGTCAAAGAGAGAGTTAGATGAGAGGTGGGAGGAAAGTTCAGCATGGACGTGCTTGTTCCAGGAGTTTTGAAGCGAACGGGAGTAGTGATATTGGGCGATAGCTGGTAGTAGAGGTTGGGTCGAGGGAGGGTTTCTTTAGGATGGGTGTGATTGTTGCATGTTTAAAAACAGAAGGGAAGGTTACAGAGGTTAAAGATAGGTTGAAAAGATGGGTTAAGGCTGGAATAAGCATAGTAGTGAGGTTGAGTAGGAGGTGGGATGGGATGTGGTTAAGTGCGCAGGTGGTGAGGTGTGCTTTCGAGAGAAGATGTGCAAGCTCTCCTTCGGTGATGGTGGGGAGAAAGTTTATGGGGAGGGGCAGTGGTCTGTTACATGAAGGGGTTGTGGGGTTTGAGCAGAGAAGACTTGCCTTGTTTGGTCGATCTTATCTTTGAAATATGTGGCAAAGTCTTCTGCGGAGATGCGGGAGGTTGGAGGGAGCAGTGGTGGGCAAAGGAGGGAGGTAAAAGTATAGAATAACTATTTGGGGTTGTGTGTTAAAGAAGATATGAGGGTTCTGAAGTAATTCTGTTTAGCAGAGGCGAGGGCTGAACGAAATGTGTGAATTGCATTTTTGAATGTGGTGACATCTTCCTGGGAGTGAGTTTTCTTCCACCGCTGTTCAACAGCCCTAGACACTTGCCGAAGTTTTTTAGTGAGGCTGTTGTGCCAGGGTTGTCTATTGATTCGTCTCACTCGGCTGTGCATGAGCGGAGAGACGGAATCAAAAGCTGATGTGAGAGTGGTGTTGTAGAAAATGGTAGCACTGTCTGTGTCGTGGAGTGAAGATATGGAGGACAGCAGACAGATAGAGTCATAGAGGGTGTGCATGTTGAGATATGCAAAGTTTCTGCGGAGTTGTGCTAGGTGCTGGAGAGAGTGGGCAGGTGCCCAGGACAGAGCTGAAAAGGTCAGTAGATTGTGGTCAGATAGGGGGAGAGGGTATTCCATCAAAATCAATTTACAAAAAAGAAGAATCAACAACAAATCATAAACTAGATAATTTTTATCATAACAATATCAATTAAAATGCAAGATTAGGTGGAATAACAGGGAAAGTGCACAAGGTGGCGTACCAGATCAGCAGGGAGAAAAGTGCTAGATAAAAAAGATCCTTTCAAATGTCAACCAAACATTTTAACCTAATCACGGGTTAAATATAACAGCGTTTGGTCCACAATTTGGCTAATATATAGGAATTGCAGTGATAGGAAGATAAATTGTAATGGCAATAGTGGAAAAAAATGTAAAGAACCTACAGACACTTACCGTTGGAATGGCACCGACCAACGCATGTTTCAGCGATACCCTTCATCAGGGAGTGGCATCTTACCGGCAGGGCAAGCCCTTAAGTACAGGATCTCAGCCAATGACAAATCATATTAGTGGCACATACGCTGTGCACATCGGCATAGAGTGCGGACAGAGAAGCGCGCAATCGTCATGGGGATGTTAGAGACCGTCCCCCCATGAGTCATAGTGCCACGTGACTCAAGTCACGTGACACAACAACGTAGAGGGGAAGGACTTTAAAAATTCCTGAGTGGTAAAGTCATGCCCCCTAACAACACACTGCCCAGAGACAGCACATGTACACTGATCTGAGGCACAGATGGCAAAGAGATCACATTATATGAAACTTCCAACAGCCAATAGTACATATATGTAGAGCTACAATTCTTTTTTTCATATCCTCAGAGAATTCTTTGCCATGAGGAATCATATTGAATTTCCAGTGACTAGTATGAGAGAGTGTGAGTGATAACACCAAATTTAACACACCTGCTCTCCATTCACACCGGAGACCTTTTAAAATTAATGAGTCACATGACTCCAAGAAGGGAAAATATCTAATTGGCCACAATGTCGTCATTCTCACTTAGGGATGTACTCACTTTTTGTTGCCAGCGACTCATGTGATATATCATGTGAGATATTGTGCATGTGGTCTTAAAAACCCCAGTGACATGCAGGGGATTTACTCAATTTGGCTGTAAAGATGTAATGTTGTGGATCTTCTAATCTATGGTTTGCCTGTTATATTGTCACAGATTATGCTGCTGCTAATTTTTAACATGGATTTCACCCTTTTAAATCAAAGAATAAAATCTTCAAAATCCTGCAACAAATCCTGTGTCTGAACTAATACTAGAATGATAAAAATTCACTTTTTTATGTGATCTGTTAGATAATCTCTGTAATTGAAGGGCATGTCCTTTAGAGACAACACCTGAACGTCATAGAAAGAAGTCTCCCCTTTGGGGCCCTCACTCTGCGGCCAGAACAGATAGTCACTTTGTTATGAGTGCTTATCTTTAATATGGATTAATGCCATCCTTCCGCTGCATGGACAATTACCTATCCAAATTAACACCATGTATATATAAGCAAATCGATTTAATAAAAATCAGATTTCAGCCAAACTTTTATGAATTCGATGAACCTGGCGAATGTGAACAGTTTGTCACAAATTGCCACTGCCATGTTGCACATTGCAGAGTATTGCATCAGCAAAATAAGGCTCACATAAGCAAAACAGCAGCCAGGTGGACTTCCTGATAATGTATTGAAGCTATCGTATCACAAGGTATACCATAGATAATCTGAAAGAACTTTCATAGTCTGTATAAAAGCAGAATAAGGGAATTCAGCAGCAATTTGTGGTTAATACGGATAAAGTTAGAAAATGTCACAGCTCATAACTTCGCTATAGAGATAGGAAGAGAAAGCCATAAAACAGTGAACAAATTATACAGATACTGTGTGACCACACATTAGTGAAAAACAGATACCATCCATCTACATCTGGTGAGGTAATTTTGACATTACTAAGGGCCGCTGTACATGCTACAACATCGCTAGCAATTGCTAGCCATGTCGAGCGCAATAGCACCCGCCCCCGTCGTTGTAATGATATGTGGTGATCTCTGCTGTAGCGAACATTATCGCTATGGCAGCGTCACACGCACATACCTGCTCTGCGACGTCGCTGTGACTGCCGAACAATCCCTCCCTCAAGGGGGAGGTGCGTTTGGCGTCACTGCGACGTCACAGTGACGTCAGTAAGCGGCCGCCCAATCAAAGTGGAGGGGCGGAGATGAACGGGACGAACATCCCGCCCACCTCCTTCCTTCCTCATTGCTGGCGGGATGCAGGTAAATAGAGGTTCCTCGTTTCTGCGGTGTCACATGTAGCGATGTGTGCTGCCGCAGAAACGAGGAACAACATCGTTACTGCAGCAGCAACGATGATTGAGATTAGGGGGGATGTCACCGATGAGCGATTTTGAACGCTTTTGCAACGATTCAAAATCGCTCATAGGTGTCACACACAACGACGTCGCTAAAGCGGACAGATGTGCATCACAAATTCCGTGACCCCAACGAGATCGCTTTAGCGATATCGTAGCGTGTAAAGCCACCTTAATGCTGTGTTGAGTTGAAGAGCTTAAAAGAAGCTAGACACAGTTGTAAGGAACCTCAGGTTTATGTACAGTATGTCTTTTCAGGGCAACTTAAGTACTCGCAGTTCACAGCAATTTGATGTGCCACATATTGAATTTTTTAAAATAAGTTCAGCAAAGCTAGCAATTCAAATTTCTAAAAAAATTGCTGATTTCTAATATCATGTAAGACAACATGTCTAACTGGCTGTGGCATCCTAAGACAATAGCTAGACAAAAGATAACTCAGTAATTGCATTGAATGCCACGTTTTTGAACAGGGACATACATAAAAATCATGGCAGAAGTTCTAATTGGGCCCCTCCCCTACAAAAAAATAAAATATAATATATCATTGGGTCACATAAGATCATATGTCACAACTTTACAGCCCTTATACAGTAATTGACCTCTTTTTGAAGCCCCTAAATTTCCCTTTTCATTGCATCCATAAAGTATGATGCCTTCCATATTGTATAATGCACCTCATAGTCCTCCATATAGTATAATACATCTCACATTCCTCCATATATTATAATGCACCATCCCAGGCCCTCCATATAGTATTATGCACCTTCATAGCCCTTCACCGATGTCCTTAATGTTTTTTAAAAAAATAAAAATAAATTCTCACCTTTCCTCTTTCCCCCGCTGCTCTGGTCTCTGCAGTGAAGTGTGTTTTACAGCTCTGCACATCTCGGCACAGCCGGCGTGCAATAGTGATATTATTGCACTTGCTGTGCTGGGACGTCAGATCTCAGACACAGCAGGAAAATGGAGGAGAAGGGAGCGGAGCTTTCCCTCTTTCATCATTGCTTTCACCTCTATTGTCATCTGTGATGCCGATACAGTTGAAAGTGCGATGTTTGGCGCGCTGACAGCGCTCTCTCCCGTCTTCCCTCCCCAACTCACGGGCCTCATAGCGGCCAAGTGGTGCAGCATACCATTGCATTTGGAGGTGGAGACAACCAATTTAGCACAATTAATGGCACTGCAATGTACTGTCTGTATAACAAACGTATCAAATTGAACAACATGATATGTCTTGTTATTCATTGTTCCCCAAGTGCTTGAAGATAAATGTGTCTCACAATCTTACACAGCTAGTCTTTTGGACACTTGTCTGTGCCAAAGTCCTTCTGAAATAAAGTGCAGGCCATTAGGACTGTTAGAGGTCAATAAGTGGTTAAATATGGGAAACATTTTACAGAAACAAAGTATTAATTCATGGGTCAGTGTTAATGGATCATTGGCACAGCAGATAATTCTATTTCTTTCTCTATGGACCCCTCCACACATTTGTGATAGCAGTATGTGTGGTGTCTGTTTTCACACGTACTGTAGACATGTTCACAAACTAATTAAAATCAATGAGGATCTTCACACCTCTGCATTTAAACATAGACTGCATGTCCTTGTGAATCACGCTCATGTTTGTGTGATTCACACGAAGTCATGTCCGTTTTTACCAACAGCATTGATCACACACATACGATACACAGATGGCATCCATGTGACCTCTGTGTAACAACTACCAGAAAAAACGCATGACACTGACATGAATAATTTTTATGTGTTAAAGATGTGCAAAGATAGATAGACAGATGGATAGATAATAGATGGATGGATAGATAGATACAGTGCTGGCTAAAAGTATTGGCACCCCTGCAATTCTGTCAGATAATACTCAGTTTCTTCTTGAAAATGATTGCAATCACAAATTCTTTGCTATTATTATCTTCATTTATTTTGCTTGCAATGAAAAAACACAAAAGAGAATGAAACAAAAATCAAATCATTGATCATTTCACACAAAACTCCAAAAATGGGCCAGACAAAAGTATTGGCACCCTTAGCCTAATACTTGGTTGCACAACCTTTAGCCAAAATAACTGCGAACAACTGCTTCCGGTAACCATCAATGAATTTCTTACAATGCTCTGCTGGAATTTTAGACCATTCTTCTTTGGCAAACTGCTCCAGATCCCTGAGATTTGAAGGGTGCCTTCTCCAAACTGCCATTTTGAGATCTCTCCACAGGTGTTCTATGGGATTCAGGTCTGGACTCATTGCTGGCCACTTTAGTAGTCTCCAGTGCTTTCTATCAAACCATTTTCTAGTGTTTTTTGAAGTGTGTTTTGGATCATTGCCCTGCTAGAAGACCCATGACCTCTGAGGAAGACCCAGCTTTCTCACACTGGGCCCTACATTATGCTGCAAAATTTTTGGTAGTCTTCAGACTGCATAATGCCATGCACACGGTCAAGCAGTCCAGTGCCAGAGGCAGCAAAGCAAATCCAAAACATCAGGGAACCTCCGCCATGTTTGACTGTAGGGACCGTGTTCTTTTCTTTGAATGCCTCTTTTTTTTCCTGTAAACTCTATGTTGATGGCTTTTCCCAAAAGCTCTACTTTTGACTCATCTGACCAGAGAACATTCTTCCAAAACGTTTTAGGCTTTCTCAGGTAAGTTTTGGCAAACTCCAGCCTGGCTTTTTTATGTCTCGGGGTAAGAAGTGGGGTCTTCCTGGGTATCCTACCATACAGTCCCTTTTCATTCAGACGCCGATGGATAGTACGGGTTGACACTGTTGTACCCTCGGACTGCAGGGCAGCTTGAACTTGTTTGGATGTTAGTCGAGGTTCTTTATCCACCATTCACACAATCTTGCATTGAAATCTCTCGTCAAGTTTTCTTTTCCTTCCACATCTAGGGAGGTTAGCCATAGTGCCATTGGCTTTAAACGTCTTGATGACACTGCGCATCGTAGACACAGGAACTTTCAGGTCTTTGGAGATGGACTTGTAGCCTTGAGATTGCTCATGCTTCCTCACAATTTGGATTCTCAAGTCCTCAGACAGTTCTTTGGTCTTCTTTCTTTTCTCTATGCTCAATGTGGTACACACAAGGACACAGGACAGAGGTTGAGTCAACTTTAATCCATGTCAACTGGCTGCAAGTGTGATTTAGTTATTGCCAACACCTGTTAGGTGCCACAGGTAAGTTACAGGTGCTGTTAATTACACAAATTAGAGAATCATTCTATGATTTTTCAAACAATGCCAATACTTCTCTCCACCCCCTTTTTATGTTTGGTGTGGAATTATATCCATTTTGGCTTTATGACAATTTTTTTTTTTCATTGAAGACAAATTAAATGAAGATAATAATACCAAAGAATTATTTGTGATTGCAATCATTTTCAAGAAGAAACTGAGTATTATCTGAAAGAATTGCAGGGGTGCCAATAATTTTGGCCAGCACTGTAGACAGACAGACAGACAGACAGACAGACAGACAGATAGATTAGATAGACAGACAAATACATAGATGCATACCGGTAGATAGATAGATAGCTACACAGCCTGTACAGCTATTTAGCCAAATAAATAAATAAACAAATAATTTAATGAAAAAAATGGCATGAGATCCCCCCATTTTTGATAACCATCAGGCTGATACTATTAGGGTTGGAAGGTCCATGGTTATTGGGCCCTTCCCAACCAAACTAAAAATACCAGCCTGCAGCCACTCAAGAAGTGGCTCATGAATTAGATGCACTTTATCCGTCTCTTCCTGATTACCCTGGTGTGGGGGAAATTGGAGTAATAGTTTATGGGGTTGATGTCAGCTGTGTATTGTCAGCTGGCAACAAGCTCTGGTGTTAGTAATGGAGTGGTGTGTATCAGGCACCCCCATTGCTAACCCAGTAAGTATAAAGATTAAAAACATACAAATAAATATTTTATTTAAAAAAAACCACTCACCAGGGCAATCAGAAACAGCAGGGCAAAGCAGGAGAATCTAATGGATGTTTCACATCTGGTGCAGCTGCGGTCTGATATTTTTTAAGCAGGGAAGGGCCCAATAACCATGGACCTTCCCATCTTGATGATATCAGCCCACAGGGGTCTGCTTTACTTTTGCTGGTTACCCAAAATGACGGGGTGGATCCCATGTTGTTTTTTTATTTAAATATTCAGTTGAATAAATAGCTTTAGAAGCTATCTATCTATCTATCTATCTATCTATCTATCTATCTATCTATCTATCTACCTATCTACCTATCTTTGCCCATCGTTTATACATCCAAACCATTCATATCAGTGTCATGCATTTTATTCCTGTACATGTCACATGGATAGTACACAGATTGCACACGTATGACACACACGTACACACAAATAAAAAAACCAGACCGTTTAACATGTGTGGTTTTTAAACAGATGTGTGAAGGTGCGTAAGAGAAGACTGATAATAATTAAATGCAACAGTCTAGCAAATAAACATATATAATATGGATGATAGTTATATCCAGTGAGTGTATATGTGCAAGGATTTTTTTTTAGCTTTCGATTTGAATGTGTACTTGATTTATGATTTTACAAAGACAATATTTGTCTATAATATGTAGATACAATTCATTGAAGAATAGGCAGAACTTTGCTCCAGATGGTAAAGTATTTGTGGTTTGTGGTCATGAGCCTCATGCAAACTCATTCTCCCCTGATCAAATGTCTCATTTTGGTTTCAAGTTTCTAGGCTCCAATTGTTTTCAGAAATTATGTATCTTTAACTGTCTTCCTAATTAATTTTATATATTCAATATTTTTCTTGCAGGGTCTTCCCGGGCCTCTCGGTCCAGCAGGTTCAGCAGGCCCAGCTGGTGAAAAGGTGAATATATGATTTATTGTTCTCATACTATAAGGCTTTCAACAGCAGAAATAATACATTAGATTTTTATTCTAGGGTGAACCAGGACCAAGGGGTGTAATGGGACCAGTTGGATCACGTGGAACTCCTGTAAGTAATTGGTTCTTAGTGCTATTTTGTTTTTACGTGGCTCGACAACAAATCAGTTTCTAAGATATTGTGGATTGTACAACCAGCCTTTGAAAAATTATATTGTTTCATAGATTTTTTTATGCATATATATTTTTTAATCTGCTTAGAGCATAGGTAAGCATTACTCATAATAGCAACATCATGAGCATTTTTTTTCTTTGTTTTTTCTTTTAGGGTTCACGAGGTGAAAATGGTCCAACAGGTCCTGTTGGCTTTGCTGGACCACCGGTATGTATTTCTTTAATGCGCTAATAATTGTAAGTTATAGCTAGAAATGGGTGGACCCAGACTGAAAAAGTCCGGTTCCATGCAGTTTCAAAGATTCTCAAGTGCCGACCCATGGCCTGGGATTTTGGGTGTTTGATCCAGATCTGACACTTGAAAAGTTAAAAAAAGAAGTAAAGGAAAAATGAAGAAAATAAGAATGAAGCGAGTGCTTCATACTTACCGAGGCTCTGTCACAGCTGTAAACTGCTCCCGTGTGGTTGTATGCTGCTCCTGCAGCCTCCCTGGGCTGTACATCATTGTTCGTCCATATGCACTCAGCACTGCTTTCCCTGCCCATCGGCCAGCCTGGACCCTGTGATTGGTTGCAGTCAGACATGCCCCCAGCCTTTGTGACCACATCTGACTGCAATCAGTCATCACTCATCGCGGCTCATGCATTTTCTCTGTGGGGCGCACAGCGTTTGGTCATGCTCTATTGCTGCTCGCTGTGACAGAGATGTAGTAGAGCTGAATCATCGTGGGACCTCGTGTGGATGACGTCATTTACTGATTAGTGATGGGGTGTTATAGACGCTGCCATTACTAATCCAGGACTTAGTGTCTGCTATTGGCTGCCATTAACCTCTCATTACCTCGATTGCCACTGCACCAGGGCAATCCGAAAGAGCGGGGTAAAGCTCCAGGATTGCCACACTTAATGAATGCAACAATTCCAGGTGGCTGGAGACTGATATTTTTAAGCTAGTCCTTCCCAGCCTGAGAATACCTGCCTCAGCTATCGGGCTTTATCTTGGCTAAGTATCAAAATTGGGAGGCCCACACGTCATTTTTCTAAATGATTTATTTAAATAATAATAATTAAAAACAAAAAACCCACATGCGATTCCTCTTAGGCCGGAGTCACACTTATGAGGGACTTACACGAGTCTCACATCACATCACCCGACACGGCCGCACACACTTTCCTGACAAGAACGGGTCGGCTGCATGTAGTTCTATGCAGCTGCATGCTCGTGTCCGGAGAGCATCAGGCCGTGTCGGGTGATGCGATGCGACACTCGCGCAAGTGTGTGACTCCGGCCTTATTTTGATAAACAGCCATGATAAAACCCGACAGCTGAGGGCTACAGCCGTGGGCTTTATCTGTGCTGGTATCATAATATGGGGGGACTCTACGCCGATTGTTTGATTTATTTATTCATTTATTTTTATACCAGGATACTGACCCACAGACATTTGCACTGCTTTCCCCGCCCACCGGCCGTTCTGCTGCCTATGATCGGCTGCATTCATCTGACACGCTGCTCATCAGGGTAGGGGCACGTCTAACTGCAAACAATTACACGCGCCGGTTGGTGGGAAAAGCAGTGAATATTCAATGAGGGTTAATTGTTGGCTCTGGAAGGGAATGTGTGACCTTGAAGCAGCTTGCCACCATGACGGATCTTCGGTGAGTACACTGTGGGCTCATACCACCTATCCTTTCTACCACCATTTTTAATCTCCGGATTCTGGTTCCCATAGACCTATGTGGGTACTAGACTCCAGACCAGATCCGGGTTTTTTAAAAAATTTAGCAGGGACCCGCCAATCCCGGTTATCTGCTAGTTTGCCCAGCTCTAGTTATAGAGTGTCACTTGCTCATTTTGGTGCTTCAGGTAGAAACAAGATGCTTGACAGCTACCATACATTGAAAAAAGAACTGTATGTTGCAGTATCATATTAAATAGCTTTTCAGACAATTATCTTCTACAGTGTAGAACAACTACAATTTTATCAACATAATGCTTTAAAAAATAAGAAAAAATATTCACCTTGTTTAAATTTGTTTTCTCCGCTTCCTGTAAAAAAGTACTGTTTCTCTGCTAGGCAAACTTACTTTGAAACCATAGCAGTAACAGTATATTCAGTAAAGAATAAAGCTTATTGGTCACTGAAGAAATGAAATATTTTGATTAGTATTTTATGAAAAAATCAATTATTTAATTTTAAGGGACCAGATGGACAACCTGGTGTAAAGGGAGAGCCTGGAGAGCCTGGTCAAAAGGGTGATGCTGGAGCTCCCGGTCCACAAGGTCTATCGGGATCTCCTGGTCCTCATGTGAGTATTGGATCCCATGGAGATGGATTCTGCAGTTCACATTATTGTAACTAATTTGTTGTATGCAAAATAGTCCTCCTCAATTAGCTGATTAAATGAGCCTTCATACAGCAGTGTGTTACAGTATATAGATAATAATCTGCAACAATTAGGGTCACGTCTAGTTCTTACTTTTACAAACAAAAGCTGGACACAACAGTTTTGTACCATATGTCAAAACTGCAGGCACTGTATGTTGTTAAGCACAGATGGACTTTAGTAGCAGATGTTCATGTTCCGTTCCAGTGTTTGAAAAAACAAGAGACATGACATGAAAACTTGAAAACAAAAAATCTAATCAATCCTAATTCCTTCTATTTCCTTGAATAAATACTGGTGATGATGGATGTGGCACATTTTGTGGAAGCAGAATTTTATTTTATTCTGGAATTTGTCAGGATTATAATTGTTAACTATTAGACATCACTGAATGGTGCATGTTACTATTTTGCCTAAATAATTTCTCCAAACTTTAGTTACATTTAAGAAAACTGATATAGAAATGTGTTTAAAAGCTTGAAGGTGGCAACTGTTCTCCATTTTTAGATCATAAAAGGAATAGAAATTATTTTTCTTTAGGCATATTTTGTTGTCTGTAGTGTTCCAGCATTTCTTACTTTGTGTTTCAATCACTCTAGCCTCTACTTAGGCCTTGTGCGCACACTGCATTTTTTGCAGCGATTTTGCACATTTTTTGGGTGCAGTTTTGGTCTCAAAACTGCATGCATTTCCTTCCCCAGCAAAGTCTATGAGATTTCATTTTTGCTGTCCACACGTTGCAGCTTTGTTTTGGCTGCGTCTTTGTGGTAACCACAAAGATGCAGCATGTCAATTCTTTCTGCTCTTTTGCCAGCGTTTTTGAGCCCTTCAATAGATTTGATTTAAAAAATACACTGGGCAAAAGCGCTGTGAAAAACGCGGCAAGAAATGCATGCCAAGGAAGCATTTTTTTGGGATCAAAAATATGCATCTGTGGTCACCTCAAAGATGCAGCATGTGCACATAACCTTAAAGGGAAAGTCAGGTCGCCCATGCCCCTAGAACCACCAGCAGCTGTGTGTACCTATGTAAATTTCCTGCCTAAAAGTCCCTTTATTTAGTTAAGCTAGTTTCATTAGTTTAGTAAAGCGCCCGTCACATTTAACGACTTACCAGCGATCCCGAAAATGATGCGACCTGATAAGGATTGCTGGTAAGTTGCTGGGAGGTCGCTAATGAGATGTCACACAGTCAGACCTTACCATGGATGCAGTAATGATGAGCGACCTGTATAACGATGAGCGACCTGTATAGGAGGTCATTGTTAGGTGTCAAACACAGTGATGTGTCATGCCCAGCAGGACATCACCTTTGAAGAAAATGGTCCAGACCCTTCGGCAAAGACTAGTGATCTCACAGCAGGGGCCAGATCGCTGGTAGGTATCACACGTAACGAGATCGCTGGCAAGATCGTTACTACATCACAGAATCGGTGACGCAGCAACGATCTCGTTAGCGATCTCGTTGTGTGTGACGGGACCTTAAGATAAAAGCAGATATGAGGACAGAAGTGATATCTCAATTTCTTGAGAGCAATACAATCACAAGATAATAGTATTGCACATCAGAAGTAACATATACAGTGTGTCCACCCATATCCTGTCCACCGTGATTAACTTGAGAATGGTGGCAGCTATAGGCATAGAAGTGGTGTCTAGGTATAGTAAAGTAGCCATGCGCTATACAATGAAACCACCTATTGTGCCACCTGGATGAAAAAAACGGAGTTAGCATTTTTATCTTGAAAACAGAACGAGATAGAGAAAAAAAGTGAATTCAAAATTTGTAGGGCATCATCAATTCAATACGAATCAACACCTTGCATACATAAATGCTATGATATGAAACCCCTGACCCCCCCCCCAAACATTGAATGCTGGTCACGCATATGGCTCTCATTTAACTTTGACTTTGATCAAAGTGGCCACCGTCAGCTGCAATGTACATCTGGACTCTGGACAGCATACTGTATCTTGCTGCACATTGTGCAATATGGTAGGTCACACATTTGCACAAGCATCTCTGATACGTCGTCGTAGGTCCTGCAATGTTGGTGGAGGGGTCGCATACACCTGCTGTTGGATGTGACCTCACAGAAAGAAGTCCAATGGGGTCAGGTTAGGTGAGCGTGGAGGCCACTCC
This sequence comes from Anomaloglossus baeobatrachus, assembly GCF_048569485.1. Classification (NCBI taxonomy): domain Eukaryota; kingdom Metazoa; phylum Chordata; class Amphibia; order Anura; family Aromobatidae; genus Anomaloglossus; species Anomaloglossus baeobatrachus. The sequence goes on from NC_134359.1 coordinate 154,903,866, forward strand.
ACGCAGCCACCATACCCAATGACTTTTAGGAAGGTCTGCATGAGGTACTGCATCACGTCCACAGCCTTGTGAGTTTTACATGTTCTAATCATAGCATTTCTGTATGCAAGGTGTCGATTCGTATTGAATTGATGATGCCCTACAACTTTGTAATTCACTTTTTTCTCTATCTCGTTCCGTTTTCAAGATAAAAATGCAAAAAAATCTGTTGTTTTCCACCAGGTGGCACTATAGGTGGTTTCATTGCGTAGCGCATGGCTACTTTACCATCCCTAGACATCACTCCTATGCCTATAGCTGCCGCCATTCTCAAGTTAATGGCGGTGGACAGGATATGGGTGAACACACTGTGTAGTGTTGGCCTTACATAGCCAGACATCTTCTTGCCAGATCCATTATATTCTATATTGCACAGTTAACGGTGCTTTACACGTTGCAACATCACTAGCGATGTCGCAAGCGAAATCACCCGCCCCCGTCGTTCCAGCGATATGTGGTGATCGCTGCCGTAGCGAACATTATCGCTACGGCAGCGTCATACGCACACACCTTGTCAGCATCGTCGCTGTGACCGCCGAACAATCCCTCCCTCAAGCGGGAGGTGCGTTCGGCGTCATAGCGATGTCACTGCGGCGTCACTAAGTTGCCGGCCAATAGAAGCGGAGATGAGCGGGACGTAACATCCCGCCCACCTCCTTCCTTCCGCATTGCCGGTGGACGCAGGTAAGGAGATGTTCGTCGTTCTTGTGGTGTCACACATAGCGATGTGTGATGCCGCAGGAATGATGAACAACATCGTACATGTGGCAGCAGCGATATTAAGGAAAGGAGCAATGTGTCAATGATCACCGTTTTTGAACGATTTTGCGATCATTGATCGTCGCTCCTTGGTGTCACACGCTGCGATGTCGCTACCGGCGCTGGATGTGCGTCACTAACGACGTGACCCCGAAAATATATCGGTAGCGATGTCGCAGCGTGTAAAGCGGCCTTTACTGTTTGTTTAATATGCTTTATAATATACTCTACTGTTGCTACTTGGTCTTCTAGTTCTGACTACACAATTGACATCACAAGTACACAAGACATCCCCTTACATGACCCCTCATATTTTATACTGGGCAGGTGATTGCTGCCACTGCTAATAGGCAACCACACATCTGCTGTCTGCCAATTTTGTTCTGATGCCATAATGTATTTTTACTGAGCATCTTATCTTGCACAGGTTAAATAAGCCTTATGCTATGTGCACACGTTGCGTACTGCCGTGACAAATATTCTGCAGCGATTTGGCAGCACATGTGCACTTCAAATCGCTGCAGAAACACTGTGTAAGGGATGCAGTGTGTCTGCAGAATAGATGCCGATTTCATGCGCTCTGGATGCTGCCTCTCCCAGAGACAGAGTGGGAGCAGCACCCAAAGCGCACAAAATAAGTGACATGTTGCTTGTTTGAGTGCAGCGATTTGGATCAAAATTTCAGTATGCAAATCGCTGCACTCTCAAACGCAACGTGCAGATGGATTATGCACAATCTTCATAGATTGTGCTGGGGACGCAGGATGCATGTGTTTACGCTGCAGTGCTATACGCAGCGTAAACGCATGAAATTAGGCAACGTGCGCACATAGCCTTAAACTGGTCTGATAAAATGGTTACTTTTTGCAAATGTTCTTAAAAATCCTTTACTTCTGAATCTTCACCTTACAGAGAACCTTTTGTTGTTCCCAAAAAAGGATATTTATAGACAACTTGTTAAAAAGTTATTGTGCCTTAATTTTCACAACAGCAAACTTCTTATTTATCTTAAAAAAATAACAATTTGTGATTGGACTGTTAAAAAGTAATTGCTTTGTGTCTTCCCAAACAGTAAACCTGCTGCTGCTCCCAAAAAAAGGATGCTTTTTGAAAGCTAGCTTAAAAAGCTTCCATTTTAAATTGCAGACCAAACAGCAAAGGATATCTCCATAAATCATGTAGCTGTTTGGCTTTTCCTACAGTAGATTACATTTGTGGTATTTGCATAAGAGATCTGTGTACTTCCAAGGGTAGCACATAGTATATATACTGTATTTCCATAAGAAAACATATGCTTGTGACATATACTGTAGATGCAGATTTATCAAGCTAAGGCCATTTAATGGTAAATTGAAAAAAAAAACTATACCTAAATTTATATGTTGTTTTAGGGACCTCATGGTGTGCCTGGACTAAAAGGTGGTAGAGGAACACAAGGGCCCCCTGTAAGTAGTACACATACATTGCTCCTGCTTATATTTGTTTTCTTCTTTTCATCATACCATCTTTAATACCTTATAACTTTTAAAGGGAGCAACAGGATTCCCTGGATCTGCTGGACGGGTTGGACCACCTGGTTCCCCTGTGAGTAAAATCCCAAGATATCTAAAGCAAAATCTATTTTATTATTTTAATAACATTTTATTGTTGCAAATTCAATGTAATGATTACTTTATGTATTGTATGTTCCTGTTTTTCTGTGCTACACACTGTATATTTATATATATTTTTAGGGAGCTGTTGGCCCTCCTGGCCCAATAGGTGAGCCAGGAAAGGATGGTCCACCCGGTCTACGTGGGGAGCCTGGAGCACATGGTAGAATTGGAGACAGAGGTCCTGCTGGCCCCGCTGGCAGTCCTGGTGATAAAGGAGATCCTGGAGATGATGGACAGCCGGTAAGTTAGAAAATTGTGCATGAAATCTTTACTATAATATGGTGATATAGTATTAATATGCTGGTATGAACTTAAATATATTTCTAGCGAGGACATTAGATTTGATAACATTTGTGCTATTTCCATACCTCTGCCTTATGTCTGGAGTTTACACTTAATTGTATAGTTTGATAATTATTGGATAGCTTACAGAATTTTTATCATTTGCATCTTTACAATTTTTAATGTAATACGTGGATATTAGAAATATGCATAAAAGTATGTGTTTTTATATTGTATTATAGTAATACCGAACATTTTTGATTGATTTTGTTCAGGGTCCCGATGGCCCTCCTGGTCCATCTGGAACAACTGGGCAGAGGGGTATAGTTGGCATGCCTGGCCAAAGGGGAGAAAGAGGCATGACTGGGCTTCCAGGACCAGCTGTGAGTATCATGACAAACGTTTTATGATTTATATTACTGCTTGAATGTGTGGGAGCTTGGTGAAGATTTCAGTATAAGAAGCCTTATGTCATCACCTATATAAAGTCTGCAAAGAGAAGGAAATCTGCAGTCTTGGGCAATTGTATACAATTAGCCATGATTCACTTTTACAGTTTTGTATTAAATTACGTTTCAATACTTCATATAGAATTATTTCACATTGATATGTGATTTATTTTGGGGTTTTATCCAGTATTTCACTTATGGCAAATCATCACACTTTTATTTATTGATCATGTGGGGACACGAAGGTCAGGAGGTGGTCTCGACCATTGGCCCAGCTGTCTTTAGAAAGAATGCACGAGACAGGGCTTATCCCAGTGAGTGCCCATACTCCTTCCTCATGGGAAGAACACTGCTCAGACTACACAGAGTGAGTGTACCACAGTCCTGTAAGACTTTTTTGGGCTATCAACAGTTAACAGGATATAGTACATTCCCAGAAAGAGCATGAGATGGTCCAAGTGACACAGTCTCACCCTTCCACTGGTTCGGTAGGGATTAGAACCTCTATGACTTCAGGGTATCCAGGGCACCCACTGAGAGGAGATAGCAGCAAGCTTAGAAAACTGACCGAGCACAGAGAGGTATGTGGCCAGGTGACAGGATAGTCTCCACCTGGGTTCTCCAAATGAATTTGTGGACTCAGTGTTGCATAGTGAAGCAGTTCTGTAGTCTACCAGCTGAGACTATGGTCCTTAGGCTGAAGTTCTCTAAAATCACACCAGTGACAGGAGCAGGTCCCTTTTTATATCTATTAGGTCCCATTTCAGGAAATTGTGCCATACATGTTTGGCAGGAGATAAACATGGCTGTTCCCACATTGCTCGATAGTTCAATTAGACTGCATAATTGTTCTCCAAATGATGCAGACTATTATACCACAGGGGGCTGATGCAATCTGCAATCAGCACAGATTCCACTATTTCGATGTCAAAAGGGGCATCGGAAAGTCTCACATGAAACAATGGTTCATTGTCGATTAACTAACTGAAAAGAGGAATAATATGTTTAGCATAATTAAGAATAGTTCATCCCACAAATGGCCAGATATTCCTCATTGACGCTGAGTCATCACATTCCTTATATATACTGTATATATACACACTTATTAAAAGCATTGTTTAGCACCATAAAGGACTTATATCATTCCCCCAACATACTAGCAATTCAAATGTAATGTTTTCCCAAAAAGATTGTATTAATATTTAATTGTGCTGAACCTAACAAAGTGAATGCTACTATTGTGATTGCAGTGTCCAGCAATGTGAAGCAGTGTTCAAGTATGGCAAATACTAAATCATGAATATATAGAATTACTTATACAGTACATATTCACCTATTTAAATACTAAGTAAAATACATTGGCATGCTTTGAGCCTTATACCAAAGGAGATGTGGACCTATTGGAATAAAAATTAATTAAGTACATTTAGGTTTTTTTGCATGTTATATGTATTTTACAACTGTTTTAATATTATATGTTTTAGGGATCTCCTGGAAAGCTAGGTCCTACTGGATCCACTGGAGAAAAAGGCCCATCTGGTCCTATTGGTCTGCCAGGTGCTAATGGTCCTGTTGGTGAACCAGGTGCAGAGGTAAATAACACTCTTTGTTTCCTAATAATTCCAGTCAATAAATGCATGTTGTATTTGAACTATAGAATCCTAAAAAGCAAACATAAAATTTGTCTATAGATTCTAAATCACCTGTTTACAGACTCTTACTGCATATCCATATGATTGAGGCATAGGCTCAGCTGTAAATACGTTGTCCTGATATTCAAGTAAATAACATAAATGCCAATGTCCTATCATATTGTTATCTGGCAACATTCTGTGAATTGATAGCAATCTATGATAGTACATATGCACTTTAGGCTTATTCTACAAGCATTAATTGGTCATGGAATATCAGATAAATACAAATAAATGTTGTTGTGACCGTATTTGTGCTACTAACATGCTAATATGAACTATTGTTAGGGTCCTCATGGAAATGATGGTGCGCCTGGACGAGATGGAGCTCTGGGAAAGCGGGTATGTGTTCTTGATGTTTACATGCACAAGCAGTTTTGTATCACTTTAAAATTTTATAAAAACATATAATAGGGAGGAGCCCGCTTACCCCATGTCAGCTGCTGGATTGCAATTTTCATCTGGCGGGACCTGCTCGTGATTCAGGGAGGAAGCACTCCAAAAACATGAAAAGCATACAAGGGCAAATACGGTGGTGATCGCCAAAAAACAGATAATTTAGATAAAATGTGTAGTCTTAATTAAGTCAAAATTAAAAATCCAGCCATAGTAGCAGTGACATCCCGGAGGATCAACCAGAGATTTTAGCTTATAATATAAGCATGAAGATTTATATTGAGGCATATTTTTAGATCTAATGTGTAATTTTATTAATGTTAGGGGGATCGAGGTGATCCAGGGCCAGAGGGTCTTGCTGGTGCTCAAGGTGCTCCAGGAACATCAGGACCAGTTGGTGCACCAGGAGAAGCTGGGCCAAGAGGTGAAGCAGTAAGTTATTGTATATATTTTTTATTAAAATGCTTTTGAATACTTTTATATCACTGTTAGTGTTGAGCCACGCCCCCTAGTGTTCGAGTTTGGTTCGGTTCGTCGAACGGCGGCTCGACGAACACCTTCGAACCCCATTTAAAACAATGGCAGGCAAACAGAAACACATAGAAACACATTATACATGTACACATACAGTTAATAAACATTGCCATTACACTTGCAGGTCCCTGCGACGCGTCCTGCACTCTGTCTCCCGCCGCTTTTCCTTCCGCTCATCGCTGCGTCCTCCCAGTAACCAGCACTGATGATAGGACCTTCCGTGACATCGTCATAGCATGTGACCACTCACGTGTCTATTATCTCATTGGCTACAGACTGGTCACATGGCCAGACGTCATGCTAGGTCCTGTCAGTGCATCTCTCCGCTACGCGGTGCTCGTTTGAGCATCTCCGTGTACCGGCAAGATGCTTGGGCACATTTTTGGCTCCCCGGCCGCCGGGAATCAGTTGATCGGAGCATCGTTGCTATAGTAACCCGCCTGTCAGATTACAATAGCAATGGTGCCAGCGGTGACGTCACCGCTTACAACCCGCAGCCTCTGCTCATTCACTGAGTGATTAGACTGCACGGGAGCAGCAGCATCTTCCTCCCATTCAGTGCTGTCTGATGTAGCAGAGCTACATGGGTTGAAGGAGAAAGAAGACAGAAGACCAGGATCGAGGAGCGGTGAGAGGGAGTAATAAACATGGAGTCTCTAAGTGTGTCTGTGTATTTCTATTAAAGTTTTTTTTTTCTGTGTGGTATATTTTTTTTTTAACCCTTTATTAGAGATTTTTAATGCCCGGGTCAAACTTGCCTGACATTAAGAATCTCTGGCTTAATACTAGCTAGTAAAACAAAGCTGGTATTAACCCATTATTACCCAGTGAGCCACCATCACCAGCGCTTCTATGAAAACGCCATTTTCTGGGGTGGCTACGGACTGCAATTTTCAGCAGAGGGGTCCAGAAAGCTCGGGCCAACCTGTGCTGCGGATTCCAATCCCCAGCTGCCTAGTTGTACCTGGCTGGACACAAAAATGGGGCGAAGCCCACATAATTTTTTTTTTAAATTATTGCATGAAATTCGTGAAATAATGAAAAAAAAAGGGTTTCCCTATATTTTTGGTTCTCACCCGGGTACAAATAGGCAGCTAGGGGTTGGGGGCAGCCCGTAGCTGCCTGCTGTACCTGGCTAGCATACAAAAATATGGCAAAGCCCACGTCATTGTTTGGGGGGCGAAAAACTCCTGCATACAGTCCTGGATGGAGTATGCTGACCCTTGTAGTTCTGCACCCCCTGTCTCTCCCTCCAGCATACAGTCCTGGATGCAGCATGCTGAATCTTGTAGTTCTGCAGTTGCTGTCTGCTCTCCTGCATATGTGCCGCCCCCACGCCAGCCGTCGGGCTGCTCGGATCTGGATCTACGGTATGGCTCGAGGGGTTCTCCGGACCCGGGGGTTGCGCCGACACTTCGGATAAAAAAGGGACGTATGTATACGGGATTTTCTGTAGATTGTCTGTGACGCCACCCACAGTGTGTGTTGAGATGTGGCACCACCGCTCCTGCTGTGGGGCTCCCGGGGGGCGATGTGATGTTAGCTGGATGTTAACCCCTCCATGGGTAGGGATGCATGCCCCGGGGCCCAGTGTTGTGCGGGATTGCAGGGACCAGTAAACTTACAGTTTGGTTGTCCTGGTGCTGGATGATGCTGTACTGGTGTGTGGAGTCATTGGTTGTCGTGGTGCTGGATGAGGTTGTACTGATGTGTGGAGTCACTGGTTGTCCTGGTGCTGAATGACGTTGCACTGATGTGTGGAGTCACTGGTTGTCGTGGTGCTGGATGAGGTTGCACTGATGTGTGGAGTCACTGGTTGTCCTGGTGCTGGATGAGGTTGCACTGATGTATGGAGTCACTGGTTATCCTGGTGCTGGATGAGGTTGCACTGATATGTGGAGTCACTGGTTGTCCTGGTGCTGGATGAGGCTGTACTGATGTGTGTAGTCATTGGTTGTCCTGGTGCTGGATGAGGCTGTACTGATATGTGGAGTCACTGGTTGTCCTGGTCCTGGATGAGGCTGTACTGATGTGTGGATTCACTGGTTGTCCTGGTGCTGGATGAGGTTGCACTGATGTGTGGAGTCAATCAACACAGAGTCCTTTTGTAAACCAAAGTGATGGTGGCCGGCTGCCGCAGTCTGGTGTATCTGGTCCCACACCCGGGCTAGTAGTCAATGTCTCTTTCCTCTGCACACTTTGTGTTGTGTGTTGGACTTCCTGGTGTGAAACACGGGAGTCCGCTCCCGGTCCTTTTGCTGGGAGCCTTGCCCGCTGACACTGACCCGTGGGATCTACTGGGCCCTGGCGGATGCCCTATCTCTCTCGGTGGGTGGTTGTCTCTTTTTGGGACTTAAGTTGGGACAGGACCTAAAATCCTGCCCTCAATTGGTTAATTATCTAGGCTGTTGGTGCCAGTCCTGGCTTCAGGGTCCAAGTACCCCCTTTGTGCACGGTTCTCTGGTGTCGGTACCGGCGGGCTACAACCCTGCCCCGGTCCACCTCGGATCTTCGGAAGCCGTCTTCCCGTCTCCTGCTGACACTGACTACTGTCTGCCGCCTAGCCAGTACACCGGGGCTCCAACCCCGACGCCTGTCAACTTGAACTTCAGACCTTGACTGGTCTGAACTCCACTTGAGCTACAGACTGAACTGACTGTTTTCCCACCCCAGGTTCTCTAGACCCCTAGGTGGGCATTCTCCATCCGCCTGGTCCCGTCCACTGGTGTGTGTGTCCTACTCTGAGGGGGGTGACTAGGGTTTCAGGTCGGCTGTATGTAACCTTGTGTGGGATTGGTGTTATGCGGGGCCTATGTGTGACTACCTGATGCTTCTGGGCATCACACATACACTAGTGGATGAAGTATCCTTGCAGTTCTGCTCCCCCTGCCTCTCCCTCCAGCATACAGTCCTGGATGGAGGATGCTGAGTCTTGTAGTTCTGCAGCTGCTGTCTCCTCTCCTCCATACAGACAGACAGCAGCTGCAGAACTACAAGGCTCAGCATACTCCATCCAGGACTGTATGCAGGAGTTTTTTGCCCCCCAAAAAATGAGTTGGGCTTCTTCGCCATATTTTTATATGCTAGCCAGGTACAGCAGGCATCTGCCCCCAACCCCCAGCTGCCTATTTGTACCCGGCTGGGAACCAAAAATATAGGGAAGCCCTTTTTTTAAAAAATTATTTCACGAATTTCATGAAATAATTAAAAAAAAAAGTGACGTGGAATTCACCTAATTTTTGTGTCCAGCCAGGTACAACTAGGCAGCTGGGTATTGGAATCCGCAGCGCAGGGTGCCCAAGCTTTCTGGGCACCCCTGCTCCGAATTGCAGTCTGCAGCCGCCCCAGAAAATGGCGCTTTCATAGAAGCACCATCTTCTGGCGCTGTATCCAACTCTTCCAGCTGCCCTGGTGATGGGTGGCTCATCGGGTAATAATGGGGTTAGGGCTAGCTGTATATTATCAACTGGTCCTAAGCTCAAAATTCATGGTGTCACGCCAATATTAGACATGGCCACCATGAATTTCTAGTACAGATAAAAAAAACACAACACACAGAAAAATATTTTTATTAGAAATAAAACATAACACAATTAATGACTCCATCTTTATTGAAATAAAGAACCCCCCCTCCGCAGTAATCCTGGGTCAAGGGTCCCGCGCCGTCCAATCTGGATCCAATATCATCTGATTGGTTTGCTGGAAGGCAAAGCGATCAGATGATGTGTCAGGTTCAAGGGCCTGAATCACATGACACATCAGCTAATTGTATAAACGGCTTTTATACAATCAGCTGATGCATCAGTGCAAAAAAAAACTACACACTTCTGTGCAGACTCCTGTCCGACAGCATCAGCTTATAGTTTAGCCAGCCGGGCGGTAAAAAGCCGGCCTCACCGCTCGACTTATAGTGTCAGCTAATTCCATCAGGTGACCACATCAGCTGATCATCGCCAGGTCTGAGAAACGAGAGAGAGAGAAGAGAGAGAGAGAAAAGAGAGAGAGAGAAAAGAGAGAGAGAGAGAAAAGAGAGAGAGAGAGAAAAGAGAGAGAGAAAAGAGAGAGAGAAAAGAGAGAGAGAGAGAAAAGAGAGAGAGAGAGAAAAGAGAGAGAGAAGAGAGAAAAGAGAGAGAAAAGAGAGAGAAAAGAGAGAGAAAAGAGAAAAGAGAAAGAAAAGAGAGAGAGGACATTCAGAGTCCAAATTGTGCCCCCAACTCCCCGTAACCCTGATCCCCTCCCACCACACTTACTGTATTTCTCTTGCTTTGGCAATACTAATTGTATTTTGGTCCTGCCTATAAAGCTTATTTGAATTTGAATTTGAGAGAGAGGAGAGAAGAGAGAGAAGAGAGAGGAGAGAGAGGATGGAGAGAGAAGAGAGAGAGGAGAGAGATAGAGAAGATAGAGAGACAGAAGAGAGAGAAGATAGAGAGGAGAGAGAGAGGAGAGAGAGAGAGAGAGGAGAGAGAGGAAAGAGAGAGGAGAGAGGAGAGAGAGAAGAGAGAGGAGAGAGAGGAGGGAGAGAATAGAGAGGAGAGAGAGAAAAGAGATAGAGAAGATAGAGAGACAGAAGAGAGAGAAGATAGAGAGAGGAAAGAGAGAGGAGAGAGAGAAGAGAGAGGAGAGAGAGAGGAGAGAGAGGAGAGAGAGAGGAGAGAGAGAGGAGAGAGAGAAGAGAGAGGAGAGAGAGAGAGGAGAGAGAGAGGAGAGAGAGAGGAGAGAGAGAGAAGACAGAGAGAGGAGAGAGAGAGAATGAAGAGAGAGAGAAGAGAGAGAAGAGAGGAGAGAGAGAGAGAGGAGAGAGAGAGAAGAGAGAGAAGAGAGGAGAGCAGAGAGGATAGAGAGAGAGGAGAGAGATAAGAGAGAGAGAAGAGAGAGTAGAGAGGAAAGCGGAGAGAGAGAAGAGAGAGAGAGAGGAGAGAAGAGAGAGGGAAGAGAGAGAGAAGAGAGAGAGAGACACGCAGGCACTACCGCCCCCATCCTCATCACTGCACACACAAGCACTACCACACTCATCATCATCCTGGCACACACGCAGGAACTACGACACTCATCATCATCACCGCACACACATGCACTACCGCCCCCATCATCATCCCCGCACACACAAGCACTACCACACTCATCATCATCCTGGCACACACGCAGGCACTACCACACTCATCATCATCACCGCACACACCCCGGCCCTACCGCCCCATCATCATCCTCGCACACACCCTGACACTACCGCCCCCATCATTATCATCCTCGCACACAAGCAGGCACTACGACACTCATCATCATCACCGCACACACATGCACTACCACACTCATCATCATCATCCTCGCACACATGCAGGCACTACAACCCCCATCATCATCCTCGCACACACGCAGGCACTACGGCACTCATCATCATCGCACACACGCAGACACTACTGCACACATCACCTTCCCCGCACACATGCAGGCACTACCTGAGTGAAGTCCCCGCTGACAGCGCGGCTCACTTCAGCTGCTGCGTGGATCTGACATAGAGCACTCCTGTTCTACGGTGCTCCTGTCAGCTTCATGTAGCAGAGCTGGGTGCGTCGTGGGACCTCTGTGGATTACATCGGACCTGGAGGGGTATTTGGAGATTTAATAAAATGGTGAAAGAGGGTTTTTTTTGTCTTTTATTCCAAATAAAGGATTTTTCGTTGTGTGTGTTTATTTACTTTCACTTACAGGTTAAACGTGGAAGGTATCTCGGGGAGATGCCTGCCATGATTAACTCCTTATTACCCCGATTGCCACCGCACTAGGGCAATTCGGGATGAGTTGGGTAGAGTCCTGAGACTGTCACATCTAATGGATGCGGCAATTCTGGGCAGCTGCTGGGTGATATTGTTAGGGTGGTGGGCTCCCCATAACGTGGTGCTCCCCTTCCTGACAATACCAGCCTCCAGCCGGGTGGCTTTATCCTGGCTGGTATCAAAATTGGGGGGAACCGCAGTTTTTTTATTATTATTTATTTATTTTACTGCACGATATAGACCCGCCTGCCGGCGGCTGTGATTGTTTGCAGTGAGACAGCTGTCACTCATCGTGGGGGCGTGTCTAACTGCAACCAATCATGGGCGCTGGTGGACGGGGAAAGCAGGGAATACCAGATTGAATAATGAAGCGGCAGCCATTTTCAAAAGAGGAAAAGCCGCCGGAGCTTTGTGACAGCCGTGCAGCGCCGGGCCCGTGATCGGTGAGTAGGAAAGAGAGAGGGATTGTGCTGGGGATACAGGACGCATGCAAATACACAATGTGCGCACATAGCCTTACTGTGAAAAGCCACGCTTTTGGTGATCGAACCGTTATCGAACCTAACTCGAACTGCCGAACTTGAAGCAAATCGTTCGAGTTTGTCGAACGACTCAAACACCGCTCAAAATCACTCGAATTTGAAATTGGCGAACGTTCGAATCGAACATCGCTCAACTCTAATCACTGTACGCTTTCTTAACCTAATCTTTTTTTGTTCTTGCAATTATTTTTTAGGGTTCTCGTGGACCAATGGGTCCCCCTGGAAGAGCTGGAAAACGTGGCTTACCGGTATATCTGATGGATGATTTTAATTAATTTTTTGGCAACTCTGATATGTTTTGGTGTTGTTGATCAACATGAGGGCTACTATTGATTAGCAACTAGTATCTTGGTATTCTTGGCCGGTACAACTGAGGTGTTTAGACAGATGTTACAGACCCTAGTGTCACATTATGGTCTCCATGGGAGATCTTTTAATTCAACGCTCATACACTGTACAATGAATCACTACAAATTTGGGTAGTATGTCGAGGTCAAGCCCATTTATTACATAGATGATAGTAAGCTAATAGATGCATATTGTAACACTGCCCATGTGGCATTTTCTCCATTTCCTGGATAATGCTCACATGGCTTATGAGCCTATACTTACTGGTTGCATTAACTTTGCTACCTAGACATGTTAGGGCACCAGTTTGTTGACATGGAGTCAAGCTCCCCACTGCTGTAATTGAGACTTTACTGGCTGGCTTCCTTCATACCAGTCTGTATATATAATAGACAAAGTACATGACACTATAGAGGTCATACACATTACACTTGTCTTTGTTGTACTACATTAGCTCAATTACTTTGGAGGTTAGTTTTTAGCAAGTGTTATTCCCTAGATCTATTGGTTGAAACTGTGAAAGTTGCTATGAAATATATTGCCAATCTGGGAAGCTTTTCGGGTGAAACTAGGGCAAACCTTAGCGCAAGCCTAAGACCTATCTTTATGATTTTTATTATACTCTGCTTGCATACTTGCGTGCTAGCTTGTGGTCCATTACTGGATATGTTATGTGATTTGTTCCTGTGATTTACTTGTGATGTTATTTAATCTTTACAACATTTGATTTTGCTAAAGCAAATGTTGATTTGTTCTGTCTCATAAAAGGGACCACAAGGACCTCAAGGTGATAAAGGAGATAATGGCGAACGTGGAGAAAGAGGACAGAAGGGTCATAGAGGTTTCACTGGTTTACAAGGTCTTCCTGGTCCTCCTGTAAGTATTATATATACACTATTATATATCATAGTATGCTAAATATGCTGGTAATGTTTCAGGAAAAAAAACAAAATAAATATTACACTTATTACTCCATATTTCTTGCATCTTCACACATTTGTTGGGAGATTGACTAGTTACAAATGTAGCAGCTGGCCATTTGATTATCACTGTTTCTGCCGTCAGGTTTTCTTTTTCAACTTTATTGATATTTTCATTTTGCAAGAATAATAAAACATACAGAAATTATTGATAAGTAAAGTAAGATTCACTTCAAAGTTTACAATAGAGAATCAAATGACAAAGTATGATAATCACACAACTTCCCATCTATTTCATCACACAAGTCGTGTTAAAGTGTAACCGTCATTTTAATTTTAATTAAATAAATCAGTGAAAATAAGAAACTTTGTAATATATGTTATCAGAAAAATCTGCCACTTTTTCTTCCTGGATTGATTTTTATTTCTCCAAACTCTCAATTTTTGGGTAAAATCTGTATTCAGTGAAGAAACATTTCCACAGTACGGAGCTATAAGATATAACTATCTCAGCACATGAAAATTTTATTTAAACACACCCAATTGTGGAAATTATTATTATTCTAAGGTCTGTTAATTAAAATCAACTTTTATTTGTGGGGAAAAACCCCTTTACTGCCATGGTAATGTGAATGGTGTTGTTCAAAACTGCAGCTTGTCACTCATATCATTGCAAAAAATAAAAAATGATGGTTCTTCAAAGAAGGGGATTAAAAACCAAACAGCAACACTTATAATTGTCTCCCACAGCACAGGGTAATATCTGCATTTTTTAAATTTAGTCCTTGCTCATAAAATGCTCATCCTAAAATCCTTATTATAAACTCATTTTTATGTGGATTTTCAAAGTAAAACATCCTCAGCAGCAGTTAAAGATCTATTTTAGTTAGAGATCTATTTTAGAATGTAAGCAGTTTGCATTGTGAAGTTTGATGACAGATCCACTTTTATCTCTTAGAAAATCCTTTTAATTTGTATTCTCAAATAAATGGACTTCCATGAAAATAATTCTATGCTTAGTTAATCAAGATAACCAAAAGTTGAAAATTGCATGGGACTGTGTATGTAAACTAAATATATGTGAATAGGGCATGACTTTTTCTTTATCTCATTGTAAATAGGGTAATCCCAATATTGACAGATGTTTGCTTTCAAAGTGAATAAACCTAATCCAATAAACATCAAGTATTGCACAAAAATCCCCATGAAACTCCATAGCTGTTTTAATGGGCAGACATTTTATTTGATACAAAATGCATTGTTTTTGTAAACACAATATGTAAATCTTATATCTGGCATTTCTGACGTGTCTGATCTTTTTTTTGTAGGGTCCAATTGGTGAACAAGGAGCTACTGGACTTCCTGGCCCTTTTGGTCCCAGAGTAAGATCTTTCCTCTTATTGATTCACCTTCTTTTTCTTTATTTAAAGGAATTTGCTACCAAACCAATTTTACCTCTAGCTAATCCCGACATCTTTATTCATATGTAGGGACCTCCGGGTCCAGTTGGGCCTCCTGGTAGAGATGGTAATCAAGGATCAACTGGACCAGTTGGACCTCCTGGTGTTAGAGGAACTGTTGGAGAAGCTGGCCCAGAGGTAATAATAAAACAAAAAAATAGTACACAAAGATTGCATTAAGGAAAGTGTATGTAATTATATATTATTACATGTTAACAATTACTTTGCTTAGGGTCCTCCTGGTGACCCTGGTCTACCTGGTCCCCCTGGTCCTCCAGGACTTCTCACTGCTGCCCTGGATGATTTAATAGGTGGCTATGATGACACTATGCCAGTTCCACTTCCAGAATTTACTGAGGATGAAGCTGGTGGCGATGCTAAAAAGAATGACCCAGGGGTTCAAGCAACTCTGAAATCACTCAGTAGTCAAATTGAAACAATGCGCAGTCCTGATGGCTCCAAAAAGAATCCAGCTCGTACATGTGATGATTTAAAACTTTGTCATCCCACAAAAAAAAGCGGTAAGAATCACAAAACATTAAAAAGCCATAGTACTGTTTGGTTAGGTTTTGAAATGCATTAATTTGTAGAGACTTGTTCTGTTAATTGGAAAGTAGGTAAAAGGGAACTTTTGAAGCCCCTATTCCATTTTAGTTTATTTGTATACATCATAATGAAGTTTAACAACAATATTAATTTACTCTGTTACATTATGTAAAACAAAACAATATTTGTATATGAAATCTTTTAAAAATGCTCATATGTGTAGATATTTCTCTTACATACTCAATATTGCTTCCTGGGGTTTATTTATTCCCTATCAGAATGTCTATTTAATATGTGAAGTGCTGGTGGCCACATACTCATGGCACAAATTCACTTGTGCACAAGTGGCTCGATAATCTCAGCCATAAAAAAGGCTAGCCAATAAGAAGGAGGTATCAGAGACATAAGAACCTGAATGGCTCTTTAAAATAAGCCTGATAGTAACCACCTCTTGACAGGACAGTGCACTAAGGAGAGACTTTGGGAGCCATTGTTAGAGTTGGCTTGGAGGAGCCCGCTCAGTATTGCCCACTGGATAGTCATAGTGGCTGCCATGCGGCACCAAATTCAAGAAAACTGAGAGGACTAGATATGCTAAGGGATAGGCTTATACAATTTTTTTTTAAGTTACTAAACAAGTTCAAGCATAATGAAACTCTTTTTGAATAACGCAAGAATAGTTTTAAGTTTACATTGCATCAACCAAGCATTTAGAATTAGACATTGTGTACTGCAAGTAAGGGGTACTTTGCACACTACGACATCGCAGGTGCGATGTCGGTGAGGTCAAATCGAAAGTGACGCACATGTCGACATCGGAGTGTGTAAATCGTTTTTACTACGATTAGCGAGCGCAAAAGTGTCGAAATCATATGATCGGTGTATCGTCGGTCATTTCCATAATTTCGGAAGGACCGATGTTACGATGTTGTTCCTTGTTCCTGCGGCAGCACACATCGCTGTGTGTGAAGCCGCAGGTGCGAGGAACATCACCTTACCAGCGTTCTGGCTACAATGAGAAAGGAAGGAGGTGGGTGGGATGTTTACGTCCCGCTCATCTCTGCCTCCCTCCTTTTATTGGCCGCCTGCCGTGTGACGTCGCTGTGACGCCGCACAACCCGCTCCCTTAGGAAGGAGGCGGTTCGCCGGCCAGAGCGACGTCGCAGGGCAGGTAAGTGCATGTGAAGCTGGCGTAGCGATAATGTTCGCTACGGCAGCTATCACAAGATATCGCAGCTGCGATGGGGGCAGGGACTATCGCGCTCGGCATCGCTACCATCGGCTTGCGATGTCGTAGTGTGCAAAGTACCCCTAAAAGTTATCTTGTAATGAAATAAAAATTAAACCATTATTGTAAATTCATGTATCAGGAACTGGGAGCAAAATAACCCAATTGGGTCTTATTCGATAGCAGAAGAATAGGATTCTAGAAGGGTACTTGCTCAGCTGGTGAAGTTGTGTATTACATAATTTCAAGAGTTTTCGTTTAAACGGCTGCTACAGATCCACAGGTCACCAGGCCAGGAATCAGTCAAAATAAAATAGGGAAGAAAATTAATTTTCATCAGGATATAACCACCAGGTGGTTATATCCATCGGAAATAGTGTGGCAACTTTGAAACGCATCAATATTATAAACAACATTAATGCAGCTCTTGTATAACCTGGACATATCTCATCAAACACCACCAGCAGCACATAAAAAATTACTTTCTCCTCCATATTGTAAATTCATATCAGATGCGAGGTTAGGATGTTGAAGAATGTCACTCAGGATGACTCAGAAGGAAGTAGAAAATATTTTCTTAACACTCTCAATCTTTCTGGAGTGATAAAGAGAGGACTATCCCCCCCCCAAAAAATGTGTCTTTTTCCTCCTCAGTTCATATCCGTAGATCAATCGCCTCACCAGATTATTTTCTTGAACACAGTTTCTACTTACCTGAATTACGCTGACGCACAAAAGCGTAACAATTTTGAACTTTAGAATTTCAGTCTCCATAT
The DNA here is from genome assembly GCF_048569485.1 of Anomaloglossus baeobatrachus. NCBI lineage: Eukaryota > Metazoa > Chordata > Amphibia > Anura > Aromobatidae > Anomaloglossus > Anomaloglossus baeobatrachus. Next base: position 154,921,268 of record NC_134359.1, read on the forward strand.
CTCACCATCCATTAAAGCTTCGAATGTGAGACTACACATTATAAAGACAATCATCTTGGCTTCTAATACATAAATTTGACTTGCAACTAATTAGCATATGATTAGTTATCAGTGCCAATGTAGTGACTCAGGTTTCTCTGTCCCCGACACTCTCTGTTGGTTGGGTCCCCGTAGCATGGAGCGTTTGGGGCCCAACTGTCCCTTTTGGAGCAGCGGAGAAGGTGAGGTGACTGCTTCTGGTCTCGCTGGCTCTGGCGAGGATGCTGCCTGGTCGAGGATGGACTCTGGGGTCTGGGACGGTGCAGCACAGTCGCTGGACCTCCGCCTCTAGCCTCTCCACAGTCCAGGGTATGGCTGCGCGACTGGGTCGCCCACGCTCGCGGGCTGGAGGGGCAGACATCTTCACCATTTACAGGTCTGCTAACCCCCGTCATCTCCCTGCACCTCCATCTTGCTAATCCCCCTCGGTCATTTCTCACCACTCTCGCGGACACTGGGGCACACTGGGAGTTTCCGGGTCAGGTCACTTCCGACCGCGCTCTTTGGACTCATGGGAGGGGCTTCTATTCACATGCTTTTGCAGTTTCGCACTCTTTTGGGCACAGTGATGGTGCAGCCAATTTTTCAGCATTAAAGATGGCGACAGTTTTATACAAACAATCCATTAAATACAGTTCTTAAGGCACACGTCACCCGTGTTAACGGGCATTGTCTGTATCCTGTTCGTGACGCCAAATAAAGGAAAGTTGTGTCGCCCAGGGAATGAGGTACTCGGTCCCGGGCAGAATATTCAGTAAAGGATGTCACTTCTGTGGCCATTGCCCAGTTCTGGGCCCTGGGCCCCTTTTGTAAGAAGGGATATTTACAGGGGTGATAAGAGTTATTGTCAAGTGACCCCACCTGCGGGTTGCGGTTAAGGATGGAGAACCGCCGCTGCTGAATGTGGGTACTCCCAGGGCTGGTGGTGATTGCAGCAATGGTATTAGGCCCCCCACAGGTAGGGCCGTGCCTGAGAGATGCAACGGGGGTAATAACGAAGATCACACCAGGTTGTCTTTAACAGTCTCTACTCACTTGGACCAAGGGGTTGCTGGTTCAGGTCCCAGGAGTATTAGTGCCAATGTAGTGACCCAGGATGCTCTGTCCCCGGCACTCTCTGTTGGTTGTGTCCCCGTAGCGTGGAGCGTTTGGGGCCCGACTGTTCCTTTTAGGGTACAGTCTCCTCCATACGGTGGGCAGTGCGGACCCTGTGGGGAGGTAAGTGTCCGAACCCCGATCCTAGTTTACTGCTAATGCCCCTGGATTATTTGGTTCGGTGAAGTCCGTGAAGGTGTCCTCACTGGGTAGGTATTTACCAAGCTGTTTGAAACTGACGCCTGATCTAGGGCCCTGTGCCCCATTCATGTTCCGGTCCCAGTGGTATCTCCGGTAACCGTCCTGGGGACCTCTCTCCTGTACCCCCGGGGTCACCATTACACGGACCCAGCTCAGGCACGTCTGCACACCTCTTCTGTGTGCTACACTCTCTCCACAGACTGACTGACTGACTTCTGGCCCCTCCTACCAGGCTGGCTAATCCCAGGGACTCATTCCCATGGTGACCATTCCCTTACATGGTTAACCCTCTATGCCCGGTGTGGAGTGGAAAACTAGGATTTTGATTGTATTTTAGTGGTATTGGCACCGTTAGGCGGGCTTTGCACACTACGACATCGCAGGTGCGATGTCGGTGGGGTCAAATTGAAAGTGATGCACATCCGGCATCGCATGCGACATCGCAGTGTGTAAAGCCTAGATGATACGATTAACGAGCGCAAAAGCGTCGTAATCATATCATCGGTGCAGCGTCGGCGTAATCCACAATAACGCTGACGCGACGGTCCGATGTTGTTCCTCGCTCCTGTGGCAGCACACATCGCTGTGTATGAAGTCGCAGGAGCGAGGAACATCTCCTTCCGGCGTCACCGCGGCTTCCGTAGGTTATGCGGAAGGAAGGAGGTGGGCGGGATGTTTACATCCTGCTCATCTCCGCCCCTCCGCTCCTATTGGCCGCCTGGAGGTGGGTCGCCGGCCAGAGCGACGGTCGCAGGGCAGGTGAGTGCATGTGAAGCCGGCGTAGCGATAATTTTCGCTACGCCAGCTTTCACAAGATATTGTACCTGTGACGGGGGCGGGGACTATCGCGTGCGACATCGCAGCATCGGCTTGCGATGTCGCAACATGCAAAGCTCGCCTTACTCCAGGTCCCAGGGGGTAGGTCCTCCATCCTCAAGAGTATGTGTGACGCCCTGGACTAGCCAGGTAGTCACAGGTAGTCCCTTACACAAACACCTTCCCCTAAAAAGGTACCAGCAGCTAACCTTAAAACCCTGAGTCACCCCTCTCAGATTCTGATGTCCACACCCGTGGGGCAAAGTCAGGCGGTTGGCCACGCCCACCGAGGAGTTTGGATGGCCTGAGGCGGGAAAAACAGTAGAGTCGAGTTTTGGAGGTGAAAGGGAGAGGAAAGGAGAGGAGTAGGGAGAGAGTTAGGAGGAGAAGACGTCTGTCAGGGATCTGGGTCGGAGCCCGGATACCCTGTGGCCAGGAGGCAGACAGTGGTGGCCGCCTGCAAGAGCTCGGATTACAGCCGGTGGAACCATAAGAGACCGGGACTGGGTAGTAGCCCACCAGTACCGAACCGGGGAACCGATTGGAAACCGGAGCACCAGGAGAGGTACTCAGACCCAGTACGAGGCCCAGAAGCCACTGGACTGAGTCGAATTCACTGATTGGGGTCTGGAGTTTAGGTCCTTTCCCACCCAAGACCTGACTGAAGACAACAGCCCAACCAGAGGGATAGAAAGCCACCGCCCAGGCATTGAGATCCCACGGGCCAGCATCTGTGGGCAAATGGGCTCTACCGGCACACACAAAGCTGGGGAGCAGACTACCGTTGCTCAGGCATAGGAGTCACCATTCTACCAAAAGTGAGGTGCAGGAAAAAGGCGGAAACCACCAACCTGAAAAGGGGAGAAGCGCAGCCGGCTGCGGGCACCGTCCACCATCTTGTTTGGTTTACCAGAGACTCCAGTGTGTCTGTAATAGTGAGTACAGCAGTGCCCTCGGGCCGCGCACCACACCGCAATGACACACCAGCATGCATCCCCCTCCCCAGCCACAGTACCCTCGGGCCCCGGGACCATCACCCCCTACCCACGGAGGGGTCAACACCAAGCTGCGCAACACCATCCCCGGGAGCCTAGTCAATGGCAGCGGTGCGGTCCATCCATTCACCACAACCCGTGGGTGGCGTCACGAACTTAACCCCCAAAACAACCGCGGCCTCGGGCGTGGGCCTCCCCACTGAACACCACCCCTCACATAGCGCCAGCATCCCTTCAGAGCGACGTGACCCCCCCCCGGGTCCAGGAGGAGCTCGAGCCACCCACCAACGAGCACAGATCCGAGCAGCTCGGCAGCCGGCCGAGCCCCAGGGCGGTACACATCGGCTTCTTCTGGCATCACGTACAGAATTGAACCCATCCACCTACCTGTGGAAGTGTGCCTTGAAGTTACAGTCAGCGTTGCCCGCCATCTTGTCACTGTTCTGTGGTGTGAAGTTTCCCGCCAAAGCCGTCTTCTCCAAGAAAAGAGTGGGAGAGTGAATCCCCGCCTCCTGGGAACAGAGCGGTGCAGAAAGAAAGCAGAGTTCTCCGAAAAGACCAAGGGGGAGCTGGTGAATCGGGTGCTGCTGATGACCACGGGAGAAGAGAGGGATGTTGGCATCCCCGGAGCAGAGCGGCGCCCGTCGCTGGAGCGGTGGGACCCAGAAGGAGCAGAGGTGGAGTAGCCTTTTAGGACAGGGACCATGGCCCGGGTGAGCTCCCCGCCGGAACCGCTGCTTGGTTAGAGCAGGAGCTGGGCCGATTCTGCGTGAAAGTGAGAGCGCAAAGCTTACAAGTGCTCGACTGGAAAGCAGAGGTCCGAAGGATGGTCGCGGTGGTGTGGGCCCGGGAGCAGAGGCTCACAGCTGCAGTGCAGCACCAAGACAAGGCCACGCAGACCCCCGTGGCGTCCCTCCTCGGTTGGGAGCTGGAGCCCGTCAGCCCAGCTCATAGAAGAAGAGGTACCAGCTACTCTGCCCCCGCCGCCGTTCCCGGTAGCGGCCTACAGCCCTTGAACCTACTGTACGTGGAAGGGGAGCCCGATTGATCAACCGACAGTTGGCCAGTATGGTCCCCTGTGGTGGTAGCCGCCACAAAGTTGCAAGTTTTACCAGTTTTAAATGTTTTAAGGACCCGCTGCTATGAAAACACGTGTTCCTTTGTTGAACGTCTCCATGTTCCCAGGAGATACCATCCGGTACGCCGGGTGAAAGGAGATGGACCCTGCCCGACTTGTTGAACGCCACCGGGGTCAAAGCCTCAGTGGGCGCCATCAGGGGTTGGAGCCCCTGGTGGAGGACGGCAGGGAGTTGTGAGGAGCGAGGACAGTTCCCATGAGTAGAGTCTGGCTTACCGTACCCGCACCACAGGTAGTGGGAGATGGGGTCCTTTTTGGACGGTGCCACTGTGAGTGAAATGGCATTGGGGAGCCCCGTGCTGCCCTGGGGTGGACAGGGGAAAGTGGCTGGAGGAGGCTGCATCAGCAGCGGAGTTTACCCTTTTGTAAATAATTCTGGACCGGCCTGCCCCGTCTCACAGCCTCCGGAGAGGCAGATTGGAGGATGGGCCTGCAGGAAAGTGATGGCCGAGGCCCCGTCACCAATACAACCGGTGGTGATCCTCCGGGTCCAGGGGTCCCCTGGACGTAGGGCCCTAGAGAGACAGCCAGGTGTGGAACTCTGTACCCGTCCCGTAAAGCAAAACCTGGGCCCGTTCCTGGACTGGGGTAGAGGGGTGCTGCCCGTTTCTTAGGGGTAGCATCAAGGTTCAGGTTGCTTGGGTGGGCAACTGGAAGGACCTGGTCCCGTTACCGTTATTAATAAAAATGTTTTACAGTTTGCAACGATTAAAGAACGTGCCTCCCGTAAGGGAAGATCCAGAAATATGCTTAAATTGTACAAAAGTTATTATAAATGTAAAAATGATTTATCTTTTTCAGTTTAAAGCAACAAAATAAACTGGTGGTGGACGGGCAGCCCACGGACGGTCTGCATTAAACCAAGGGGGAATGTGATGCCCTGGACTAGCCAGGTAGTCACAGGTAGTCCCTTACACAAATACCTTCCCCTAAAAAGGTACCAGCAGCCAACCTTAAAACCCTGAGTCACCCCTCTCAGGTTCTGATGTCCACACCCGGGGCGGAGCCAGGCATTTGGCCATGCCCACCGAGGAGTTCGGATGGCCTGAGGCGGGAAAAACAGTAGAGTCGAGTTTTGGAGGTGAAAGGGAGAGGAAAGGAGAGGAGTAGGGAGAGATTTAGGAGGAGAAGACATCTGTCAGGGATCTGGGTCGGAGCCCGGATACCCTGTGGCCAGGAGGCAGACAGTGGTGGCCGCCTGCAGGAGCTGGGATTACAGCCGGTGGAACCGTAAGAGACCGGGACTGGGTAGTAGCCCGCCGGTACCGAACCGGGGAACCGATTGGAAACCGGAGCACCAGGAGGGGTACTCAGACCCAGTACGAGGCCCAGAAGCCACTGGACCGAGTCGAATTCACTGATTGGGGTCTGGACTTTAGGTCCTTTCCCACCCAAGACCCGACTGAAGACAACAGTCCAACCAAAGGAATAGAAACCCACCACCCAGGCATCGAGATCCCACGGGCCAGCGTCTGCGGGCAAACAGGCTCTACTGGCAGACACAAAGCTGGGGAGCGGACTACCGTTGCTCAGGCATAGGAGTCACCATTCTACCAAAAGTGAGGTTCAGGAGAAAGGCGGAAACCACCAACCTGAAAAGGGGAGAAGCGCAGCCGGCTGCGGGCACCGTCCACCATCTTGTTTGGTTTACCAGAGACTCCAGTGTGTCTGTAATAGTGAGTACAGCAGTGCCCTCGGGCCGCGCACCGCACCGCACCGCACCAACACGCCAGCACGCATCCCCCTCCCCAGCCACAGCACCCTTGGGCCCCGAGACCATCACCCCCTACCCACGGAGGGGTCAACACCAAGCTGCGCAACACCGTCTCCAGGAGCCCAGTCAACGGCAGCGGTGGTGTCCATCCATTCACCACAACCCGTGGGTGGCATCACGAACTTAACCCCCAAAACAACCTCGGCCTCGGACGTGGACCTCCCCACCGAACACCACCCCTCATGTAGCGCCAGCATCCCTTCAGAGCGACGTGACCCCCCCCAGGTCCGGGAGGAGCTCGAGCCACCCACTGACGAGCACGAATCCATGCGGCTCGGCAGCCGGCCAAGCCCCGGGACGGTACATATGCTGTTCCCTGTAGTGCCCTGCAACTGTGTACACATTTTTTGGTAGCTGTATTTTAAAACTCACACCTGTTTGGTTAAAAAATATTAGAGTCAACAGCTTGGCTCATCACAAGATCTATGAGTTCTGGAGTGACAAACATGGCAGTGAAGGTGATGATTCAAAATAGTGAAGGTGATGATTCAAAATAGTAAGATCACAAATGATGCACATTACCCAAGTCTAGAATTATGGCCCAAAAAAAGGTGAAAAAGCTTCGACTTCAATATCATCACAAGAAGCGTCGGCTCAAGTTTGCAAAAGAGTTTGAAAAGTAGACAGTGGAAGATTGGAAACCAGTGATTTGAAGCCGTGAGACCAAAGTCAATAGACTAAGCTCTGATGGATATACAGTAAATGGGTCTGGAAAAAACAAGGGAAAAAGGGGCTATTAGATCGAGAAATTGAAAGAACTGTCAATTTCAGTGAAGGAAGCCTGATGATATGGGGTTGTTTCCCAGTGAAAGGTATTGAATGCTTGACCAGGATCGATAATAGTCTTAATGCTGAACTGTGTGTGAGTATCCTACAAGATGAGTTACTTCGTTCACTTGAGTACTATGAGTATGAAAAGGAAGTGTTCCAGCTGGACAACAATCTAAAGCATATGTCAAGATTGACGAAGAAGTGGTTCAATGACAATGAAGTAGAAATGCTGGATTTTCTCCCAAAGTTCTGAGATCTCAACCCAATTGAGTTGTGGGTAGAGTTGAAGAAAAATCTGTATACATACCAAAATGTTTTGACAAGAATGCACTAACTTTGGGAACAATAAAAAGAGCCATGGGATCAGATTTTGGTAAATACATTCTTGAATCTGTTAGAGAGCATGCCCAGAAGGATTTAGGCAGTGTTGAAAGCCAAAGGTGGATTTACAAAATATTAACAACATAATTAAAATTTATAATTAGATATTTGTGCATCAAATGAAGGTAGTTTCATTTTCAAAATGAGAAATGGAGCCTGAAATTCAAAAGTTCAAAATATTGTTATCCTTTTGGTCATCAGTGCACATTCATGGCACCTACTTGCTGTAGGCCTCGGACTCTTACTGATTCAATGGTAAAAGACACAAGAAGTTCACTGATAAATCTAGGGTAAGTTTCATTGATACAGCAGCTGGTGACAGACAATTACTACCTTTCTCACAGTTAGGGCATAGTCACAGGGCCATATGACTTATCCGAGGATTGCATCATAATGCTCGGCCTGCTCAGCAGCTCTCCTAACCAAGCATGACAGCTGCATAGAAATACCTGCTGAAATGCTCTGGTCAGGAGAGCCGCTGACCAGTTCGAGCATTGCAATGTGATTCTCGGACGAGTCATGCTGCTGTGTGACTTTTACTTTTCATCAAAGACTCATTTACCTTCTTGGCTCTTTATGTCTTTGACTACTAAAATTCCAGCTCTCCAAACTGCCCATTCTAGGTCCACTCACAGCTCAGTACAAGTCAGTACACCTCTTCCTTCCAGCAACTAAGTCAGGTCTGTCTCACCTGGGCTCTATTGCCGTAAGCCCTTTTGCAGCCTGCATTCACTCTTTAGTAGCTGTGAGTCTCTTTACCAAGAAGGATTCTGAATTCTATTGTTAAATGTTTTAACACTGTCGATATGATTATGCATCACTATGATTACAGTGATGCCAAATCTATACAATTTTGTTAGCACTATTGTAATAAAAAATACTTTTCATAAATGCCTCATTCCTAGACCCATAACATATTTCATTGTCCATCTACAGAATTGAGGATTTATGATCTGTGAGACCAGTTGTAGTTTACCTAAAAGTTTTTAATTTCTTTTCATTTTATTATTTAGAAAATTGGAATGAGTAAAAATTAGCAATTCTGGCATTTATATTTTAACACATTTAAGACATCATTAAGGATTGAACCATAATGCATAAAATATATATTTGTCCCATCTCCGTTCACAGGAGAATATTGGATAGATCCAAATCAAGGATGTTCGGAAGATGCCATTAAGGTTTACTGTAATATGCAAACTGGAGAGACCTGCATCTCTGCAAATCCTTCCAAAATACCTATTAAGACTTGGTGGACTGGCAAAAGTGGAGATAATTTCAAGCCCATATGGTACGGTGTGGATATGAACAGAGGATCTCAGGTAAATAAGTGAATGTCATCTAATATTATTAGTCTATTACAGGATAAATTTATTTAGGTTAAACTGATGGAGCCACAAAGTTGTATTTCCTTAAACCAACTTTGCAAGATGGAATATCACTTCTATATCTCGTTTTTTAATCCTTGGCGAAAGTAGCTAAATCTTATGTTACATTATCTTTTTTTCTATTGTGTTACCATTTGATTTTTTTTTTTTATCTTTTTTAATCTATTTATTTTTTTTCTTGTAGTTTGTCTATGGGGAAAGTGATTCACCAAACACCGCTGTGACTCAAATGACCTTTTTGCGTCTTTTATCAAAGGAAGCTTCACAAAATATTACCTATCACTGTAAAAATGCAATTGGATTCTTAGATGAAAAAAATCAGAATTTAAAAAAAGCCGTAATACTTAAAGGTGCTAACGATCTTGATATTAGAGCAGAAGGAAACAGCCGCTTCAGATACACTGTTTTGGAGGATACATGTTTGGTAAGTGCATTGCAAGATCATAAACCCAATTAGCAAGAAAATGTATTGAATAATGAAAATTAGTAAATGTGTCCGTACCAAAGGGCCAAGTTAAAATTTTCAATCGTAATAGTAATGCAATTTAAGTATTAACAGCCTGGTAATTTCTCATACACATCACAGTAGGATAAACTATGCAGAACATTGCTGTGCGCTCAGTGGATGCCTCTAATTATCCAGTATAAGTATTATACTGCTCCATTACTAGGTCTGTGCCAGGTCCCAAGCTCAGGACTTGGATATAGAAAGCAGAAGCAATGAGGCAGGAGGTTGTCTATTTCTTTTGTCAGTTTAACTCCTAATTGCTGAATGATGAATTCCTAAGGGAATTATCATTATGAACACTGACTGATATACCCATCATGCTGATAGAGCCTTTCCATTATTGCGATCAGCTGCTCCAGCGCGACTCTTACATGTAGGCAGGCTCCTGCTATAACTGCTAGGATCAATGTTCTAGCTGATCATAGCAGTTCTAACCCTTCTTATGCTGCTGCCAAGACTGATAGATCTTAAACATAGGGAAAGAGATTCCTCTGGGCTCCCATGTAGTGCCATCACGAGTACCAGTTGGTTGGTATGGCCTCCGGGGCCAAGACAAATGCTTCCAGGTAAGCCTTACTCCAAAGCCAATCAGGTTCTCCCAGGTTGCCTGAAAGGCTGTATATAGATCAAGAACTGAAGTGTAGTAACACTGTAGTGTAATACATAGTACTAATGCACTGCTGAGTATTATAGTGTTGAGCAAGTAGGTAACTATTTGTACTTGCTATGCTGTTAGCGAGTACTGTCCGCTACTTGCAAATTCGTTACGAGTAGCTGACACAATGTAAGTCAATGGGAAATACTCGCAAAGTAGCCAGTAACCCAAAAGCCATACTATTCGCTACTCGTACGAAAAGTACGTCTTTTGGATTATTCACTACTTAGCAAGTATTTCCCATTGGCTTACATTGCGCCCACTACTTGTAACGAATATGCGAGTAGCGGACAGTACTCGCTAACAGCATAGCGAGTACGAATAGTTAACTACTCACTCAACACTAGTGTATTACTAATGCAATCATAGAATTAGATGATAAAGCTCTTCTGGAGAACTCATCAATATTGTAAAAATAAACACATTTTTTTTAAAATATTAAGTGTTAAAAGAAAAGTAAAAACTCACCTCCAAAAACCCCAAGTCCCTCCCACAAGAAAAAAAACCCTTCTTTATTCTGGAAAGAATAAATACAGCTAAAAAAGTCTTGAGGGGTACTGCTCCAAAGTGCTGCCAATAACAAATACAACTCGTCCTAAAAAATAATGAAAATGAAAAAAAACATTGATTTGTCCTAAAGGCCCAAAATGGGCATATTCCAGACTTAAGGGGGCTTTACACGCTACGATATCGTTAATGAATTATTGTCGGGGTCACCTTGTTTGTGACGCACATCTGGCATCATTAACGATATCGTAGCTTGTGACAGTCATGTGCGACCTAAAACGATCGCAAAAGCTGCAAAAATCGTTTGCCGTGGAGAGGTCGTCCTGAAACAAAAAATTGTTTCCAGGATGTTAGCGATGTTGTTCCTCGTTCCTGCGGCAGCACACATCGCTGTGTGTGACACCGCAGGAGCGACGAACATCTCCTTACCTGCCTCCACCGGGTATGTGGAAGGAAGGAGGTGGGTGTGATGTTTACGTCCCACTCATCTCCGCCCCTCCGCTTCTATTGGCCGCCTGCCGTGTGACGTCGCTGTGATGCCGCACGACCCGCCCCCTTAGGAAGGAGGCGGGTTGCCAGCCAGAGCGACGTCGCAGGGCAGGTAAGTGCGTGTGACGGGGTAAGCGAGGTTGTGCGACACGGGCAGCTATATGCCCATGTCGCACAACCGACGGGGGTGGGTACAATCGCTTGTGATCTCGCTAGCGAGATCGCAGCGTGTAAAGCCCGTTTTAGTCTATTTTAAGTTTGTTGCCGTCAAAACAAAGTAGACATCTGGAAATATAAATGTAATCACACATTAGAACAGTATTAAACATATGTGAGACATATTAGGGTTGAAATATGCCAAAAATATTCTTCCCAAAATGTATTTATTTTTGTGGTCATAGTAAAAAAATATAAATCCCAGTAACCTACTCTTGTCACATAATTATTGAACATTATGCATAAAACAACAGTTATTAAATGTAGCTACACATAATAGATTTTTAAAATCTAGCACATTCACTAAGTGGCAAAAAGGACTGGTCTTTAAATGGTTAACAAAGCAGCCCAGCATTATATATAAATAAAGAATATTATGTACTGCACCCACCTATGGATCCCCCGCTTCTTTTTTTTGTCCCTGCTAGAAGAAAAATCATGGAGACCAGTAGAGGACCTATCAGCAGTATGAGATCAGTTGGTAAATACAGTATATAGTGCTTTTTTATTTTTAGACAAGTCTGGGCTGTTCTTTTTTAGCAAGAAAATGACTAGAAAAAGAAGCTGATATTCCTTTAAAGAGGTTGTCTACAATTTGGGCAACCTCTTCTCAATGACCATGTAATAACAAAGGTTATACTATCCTCTAGTGCTGTTGCTGTTTCAGCACTGTCAGTGCTCGCTCTTCTGGGGCTTGTGTGCCAATGTTACATCACGTGACCCCTGCGGATGTATCAAATATCAATAAGAAGTAAGCAGCCAACCACAGCTCTGACTCCCTCTTGGTGATCGATTTGTCCAAAGGCGGGTAGAGTGAAGCCGGCGCTGACCCCGCTGACAGGGCTAGTGTGATGTAGTGTGACGTGAGCTTCGCGAGATTGAGTGCTGACACCTCTGGAACGCTGCCAACATAGAAGGTGTTATTATTTTAACAGGGACAAACAAACTGGTTGAGCAGGGGTTGTTCAAGTAGTGGACAACCCCTTTATTGTTTCTGCCTATTATATACCAGGTTCTTAGTTTGAGACCTGGCAAAGTTGTTTATGAAATGATTTTATCTGCTTTAACCCCCTAACGACTGACCAATTTTGCGCTTTCTGGTTCCTTTATTCGACTTTTTTTATTTTTCTGGACTTTTTCTGGACATGTGAGGGCTTGTTTTTTGCGGAACAAGCTAAACTTTTAAATGAGAGATAAGACCCTGCGTCACTGACTAAAATGCTCAGGAGGAAAATGGCAATGATAAAAAGAAGAAACTTTGGCACACTACTACCGTGTTTTTCCAAAAATAAGACACTGTCTTATATTTTTTTTGCCCCCCAAAAAAGCACTAGGGCTTATTTTTGGAGGAGGTCTTATTCTTGGAGAAACACGGTTGGGGTAAGTTTACCCCCCAAAAAAACAGACCCCCCCCCCACTTCCCAGGAGACTCATACACACCGTCCTACCCTGCTGCTACCTGACACGCAGACACAGAAGATCCCAGACACACACAGCAGATCACACACCTCACACACACACACAGCAGATAACAGATACACACAGCAGATCACACACAGCGGATCGCAGGCACACACAGCCAATCACAGATACACACAGCCGATCACAGATACACACAGCCGATCACAGATACACATACAGCAGATCGCAGATATACACAGCAGATAACACACAGCAGATCGCAGGCACGCACAGCCATCACAGATACACACATCCGATTGCAGACACACACAGCCGATCACAGATACACACATCCGATCACAGGCACACACAGCCAATCGCAGATATACACAGCAGATCGCAGGCAGGCACAGCCATCACAGATACACACATCCGATCGCAGGCACACACAGCCGATCACAGATACACATACAGCAGATCGCAGATATACACAGCAGATCACACACAGCAGATCGCAGGCACGCACAGCCATCACAGATACACACATCCGATTGCAGACACACACAGCCGATCACAGATACACACATCCGATCACAGGCACACACAGCTGATCACAGATACACACAGCAGATCGCAGGCACGCACAGCCATCACAGATACACACATCCGATCGCAGGCATACACAGCCGATCACAGATACACACAGCCGATCACAGATACACACAGCCGATCACAGATACACACATCCGATCGCAAATACACACATCCAATCACAGGCACACACAGCCGATCACAGATACACACATCCGAACGCAGACACACACAGCCGATCGCAGAAAAACACAGCCGATCGCAGACACACACACACACACACATCACATCACATCACATCTAATCCAGCACTTACGGCAGCAGAGAATGAGAGCAAGTCACGTGTCCGGCCGCAGGTCCTGTTCGTCACGCTGCACCGCACTGCGTGTGTATGCGATCCGATGTGTGTGCGATCCGATGTTTGTGTGTGTGATTTGTTGTTTGCGTGTGAGCCGATGTTTGTGTGTGCGATCTGATTATGTGTGCGATCTGACTGCGTGTGCGATCCGATGTTTGTGTGTGAGATCTGGTGTGTGTGTGTGAGATCTGATTGTGTGTCTGTGTGTGTGTGTGAGCTGATGTGTGCGGGTGTGTGATCACTGCAGGTCCTGTCACTCAGTGTCGGGTGAGTGTAATTGCCGGGTGCCGCTGTGTATAATGAAGTGTCCTGCAGTATCTGTATCTTTTTTAGCTGCATGGACACTTCATTATTGATCCGGGACTAGGGCTTATATTTAAGCCTTTCTCCGAAAATGCTGAAAATCCCTGCCAGGGCTTATTTTTGGGGGAGGTCTTATTTTTGGAAAAACACGGTAGTACCCCAAAGAAAACATACACTGGAATTCGGCTCTTTTCTTTTCTTTTATTGGTGCAAAAAAACAGTGAGAGGTGCTGTACAATTGTCATAGTCCGCCACAAATGACGTTTCAGCTTATTGACCTTCGTCAGATCGGACCATCAGATGGAATATATAGGGAATTAGATGTCAGTATAGAATGGTACGCACGTCCACATATGGATACCTGAATTCAGGAGTGGGAATATGAGTAGATTGGTTTAACCAACAAGGTCTTATCATGAAAAGGACATTGTGAGATAAGTAGCCTAGTGATCATCCTGCGGCAGTAGAGGAGATAGACTTGGTGATACTGGGTTATAGGACCAGGCAAATTGCATAAGAAACATGAATCTGGCACATGAAACCCACAATACTGTGATGTCTTACTTAGGAGACATGGGCCTTAAAAAGATATTAGGTTATATCAAGGAAACAAATCCTCTATGTAATAGGTGCTGAGTCATTCTCTAATAAGGAATGTTCATAGGAAGGAGGAACAGCTCAGATAGCGAGGAGGTAATGTGACCTTACAGGATTCTATAAAGACAGTGACCGTCAGGAAGGTGATGGGGGACACACTACCTCCTCGCTGTCTGAGCTGTTCATCCTTCCATATTGCCAATCCTGAATTCAGGTATCCATATGTGGACGTTCATACCATTCTATATTGACATCTAGTTCCCTATATATTCCATCTGATGGTCCGATCTGACGAAGGCCAATAGGCCAAAATGTCTGTTTTCTTTGGGGTACTAGTAGTGTGCTGGAACTTTTAAATGAAACCATGAGTTTTACCATATAGTGTACTGGAAAACAGCAAAAAAATTCCAAATGCGGAAAAATTACAGAAAAAAGTGTGATTGCTCTATTGTTTTTGAGATATTTTATTCACTGTGGTAAAACTGATGTGTGGGTGTGATGCCCGAGGCTGGTGCGAGTTCGTAGACACCAAACATGAATAGGTTTACTTTTATCTAAGGGGTTAAAAAAAAATCTGAAGTTTGTCCAAAAAAGTGGCGTACGTTTTGCGCCTTTTTCCGCAACCTGTAGCATTTTCATTTTTTGGGATCTATGGCTCAGTGATGACTTATTTCTTGTGTCTCAAACTGATGTTTTTAATGGTACAATTTTTCCTCTGATGCTACGTTTTGATCGCCTGTTATTTCACTTTGCGCAAAATCTGTGCAACCAAAAAACATAATTTTGGCGTTTGGAATTTTTTTGCTTCTAAGCTGTTTACCAATCAGATTAATTGATTTTAGATTTTGATAGATTGGGCATTTCTGAATTCAGCCATACCAAATATGTGTATATTTTTTATTTTTTTAACCCTTTCATTTTCAATGGGGCAAATAGGGGGGATTTGAACTTTTAGGTTTTTTTTTTAATTTTTAAAAACTTTTCATTTTCATTTCTCTCGATCAGAGCAGCACCGCTCAGACTGGGAGAAATTATCATCTCTTGTAACAGTCAGTACTCAGCTGCTTCTTACAGGACTTGAGTCATGTGAGCTACAGGAGTCATCACATGACCATATGCTATCCTTGACAACCATCGGATCCACGTGATCACGTCACGTGACTTCCAATAGTGGCCTGTGAGTATGCGATTACCGTGATCGCCATTAAAATGGGGCTGTGACATCTTGACAGTGCCATTTAAGGGATTAACAGGTACAGGTGGAAGCACAGAAGTCTTTTGGTGCGTTGTAATGTCCCCAATCAACTACAATGGTTTAATGCCTTAACATTGTATAGAATAATAACTCTTAGCACTTATCTTTTCATGAGGAGACAGATTCATCTATGTTTCTCTTTTCAGAAGCGCAGTGGGAATATTGGCAGAACCGTGTTTGAGTACAGGACCCAGAATGTGAAACGCTTACCCATTATCGATATTGCTCCTGTGGACGTTGGAGGTGCAGATCAAGAGTTTGGAGTTGACATTGGGCCAGTTTGCTTTTTGTAAATTTCACCAACAAACAACCTAGGAACTTAAACTGACTGAAGTTATCCTGAGACTCTTGAAAACTATAGCTGGCTATGCACCAGCACTGTACATACAGTTGTCTATTATTTTCCATTTTTATAAACTACTTGGCCTCCCTTCAAAATATTTATTTTCCATTTTTAAGCCATTTTAAGAGCAGAAAGATAATAAATGGATCAATATTTTTATAGTGTTTACTATGTTTGATATCCATTAAATAAATTAGCCAAATTAAGAACTGTAGGGACAAAATAATCATGGCTTTCCTGAGTATGCAGAGTGCAAAAGTTTCATACAATTGACATGTTTTTCCAGTTTTGCCTTAGGCTATTTTTACACACTGCACCCAAATGCATGCGTTTCCTTTTCCCAGAAAAGTCTATGAGATTTCTATTTTGCTGTCCACACATTGCATCTTTTTTTGGCTGCATCTTGGCTGCATTTTTGAAGATGCAGCATGTCAATTCTTTTTGCATTTTGCCAGCTTTTTTGAGTCCTTTCAGTCAATAGATTTGACTTAAAAAATGCATTTGGAAAAATGTGGTATAAACGTGTCAAAAACATATGCGTTTTTTGATGCGTTTATGCCACGGGTGCGTTTTTTTGGGGCCAAAAAATGCTGCATCTTTGTGGTTGAGAAAAAAAATGCAGTTTGTGAACATAGCTTTACAACATTTTGGGATTAATTCATCAAGCTTTTTAGATTAGCTATGGTTGTTTCACAAACTAATGTTACTAAGACTCCATATTTTTAAAATGAATTAATTTATGTGCATTCGTTCTTCAATATTGGGCTTTGGTTACTGCTTCAAGCTTTTGCTTTTATATACTGTACATATTAAATACAGATTTCATGGTGCAGAGAAGTATGACATTTATTTCAGACTTCTAGCTACAGAAATGTATCCATAAATATCTGTAATGTTGGTGAAGACTTTGCAGTAAATACTATAGCTACGAAGCTTGATGATTTTCCCATTTTGGTTTTATCTTCAGTGATTATTATTTTGCAGATTATTTTTAAGAATTTGTGTTTGTTCTTTGTTGTAATGCAAAGAGCCAAACCAACAAATATTTATTAACCAGTTATAAAGACAATATAAGTTTTTTTCAAGTCTTAATGATGTCAGTAGCTTGTTACAAACTGCGCTGCTCACAAGGATCAATTACTGTTTAGGGGATTACATTAAATGTAGAAAACTGTTATGTACAATATATGAACAAAATCTTATGTTTTACGCATGGATTGTCAAGTACAAAAGGATTCAAAGTTTCTTAGCATAAGCTACCTCATCTCTAGATGCTGGGATGCATATAACATTCATAAGTTGTGTTTCTTGTTAGATATTAAAAGGTGCTATGCTTTTGTTGTTCTTCAGAGATTGGGGAGAGTCAGTAAACATGTTTGATGGTGCTAAAATTCCTTTTGTAAAATCCTGAATAAATGAAATTTGACAGCTGCCCATAAATATTATTTGATAAGTGGGATTAGTGCGCTTTTTAATGTTTACCAAATCCAAAGGCAGTCTTATACAGCTACACAAAATTAACTATATCCATGTATTTTGCAAAGCTTATATTTACATATCATATGTTGCTATGTGTGGAATTTAAAAATTAAAAAGAAAACATACATTCCACAATTTATTAAACTGTAGATAGTTTGGTGTTACTTTTATTATGGCAAACATGAGGTAGATGAATTGGTATCATAGTATCATAGTATCATAGTTTTTAAGGTTGAAGGGAGACTCTAAGTCCATCTAGTTCAACCCGTAGCCTAACATGTTGATCCAGAGGAAGGCAAAAAACCCCATTGTGGCAAACAAGTTCCAATGGGGAAAAAATGTCCTTCCTGACTCCACATCCGGCAATCAGACTAGTTCCCTGGATCAATACCCTGTCATAAAATCTAATATACATAACTGGTTATATTAAATTTTTCAAGAAAGGCATCCAGGCTCTGCTTAAATGTTAGTAGTGAATCACTCATTACAACATCATGCGGCAGAGAGTTCCATAGTCTCACTGCTCGTACAGTAAAGAATCCTCGTCTGTGATTATGATTAAACCTTCTTTCCTCAAGACGTAGCGGATGCCCCCGTGTTCCAGTCGCAGGCCTAGGTGTAAATAGATCTTTGGAAAGGTCTCTGTACTGTCCCCTCATATATTTATACATTGTGATTAGATCTCCCCTAAGCCTTTGTTTTTCCAGACTAAATAACCCCAAGTTTAATAACCTGTCTTCGTATTGCAGCCCCCCCATTCCTCTAATAATCTTGGTCGCTCTTCTTTGCACCCTCTCCAGTTCAGCTATGTCCTTCTTATATATCGGTGACCAGAATTGTACACAGTATTCTAAGTGCGGTCGCACTAGTGACTTGTACAGAGGTAGAACTATATTTTTTTCATGAACACTTATACCTCTTTTAATACATCCCATTATTTTATTAGCCCTGGCAGCAGCTGCCTGACACTGTCCACTAAAGTGGAGTTTACCATCCACCCATACACCCAAGTCTTTTTCTGTGTCTGTTTTACCCAGTGTTCTACAATTAAGTACATAATCATAAATGTTATTTCCTCTACCCAAGTGCATGACCTTACATTTATCTACATTAAACTTCAATTGCCACTTCTCAGCCCAATCCTCCAATTTACATAAATCTCCCTGTAATATAAAATTATCCTCCTCTGTATTGATTACCCTGCAGAGTTTAGTATCATCTGCAAATATTGAAATTCTACTCCGCATGCCCCCAACAAGGTCATTTATAAATATGTTGAAAAGAAGCGGGCCCAATACTGACCCCTGTGGTACCCCACTATGAACTGAGACCCAGTCCGAGTACGTACCATTAATAACCACCCTTTGTTTCCTATCACTGAGCCAGTTTTTAACCCAGTTACACATATTTTCCCCTATCCCCATTATTCTCATTTTATGTACCAACCTTTTGTGTGGCACCGTATCAAAAGCTTTTGAAAAGTCCATATACACAACATCCACTGCATTTCCCTGGTCCAGGCTTGAACTTACCTCTTCATAGAAGCTGATCAAATTAGTTTGACAGGATCGATCCCTCATAAACCCATGTTGATACTCTGTCATAAGGTTATTTTTCTTGAGATACTCCAGTATAGCATCTCTCAAGAAACCCTCAAGGATTTTACCAACCGTAGAGGTTAAACTTACCGGCCTATAATTTCCTGGCTCAGTTTTTGTCCCCTTTTTGAATATTGGCACCACATTTGCTATGCGCCAGTCCTGCGGTACCGACCCTGTTATTAAGGAATCTGAGAAGATTAAAAATAATGGTCTATCTATCACAGAACTCAATTCCTGTAGTACTCTGGGGTGTATGCCATCCGGGCCCGGAGATTTGTCAACCTTAGTGATTTCGAGGCGGCGGCGTACTTCCTGCTGGGTTAAGCAGGTAATATTCAAGGGTGAATTTATGGCATCACTGGTCATGTCATCTGCCATGGCATTTTCTTGTATAAAAACCGTAGAAAAAAAAAGTCATTCAGCAGGTTGGCTTTACCCTCATCCCCTTCCACCATTTCACCAAGACTATTTTTAAGGGGGCCAACACTATCGCTTTTCAGTTTTTTTACTGTTTATGTAGTTAAAGAATATTTTAGGATTATTTTTACTTTCTCTCGCAATGAGTCTCTCTGTCTCAAACTTAGCTAACTTAATTTGCTTTTTACATATTTTATTTAATTTTCTATAATTATATAATGCCTCATCACTACCTACCCTCTTTAATTCTTTTAAGGCTTTCTGTTTTTCTTTTATTGCTTCCCTTACAGCTCTATTTAGCCATAGGGGTTTCCTCCTATTTCTAGCATGTTTGTTCCCATAGGGTATATTTTCTGCACAAGCCCTATTCAGGATGCTCATAAAAGTCTCCCATTTGCTTTGTGTACTTTTATTACTTAGTACATCATCCCAGTTTATTGCACTAAGATCATCTCTCAACCGTTTAAAATTTGCTTTCCTGAAGTTTAGTGTCCTTGTAGCCCCTCTACTATACATCTTACTAAAGAATACATGAAAACTTATTATTTTGTGATCACTATTCCCCAAGTAACCCCCAACTTGTATATTTGATATGCGGTCTGGCCTATTGGTTAGTACAAGGTCTAGTAGTGCTCCCCCTCTTGTGGGGTCCTGTACCATTTGTGAAAGGTAATTATCTTTCATTGTTATCAAAAATCTATTTCCTTTGCTGGAACTGCAAGTTTCTGTTCCCCAATTTATATCAGGATAGTTAAAGTCCCCCATAATAATTACCTCTCCGAGACTCGCTGCTTTATCAATTTGCTTTATGAGGAGATTCTCTACCTCTTCCATAATATTCGGTGTCTTATAACACACCCCTATCAGTATTTTATTATTCATTCTCCCCCCCCTTATCTCCACCCATAGGGACTCTACATTCTCAGTACCCTCACATATGTTGTCACGCAGGATGGGTTTTAAGGATGATTTTACATATAGACACACACCTCCCCCTCGCTTATTTGTACGGTCATTCCTGAGTAGGCTATAACCCTGTAAATTAACAGCCCAGTCATAGCTCTCATCCAGCCATGTCTCTGATATCCCCACTATATCATAATTTTCTTCCAACAATATTAATTCTAATTCCTCCACCTTATTTGTGAGGCTTCGGGCATTAGTGTACATGCACGTTACGTATGACTCTGTACCTATATTCCTGCTTACTGTATTGACTGTCCTAACCCTTCCCCCCGTACCACCCCCAATTTCATTACTTGTGCCCTGGTCACTATCTGCACTACATTCCCCTTCTATAAAGTGAATACCCTCGCCCCCCATTCCTAGTTTAAACACTCCTCCAACCTTCTAGCCATTTTCTGCCCCAGCAGAGCTGCACCCTCCCCATTAAGATGCAGCCCATCCCTAGCATAGAATCTGTAGCCAACTGAAAAGTCGGCCCAATTCTCCAGGAACCCAAAACCCTCTTTCCTACACCAATTCTTGAGCCACCTGTTAACCTCCCTGATCTCTCTTTGCCTCTCTGGTGTGGCTCGTGGAACAGGTAGTATTTCCGAAAATACCACCTTTGAGGTCCATGCTTTAAGCTTACAACCTAATTCCCTGAAATCATCTTTAAGGACCTTCCACCTACCTCTAACTTTGTCATTTGTGCCAATATGTACAATGACCGCTGGGTCCTCCCCAGCCCCTCCCAGTAATCTGTCAACCCGATCAGCGATGTGCCGAACTCGAGCGCCAGGAAGACAACACACTGTTCGGCGATCCCTGTCTTTGTGACAGATTGCCCTATCTGTCCCCCTAATAATTGAGTCCCCCACTACCAGTACCTGTCTTGCCTGCCCTGCACTCCTATTCCCCCCCTTACTGGAGCAGACACTCCTCTGGCGTTCAGAGGTCATGCCTTGCTGCAGCAATGCTACCCCTGTAATGACATCCCCCTCATCTGCCAAGTTTGCAAACCTATTGGGGTGTGTCAGTTCAGGACTAGCCTCCCTAGCACTTTTCCCTTTACCCCCCTTTCTAACTGTCACCCAGCTACCTACCTCACCGTCCTGCCGCTCCCTACTACGATCCTCCCCCACATCTGACCCAGCAAGCTGCTGCTCAGTGAGCAGCACACTCCTTTCCATATTGCTAATGCATCTCAGAGTTGCCAGCTGCTCATTTAGATCCAGTATCTGGGTTTCCAAACGTGCAACTTGCGCACATCTCGAACAACAGTATGCACCCTCGAACGGCTTTTCAAGGACTGCATACATGAGACAAGATGTACACTGGATCGCATTAGCAATAGTGGAGCACATTTTCTAATGGGGATAGCACTAAACAAATGTTAAGTAATTAAACAACTAAATACAAACAATTCTACTCACACTTACTTTTGCTCACACTTTGCTCACTCACAATGAAGAAGACAGGCTAAAATTCACTGGGAATATGCAAATTATCCTCTCAAGACTCCTTCCCTGGCTTTCAGAAGTCTTCCTTCCGGCTGTAACGGCCAAAACCCGGTTCTCCTTGAGCTCGCGGTGACTCTTCACTTATCCCAGAAGGCACTGGGAATATGCAAATTATCCTCGCAAGACTCCTTCCCTGGCTTTCAGAAGTCTTCCTTCCGGCTGTAACGGCCAAAACCCGGTTCTCCTTGAGCTCGCGGTGACTCTTCACTTATCCCAGAAGGCACTGGGAATATGCAAATTATCCTCGCAAGACTCCTTCCCTGGCTTTCAGAAGTCTTCCTTCCGGCTGTAACGGCCAAAACCCGGTTATCCTTGAGCTCGCGGTGACTCTTCACTTATCCCAGAAGGCACTGGGAATATGCAAATTATCCTCGCAAGACTCCTTCCCTGGCTTTCAGAAGTCTTCCTTCCGGCTGTAACGGCCAAAACCCGGTTATCCTTGAGCTCGCGGTGACTCTTCACTTATCCCAGAAGGCACTGGGAATATGCAAATTATCCTCTCAAGACTCCTTCCCTGGCTTTCAGAAGTCTTCCTTCCGGCTGTAACGGCCAAAACCCGGTTCTCCTTGAGCTCGCGGTGACTCTTCACTTATCCCAGAAGGCACTGGGAATATGCAAATTATCCTCGCAAGACTCTTTCCCTGGCTTTCAGAAGTCTTCCTTCCGGCTGTAACGGCCAAAACCCGGTTCTCCTTGAGCTCGCGGTGACTCTTCACTTATCCCAGAAGGCACTGGGAATATGCAAATTATCCTCGCAAGACTCCTTCCCTGGCTTTCAGAAGTCTTCCTTCCGGCTGTAACGGCCAAAACCCGGTTCTCCTTGAGCTCGCGGTGACTCTTCACTTATCCCAGAAGGCACTGGGAATATGCAAATTATCCTCGCAAGACTCCTTCCCTGGCTTTCAGAAGTCTTCCTTCCGGCTGTAACGGCCAAAACCCGGTTCTCCTTGAGCTCGCGGTGACTCTTCACTTATCCCAGAAGGCACTGGGAATATGCAAATTATCCTCTCAAGACTCCTTCCCTGGCTTTCAGAAGTCTTCCTTCCGGCTGTAACGGCCAAAACCCGGTTCTCCTTGAGCTCGCGGTGACTCTTCACTTATCCCAGAAGGCACTGGGAATATGCAAATTATCCTCGCAAGACTCCTTCCCTGGCTTTCAGAAGTCTTCCTTCCGGCTGTAACGGCCAAAACCCGGTTCTCCTTGAGCTCGCGGTGACTCTTCACTTATCCCAGAAGGCACTGGGAATATGCAAATTATCCTCGCAAGACTCCTTCCCTGGCTTTCAGAAGTCTTCCTTCCGGCTGTAACGGCCAAAACCCGGTTCTCCTTGAGCTCGCGGTGACTCTTCACTTATCCCAGAAGGCACTGGGAATATGCAAATTATCCTCGCAAGACTCCTTCCCTGGCTTTCAGAAGTCTTCCTTCCGGCTGTAACGGCCAAAACCCGGTTCTCCTTGAGCTCGCGGTGACTCTTCACTTATCCCAGAAGGCACTGGGAATGTGCAAATTATCCTCTCAAGACTCCTTCCCTGGCTTTCAGAAGTCTTCCTTCCGGCTGTAACGGCCAAAACCCGGTTCTCCTTGAGCTCGCGGTGACTCTTCACTTATCCCAGAAGGCACTGGGAATATGCAAATTATCCTCTCAAGACTCCTTCCCTGGCTTTCAGAAGTCTTCCTTCCGGCTGTAACGGCCAAAACCCGGTTATCCTTGAGCTCGCGGTGACTCTTCACTTATCCCAGAAGGCACTGGGAATATGCAAATTATCCTCGCAAGACTCCTTCCCTGGCTTTCAGAAGTCTTCCTTCCGGCTGTAACAGCCAAAACCCGGTTATCCTTGAGCTCGCGGTGACTCTTCACTTATCCCAGAAGGCACTGGGAATATGCAAATTATCCTCTCAAGACTCCTTCCCTGGCTTTCAGAAGTCTTCCTTCCGGCTGTAACGGCCAAAACCCGGTTCTCCTTGAGCTCGCGGTGACTCTTCACTTATCCCAGAAGGCACTGGGAATATGCAAATTATCCTCGCAAGACTCCTTCCCTGGCTTTCAGAAGTCTTCCTTCCGGCTGTAACGGCCAAAACCCGGTTATCCTTGAGCTCGCGGTGACTCTTCACTTATCCCAGAAGGCACTGGGAATATGGAAATTATCCTCGCAAGACTCCTTCCCTGGCTTTCAGAAGTCTTCCTTCCGGCTGTAACGGCCAAAACCCGGTTCTCCTTGAGCTCGCGGTGACTCTTCACTTATCCCAGAAGGCACTGGGAATATGCAAATGATCCTCGCAAGACTCCTTCCCTGGCTTTCAGAAGTCTTCCTTCCGGCTGTAACGGCCAAAACCCGGTTCTCCTTGAGCTCGCGGTGACTCTTCACTTATCCCAGAAGGCACTGGGAATATGCAAATTATCCTCGCAAGACTCCCTCCCTGGCTTTCAGAAGTCTTCCTTCCGGCTGTAACGGCCAAAACCCGGTTATCCTTAAGCTCGCGGTGACTCTTCACTTATCCCAGAAGGCACTGGGAATATGCAAATTATCCTCTCAAGACTCCTTCCCTGGCTTTCAGAAGTCTTCCTTCCGGCTGTAACGGCCAAAACCCGGTTATCCTTGAGCTCGCGGTGACTCTTCACTTATCCCAGAAGGCACTGGGAATATGCAAATTATCCTCTCAAGACTCCTTCCCTGGCT
Organism: Anomaloglossus baeobatrachus; assembly: GCF_048569485.1. Taxonomy (NCBI): domain Eukaryota; kingdom Metazoa; phylum Chordata; class Amphibia; order Anura; family Aromobatidae; genus Anomaloglossus; species Anomaloglossus baeobatrachus. The sequence continues at coordinate 154,945,730 of NC_134359.1, forward strand.
TTCAGAAGTCTTCCTTCCGGCTGTAACGGCCAAAACCCGGTTCTCCTTGAGCTCGCGGTGACTCTTCACTTATCCCAGAAGGCACTGGGAATATGCAAATTATCCTCGCAAGACTCTTTCCCTGGCTTTCAGAAGTCTTCCTTCCGGCTGTAACGGCCAAAACCCGGTTCTCCTTGAGCTCGCGGTGACTCTTCACTTATCCCAGAAGGCACTGGGAATATGCAAATTATCCTCGCAAGACTCCTTCCCTGGCTTTCAGAAGTCTTCCTTCCGGCTGTAACGGCCAAAACCCGGTTCTCCTTGAGCTCGCGGTGACTCTTCACTTATCCCAGAAGGCACTGGGAATATGCAAATTATCCTCGCAAGACTCCTTCCCTGGCTTTCAGAAGTCTTCCTTCCGGCTGTAACGGCCAAAACCCGGTTCTCCTTGAGCTCGCGGTGACTCTTCACTTATCCCAGAAGGCACTGGGAATATGCAAATTATCCTCTCAAGACTCCTTCCCTGGCTTTCAGAAGTCTTCCTTCCGGCTGTAACGGCCAAAACCCGGTTCTCCTTGAGCTCGCGGTGACTCTTCACTTATCCCAGAAGGCACTGGGAATATGCAAATTATCCTCGCAAGACTCCTTCCCTGGCTTTCAGAAGTCTTCCTTCCGGCTGTAACGGCCAAAACCCGGTTCTCCTTGAGCTCGCGGTGACTCTTCACTTATCCCAGAAGGCACTGGGAATATGCAAATTATCCTCGCAAGACTCCTTCCCTGGCTTTCAGAAGTCTTCCTTCCGGCTGTAACGGCCAAAACCCGGTTCTCCTTGAGCTCGCGGTGACTCTTCACTTATCCCAGAAGGCACTGGGAATATGCAAATTATCCTCGCAAGACTCCTTCCCTGGCTTTCAGAAGTCTTCCTTCCGGCTGTAACGGCCAAAACCCGGTTCTCCTTGAGCTCGCGGTGACTCTTCACTTATCCCAGAAGGCACTGGGAATGTGCAAATTATCCTCTCAAGACTCCTTCCCTGGCTTTCAGAAGTCTTCCTTCCGGCTGTAACGGCCAAAACCCGGTTCTCCTTGAGCTCGCGGTGACTCTTCACTTATCCCAGAAGGCACTGGGAATATGCAAATTATCCTCTCAAGACTCCTTCCCTGGCTTTCAGAAGTCTTCCTTCCGGCTGTAACGGCCAAAACCCGGTTATCCTTGAGCTCGCGGTGACTCTTCACTTATCCCAGAAGGCACTGGGAATATGCAAATTATCCTCGCAAGACTCCTTCCCTGGCTTTCAGAAGTCTTCCTTCCGGCTGTAACAGCCAAAACCCGGTTATCCTTGAGCTCGCGGTGACTCTTCACTTATCCCAGAAGGCACTGGGAATATGCAAATTATCCTCTCAAGACTCCTTCCCTGGCTTTCAGAAGTCTTCCTTCCGGCTGTAACGGCCAAAACCCGGTTCTCCTTGAGCTCGCGGTGACTCTTCACTTATCCCAGAAGGCACTGGGAATATGCAAATTATCCTCGCAAGACTCCTTCCCTGGCTTTCAGAAGTCTTCCTTCCGGCTGTAACGGCCAAAACCCGGTTATCCTTGAGCTCGCGGTGACTCTTCACTTATCCCAGAAGGCACTGGGAATATGGAAATTATCCTCGCAAGACTCCTTCCCTGGCTTTCAGAAGTCTTCCTTCCGGCTGTAACGGCCAAAACCCGGTTCTCCTTGAGCTCGCGGTGACTCTTCACTTATCCCAGAAGGCACTGGGAATATGCAAATGATCCTCGCAAGACTCCTTCCCTGGCTTTCAGAAGTCTTCCTTCCGGCTGTAACGGCCAAAACCCGGTTCTCCTTGAGCTCGCGGTGACTCTTCACTTATCCCAGAAGGCACTGGGAATATGCAAATTATCCTCGCAAGACTCCTTCCCTGGCTTTCAGAAGTCTTCCTTCCGGCTGTAACGGCCAAAACCCGGTTATCCTTAAGCTCGCGGTGACTCTTCACTTATCCCAGAAGGCACTGGGAATATGCAAATTATCCTCTCAAGACTCCTTCCCTGGCTTTCAGAAGTCTTCCTTCCGGCTGTAACGGCCAAAACCCGGTTCTCCTTGAGCTCGCGGTGACTCTTCACTTATCCCAGAAGGCACTGGGAATATGCAAATTATCCTCGCAAGACTCCTTCCCTGGCTTTCAGAAGTCTTCCTTCCGGCTGTAACGGCCAAAACCCGGTTCTCCTTGAGCTCGCGGTGACTCTTCACTTATCCCAGAAGGCACTGGGAATATGCAAATTATCCTCGCAAGACTCCTTCCCTGGCTTTCAGAAGTCTTCCTTCCGGCTGTAACGGCCAAAACCCGGTTATCCTTGAGCTCGCGGTGACTCTTCACTTATCCCAGAAGGCACTGGGAATATGCAAATTATCCTCTCAAGACTCCTTCCCTGGCTTTCAGAAGTCTTCCTTCCGGCTGTAACGGCCAAAACCCGGTTCTCCTTGAGCTCGCGGTGACTCTTCACTTATCCCAGAAGGCACTGGGAATATGCAAATTATCCTCGCAAGACTCCTTCCCTGGCTTTCAGAAGTCTTCCTTCCGGCTGTAACGGCCAAAACCCGGTTCTCCTTGAGCTCGCGGTGACTCTTCACTTATCCCAGAAGGCACTGGGAATATGCAAATTATCCTCGCAAGACTCCTTCCCTGGCTTTCAGAAGTCTTCCTTCCGGCTGTAACGGCCAAAACCCGGTTATCCTTGAGCTCGCGGTGACTCTTCACTTATCCCAGAAGGCACTGGGAATATGCAAATTATCCTCTCAAGACTCCTTCCCTGGCTTTCAGAAGTCTTCCTTCCGGCTGTAACGGCCAAAACCCGGTTCTCCTTGAGCTCGCGGTGACTCTTCACTTATCCCAGAAGGCACTGGGAATATGCAAATTATCCTCGCAAGACTCCTTCCCTGGCTTTCAGAAGTCTTCCTTCCGGCTGTAACGGCCAAAACCCGGTTCTCCTTGAGCTCGCGGTGACTCTTCACTTATCCCAGAAGGCACTGGGAATATGCAAATTATCCTCGCAAGACTCCTTCCCTGGCTTTCAGAAGTCTTCCTTCCGGCTGTAACGGCCAAAACCCGGTTATCCTTGAGCTCGCGGTGACTCTTCACTTATCCCAGAAGGCACTGGGAATATGCAAATTATCCTCTCAAGACTCCTTCCCTGGCTTTCAGAAGTCTTCCTTCCGGCTGTAACGGCCAAAACCCGGTTCTCCTTGAGCTCGCGGTGACTCTTCACTTATCCCAGAAGGCACTGGGAATATGCAAATTATCCTCGCAAGACTCCTTCCCTGGCTTTCAGAAGTCTTCCTTCCGGCTGTAACGGCCAAAACCCGGTTCTCCTTGAGCTCGCGGTGACTCTTCACTTATCCCAGAAGGCACTGGGAATATGCAAATTATCCTCGCAAGACTCCTTCCCTGGCTTTCAGAAGTCTTCCTTCCGGCTGTAACGGCCAAAACCCGGTTCTCCTTGAGCTCGCGGTGACTCTTCACTTATCCCAGAAGGCACTGGGAATATGCAAATTATCCTCTCAAGACTCCTTCCCTGGCTTTCAGAAGTCTTCCTTCCGGCTGTAACGGCCAAAACCCGGTTCTCCTTGAGCTCGCGGTGACTCTTCACTTATCCCAGAAGGCACTGGGAATATGCAAATTATCCTCTCAAGACTCCTTCCCTGGCTTTCAGAAGTCTTCCTTCCGGCTGTAACGGCCAAAACCCGGTTCTCCTTGAGCTCGCGGTGACTCTTCACTTATCCCAGAAGGCACTGGGAATATGCAAATTATCCTCTCAAGACTCCTTCCCTGGCTTTCAGAAGTCTTCCTTCCGGCTGTAACGGCCAAAACCCGGTTCTCCTTGAGCTCGCGGTGACTCTTCACTTATCCCAGAAGGCACTGGGAATATGCAAATTATCCTCGCAAGACTCCTTCCCTGGCTTTCAGAAGTCTTCCTTCCGGCTGTAACGGCCAAAACCCGGTTCTCCTTGAGCTCGCGGTGACTCTTCACTTATCCCAGAAGGCACTGGGAATATGCAAATTATCCTCGCAAGACTCCTTCCCTGGCTGGTGATGAATCGGTGATTTCTCTTATTTAATGTGAATAGGTAACATTATATAAAACAGGATATATCTCTCTAATATGTTATAAACTATAAATAATAGTTGTATTGAGTGCAGTAAATTCAGACATGGAAGGACAAAATGGTATTAAATCCAAGGTAAATGCTTAAATAAAGCCCAATCATTGATTAATGTTTAATAAAAACAATAGCAACTTCATAACAGTTGGCTCAAATTGTAGATTCACAGGGAGCTCACACCTCAAAGTTTTTCAACCTACCATGCTTATAAGCACTTGAAGTGCAGCCTTTGTTCTATCAGAGAGCCAAACAGCACATTCTACCAAAGCTCAAACAAGTGGTATGCATAAGCAGTATACAGTTAGGTCCAGAAATATTTGGACAGTGACACAATTTTCGCGAGTTGGGCTCTGCATGCCACCACATTGGATTTGAAATGAAACCTCTACAACAGAATTCAAGTGCAGATTGTAACATTTAATTTGAAGGTTTGAACAAAAATATCTGATAGAAATTGTAGGAATTGTACACATTTCTTTACAAACACTCCACATTTTAGGAGGTCAAAAGTAATTGGACAAATAAACCAAACCCAAACAAAATATTTTTATTTTCAATATTTTGTTGCGAATCCTTTGGAGGCAATCACTGCCTTAAGTCTGGAACCCATGGACATCACCAAACGCTGGGTTTCTTTCTTCTTAATGCTTTGCCAGGCCTTTACAGCCGCAGCCTTCAGGTCTTGCTTGTTTGTGGGTCTTTCCGTCTTAAGTCTGGATTTGAGCAAGTGAAATGCATGCTCAATTGGGTTAAGATCTGGTGATTGACTTGGCCATTGCAGAATGTTCCACTTTTTTGCACTCATGAACTCCTGGGTAGCTTTGGCTGTATGCTTGGGGTCATTGTCCATCTGTACTATGAAGCGCCGTCCGATCAACTTTGCGGCATTTGGCTGAATCTGGGCTGAAAGTATATCCCTGTACACTTCAGAATTCATCCGGCTACTCTTGTCTGCTGTTATGTCATCAATAAACACAAGTGACCCAGTGTAATTGAAAGCCATGCCTGCCCATGCCATCACGTTGCCTCCACCATGTTTTACAGAGGATGTGGTGTGCCTTGGATCATGTGCCGTTCCCTTTCTTCTCCAAACTTTTTTCTTCCCATCATTCTGGTACAGGTTGATCTTTGTCTCATCTGTCCATAGAATACTTTTCCACAACTGAGCTGGCTTCATGAGGTGTTTTTCAGCAAATTTAACTCTGGCCTGTCTATTTTTGGAATTGATGAATGGTTTGCATCTAGATGTGAACCCTTTGTATTTACTTTCATGGAGTCTTCTCTTTACTGTTGACTTAGAGACAGATACACCTACTTCACTGAGAGTGTTCTGGACTTCAGTTGATGTTGTGAACGGGTTCTTCTTCACCAAAGAAAGTATGCGGCGATCATCCACCACTGTTGTCATCCGTGGACGCCCAGGCCTTTTTGAGTTCCCAAGCTCACCAGTCATTTCCTTTTTTCTCAGAATGTACCCGACTGTTGATTTTGCTGCTCCAAGCATGTCTGCTATCTCTCTGATGGATTTTTTCTTTTTTTTCAGCCTCAGGATGTTCTGCTTCACCTCAATTGAGAGTTCCTTAGACCGCATGTTGTCTGGTCACAGCAACAGCTTCCAAATGCAAAACCACACACCTGTAATCAACCCCAGACCTTTTAACTACTTCACTGATAACAGGTTAACGAGGGAGACGCCTTCAGAGTTAATTGCAGCCCTTAGAGTCCCTTGTCCAATTACTTTTGGTCCCTTGAAAAAGAGGAGGCTATGCATTACAGAGCTATGATTCCTAAACCCTTTCTCCGATTTGGATGTGAAAACTCTCATATTGCAGCTGGGAGTGTGCACTTTCAGCCCATATTATATATATAATTGTATTTCTGAACATGTTTTTGTAAACAGCTAAAATAACAAAACTTGTGTCACTGTCCAAATATTTCTGGACCTAACTGTAGTTCAGTTTATCGATTTCTGGAGGATCGACTATGAGTCAAATTTCCTAAATTTGCAGGTCTTTGATTCTCAAATATCGTCAAATAAAAATGCCTGTCTCTACTTCACACATAGATGAATATGCAGAGAGCGTGATAATAACATCATGGGCAGCCACACGGGGTTCCACAAAATGTGAAGTCCTACAGCTATCACATTGTCTACTGGAGCTAATCACCCCCATTGTAAAAGATAGGGATTGGCCTAGTAGTGTCATTATATGCTGGTACAGTATAGAGATGAGAGGTCAGAGCGCACTGCTCATTTGTCTTAGGAATAGAAAAAGGTCTAATTTAGTTATGGTGTACAATGCACCAGATTGAAATGGGAGTTGCAATCTCAGTTTGTGAATTCTAATCCAAAGATTTAGATGATATGTAGGTACCCAGTGTGACTTTGAAGTGATTGATCTAAGATATAGTGCAGTTAGAGCGCCTTATTAGCAGACTGTTTTTTAATTCTCCACACATTGCAAACAAGGAGGAGCAGTATTAAATCCTCATTTCTAATTTTGCTACTAAAAAAAAAAATCCTGATTCCAAGGCTTGTGTGTCACAGAAAGTGTGCTTACTGGATTCTAAGACGGCGATGCCAGTCTTTAATTTTTTTGAAATCCAAAAGAGAAATCTCCATAATACAGAAATTTAAAGAATTCTATCTCCCTCACAAAGTGTTTTAAAATATACTGCAGTAACAGTAACATAACAGCCTTTTTTCAGTAGTAAAACCATTAATTTTAAAGATCATATTAATCAATAGATCTTGGAATAATAAGTTCCAAAACTGGATGTGATTAAAGAAAATGTTCCTATGCTGAGATAATCTTATAAATGTGCCCTTGCGATGTACTAATAGCTGTGTCTGACTGTGCAGGGATATGGTCTGATCATACCACAGCTCCTGAGCAGGGGAGGATGCAAAAGACATTACAGCATGGGATCATAGCTGATTCTTTGTGTGAGACAAAACATTTCCCTGCTTGTTTTTAAAAAATGTTTTACCTCAGAGAAAGAATTATTTGCGATCCTGTGCTGTAATGTCTGTATACTATTTATTTAATCCCCGGCCCAGGAGATACAGTCATATGAAAAAGTTTCGGCACCCCTATTAATGTTAACCTTTTTTCTTTATAACAATTAGGGGTTTTGCAACAGCTTTTTCAGTTTCATATATCTAATAAATGATGGACTCAATAATATTTCTGAATTGAAATGAGGTTTATTGTACTAACAGAAAATGTGCAATCTGCATTTAAACTAAATTTGACAGGTGCATAAGTATGGGCACCTTTATCAATTTCTTGTTTTGAACACTCCTAACTACTTTTTACTGACTTACTGAATCACTAAATTGGTTTTGTAACCTCATTGAGCTTTGAACTTCATAGGCAGGTGTATCCAATCATGAGAAAAGGTAGTTAAGGTGGCCACTTGCAAGTAGTTCTCCTATTTGAATCTCATATGAAGAGTGGCATCATGGGCTCCTCAAAATAACTCTCAAATGATCTGAAAACAAAGATTATTCAACATAGTTGTTCAGGGAAAGGATACAAAAAGTTGTCTCAGAGATTTAAATTGTCAGTTTCCACTGTGAGGAACATAGTAAGGAAATGGAAGAACACAGGTACAGTTCTTGTGAAGCCCAGAAGTGGCAGGCCAAGAAAAATATCAGAAAGGCAGAGAAGAAGAGTGGTGAGAACAGTCAAGGACAATCCACAGAAACACACAAAGTCCAAAACAGCATCAACTTAGCCTTCAAGGAAGCAACTAATCAAAAAAGGGCACCCTTAGGTAAACTACCTGGGTATTTTGAAGCAACGCTAAGAAATAATGAAAATATCATAGAATAAATTCAAAATATTTTTATTCCATCATTTTTTATTCAAACATAAACCACACTACAAAGGAGATCATGTTACATCCAAAAAACTGCCTCAGGTTAAGAAAGGTTTGGCATTAAATATCCTACTAAACATTTAGACATCAATTTTCTATATATGGTTCGATTCATATGGTGCAGCGGTTCATCATACTGGCAAAAAAATACACTCATCTATATAGCTTAATCATCCCCAAGCTTAAATTTCATTATTTGGCTATCTCAGTAGTGCTTCACCGTTTTATTGGTTGTTATTAAATATGTTAAGATATATGAAAAATCAAGGAAAAAATAGCAATAAATTACTCCTTTCCTATCTGCAGATAAATACACAAAATTTCTTGATTTTACCTCTGAAAATATCAATTTTATCAGTGAAGTCGATATCTACCAATTAATCTGTTTATACACCTTTGAAAACAGCGAAATTTCACATATGGGAAGCAGTGAATAGGGGCATAAGACATAGGCCTCTATTTTAAAGACATATGTCCAGAAATAAAGCTAAACGGCTAGGGGAGGAATTACCGTGCCACTTAAATCTAATATTGTATTCGAAATGCCTTTATGGCAAAAAAATTCTACTACCAGCCGATAGACAGACAATATTTGCAATTTCCCCTAGGTTTAGACATATGGAACAGTGACACACCTCTACCCATCAGTCGGCTAGTAAATTCGTAGCCAGCATAAGCCGCACAGGGCTATAATAGGTGTAGCCGTAACAACATATGAATTCCCAATATATGCCCGACAATATCACAGAGCACCGCACGAATCACAAACTCTACATCACATCGCTTTTACCAATTTAACATCATCATAAGTTTAAGCGTTAACCTGACTTCAGTAAATACCTGAGCAGTGGATGACTCTCTCCTTTCCCCTTTTTTTTTTTTTTTTTTTTTTTTTTTGACGTACGTTTCGCGCCAGCTTTATCAAGATGTCTTATGCCCCTATTCACTGCTTCCCATATGTGAAATTTGGCTGTTTTCAAAGGTGTATAAACAGATTAATTGGTAGATATCGACTTCACTGATAAAATTGATATTTTCAGAGGTAAAATCAAGAAATTTTGTGTATTTATCTGCAGATAGGAAAGGAGTTATTTATTGCTATTTTTTCCTTGATTTTTCATATATCTTAACATATTTAATAACAACCAATAAAACGGTGAAGCACTATTGAGATAGCCAAATAATGAAATTTAAGCTTGGGGATGATTAAGCTATATAGATGAGTGTATTTTTTTGCCAGTATGATGAACCGCTGCACCGTATGAATCGAACCATATATAGAAAATTGATGTCTAAATGTTTAGTAGGATATTTAATGCCAAACCTTTCTTAACCTGAGGCAGTTTTTTGGATGTAACATGATCTCCTTTGTGGTGTGGTTTATGTTTGAATAAAAAATGATGGAATAAAAATATTTTGAATTTATTCTATGATATTTTCATTATTTCTTAGCGTTGCTTCAAAATACCCAGGTAGTTTACCTAAGGGTGCCCTTTTTTGATTAAGGACAATCCACAGACCACCTCCAAAGACCTGCAGCATCATCTTGCTGCAGATGGTGTCACTGAGCATCGGTCAACAACACTTTGCACAAGGAGAAGCTGTATGGGAGAGTGATGCGAAAGAAGCCGTTTCTGCAAGCACGCCATAAACAGAGTCGCCTGAGGTATGCAAAAGCACTTTTGGACAAGCAAGTTACATTTTGGAAGAAGATCGTGTGGACTGATGAAACAAAGATTGAGTTGTTTGGTCATACAAAAAGGCGTTATGCATGGAGACAAAAAAACACGGCATTCCAAGAAAAGCACTTGCTACCCACAGTAAAATTTGGTGGAGGTTCCATCATGCTTTGGGGCTGTGTGGCCAATGCTGGCACCGGGAATCTTGTTATAGTTGAGGGTCGCATGGATTCAACTCAGTATCACCAGATTCTTGAAAATAATGTGCAAGAATCAGTGACAAAGTTGAAGTTACGCAGGGGATGGATATTTCAACAAGACAATGATCCAAAGCACCGCTCCAAATCTACTCAGGCATTCATGCAGAGGAACAATTACAATGTTCTGGAATGGCCATCCCAGTCCCCAGACCTGAATATCATTGAAAATCTGTGGGATGATTTGAAGCGTGCTGTCCATGCTCGGCGACCATCAAACTTAACTGAACTGGAATTGTTTTGTAAACAGGAATGGTCAAAAATACCTTCATCCAGGATCCAGGAACTCATTAAAAGCTACAGAAAGCGACTAGAGGCTGTTATTTTTGCAAAAGGAGGATCTACAAAATATTAATGTCACTTTTATGTTGAGGTGCTGATACTTATGCACCTGTCAAATTTAGTTTAAATGCAGATTGCACATTTTCTGTTAGTACAATAAACCTCATTTCAATTCAGAAATATTACTCAGTCCATCAGTTATTAGATATATGAAACTGAAATAGCTGTTGCAAAACCCAAATTGTTATAAAGAAAAAAGGTTAACATTAATAGGGGTGCCCAAACTTTTTCATATGACTGTAAGGTATAATCAGACCTGTCCTCTATGGTCAGACACGACCATTACACAGTAAATAGCAGGAACATATTTATGATTAATCTGTTTTTTTGAATTTTCACAAAATAAACATAAACCACATTATATAAGAGAGTAAGAAAACAGTAGTAGAGAGTAAGAAAAGATTAGATAGAAAATTCTCAAGTATGGTCCCTCTCCGGGTCCAACGATCATATATACTCCATTACATATAATGACTAAAATGCAAATCAAAGTCTTATCATTTACTCTACAGTAACATTACTCCCTGTATGGCCAATTCCAAAATACTTCTATTCCCGAATCCCTTCACTTTCGGATGTGCTTCAGATAAATTGTCTTACTTAAAATTATCTCCATTTACTGTCTTACGCACAACCGTAACTATGCTATTATCCAATTTTTCGGTCTGGGGAGGATCTTGAGCGTAACCCCCTCGTTAACAATATGTCTTACACCTGACTAGGACAAGAGTGTGGACCTAAAAGTGGTATATCTAAGAGTAGGGAGTGAGCTTTGCGCTCAAGGTTCAGAATAATGAAGTCCCAGAGGGGATTGGATTACAGAGGATGTGTATGCAGCGAAAAAGGGAGGGATAAAAAGCTCTTGTGTAAGAGGAGAGAGAACTAGAAGAGAAAAGGAAGGAGAAAGAGAGAGAACGAAAAAGAAAACTAGGGAATAAAAGAGAGAGAGGAGAGAGAAGAAAAAATAACAAACAAAAAAAAAAACAACAAAGGGGGGGAAGGAGTGTGAGGTTTGGGGGGGAACTATGAGAATAGGGGAGGATTAGGGGGAGGGGATAGAGTGAGGGGGAGGGGAGAGGTGATGCAGTTAAGGGTAGATGTGACACGTCGGCGCCCTTGAACTCCCCTTTACTGAGCCAATAACCTCAAAAAATCTTGGGTTTCTTTAAATATAATCCAAGGTTGCCAAGTCCGGGCGTGGGTGTCAGTGGTGTCATTGGCTATTGCAGATAGTTTTTCCATTAGGGCTACGTGTGAGAATTCCTTAAACCAATCCCCGGCAGGTGGCGTCTCCGTCCTCCGCCAGTATCTGGGAATTACTGATCTAGCTGCAATCAGGCAAAACCTGAGGAGATCTCTTTTTTTGTACCCCAATGGAGCCTGGCAACATGGACAGGATCGCCACCTGAGTGGTAGGTCTGACTTGGGTTCCTGTAATCCTCGTATAAGCCCCGAATACCGCGTCCCAGAAGGGTTTGATTTTGTCATATTCCCACCATATGTGGGACATTGTCCCCTTTTCAATTTCGCAACGCCAGCACCTGTCCGGAACCGAAGGGAATAGTTTGTGAATTTTGGTTGGGCAGAGGTACCACCAAGCCAGAATCTTGTAATTCTTTTCCTGAGCAAACCCTGCCACTGACATTTTATGTGTAAAAAGGAAAGCTTTTTGTTTATCCCCCTTTGAGAACTTAGTTCCCAATTCCTTTTCCCATGCCTGGACATCCGGGCCCAGGTTGTTAGGTTGTCTGTTAAGGTGCTTATATATCACTGAGATCAGGTGGGGGGCGGCGGTGAATTCCTTAGGAACAAGCCTTCAAAAGGTGTAGGTGACACCGGGTTAGAGCACTGGCCCTCCGTCCTCCTTCTCCCCAAAAAGGACCACAACTGTCCATACTGCAACCAAGAGAGTTTCATAGGGGGATCCCTTGCCTCCAACTGTTCCTGCGTGGGAATATGAGTGTCCTGTAATAAGTGAGCCACTCGACGATCAGAATTTTGGTGCCAACGAAGAAACCTCTCCAACCCAATCGCTGGAGGGAGCTCCGGATTGTTGAATATGGGAGTCAATGGGCTAAGGGGCTTAGTCCACTGTTTGCTCTCAGCCTGTCCCACAACATCAATGTTGCCTTCATCAATACCCCATCGGGTTCAATGTGTATCTTATCCTATTGTCCCACCCATGGAAGGTTCTTCAGAGGTATTGGTGTGCAGTTTTGCCCACTGTTTTGTGTCTGCCTGGAAGTGATAGTCAAACATTCTGACCAACATCGATGCTTGATGATAAAGTCGTAGATTTGGCAATCCTGCCCCCCCTCTTGCTTGTGTCTGGTAAGGGTTAAGAATTTTATTCTGGGTTTTGCTTGTTTCCATATAAATTTTATCAGGGCGGATTTCATGATTTTGAAAAAGCTTATTGGAGGGTTTATGGGGACAGCCTGAAACACATATAAGAATCTTGGGAGAATGTCCATGTTTAAGGTGTTAATCCTTCCAAACCAAGATAGAGATTTTTTTGTTATACAGTCATATGAAAAAGTTTGGGCACCCCTATTAATGTTAACCTTTTTTCTTTATAACAATTTGGGTTTTTGCAACAGCTATTTCAGTTTCATATATCTAATAACTGATGGACTGAGTAATATTTCTGGATTGAAATGAGGTTTATTGTACTAACAGAAAATGTGAAATCCGCATTTAAACAAAATTTGATCGGTGCAAAAGTATGGGCACCCTTATCAATTTCTTGATTTGAACACTCCTAACTACTTTTTACTGACTTACTAAAAAACTAAATTGGTTTTGTAACCTCATTGAGCTTTGAACTTCATAGGCAGGTGTATCCAATCATGAGGAAAGGTATTTAAGGTGGCCACTTGCAAGTAGTTCTCCTATTTGAATCTCCTTTGAAGAGTGGCATCATGGGCTCCTCAAAACAACTCTCAAATGATCTGAAAACAAAGATTATTCAACATAGTTGTTCAGGGGAAGGATTCAAAAAGTTGTCTCAGAGATTTAAACTGTCAGTTTCCACTGTGAGGAACATAGTAAGGAAATGGAGGAACACAGGTACAATTCTTGCTAAGCCCAGAAGTGTCAGGCCAAGAAAAATATCAGAAAGGCAGAGAAGAAGAATGGTGAGAACAGTCAAGGACAATCCACAGACCACCTCCAAAGACCTGCAGCATCATCTTGCTGCAGATGGTGTCAATGTGCATCGGTCAACAATACAGCGCACGTTGCACAAGGAGAAGCTGTATGGGAGAGTGATGCAAAAGAAGCCGTTTCTGCAAGTACGCCACAAACAGAGTCGCATGAGGTATGCAAAAGCACATTTTGACAAGCCAGTTAGATTTTGGAAGAAGGTCCTGTGGACTGATGAAACAAAAATTGAGTTATTTGGTCATACAAAAAGGCGTTATGCATGGAGACAAAAAAAACACGTCATTCCAAAAAAAGCACTTGCTACCCACAGTAAAATTTGGTGGAGGTTCCATCATGCTTTGGGGCTGTGTGGCCAATGCCGGCACCGGGAATCTTGTTAAAGTTGAAGGTCACATGGATTCAACTCAGTATCAGCAGATTCTTGACAATAACGTGCAAGAATCAGTGTCGAAGTTGAAGTTATGCAGGGGATGGATATTTCAGCAAGACAATGATCCAAAACACAGCTCCAAAACTACTCAGGCATTCATGCAGAGGAACAATTACAATGTTCTGGAATGGCCATCCCAGTCCCGAGACCTGAATATCATTGAAAATCTGTGGGATGATTTGAAGCGTGCTGTCCATGCTCGGCTGTTACACGTCGTGGCTCTCTTATTGCAAGGAATGAGGTGGTCCCCCATTCCTTGTCTGTCACGAGCCCTCCTGCTCAGCAGCACCAAAGGTCTGGGAGACTGCAGGAGTTGCCTTCTGAGAGACACAGCAGAAGGGTGACACCTAGTGGTTCTCCCCTTGCAAGGAATGGAGCGGTCTCCCATCCCTTGCCTGCCACGAGCTCTCCTGCTCAGCATCACGGAGGCTCTGGGAGGTTGCGCAGTGTGCAAAGAATAGATGCTCAGGGAAGCAGCAAGACTTCCCATGTCTCTGCACATTGTGAAACCGGGGATGCCGCCTTTATGACCCAGAGGCAGGAAGATGAGCATGTGCTCCACGTGACGTCTTCTGATTCGCTCACTGATATCACACGGCCCGATGACGAGGCTGGTGATGTGCTGAATCCTGACTGGCTGGGCCAGGACGTCACGAATCCTGATTGGGTCACGCCTGTCTCGCGCCCGCCCTTGGGTGGAGCTACTCCTCCTTAAAAGCTCCCCCTGCCATCATGGCGGCGCGTGACCGTCCTTCTATGTTTGGATGTCTGGCAGCGTGCTGCCACGCCACTGCTCAGGCATCGTCTTCCGTGGGCTTGGCCCTTGCTGCTTAGGCAGCACCTGGTTTGCAGGCCGTGTCCCTGCCTTGCTGCTCCGGCAGTAGCTCCTTCGACAGGCCGTGTTCCTGTTCCAGGTGAGCTCCTCGAGTCTCCACCGGACTCACCTGGTTATTGAAAGCACACGTGCGTGGGCACCTCTGTGCTACCCTCGTGCCATATTCTCGTGATTTCCACTGGCACACGTGCGTGGGCACCTCTGTGCTTCCCCGTGCAACAGGTACACCGAGCCGTGTGATCCCTGCCATACAACCCTCACGGGTTAGGGCAGACCGGTGTACGTAGATCGTCTGTGACATTCCAGACGATCGCTAGCAGCAACCCGCTCACTCTTCACCCACCATAGCAGCGGTCCCTTACACCGCACAGTGGACCTTGACCGGCGGAAGCTGTCCATTCCCCATCTTGGCACGCTTCCCCGGGTCCCCCTCGTAACACTCGGCGACCATCAAACTTAATTGAACTGGAATTGTTTTGTAAACAGGAATGGTCAAATATACCTTCATCCAGGATCCAGGAACTCATTAAAAGCTACAAGAAGCGACTAGAGTCTGTTATTTTTGCAAAAGGAGGATCTACAAAATATTAATGTCACTTTTATGTTGAGGTGCCCATACTTTTGCACCGGTCAAATTTTGTTTAAATGTGGATTGCACATTTTCTGTTAGTACAATAAACCTCATTTCAATTCAGAAATATTACTCAGTCCATCAGTTATTAGATATATGAAACTGAAATAGCTGTTACAAAAACCCAAATTGTTATAAAGAAAAAAGGTTAATATTAATAGGGGTGCCCAAACTTTTTCATATGACTGTATGTGTTGAAATCCCTAAAGGTCTTGTCTAATAGGGTTTGATAGTTTAGTGTGTACAGTTTACTAAGGCCGGCAGGTATCTGAATTCCCAGGTACTTTAATGAGTGTGCCTGCCACTTGAATGGGAAGTTGTTTTGGGATCTTTGGACTTCTGACTCTGGCAATGAGATGTTTAGGGCTTCCGTTTTTTTGTAGTTGACTTTGAAATTACTAAGATCCCCATAACGTTCAAATTCTATCATAAGTGAGGGGAAGGTGATATGGGGTTCTGAGATATATAGCAATAAGTCATCTGCATATTTGTATTATCTCCCTCCCAGGCTTAGACCTCGTACACTGGTTTTTTTTCTGATAGCCACTGCCAAATGTTACATAACAATGGCGTAAATTAATGGGGATAGCGGACATCCCTTTCTAGTACCATTGTGGATCTGAAATGGGGTTGAGAGAGAACCGTTTGCTTTAATCTGTGCTGTAAGGCTGGTGTAGAGAGCCATTTTTTTAGCTAATAAACCTCCCCTCAGTCCAATCTGTTTAAGGGCCGCCTCCATAAAACCCCAGTGTACGCGGTCAAAAGCCTTCTCGGCATCTATTGATAACAGGCCCACTCCTCCCAGGCACGCCCTTGTCCCGGCGATTAACGATATAGTCTTACACACGTTATCCCTCGCCTCGCGTCCCTGTACAAATCCCACCTGGTCCGAGTGTATTATGTCTGGAAGTATCGGTGTCCATCTATTGGCTAGTAATTTTGCAAAGATTTTAACGTCTACGTTAATCAACGAGATTGGGCGATAGTTCGAGACCATCGTAGGGTCTTTCTCTGGTTTGGGTATTACAACTATATTGGCCTCTAATGATTGTGGGGCAAACCCATTGGTATATGTGACTGAGTTAAACACCTTTGTCATAAAGGGCGTAAGTTTGTCTCTAAGTGTTTTAAAAAATAATGGGAAGAACCCATCCGGTCCTGGGCTCTTTCCACTGGGTGTGTTATTGTTACCTCCATCTCAGTAAAGTTTTCCTCAAACTGTGCTGATACGTCGTCCCCTATTACCGGGAGGGCTGTGTCTGTTATGTATTCTTCTACCCGCCTTTGAAATTCCTGGGGATCCAGGTCCGAGAATTTTCCTTTGATATTATATAAGTTGGAGTAAAATGTTTTCATGATGTCTAGGATTTCTACCGGGTTGTGTACCTCTGTCCCATTTGGGTGCCGTATTCGGGGGATGCATTGAGTCTGTGTATGGGGATGAAGGAGGCGTGACATTGGGCGGCCGCATTTATCCGAGTGGTTGTATAGGGTCTTCTTGAATTGATTTTTTAATCTAAGGTAACTGAGGTTTAAGATGGATTTCAGCTCATCTCTGCATTTAGTGAGTTCTATCAGTGTTTCTGAGGATGGGGTGCTCTTGTGTTGAGTTTCTAGTACTAGAATTTGGGCCAGGAGTTCTGTCACCCTAGCCTCTTTAGCTTTTTTGATTTTCTGATGCATGATCCCTGTTTTATAAAAGTGCCTCTCAGTACACATTTCAGGGCCTCCCACTTAATGGGATTATGGTGTGCTGTCCGAAGCATGTACTGAGAGGAATGAGTCAATTAAATCTCCAATGTCCGCCACACACGTGGGATCGATCCCGAAGCAAAGTATCGTTAAGTCTCTAATTCCAGGTCTATCCGGAGGGGACAATTTCAGAAAAATTGGTGTGTGGTCTGACCACACAAAGTTGCCAATGGAGGGGCTGGGTTGCCACTTAAAAGCGTGGTGACTTATTAGGAAAAAGTCAAATTCTACTATATGAATTGTGGGGGTTTGAGAAAAATGTGTAATCTTTTCCCTGGGGATTCATTATCCTCCAAATGTCCACCAACTGCAGTCTATGTATTTATTTTTTCAACGCCCGTAGGGACCCCTCCGGGACAGTGCGCCTCCCCGATGTGGTGTCCACCCTCGGGTTCAATGTCAGGTTGAAGTCCTCTCCTATCACCACCACCCCCTCAGCAAACCCGGATAAGGTCTTCAGGAAAGAGCTGCATGCTTTTGCTTGATTGTGACTCAGTGAGTACCATCCCGCTATCGTGTATAGAGTTGAGTTGATTCTGATTTTTATCAATATGAATCTGCCATTGGGGTCTATGAATGAGTCAATTACCGAGTGACCCAAATTTTTATGGATCGCTATGGAAACCCCCCTTGAACGTGATTCCGAGTTGGAGCTGTGGAACCATTCGGTAAAGTACCTATCTTTAATATTATATAAAATATATCCACTCACAGACCGCACGTCCAGCACCAGTGTGGTAACGGCCTCTGGCGATTCCGGTCCTACCGGTGATATTATACATAAACGGCCTGATATCTCTTACTGGTTAGCATCACTAATTTACCGCTACAGATATATGATCAGGTAGCGGCCTCTGGCGTTTCCGGTCCTACCGGTGATATTGCATATAATCGGCCTGAACATAGAGCTCACCTATATTACATACCATACACTGGACTACACCACAGCAATCTCCGGTCACACCCCCTCCCACTGACCTGCAGAATATGGATCCCACAACAGTCCGGCTGTGATATGTGAGGCATGTGAAGGTGATCCCTTGTACATTTAACACTAGGTCCAGGAACCTGCTATTAACCCCCTGGGGTAATATCTTCATTGACATAGCATGTGACACATGCATTTCCAACATCTACATAATAGTCCTTGGTTAACATTTACTATCAGCATGATCATATAAACTCTATATCAGTACATGTCACAATTGAAGTATTGTCCTCCGCCATTTATTCTTTGGCTCACGCCTTGATGTGATTAGATACTGCCATACCAACAGTGATAAAGTCCAGTCTGACGAAGCCCTACAGCCGAAACGTCGACTTATTTGGACGAATCATATCTCATAATTTACAGCACAATTTGATCAATAAAAAAGAAATTTGCATATGAACAGTCGCATGATTTTTTTCTTTTGGGAGTAATAGTGTGCCGGGGTATTCTTTATATTTATCTTTAATATTAGGAATATGACCCGTTTTAAAGTGAGTTTCCTCCAGGATCAGTACCTGGATCTTTTGTTTATGCATGCCATAAAGTACCTGTGATCGCTTCTGCGGGGTGTTGAAGCCTCGAATGTTAATGGATCCGAAGTTTAAAGACGTCATGTTCTCCAGTCGCTGTCGTGTGTAGAATGGATAGGGCCTGTGTGTCTTCTGGCGTGTATTGGTGACTGGGGAGTGAGGGGGGAAAGGGGAGAGGGAAAGGGGGTAAGATAGAGAAAAAGAAAAAAAAAAAAGGGAGGGGGCAGGGGGGATAAAGGGAAGAAGGGGGTTCATTGAGAGGTAAAAGAAGAGAGCTCAAAGAGTATTTAAGGAATCAGGAAGAGTAGGGAGTTCAAATAGAATGTGGTAGGGCACCCTCTAGAGCAGAGGTTCCCAACTCCAGTCCTCAAGGCACACCAACAGTGCATGTTTTCAGGATTTCCTTAGTATTGCACAGGTGATAATTTAATCACCTGCAAAGGTGCTGAATCCAACACCCATGCAATGCTAAAGAAATCCTGAAAACATGCACTGTTGGTGTGCCTTGAGGACTGGAGTTGGGAACCTTTGCTCTAGAGGAGGGGTACCCCTAGAGTCAGAGGGTATGGGGAAAGTAGTTTTGCTACTGTACCACGTTCAGAGAGGTAATGCTCCCCTTACGGATAGCGAGCTTTCCACCGAGGAGATCTCCCCCCAGACCGACTGAACCACAATCTGAAACTCAAAACATATCAACAGTTATCTCATAACCACCAATCTGATTAAATTAATGTTATCATAAACAACACAAGAGTTTGTTTTTAGACAGTGTAATTGAGCACCCTGCATAGAGAAGCGATCGCCCCCCACTTTTCCCACTCCCCCCCCCCCGACCTCCCCCTCGTCCCTTTCAATTGACAGCTGACTGTTATCAAAGTGGCGGGCTTGACTGCCCCTGTGGTGGTCTGCTTATCTTTGGTCATACGATTTACACCTCCTCCTCGATCCCCGCCTCCGGCATGACAGTCTCATCATTTGCTTCTGGGGGAGATATAGGGAGTGTCCCTATAACAAAAGCTGGTAATGACTAGGGTAGCAAAGTCCTCTCTGCGCGCCACTCCAAGCTCAGTGATCATCCCCCCTCCTTCTGGGGCCCCGCCTTCTCTGGGGAAGCAGAGGTGTAGGGTGTGGGAGTCCCTCTCCCAGGAGACCTGAGGGCAGCTGGGGCCAGTCCATGACCTCCACCGGCTGCAGACGTAAAGCAGCAGTAAAGGCGTTGATTCCTCTGGGATGGCTGAGGGCGTGGACTCTACCTTCTTGACGGACCCTTAAGCGGAACGGGAAACCCCACGTGTATGGCATGTTGTGTCGCCTAAGAACATCCAAAAGAGGTCTCAATGCCTTCCTTTTTTTGCAAAGTCCATCTTAAGAGATCTGGGAGTATCTGGAGTTGTGTATCTTAGTGATGGATAATTCCGGAGACACGGGCCCGTGCCATTATGGCATCTTTTAACTGGTAATGATGGACTCTGCAGATCACATCTCTAGAATATGTTGGCTCCAGTGATTTGGGTCCTAAGGCCCTGTGAACTCGATCTAGCTCAAGGTTGGTATCCAGGGGGACCTGTAAGATTGAATTGAATAAGTAACGTGTTGTTTTGTCCAGCTCAACCGGTTCGATAGACTCTGGGTGGCCTCATATCCTTATGTTATTTTTCCGCCCTCTGTTTTCTGTGTCGTCCATTTGATCAGCCAGGTAGTGCAGTTGGTAAGAATGGATTGACAGGTCAGAGGAGTGGGTGTTCATCGTCTGTGACATAGATGTCGTAGCTGCCTCCACGGCGGTTACTCTCTTACCCAAGTGCTGTACATCATCTTTCAGGGCCACCAGTTCAGCTTTATATGCATTTTCTAATCGAGTAACATAATGCTCCATTTCCTCCCTTGATGGCATGTTTTTGATTATGTTGCTTAAGTCCCGGAGATCTGTCAGGGCTGCCTTCCTCAGAGACCTGAGGCCTTCATTCCCCTGCTGCATTATCTGATCCTGGGCTCCCTGCAGGGTGTCAGCATCTCCCTGGGGAGAGCCCGTATACTGATAATGGGCTCCATTCCCCTGTTCCAGGGTCCCCGTCCTCTGAAACAGGGCTTTTTGATGTGGGTCTTAGGCAGGGGTTGCCTCTGTATATGATGGATGAGCGGCCTGGAGGTCCTCCATCTGCTCTAATATGGGAGGAGATTTCTGCCCCAGCCTTTCAGTGCCAGTGTGTTCTTGTGGGTCCTGCCTGGGTCCACCTGCCTGTCATTTTGGAGAGGTGTCTCGGGTTGTCATTTTCTCTAGTGACCCTGCTTGCAGCATTCCCTGGGCGCCGTTATCTCTCCACACCGCTCCAGGGGTCCTCCCGCCACCTCTGCCTGTGCTGCAGGCTCTGGTGTGTCTTCCTCTCCTGCCGCAGCGCCATCTTGGCCTCGCGGTGCGGGCCCTGAGCCTCCCCCTCCTCCTCTAAACTGCATTTGGATCGGTGCCTGCTCGCCTCCCCCTGGTTCCGTCGCTCCTCCGCTGCCATCTGCAAGGGTGAGTGTGGCAGTCGGCAGTTCCCTCCTCCCTGTACCGCTGCCTGCTTGCGACTCCATTACATGCCCTGGTCTACACTGCTCTGTCTGGCCCGCTCCCGACATGAAGCAGGATATGTCCTGGGACAGAGGCTCCGCAGTGCCTGTCGCGCTGGAGGGTGCTCCCTTCTTCTTTCTGGCACCCATGGAGGTATTTCTAGGTGCAATGGTGCTCTGGAAGACAGTGATTCTGCCGGCCTGGGCTGGGAGCTGAAGAAATGTGTGTCTTTACTCCTCCATAGCCAGGCCACGCCCCCCGCAGGAACATATTTATAAGATTACTAGCTGTGGTACCAGGCATTGCCCGGGATAGTAGCTAAGTGTCTCTCTGTCTCTCTCACTCTCTCACACTCCCTCTTTGTCAGTCTGTTTCCCTCTCTATCTGTCTGTCTCCCTCTCTGCTTCTCTCTGTCTGTATCTCTGCGTGTGTCTCTGTCTCTCTGTCTGTGTCTTTGTCTGTGTGTTTGTGTCTCTGTTTGTGTCTGTGTCTGTCTCTGTGTCTGTCTGTGTGTGTGTCTGTCCCTGTGTGTCTCTGTGAGTTTCTGTTTCTGTCTCTGTGTATCTCTCTCTCTCTCTGTGTCTCTATCTCTGTGTGTGTCTCTGTCTGTGTGTCTTAATCTCTGTGTGGCTCTGTTTCTGTGTGCCTCTGTCTCTGTGTGCCTCTCTTCATGTCTGTATCTCTGTTTCTGTGTGTGTGTGTGTGTGTTTGCCTTTGTATCTCTGTCTGTGCGTCTGTGTCTCTGTGTGTCTGTCTCTGTATGTCTGTCTCTGTGCGTCTCTGTCTGTGTGTATGTCTTTGTGTGTCTCTGTCTGTCTTTGTGTCTCTGTCTCTGTGTGTTTGTGTCTCAGTGTGTCTCTGTGTGTGTGTCTGTCTCTGTGTCTCTATCTCTTTTTCTGTGCGTCACTGTCTTTGTGTCTGTCTCTGTGTGTCTCTGTCTGTGTGTCTCTGTCTCTGTGTGTCTCTCTCTTTGTGTCTGAGTGTGTGACTCTGTGTGTGTTTGTTTGCCTCTGTGTCTCTGTCTGTGCATCTGTGTCTCTGTGAAGCCCCACAGGTGTTGTGTCGGTGCATTACCTTCAGGGACTCCACTCGGCTGGATCTGGTCACAGGTAGGAGATCTTCTTCTTGTCGTGACGCCACTCTCAGTATTGCGGCCAGTAGGGACCGCCACTGCAGGTTGAGGGTCGCCTGGGGCTGATGGTATGTGCAGTTAGTTGGAATAGCCTCCTGAGAGTGAGGCAAGCCCCAGGGCCCGATGTAGGTGCGTAGTACCACAAGGCGCAGAATAACTCCACACACGCAGAATGTCTTTCAGGGTTTTTACTCACTTCAGGTGGCAGGGTGAGTAACCCGGGCGTAGCTGGGATGAACCAGGCGGGAACCAGGTGTCCTTCAGGCTGACTTGTGAGGGTGACTACTAACTCGCCTTCCTTAGCCCTTGGTGGTTTGGGGTGACCCCGACTTTGAGTCCCTATGGGGGTCACCCAGGGAAGTTGCTGAAGCCTCACTCCCCTTCGTTTGCCGTGTGCTTGTTGCCTGGGCCAGATCACTCCAGCTTCTTGCCTCCTGTGAGCTATGGGCCCTAACTGTGGCTACGTGGCTGCGGCTTTTTGTGGTGTTGTGGCGTGGGCTTTGAGAGCCCCACACCGGCAGGTTTAGCAAAAGAAAGCTGGATCTATCTCCGCTTCGGGATCTGCCGCCCGTTTGGGCCTGGTACTCTCTAGCAGTCTCCTTACTTCCCACTCCGTGCCCTCTCTTTAGCTGAAGATGGATTTCGGGTAGCACTCCTAGTTGACCGTTCTCCCCCGTCAGTAGCCACTGCGCGGGCGCTGTTAGACAGCAACAGCCCCACAGGTCTGCTCCTCACTGAGCCCTATGGAGTTCTGCTCTAACTGACTCACTGCCCCTCCTCTCCTGTTCTTGCCTACGCCACCTAGCAACCAGACTCTCTTACCACACCCCTTGAGAGGAGATGGAGGCTTTTGGCCCCCTCCACTATTCCAGTGAAGGTCAAGGCTTTTCCCCCTCCTGGGATCCCCAGGGGTCCTCTCATGGGTACATGTGTGAGACCTGATCACTATGCGCCTGTGTTCCACACCCCGGTCAGCCTTCTGGATTACCTGTATTGTACTGTCCCCAGCATGGGTGCAGTACTCAGTGGTGCCTGACCAGGTCAGGGGCGCCACATTCCCCCTTAGTTATCACCAGCACGTCCTCGGGCTGCAAGACAACATTTTAAAATGCATAAAACATTAAAACATGTAAAACATTTTTAAAAGCACCAGGTACCATACATCACCACCCTCCACCCACAAGTCCGTTAACCCACCCAAAACCCTCTCACGTTGGCCGCGGCTTCAGCCACTTCTGGCAGGATGTAGAGGCGGCTTTCATGGGCTGGTGGTTTCAGGGTATACCTGGCCTGGTGGATCCGCGCCTTCAGCCTCTTCTGGCAGGATGCAGAGGCGGCCTCCACAGTTGGTGCTGACCAGGTACCCTCTTTGTGGTGGAGAGCCAGGCCCCATAAACAGGCATGCTCTCTGGTCGCAGGCGAGCCAAGGCCCTATATACGGACGGGCTCCTCCTGGTTGCAGACGAGCCAAGCCCCTAAACAGGCTGACTCTGGTGGTGGTGGTGCCCTCTGGTGTAACTATTTACACTGCGAGAGTTTGTGGCTATAGCCAGTTCATAGCCTTAAGGTTTATGGTTTTCTCACAATAGTTTTTGTGGGCACATTACTTGAACTTGAGAACGTTGCAAAACAAACTTTTTCAAAACTTTAACTTTCTAACTGCTGAACTTCTTACTTTCTTTTACTCCTCCATACCAGGGCTTGGGCCTGTTGGGCTGCGGCACCTGCTGCTTTCTTGCTCTTTGTCGTCGTCTGAGGTAGTTTCATCTGTAGGTTCCTTGTCTTTTCTTTCTTGATCTTCATCTGTTTCCTTTGCTGCAGGGGTTGCCTTAGGGGTGTGCGGAGGGAGCATGTATCGGTCCACCATCTCCTGTGGGAACTTGGCCTCCAGGTCAGCCTTCAGCTGCCAGTATGCGGAGTCTTCACCTATCAGGGATTTCCTAGTAGGGACTTCCTCAGACCGGGGAGCGGTATCTGCTCTGGCCTTGCAGGCCGGGGAAAATGGTGATGCAATCTCTTGGCGGGCCGCGCCCTGTATGGCGGCGGCCTGGTCTTGGCGGGCCGCGCCTGGCATGGCGGCGGCCTGGATCAGCGTCGCCGTTGCAGAGGGCTCTGTGCAGGCTGAGCTGGGCGTCGCTGCTGTGATCGGGGCTTGACGGGCCGCACCTGGCGGGGCTGCGGCCTGGTTCAGCATCTCACTTGCGGCGCGGACGAGCGTTGCTGCGGCGGTGGGGTCTTGGCGGGCCGGGCCTAGCAGGGCGGCGGCCTGGGTCAGCGTTACGCCTGCGGCGCGGATGAGGGTCGCGGTGGCAGCCGGTTCTTTGCGGGCCGAGCAGGGCATCGCTGCGGCGGGCTGGGCTTGGCGGGCCGCACCTGGCGTGGCTGCGGCCTGGCTCAGCGTCGCCACACCGGGCGCCTCTTCAGGGACCGCGGGCGTGGCAGCAGGGGTCGGGGCATCCGGGCCGGCAGGGGCAACACTGGACTCACCCATCGGTAGCAGCATCGGGGTCTGAGTCGTCACCACCCGGTCTGGCACTCGGTGCGCGGCTCTCTCCTCGTAGGCCCGAACCGCCGCGGTCATCCATAGAAACTCCTCGCGTCCCTCTCTGATC
Organism: Anomaloglossus baeobatrachus; assembly: GCF_048569485.1. NCBI lineage: Eukaryota > Metazoa > Chordata > Amphibia > Anura > Aromobatidae > Anomaloglossus > Anomaloglossus baeobatrachus. The sequence continues at coordinate 154,970,661 of NC_134359.1, forward strand.
AGCCTTCCGACCCTGGCTTCCAGTTGATCGCAGAACTCGGCGAGCTCCCGACACCACCAGGCAGCGGAGCCTGGCTCTGGGTCTCTGCACTCAGACGCCATTTTCTCTAGCAAGCTGCTGGCTTCTCTTCTGCTCCGCCGTCTCTGGACGCTTCCGCTCTCTTCACAAGCGAGGTCAGAACCCTGCAGGGGATCTCTGGGTAGCCACACCTCTTCGTGGGCGGTAACTTCTCCCAGCGCGGGCTGCTGTTGTTTTTCGGCGCGCTTTTCATGGTGGCAATATGGCGGCGCTTCCAATTTTTCAAGCGGACCGCCCAGGCACATGGTCACCTGTCTGAACAGGTCTAGTCCTTATCCTGTTCGTGACGCCAGATGTGAAGCCCCACAGGTGTTGTGTCGGTGCATTACCTTCAGGGACTCCACTCGGCTGGATCTGGTCACAGGTAGGAGATCTTCTTCTTGTCGTGACGCCACTCTCAGTATTGCGGCCAGTAGGGACCGCCACTGCAGGTTGAGGGTCGCCTGGGGCTGATGGTATGTGCAGTTAGTTGGAATAGCCTCCTGAGAGTGAGGCAAGCCCCAGGGCCCGATGTAGGTGCGTAGTACCACAAGGCGCAGAATAACTCCACACACGCAGAATGTCTTTCAGGGTTTTTACTCACTTCAGGTGGCAGGGTGAGTAACCCGGGCGTAGCTGGGATGAACCAGGCGGGAACCAGGTGTCCTTCAGGCTGACTTGTGAGGGTGACTACTAACTCGCCTTCCTTAGCCCTTGGTGGTTTGGGGTGACCCCGACTTTGAGTCCCTATGGGGGTCACCCAGGGAAGTTGCTGAAGCCTCACTCCCCTTCGTTTGCCGTGTGCTTGTTGCCTGGGCCAGATCACTCCAGCTTCTTGCCTCCTGTGAGCTATGGGCCCTAACTGTGGCTACGTGGCTGCGGCTTTTTGTGGTGTTGTGGCGTGGGCTTTGAGAGCCCCACACCGGCAGGTTTAGCAAAAGAAAGCTGGATCTATCTCCGCTTCGGGATCTGCCGCCCGTTTGGGCCTGGTACTCTCTAGCAGTCTCCTTACTTCCCACTCCGTGCCCTCTCTTTAGCTGAAGATGGATTTCGGGTAGCACTCCTAGTTGACCGTTCTCCCCCGTCAGTAGCCACTGCGCGGGCGCTGTTAGACAGCAACAGCCCCACAGGTCTGCTCCTCACTGAGCCCTATGGAGTTCTGCTCTAACTGACTCACTGCCCCTCCTCTCCTGTTCTTGCCTACGCCACCTAGCAACCAGACTCTCTTACCACACCCCTTGAGAGGAGATGGAGGCTTTTGGCCCCCTCCACTATTCCAGTGAAGGTCAAGGCTTTTCCCCCTCCTGGGATCCCCAGGGGTCCTCTCATGGGTACATGTGTGAGACCTGATCACTATGCGCCTGTGTTCCACACCCCGGTCAGCCTTCTGGATTACCTGTATTGTACTGTCCCCAGCATGGGTGCAGTACTCAGTGGTGCCTGACCAGGTCAGGGGCGCCACATCTCCGTGTGTGTCTGTGTGTGTCTTTGTCTCTGTATGTCTGTCTCTGTGTATTTCTGTGTCTCTTTCTCTGTGTGTCTCTGTCTCCGTGTGTCTCTATATGTGTCTCTCTGCGTCTCTGTCTCTGTGCATCTTTGTCTCTGTACGTCTGTCTCTGTGTGTCTGTCTCTGTGTGTGTCTCCGTGTCTGTCTATGTGTGTCTCTGTACATCTGTGTCTGTGTGTATCTCTGTGTGTGTCTCTCTGTCTCTGTGTGTATCTCTGTGTGTGTCACTCTGTATGTCTGTTTCTGTGTGTTTCTGTCTGTGTGTTTCTGTCTCTGTGTGTGTCTGTCTCCGTGTGTGTCTCGATCTCTCTGTGTGTTGGCCTCTGTGTGTCTTTGTGTCTGTCCCTGTGTGTCTCTGTGTATGTCTGTGTGTCTCTTTCTCTGTATATGCCTCAATGTGTCTCTGTGTCTGTCTCTGTGTCTGTGTGTCTGTCTCTGTCTGTGTGCATCTGTCTCTTTGTCTGTCTCTCTGTGTGCGTCTCTGAGTGTCTGTCTCTGAGTGTCTGTCTCAGTGTGTCTGTCTCTTTGTGTCTGTGTCTCTGAGTGTCTGTGTGTGTCTGTCTCTATCGATATCATATTAAGTGACACATAAGCTATTTTATACTAACAATGTAGTTTGTTGCCTATAGCAACCAATCAGAGCTCTCATTAATGACCTGTAGCTCCCAACTCCATTGACTTTAATGTAAGCAGGTTTTGTGGTAAATAACTGTAAAGCGCGGGGTTAAAATTTAGCCTCAAAAGTAGTCTATGACATTCCCTGAGTCAAATGAGGTGGCTGTGCAAAATCTTGTGATTGCAAATGCAACAGTGCAGATCCCTTTAGCAGACACACACACACACACATACACACACACACACACACACCTTTATATATTTTATTTCTCAGCACAAAAAAACATTTTTTTTAAACACAATTCCAATTGTGTAACTTATTATTATTCCAATATTTATTGATTAAAATGAACTATGTTCATGGGGAATCTCTTTAAACCCTTTCTGTTTAGTGCTAATTTTGCAGTGAAAAAAAAAATCCTGAATACAAGGCTGTGTCACAGAACATATATTGCTGTGTCACAGAACATATATTACCTGCATTATGTAAGGTCCTGGTGGTGGAAACTCTGTGCCATGCACCGGACTCCTCCAGCGGAGCAACCTGTACCCTATACAGGGACTGTCCGGTCACCTCGCCAGAGGGCCTTGATGCATGGTAGCCGAAGCACTAGCTGTACAGGCACAGTCCGGTCCGGAAAGAGGAAGGAAGATGTCCCGGAGGTCACAGGGTTCCAGATGGTAGTCCCGATAGCAAGGCTCTGGTTCAGGTGCCGGGTGGAGATGACAGGTGGAACCGGATCCAGCTGGACGAGAGGACGGAGGTCTCCACGTGGAGCGGGGGATCGGAGCTGGGTCCGGGCTGAAGAAGATGGTGGAGTCCTCAGCATACAGTCACCGACAGGAGTGAAGCAGCAGTCATGGTTAGGACCGGTTGGCGTGGCAGGACGGGCTCTGCGAGACAGATAAGGGTTAATACTGGACAAGGCAAAAGGGGACCTGAACTCCTAGCTTACTAAACACGTAGAACAGGCCCCGCCCACCTGGAATGATAACCCTCTTATACCCTGTACCTGCATATGCAATATCCTGTTTCTGGAGGCTGGCCCTTTAAGAGAGTGTCAATGACCACGCGTGCACCCTAATGCGCATGCGCGAGGCCCGTGTGCCACACGCCAGGGCAGGAAGCGTTGCAGAGGAAGCAGGAGTGCCTGGCAGAGTATCCAGCGTCGCAGAGGAGTGCAGGGAGCGGGTAACAGGACGCATGGAGGACGCAGGCGAGGGAGAGGAAGCAGAAAGGCCGTGGAGGAGAGGGCCAGAGACCGGAGCGGTAAGCAGGGAGCGCCGTCGGGACCCAGAGAGCAGGGCACGGGACCCGGAGAGCGGGGCACAGGACTCTGAGAGCAGGGCACGGGACCCGGAGAGCGGGGCACGGGGAGCGGGACACGGGCACCGGGACATATTATAAGCCATTGATATATACACATATATATATTATATATACACATATTTATATTGTATATATATATATATATATATATATATATATTTTCTATATATTTTATTTATGTGTATATATATATATATATATATATATATATATATATATATATATATATATAAAAATTACCTTCTCACCCCTTGTGGGTGGTTATTTGTCCTTCCTCATTATCGGGTCCTCTACCAGAGGCCTGGGAGGTTAAGGTTCTGCTCAGGATCTTAGTTGTTCCCAGCACTGCGCTTTTCTGGATAGAGACTTCAGTTGCTGCTCCTAGAATCTGTTGCAGCCATTTTTCTAACTTAGGGGTCACTGCTCCAAGTGCTCCTATCACCACTGGGTGACTGGAATCACTGTTACCTTCACCTTCCACATCTTCTCCAGTTGTTCTTTAAGGCCCTGGTATTTCTCCAGCTTCTCATATTCCTTCTTTCTGAGGTTACTGTCATTAGGCACTGCCACATCTATTCATTGCTGTCTTCTGATCCTTGTGTACTATCACGATATCTAGTTGGTTAGCTACCACTTGCTTATCCGACTGTATCTTGAAGTCCCACAGGATTTTAGCCCTTTCATTCTCCACCACTTTTTCTGGGGTATCCCACCTGAATGTAGGGGGACTTAGCCCATACGCTGTATAGATATTCCTGTATACAATTCCCGCTACTTGATTGTGGCTTTCGGTGTACACTGTCCCTGCTTGCATTTTTCATCCTGCCACTATATGTTGTATTGTTTCTGTGGTTTCTATACATAGTCTACACCTTGGGTCTTGTCTTGTGTGGTAGATCCCTGCTTCTATGGATCTGGTACTTAGTGCCTGGTATAGTGGCTGGTATAGTGTAGTGGTTAAGTGCACTGCCTCTAACATGGGAGAATGGGTTCAAATCCTGGCCCTGCCATGTGGAAAAATAAATATAAATAAAATTAAACAAATTACCATATACCTTGGGAAAAAGCCTCCTAACCCAATAATACCTCCCTTCCAGTGGCTGTTATAGCATAGCAAGTTAAGTGCACATCCACCAGTATACCAGTAGGGGTCCTTAGACAAGACTCCAAACTCTGTAATGCCTATCTCAATAAACATGAGAGTGTCACGAACAAATAGAGTCATGCCAGCCTGGACGTCACCCAGGTTAACAAGGTCCGCGTCAGGACAATCTGATGATAAATGGGCTACTGGAACAAACCATACATGGAAGAGAACCTGGATCTGATATAGCTAGATATATGCATTATATCACAAAAATGGATTAACCCCTCACATTTCTGTAATTATCTTAATTTACCTTTTCCAGGGAGAACACTGAAGATATGTTATTTTATTGCAATGTAAAGTAGTCAATATAACAGTGTAAATTTGGTGTGCTCTCTACAAAACTCAACACACAGACATTAATGTTTAAACCGTTGCAACAAAAGTGAGTGAATTCCTAAGTGAAAATGGCCAAATTGTGCCCAAAGTGTTAACATTTTGTGTGGCCTGCAACATTTTCAAGCACTGCATTAACTCTCTTGGACATGGAGTTCACTGGAAGTTTATAGGTTGCCATTGGAATCCTCTTCCTCTCCTCCATAATCACATTACTAAACTAGTGAATGTTAGAGACCTTACGCTCCTCCACCTTCCGTTTGAGGATACCCTACAGATGCTCAATAGATTTTAGGTCTGGAGACATGCTTGGCCAATTTAGTACCTTTACTCTCACTTTCTTTAGCAAGGCAGTGGTCATCTTGGAGGTGTGTTTGTGGTCGTTCTGATTTTGAAATGCAAAGTGTGGGGATCACGCTCTGCTTCAGTATGTCACAGTAAATGTTGGCATTCTTGGTTCCCTTAATAAACTGTAGGTCCCCACTGACCACAGCACTCATGCATCCCCAAATTTTGGCACTCCCACCATCATGCTTGACTATAAGCATATAAATGTTGTGGAAAAAAGCGCAATAGGTTATTAGCCAAATAACATGCAAGAAGTAAATAGAGTTTTAAACTCACCTTATGGGGTTGTGTGACAGACAACCAATAGTAAAAGCATGATATAGCTGCTGCAAAATCCATGTGCACTAAAGCAGACATAATGGCAGGAACTTGAATAAATATATGGAATTGATCTGTGCTGCTATGAATTAATAAACGAAGGTCCAAAGTAATGAGTAGTTTAATGAAGGTGGTTTAATTCAGCGCGTTTCAAAGTATATCTTCACTTCTTCTGTACATCCTCCAATATAAGTAAATGGTTGGCTTCCTGAAGAAGAAGTGAGAATATACTTTGAAACACATTGAATTAAACCACCTTTATTAAACTACTTAGCACTTTGAACCTTCGTTTATTCATTCATAGCAGCGTAGATCTATTCCACAACTTTATTCAGGTTTCTGCTATTACGTCTGACTGTAGGCAAGTGTAACGCTTGCTGGTGTTGAGGCAGCGAGCAAGAGTGGACCCACTGGATCACAGGTGGGACTCGGACATACTCTTTAGTAGGAGTAACGAAGCACCTGCTGCTGTGAGACAGACACCAGGTACCACTCCCAGGGCATTTACTGGGACTGTGGCAGCTGACCCATAGGAACAGGAGATGGACTCAGGTACAAACACAGGTGAAGGTAGGTGCAGCCGCAATGGCTGAGGCAGACAGGAAAGCGGGAATGGACCAGTATGGTGGACACAGTAGGGAAAGATAGGTTTGGGAAGGAGGACTCCGGAATAGGTAACAGGACAATAGCACGGGACCTGACAATGAACTAGCAGACACATGACTGACTAACTAATGATGTTGCGCAGGCACCTCCTCTAGTGGGAGGATGCCTTAGGTGCCTAGTGCCTCTCAGCCATAAGCTGAAAAAATTCTCAGTTCTGGGAAATGGCGTGCTGACTCTTTAACCCCTTAACGACCATAGACAGAAAGATCCGTCATGGTGCCCTGGGCCTTAAAGACCAAGGACGGATCTTTCCGTCATGGCGTAATCGCGGGCACTGTGGTCCCGGTAATAGCAATCGGTGGAATTTTCCACCGTTTTCTAGAAGGAGGGGACCTCTGCTTGACCTTCTACGGTGCCTGTGATTGGCTGATTTGTGACAATGAGCCAATCACAGGCATTGTAATGTCTCAGCTAATAAAAATAGCTGAAACATTGCAATCCAGCCCTGATCAGTGTTTCTACAACACCGATCATTGGCTGACCTTTAGTTCAACCCCCCCAGCTCTGATTGGAGGGATCGTCCTCGTGATCGAACCCTCCAATCACCGTGAATCGGGGTACCGGTGAACTGCCTCTAACCGCTCACCTTGGGTTCACTTCATCCGTGGAAGCTGCTGAGAGCGATCCTGCTGCCGTGATCCTCGGTGAGTATTGCTGCCCGAAACCCATCCACTGCTGTTCCCCACCCCCGCCCCATCGCTGCCCCCGCACTGCCCCATCGCCGCCCCGCCGCTGCCTTGCCCCATTGCTGCTCTGCTGCTGACCCATCGCTACTCTGCCGCTGCCCCCGCACCGCCCCTGCACCGCCCCACCGCTGCCCTGCCGCTGCCTCCGCACCATCGCTGCTCTGCCGCTGACCCATCACTGCTCCGCCGTTGCCCCTGCCCCACCCACCACCGCCCCCGCACCGCCCCATTGCCGCCTCCACACTATCGCTGCTCCGCTGCTGCACCATCGCTGCTCCGCCGCTGCACCCGCACCGCTGCCACCGCACCGCCGCTGCACCCGCACCGCCGCTGCCACCGCCCCACCGCTGCCACCGCACCGTACCATCGCTTCCCCGCACGCCCCACCGCTGCCTCCACCCCGCCACTGTCTCCGTACCGTACCATTGCTGCCCCGCACCGCACCGCTGCTGCCCCGCACGCCCCATCGCTTCCCCGCACGCCCCTCCGCCCCGCCCCACCGCTGTCTCCGCATCGTACCATCGCTGCCCCGCCGCTGCCATGCACTGCCCCATAGCTGCCTGTAATCGCAGGCCAGTGCCTGCTTCCCCTCCCCCATCCATCTCTGCTGCCGATCCACCGCCGACCCCCTTGCTCCCTCCACCCCCCTCCCCAATCCACCGCTACCCCCATGTCCTGGCTCACCATCAGCTGCTTGGACAATCTGCTCCAATCTCTCCTGCTGCTGAGTGAGTATTGATCCTAGCTCTTTCTAGCTTCCTCCTTCAGCCCCCTTTCCTCCTTCACCCCCTTTCCTTCTTCACCCCCCTTTCCTCCTTCACCCCCATCGAATGTGACATACATAAATGCTTTTTTTTTTAGCAGAGCCGGCCAATCCGGCTCTAAAGGGGGCTTTACACGCTACGATATCGTTAATGTTTGGTCGCCGGGGTCAAGTTGTTAGTGACGCACATCCGGCGTCATTAACGATATCGCAGCGTGTAATACTTACCAGCGACCTTAGGCGACCTCAAAAATGGTGAAAATCGTTCACCATGGAGAGGTCGTCCCAAAGTCAAAAATCGGTAAGGGTTGTTTAGCGTTGTGGTTCATCGCTCATGCGGCAGCACACATCGCTATGTGTGACACCGCATGAGCGAGGAGCGTCTCCTTACCTGCTGCCGGCCCCAATGAGGAAGGAAGGAGGTGGGCGGGATGTTACGTCCCGCTCATCTCCGCCCCTCTGCTGTGATTGGCCGGCCGCTTAGTGACGTTGCGGTGACGTCGCTGTGATGCCGAACGTCCCTCCCCCTTGAAGGAGGGATTATTCGGCAGTCACAGCGACGCCACCGACCAGGTAAGTATGTGTGACGCTGCGTAGCGATAATGTTCGCTACGGCAGCGATCACAAACAATCGCATGCGCGACGGGGGCGGGTACTTACACGGTCGCTATCGCTAGAAATTGCTAGCGATATCGCTACCGTGTAAAGCCCCCTTAAAACCTGTGCAACGGATGCGGCGACAAAACCGCATCCTTTGCATAAGTTTTTGACATGCGGCCCGTCCGGTTTTTGCTGCTTGCGGCACGCTGCTGAGCATGTGCAGTGAAAAAACTGCATGCGGCGGCTGGATGCGGCGGCGGCCGCAGGACGCCGGGCATGCATTGCAAATCGCGCCACATCGGCCGGATGCGGCGCGATGCGTTTTTTTTTTGCCGGACAAAAAAACGTGCCAGGCAACATTCCATCCGGCTGCCGCATCGGCTAAATCTGCCGCATGCAGCAAAAACCGGACTGAACGCAAGCCCATGCGGCACAATCCGGCACTAATGAAAGTCTATGCAAAAAAACACAACCAGCGGCAAAAAAAAAAAGCGGTTGCGGTTTTTCTGCAAAGCGCCGGATTGTGCCGCACAGGAAAAACCGGATGTGTGAAAGCAGCCTAAGGGGCACTTTGCACACTGCGACATCGCAGGTGCGATGTCGGTGGGGTCAAATTGAAAGTGACGCACATCCGGCATCGCATGCGACATCGCAGTGTGTAAAGCCTAGATGATACGATTAACGAGCGCAAAAGCATCGTAATCGTATCATCGGTGCAGCGTCGGCGTAATTCATAATTACGCTGACGTGACGGTCCGATGTTGTTCCTCGCTCCTGCGGCAGCACACATCGCTGTGTGTGAAGCCGCAGGAGCGAGGAACATCTCCTACCGGCGTCACCGCGGCTTCCGTAGGATATGCGGAAGGAAGGAGGTGGGCAGGATGTTTACATCCTGCTCATCTCCGCCTCTCCGCTCCGATTGGCCTCTTGCCGTGTGACGTCGCAGTGACGCCGCACGACCCGCCCCCTTAACAAGGAGGCGGGTCGCCGGCCACAGGGACGTCGCACGGCAGGTGAGTGTGTGTGTGAAGCTGGCGGAGCGATAATTTTCGCTACACCAGCTATCACCACATATCGCTGCTGCGACGGGGGCAGGGACTATCGCACTCGGCATCGCAGCATCGGCCTGCGATGTCGCAGTGTGCAAAGTGCCCCTAAGAGCGATGGCAGAGTCTCGCATCATATAACTTGTCACAGCCACCCGCTTCCCGGGCAGGAGCATGCAGCAGTGTACAAATACATGCTGCTGTACTCTTCTTACCAAGGAGCGGGCGGCTTTGCAAGGTGATGCGATGCGAAACTCTCACACGTGTGACTCTGGGCTTAGTGTCAGGTGCAGGTGCTTTTGTATATATATTTTTTTTTTTTGCAAAATTCTAATATTCTCCTTTTTGTTTTTTTTTTTTTTAGATTTTTCCTGTTCAAACGCACACTCAAACATTTTGAATAAAGTTTTTTTTGCACACCTACACACACACCACAGATACAATGTCCTGGTCTTCCCAATCTTGGAGGATGTATTCAGCTGAAGAGGGATATGCCATTGTTGCCTCCGAGACTGATAGCGAAGGAGATGACCCCACATTCCTTTGCTCCTCCCAGTCCTCTTCCTCCTCCAGTGCCGAGGAACCACCCAAAAGACGTCGTAGACTGAATCGTCCGGCGCCCAGTGGAGAAGGTCCGGCGCCCAGTGGAGAAGACCCGGTGCCCAGTGGAGAAGACCTGGCGCAGAGCGTGAGTGACGCCCAGCATTAGTGCTAGTGACCCCCAACCTAGCACTAGTGACCAGGTGTGTACCCCAGCCCCCGAAAATTTTGCACCACGGATTCCTGATTTTACTCCCCAATCAGGAATCCAGTTTGATGCTAACAACCCTAGAGAAATAGAATTTTTCAAAGTCTATTTCTCTGAAGAGTTTGTTAGTTTCATGGTGGTGCAAACAAATCTTTACGCCCAACAATTTTTGGCCGAAAAACCTCGCTCATCATATTCTAGCTGGACCCCAACGGATTCAGTAGAAATGATGAAGTACTGGGGTCTGACTCTTCACATGGGGTTAGTGAAGAAGCCAGAACTTCGCCAATATTCGAGTGTTGATGTTTTATACAACACTCCAGTATTTAGTATGATTATGCCCTGCAGACGGTTTGAGGCTATCCACAGATTTTTGCATTTTAGGGACAATTTGGAGTGTCCTCCCCAAGATGACCCAAATTTTGAGAGACTGTTCAAAATTCGTCCGGTCATCCAACAGTTTAGCAAAAAGTTTGCTGAAGTGTACGTTCCCCAAAGGGAAATTTGTGTGGATGAGTCCCTCATCCACTTCAAGGGGAGACTGAAGTTCCGCCAGTACTTGCCCAGTAAAAGGGCAAGGTATGGCATTAAACTCTATAAGCTGTGCGAGAGTACCTCAGGGTACACTCACAGCTTTAGTGTTTACGAAGGGAAGGACATGCAGATCCAACCCCCAGAATGCCCACCTACTCTGGGGGTGAGTGGGAAAATTGTGTGGAGTTTGATCCACCCACTGCTTGATAAAGGTTATCATCTGTATGTTGATAACTTCTATTCAAGCATCCCACTTTTCCAATCCCTCTCTTCCAGAGGTACCACAGCTTGCGGTATGATCCGGAAAAACCAGAAGGGTCTCCCTGTGACGCTAATTGGGCAGCTGCTCCAAAAAGGTGAGAGCAGAGCCCAATGTAGCAACAACATGAATGTAGTTAAGTTCAAGGACAAAAGGAATGTCCTTTTCTTGACCACAATACATGGTCCCGGCACCTCAGCCACCAATGTTCGAGGTACCTCAGCACAGGTTCGCAAACCGGACTGTGGCTTGGCGTACAACAAACATATGGGAGGAGTTGATCTTTCTGATCAAGTCCTCCAATCCTATAATGCCATGTGGAAGGTTAAGATGTGGTATAAAAAACTGGCCGTGCACATCGTGCAGATGGCACTATGCAATGCTTTTGTGCTCTCACGATGTGCAGGCCAGGCCAACACCTTCCATCAGTTCCAAAAGGTAGTAATCAAGACCATGATCTTTGGAAGAGGAGAAGAAGAAGAAGCAGCAGCAATTCCTACTACCTCTGGAACTGAAGGTTCCCCTGTGGTACCAGGGCAACATTTTCCTGGTGAGGTACCACAAACCACCGCACGAGGAAGAGCGCAGAAAAGGTGCCGGGTGTGCTATAAAAAAGGGCTGAAGCGGAAAAGCAAGTATCAATGCGATACCTGTCTCAACAAACCCGGACTTTGTATGAGTCACTGCTTCAAAGTCTATCATTTGTCCTGGTACTAAATTGATATAGCCCACCTAAAATTCCTGGGGCACACAACAAAGACGGTGACCTGATGCACTATACGACAAAGACGGTGACCTGACGCACACTACACGACAAAAACTGTAACCTGATGCACGCTACACTACAAAGAGGGTGACGTGACGCACATTAAACGACAAAGATGGTGACCTGATGCACTACACGAGAGACGGTGACATGACGCACACTAAACGACAAAGACGGTGACCTGACGCTTTACACGACAAAGACGGTGACCTGACGCACTACACGACAAAGACGGTGACCTGACGCACACTACACGATAAAAACTGTAACCTGATGCACACTACACGACAAAGAGGGTAACGTGACGCACACTAAACGACAAAGACGGTGACCTGACGCACACTACGCGACAAAGATGGTGACCTGATGCACTACACGACAAAGACGGTGACGTGACACACACTAAACGACAAAGACGGTGACCTGACGCACACTACACGACAAAGACGGTGACCTGACGCACTTCACGACAAAGATGGTGACCTGACGCACTACACGACAAAGACGGTGACCTGACACACTACACGACAAAAACGGTGACGTGATGCACACTACACGACAAAAACGGTGACCTGAAGCACACTACATGAGAAAGACAGTGACTTGACAAACCCTACACAACACAAATATAAAATTGACATACCATGTCCCTTATAGAATACATCGCACCTTCCCTTCGAAGCCCTGCCGTGCGCCCAAACAGTGGTTTTTCGCCACATATGACATATTGGCTTACTCAAGACAAAATTCCCAACAAATCTTGCGGTCCATTTTATCCTGTTCCCCCTGTAAAAATTAAAAATTGAGCCCAAAATAACATTTTTGTGGAGAAAAAAAAAGTACTTTTTTGTTTTTTCGGCTCAATGTACGAAGCACATAAGGGTTATAAGTGCTCACTACCCATCTATATTTATGCCTTGGGGGGTCTAGTTTCCAAAATGGGGTCACATGTGGGGATTTTCCACTGTTTCGGCACATCAGGGGCTCTCCAAACACAACATGGTGCGTCTTACAATTTCATCTAATTTTCTGTTCAAAAAGTCAAATGACGCGCCTTCCCTTCGGAGCCCTGCCATGCGCCCAAAGAGTGGTTTTCCGCCACATATGAGGTATGTGTGTGCACGGAAGAAATTGCACAACAAATGTTAGGGTCCATTTCATCCTGCTCCCATTGTGAAAATGCAATATTTGAGGCTAAATTTGCATTTTTGTAGCAAAAAGTAAAATGTTCATTTTTTCCTTTCACATTGCTTTAGTTCCTGTGAAGGACCTGAAGGGTTAATAACCTTATTGAATGTGGTTTTGAGTAGCCTGAGGGGTGCCGTTTATGGAATGGTGTCACTTTTGGGTGTTTTCTTTTATGTAGGCCCCTCAAAATCAAATCAAATGTGATGTGGTCCCTAAAAAAAGTGGCTTCGTAAATTTTGTTGTAAAACTGAGAAATTGCTCATAAACTTTGAACCCCTATAACTTCCTTAGGATTTTTTTTTTCCCAAAATTGTTCTGATGTAAAGTAGACATGTGGGAAATGTTATTTATTAATTATTTTGTGTCATATGTCTCGTTGGTTTTAGAGCATAAAAATTAAAAGTTTGAAAATTACAAAATTTTCAAAATTTTCGCGAAATTTCCGTTTTTTTCACTCAAAAATAACGGCCTAAATTTACCACTAACATGAAGCCCAATATTTCACGAGAAAACAATCTCAGAATCACCAGGATCCGTTGAAGCGTTCCAGAGTTATAACCTCATAAAGTGACACTAGTCAAAATTGCAAAAAATGGCCTGGTCTAAAGGGTCAAAATAGGCTTGGGGCTGAAGGGGTTAAGAGGAAAGCAGTTGTGTGCGTGTCTTCTAAGCACACTCCCGGGAGACCTGTGCCACGTACACAGGCCCTGGGAGGAAAAGGAAGCAAGATCACATGTGTACAGCCGTGAGAATGCGAGGAGGATGGAGGCCGGCAGCACAGTGAGTAAGTAGGCATCCCTGCTCTGGAGAGGCAGAGTACAGCAGGGATGCCGGTATGACAGCAACACACGCTTGTCTTTGTACTCCTCACCTGGTTACCACCACACACGCTTGATGCCATTTGAACCAAATAATTTTATTTTCGTCTCATCAGACCACAGGACATGGTTCCAGTAATACATGTCAAAACCTGTTTGCCTTCACCAAAATGTTTCGAGACTATTGAACCCACTTTGAGCTCTCTATACAAGCACAGCCTTTTCAATGTCCAAATGACATCAACCTGTCTAATTAAAACGGATGGTAAGCAATTGTAACAAGCTTTCCTTGTTGGAGCCCTAATGCTGGTAGAGTCGGGGGAATGTTATACTTAGAGATGAGCGAACCTCTAGAGGAACGAGTTCGGTTCAGCTCGTCGAACAGAGGCCGCGTTTGAGTTCGGTTCGGCGAGCCATTCGACGAACCTCTCGAACCCCATTAAAAACAATGGGAGGCAATCACAAACACATAAAAACATCTAGAAACCACCCTCAAAGGTGTCCAAAAGGTGACAAACAACTCCTAAGACAACACAAACACATGGGAAAGTGGCAAGGACAAATACTCATGCGAAAACTAAACAGCTGGACGAGGAAAAAGAGGAGACACAGATATATGAGTATATGCAAGTGAACATCGATGCCAATACTGTGCAACTTGAGCCTTGCTCATTCTAGGCTTCCAATCTGGATAAATTGCCTGAGCTCGCCACTTACGCCTTGGGGATCTTGTCGTGTCCCGCAGCCAGCGTTCTCTCGGAACGTGTATTCAGTGCTGCTGGGTGTGTCCTGACAGATAAGTGCACGCGTCTGTCCAGTGACAATGTGGACAGACTAACGTTCATCAAGATGAACAAGTCATGGATCCACAAAGACTTTTCTACCCGTGTCATGCTGGGGAGGCGAAAGGCAGGTGTATTTTTGAGAGTGCTTCATGCAAAGCATCTTTGTAAGATTGGAACTGGGGGACAACTGATGCCAGTCAAGTGGTGTGTGTGGGGCCAAATTTTTGGAAACGAGGGAGACTGTGGTTGGAGTCCCCTCGCTTTTGAAAAAAGGAACCAAGATGAACAAGTCATGGATCACAGAGGACTTTTCTTCCCCTGTGTCATCCTGAGGAGGTGAAAGGCAGGTGTATTTTTGAGAGTGCTTCATGCAAACCAGAAGAAATTGAAATATTGAAATATATCCCAAAACATTTTCGGGACAAACATCTATGTAACTGGAGACTGTTGAAATTTAGAGGCATAGACAATACAATTGGGAGCTAGAGGGGGTGATTTAAAGAAAAACCTAGCCCAAAAGGAGGCATGCTGGATAACAGTGTTGAATACTGCTAAACCAAATGGGCTAAATGATGCCATTAGCTTTAAACCATTCTTATGACACTACATTAGCATGGGGAAGTGATATGCAGGTTGCATTTTTCCACCTTCCATTTTAATTCTTTTTAACACATATTTTTTATGAATTGTGTATCATTAACAGAAATATGGCCTGATATCCTCCTTCGTTGTGAAAAACATTCCATCTGGAAAGAAAAAGAACAGATTTATATGGAGTGGATAAAATTATAATAAAGCATGGAATATGTAATGCATGGGTACATTCTGGGAGGGCTGAGTTGGACCTGGACCGCTTTAAGATAATATACAGACTAAGAGAGTGGCTATTCCCCATATATTCAAATAAAATTAAGATATAATGCATTAAATGGAGAATTTGAACCATCGTGGCAGGGGTGCAATTCTGCCCTTCCGTTTGCCCTCATGCAATATGGAGGAAAGGATGTACTGTATGTGCGCGCGCGCATCATTCCGCCTCCCTCTTCGGTGTCGCACCCGGCGTCCTATTGCATTGAATCACTGCGCAAGCGCAGTGGTGACTTCCGGCCGCCGGCCGCAGGCATCAAACGGGGAAACGGATGGGACATGTGCGCCAAAGATACAGGTGCAACTAAAACGAAGGTGTATATAAGGCTGTTGATCTCTCCATACCTGCACCTCCAGGATGAAGCTCCAGGCAAAACGCGTCGAGGTGCGGGGTGGCGTGATCCACATACTTACTATCTGTATAGCTGGTTGGTATTCACTATGAAGTTATGTCTTTACCCCCAGACTATGGTTCAGTGGTGAACAAGCTAATGTTAGTCCTGTGCAACTGATTACAGAAGCATAGGATTATGCACATATGCTCACAATCCATGCTGCTCTGCACTAAGCACTTTATATGTATTTATGTATGATTATGACCAATATTGACTAAAAATGATGTGGATTGTTGACATTGCACTATGCTAAGCACTTTCTATGTATTGATGAAATTTTTCTGTAAAATTATCAATATCATCCGCTTTTTATCATGAACCAATAATATGAATGCATTATGTGGATCATGCTACCCTGTTATGAGAAATTCCTCTGAATGTTTTAAAAAACAATTTTAACATTTTTTCACCTCTGTGCACTGTGTGACATTTATATTTGAATTAAATAAACATTAATTATTAGCAATTCTACTTAGTATAATTTATTTATGCATGAAAAATGTGGGACAAAAGGTTATATGTAGGAAATACATGCTAAATTGGGACCTAGTCCAAAAAATATTGTTGAAATGGACCTAAGTACTCTAATCCTTAATGTGTTTCTTTGTTCGGTAATCTTAGGTCTCAATATGGATTATATGAATCGAGATGCAACATGGATCACGCAGATCGCGGAGGTCTTTGGAGGCGATGAGAATGCAGGCACGCAAGTATCACCCCCATGCAGTGTCGAGAATTGCAGATTAAATTAAAAAAATATCTATCTAAACGGATGCGTACATGGTGGAATAAGGCATCATTGGAGCAGTATTTAAGCAAAGAAATCACCCCCGAGGTCTCCGCATCCAAGTGTTTCCTGCCTTCCCTGTTGAAGACGACAATTTTAAAATGAGGTGGGAGGAGGCGTGCAAACAGTGCTCACGCACAATGATAGAACTGTTAATTGGGATGGATAAACGTAGATTGGATGAATTCGAAAAAGAAATTGAAAGTCTAAATGGTGAAATTAAACAAAAATTAAGTAAGGAGGCCTTGATGCTATTTGAGAAATAAGTAGCTGAGGAGCTTAACCAACTGGAGAATAATGTCAAACAGAGAAAAATGAGAAAATATCAGCGAGATATGGCGGATTATCGGAACAAAACCGTATTTAGATGGCGTCACGAAAAACAGCAACAAAGAAGGAACACTCCAAGATCTACAACCCAATCTTCCTCTGAATCAATAGCATCAAGTGAAAGTGGCTCCAGCATGTACAATGACGGACAAAACAGATACATGATAGCCAGGAGTGAAACCAGAAATGGAGCTAGAAAAAGACAGAATCAAGGCAATTGGAAGAAAGAAAGTTGTGCCAAGGTGGGGATGGGGGGAGGCAGTGCCAGCGCCAGCATGGGGTTGGGGAGAACACATATGCCAGCATGGGGTGGGGGTGAAACACACATGCCAGTATGGGGGGGGGACGCATATGCCAGTATGGGGGGGAAACGCATGCCAGCGTGTTGGAGAACACACATGCCAGCATGGGGTGGGAAGGGGGAACACGCATGGCAGCATGGGGCGGGGGAGAAACACACATGCCAGTATGGGGGGGGGGGGAACGCACATGCCAGCATGGGGGGAAACATGCATGACAGCATTGGGGGGAACACACATGCCAGCATGGGGGGGGGGGGTGACATGCATGCCAGGATGGGGAACAATGCATGCCAGGATGGAGGAAACATACATGCCAGGATGGAGGAAACATGC
Organism: Anomaloglossus baeobatrachus; assembly: GCF_048569485.1. NCBI lineage: Eukaryota > Metazoa > Chordata > Amphibia > Anura > Aromobatidae > Anomaloglossus > Anomaloglossus baeobatrachus. The sequence goes on from NC_134359.1 coordinate 154,988,192, forward strand.
ATGCCAGGATGGAGGAAACATGCATGCCAGGATGGGGGAAACATGCATGCCAGGATGGGGAAAACATGCATGCCAGGATGGGGAAAACATGCATGCCAGGATGGGGAAAACATGCATGCCAGGATGGGGAAAACATGCATGCCAGGATGGGGAAAACATGCATGCCAGGATGGGGGAAACATGCATGCCAGGATGGGGGAAACATGCATGCCAGGATGGAGGAAACATGCATGCCAGGATGGGGGAAACATGCATGCCAGGATGGGGAAAACATGCATGCCAGGATGGGGAAACATGCATGCCAGGATGGGGGAAACATGCATGCCAGGATGGAGGAAACATGCATGCCAGGATGGAGGAAACATGCATGCCAGGATGGGGAAAACATGCATGCCAGGATGGGGAAACATGCATGCCAGGATGGAGGAAGCATACATGCCAGGATGGGGAACAATGCATGCCAGGATGGGCGAAACATGCATGCCAGGATGGAGGAAAAATACATGCCAGGATGGAGGAAACATGCCACGATAGAGTACATTTACCAGGAAGGGGAACATTTACCAGGAATGGGTACATGCCGGGATCGGGGAACATTTACAAGGATGGGCAATATGTCAGGATGGGGTACATTTACCAGCATGGGGTAACATGCCAGAATAAGGTACATTTACCAGGATGGATTACATTATCAGGATGAGGTATATTTACCAGGATGGGGCCATGATGGGGACAAATATACCAGAATGTAGGAAATATATATCAGGATGGGGGACATGTTTACCAAGAAGTGGCCCAGGAAGGGGGACATAACTACACAATGAAGGGGGAGGATATCAACTCGTACGTGTTATGGGGGGACCAGCAGATTAGGACCAGGGGTATATATCCCAATCACCAGTCAGGGCCCACCGTGCTTCAGATGGTAATGTAGATGCTGGCACCCTGTGGGTTAGGCGCAGACTATAGAGCTGCATGGCTCTGAGACAACTCAAGGAACCGGTCACGTGTGTAGGGACACGTCAGACCGGACGACAACCCAGTTAGCGTTTCGGTGGAGCGGACGCTACTCCGTCCCCGTGTGTAACAACACGTCAGGCCGGATGGTAACCAGTTAGCGTTGACCAAGAAGACCGCTGCAACAGCGCCCTGTCGGCCACGTGTGTAAGACACGTCAAGCCGAGCGGTCCTCCGATTAGCGTTTCTGGCCACCACTCGACTGGCCACGTTTGTAAAGGACACGTCAGACCAGGTAGTCACACCAGTAGCATTTGACTGAGAAGCCGAGGAGGATAATAGGGTTCACACACCCAATCCAGGAACACCCTGTTAACTTCACAGGGGTTCTGGGGTGCGCTGCCCGTGCGAGTATAGGGCACAACCGGACAGGTGGCACAGCAGGTACACTGTCCGTGTGCGTAGAGGGCACTCTCGGACAGGTGACGCAACAGGTATTCTGTCCGTGTGCATAGGAGGCACAACTGAACAGGTGACGCAGCAGCCGCAGCCCAGTTAACGCCACTGGACTGCTCTAGCATAACAGGAACGGTAGCAAGGAAGCACAGCGCCTGACCCTCATGTGCTGAGCCACGAATCTTATCGTGACAGGCACCGTTCACCTAGCCCTACCTACCCCTTCCAACAAGGCTTATGCCACCAAGAACTCTAAATGAAGACTACGCACCTCCATGTTGTCTCCAGCCCCTTTTATAACCTGGGTCCGCCCCAAACCCAGGGTGGAACCACCAAGGTCCAATAGCAGAGTACCATGTCATCAGTAACGTCACATGCGACCTATCCGGAACCGCCACGTCATTGATGACCTCATGGCAGCCACGCCCCAAACACTTCACCAGTCATCGTCTGACGACCAATGGTGAGGTGCCAGATCATAGGGGCGGGCCTCTGTGAGCCAGTCCGGAGTTGCCACGTCATCAGGACACCTGACACCCTCTGCCCTATCAGGGCCTGCCACCTCACGGACATGCTCAGTGAGGTCCTTACCGGACCTAGCCTCTGATGCACTAAGTGCCTGAGCATGCTCAGTAGCCTGAGCAACAGGCTCAGAAAGCAGACTATCAGTTTGAGCATGCTTAGTAGGCACATCCCAGAACTTAGACACAGCACGAAGTCCAAGTACCTGTGCAAAGAGGCTGTTAGGGTTAATTGTGGGAGCATGCTCAGTAGGCAAAACACCGGGCTTCGACTCTGGCTGGGGTAAATCGGCGCACGCATGCGCACTAGCCGCCTCTCCACACTTAGACGTGGTGGAAGGAGCAGCCAACTGGACAACCCGAGGCACGGCCAAGAACGGCAGCCGGCTGATTGCGGCTATGGCGGCGCCGGTTCGTAACAGTACGTCTTTATTAGTGATGAGCGAGTACCAAAAAGCTCGGGTGCTCGAGGCTCGGGCTGAGCATCCCAAGATACTCGTGTACTCGGCCCGAGCACCGAGCCCAATGTTACCCTATGGGAGACCCGAGTATTTTTATGAAATGACCCCCGGCAGGATGTAGAAACCCTAAAAATGTCACAAAAGTCTTAGAAGAGTGCTCAAATGACATGGCAACAGAATGGGGAAGACCCCTTGAAGCATTTATCACTCAAAAGTTACAGCTGTGAACAATTTTGTCCGAGTTTTACGCCATTTTTACGGACTCACCAGAAAACCTTCCAAAATGACACCAAAATGAATTTTCATGGTGGAAATGTTAAGGGCACATACCCAATAGTGAGATAGAGCTGGTGTATGTTACTTTTTGAGATTACATGAAAGATTTTACGTGAAAACATTGTGTGACTCTCCGATGTCCAAAATGCACGTTTTGTGCTTTTTACTAGCGATGTCGGTCATTTTATTTTTTTTCATTCTATCTCCCTCAGTCCGTCGGTCGGTTTCTCTGTCTGTCTGTCGGTCTCCCTCTGTCTTGTCTGTCCCCCTCTCACAGTCTGTCGGTCAGTCTCCCCCTCTCTCATACTTTCCGTTCCCTAATCACTGCCGCGGCGCTGCACAGCTGTTCACTAAACTCCGTCGGCTTTTCCTCTTTTGAAAAAGCCGGCCACTCATTAAACAATCTCGTATTCCCTGCTTTCCTGCTTTTCGGCGCCTATGATTGGTTGCAGTGAGACACGCCCCCACGCTGAGTGACAGGTGTCTCACTGCACCCAATCACAGCAGCCGGTGGGCGTGTGTATACTGTGCAGTGAAATAAATAATTAAATAATTTAAAAAAACGGCGTGCGGTCCCCCCAATTTTAAAACCAGCCAGATAAAGCCATACGGCTGAAGGCTGGTATTCTCAGGATGGGGAGCTCCACGTTATGGGGAGCCCCCCAGCCTAACAATATCAGTCAGCAGCCGCCCAGAATTGCCGCATACATTAGATGCGACAGTTCTGGGACTGTACCCAGCTTTTCCCAATTTTCCCTGGTGCGTTGGCAAATCAGGGTAATAAGGAGTTATTGGCAGCCCATAGCTGCCAATAAGTCCTAGATTAATCATGTCAGGCATCTCCCCGAGATACCTTCCATGATTAATCTGTAAATTACAGTAAATAAACACACACACACACATGAAAAAATCATTTATTAGAAATAAAAAACACAAACCAATTCCCTCGTAAACAATTTAATAAGCCCCAAAAAGCCCTCCATGTCCGGCGTAATCCACGGACCTCCAGCGTCGCTTCCAGCTCTGCTGCATGCAGGTGACAGGAGCTGCAGCAGACACCGCTCCGTCTCACTGCAACCAATCATAGGCGCCTGTGGGCGAGGAAAGCAGGGAATACGAGATGGCTGTGTGCAGAGCACAGCGCGCCCGCCGGTATAAAGGCTCGGTCACGCTGTGCGGGCCAATCACTGCAATTCCACAACTAACAGGGCTGTGGCATTGCAGTGGTCTGCCAGACAATCCCCGCATGAGGGCTGGCTCTCAAAAGAGCGCCAACATGCAGGGATGAAGACCACGAGTACAGCATGAGTATCGCGAAATTACTCGGTACCCGCCGAGTAGCCCGAGTACAGTGATACTCGTGCGAGTACCGAGTAGTGACAAGCGTACTCGCTCATCACTAGTCTTTAGGGGATTTCAAGATGTTCAGACTTTGAAATGTAGATGTGGATTACAGGGTGACATCTGATTGCATTCCATGCTAAAATCTCTGTCTAATATGCTACAATTTTTTCCAGAAAGATCAACTGCTGTGTCTGGAAAGGGCAGGGGCTCAGCTTCAATGTGTGGTAAGCATGCATGAGTGTGATGCCCCCTGCTGAAGAGAAGAGAAGACGGCAAAGGTAAGGTTAAAATCAATTATTTACATAATAGGATTGGTTGGCACTTCGGAAAAAAAATTAGGTTTAGAGCTACAGTTTGGGTACTCGGCCTGCAAAAGGTTCGCCATGACTGCACTAGGCGAAACACTGGACTTAGGCTGCGGCTGGGGTAAATCGGCACACGCATGCGCACTAGCCGCATCTCCACACTTAGAAGTGGAGGATAAACCAGCCAGCTGTACAACCCGAGGCACAGCCCAAAATGGCAGCTGACGCTTGGGCGCAACTGGAACCGCAGCAGGCTGCTTGCGTTTATGGCGGCACCGATTCATAACAACAAATAGCCAAAAGAACAGGTGTACTTCTTCCCGTGGATAATCTGATATGATCACTTTTTCACGGACACGATCATCGCTAACAAATGTAGATGAGGCACCAAAACAGCAGCTGCTTCAATGGATCTTAAGTAGAGATGAGCGAACCGGTCCCGGTTCGGCTCGAGGTCGGTTCGCCGAACGGAGGTCCCGTTCGAGTTCGGCTCGTCGAACGTTCGACGAACCGAACTCGAACTGCATAGGAAACAATGGCAGGCAATCACAAACACATAAAAACACCTAGAAAACACCCTCAAAGGTGTCCAAAAGGTGACAAACAACTCACAACACAACACGAACACATGGGAAAGTGACAAGGACATATACTCATGCGAAAACAAAACAGCTGGACAAGGAAAAAGAGGAGGACACACAGATATATGAGTATATGCAAGGAAACATCGATACCATTATTGTGCAACTTGAGCCCTGCTCATTTTAGGCTTCCAATCTTGATAAATTGCCTGAGCTCGCCACGTACGCCTTGGGGATCTTGTCGTGTCCTGCAGCCAGCGTTCTCTCGGAACCTGTCTTCAGTGCTGCTGGGGGTCTGCTGGCAGATAAGCACACGTGTCTGTCCACTGACAATGTGGACATGGCTCTCAGAGGACTTTTCTTCCCCTGGCTCAGCTAGGGGAGGCGAAAGGCACGCGTATTTTTGAGAGTGCTTCATGCAAAGCATCTTTTTCTTTTTCAAAAGGGGGCTCAACCGATGCCAGTCAAGTGGGGTGTGTGTGGCCCAGTTAGTGGAAACGAGGGAGACTGTGGTTGGAGTCCCCTCGCTGTGTTTCTAAAAGAACCAAGATGAACAAGTCATGGCTCTCAGAGGACTTTTCTTCCCCTGGGTCAGCCAGGGGACAGGAAAGGCACGCGTATTTTTGAGAGTGCTTCATGCAACGCATCTTTTTCATCTTGAAAATTGGGTCAACTGATGCCAGTCAAGTGGGGTGTGTGTGGCCCAGTTAGTGGAAACGAGGGAGACTGTGGTTGGAGTCCCCTCGCTGTGTTTCTAAAAGAACCAAGATGAACAAGTCATGGCTCTCAGAGGACTTGTCTTCCCCTGGGTCATCCTGGGGACGGGAAAGGCACGCGTATTTTTGAGAGTGCTTCATGCAAAGCATCTTTTTCTTTTTCAAAAGGGGGCTCAACCGATGCCAGTCAAGTGGGGTGTGTGTGGCCCAGTTAGTGGAAAGGAGGGAGACTGTGGTTGGAGTCCCCTCGCTGTGTTTCTAAAAGAACCAAGATGAACAAGTCATGGCTCTCAGAGGACTTTTCTTCCCCTGGGTCAGCCAGGGGACGGGAAAGGCACGCGTATTTTTGAGAGTGCTTCATGCAAAGCATCTTTTTCATCTTGAAAATTGGGTCAACTGATGCCAGTCAAGTGGGGTGTGTGTGGCCCAGTTAGTGGAAACGAGGGAGACTGTGGTTGGAGTCCCCTCGCTGTGTTTCTAAAAGAACCAAGATGAATAAGTCATGGCTTTCAGAGGACTTTTCTTCCCCTGGGTCATCCAGGGGACGGGAAAGGCACGTGTATTTTTGAGAGTGCTTCATGCAAAGCATCTTTTTCTTTTTCAAAAGGGGGTTCAACCGATGCCAGTCAAGTGGGGTGTGTGTGGCCCAGTTAGTGGAAACGAGGGAGACTGTGGTTGGAGTCCCCTCGCTGTGTTTCTAAAAGAACCAAGATGAACAAGTCATGGCTCTCAGAGGACTTTTCTTCCCCTGGGTCAGCCAGGGGACGGGAAAGGCACGCGTATTTTTGAGAGTGCTTCATGCAAAGCATCTTTTTCTCTTTCAAAAGGGGGCTCAACTGATGCCAGTCAAGTGGGGTGTGTGTGGCCCAGTTAGTGGAAACGAGGGAGACTGTGGTTGGAGTCCCCTCGCTGTGTTTCTAAAAGAACCAAGATGAACAAGTCATGGCTCTCAGAGGACTTTTCTTCCCCTGGGTCAGCCAGGGGACGGGAAAGGCACGCGTATTTTTGAGAGTGCTTCATGCAAAGCATCTTTTTCATCTTGAAAATTGGGTCAACTGATGCCAGTCAAGTGGGGTGTGTGTGGCCCAATTTTTGGAAACAAGGGAGACTGTGGTTGAAGTCCCCTTACTGTGTTTTACATGCTTTTAGAAGGGCATGACATGGCTTAGAGCAGGGGTCAGGAACCTTTTTGGCTAAGAGAGCCGTAAACGCCACATATTTTGAAATATAATTCCGCGAGAGCCGTACAATATGTTTAAAGGGCCATTGACAGATCAATCGCTCCAATGTTCACTTAGTACAGCAAGGAATGCTCCTCCCTGCTGTATAAAGCCACAACTGGACTGAAACAATGGTAATTAGCAGTAAAAAAATCAAATAAATAACTTACATTGTGAACTTGCGATGCATGACATCAGTCCAGCAGTCTGGCTTCTTCTTTTTCCTGCGCATGACTGGAAGCTGGCATTCTTCCCACCTGATGTTGAGAGAATGCCAGCTTTGAGGCATTCGCAGAAGAAAGAAGCTGGAATATTGGACATGTCACACAACGCATTGTCAGTTATGTCAATTATCTATTTTATTATTTTACAGCGAATTATTGTTTAGGTCCAGCGGTGGCTTAGTGCAGCAGAGAGGAACACTCCTTTGTGAACTAAGTGACCGCTGGAGCAATTGTATCTGTCAGTGGCCCTTTTAAAAGTGTTGGTCTTACAGAAAATGAACAAAAAAGAGAGGCTCAGACCCAGGAGATACACACACAAGCCATACACAGCACTCAACATGCCGTATACACAGTACATAAGGAGAAGAAAAAAAGCTCTGCAGGTAAACATATGTACACCAGGAATTAGATATACCAATAAACCTCACAATATGAAACTTTATTAAGTGCCAAACACAACAAACACAGCACACATACACACCATATACACAGCACACACTCACACACGCCGAATACACAGCACACGCACGCGCCGTATACACAGCACACGCACGCGCCGTATACACAGCACACGCACGCGCCGTATACACAGCACACGCACGTGCCGTATACACAGCACACGCACGCGCCGTATACACAGCACACGCACGCGCCGTATGCACAGCACACACAGATATAAGTACCTGCTGCTTAGTTGCCCTGTAAGATCAGGTGCAGCACAAGTGATGGATGCAGCAGTTCAAGGGCTGGCTTCATTCTCCTCTTTTCTCTCCAAGAAAAGACCTTATAGACCTGAGCAGCAGAGCACAGAACTGGAGGGTGAGAGGCAGAACGCACGGCACTATACAGGCCCCTGCCCCATCACTCTGCTTCTATCTGCAATTTCACAGGGCAGCATGTAGGAGCCGGAGGGAGGAAGTCCCACCCCCAGTGCTGTCTGCCGGCAATAGACAAGATCAGCGGCTGCCCGAGCACTGCAGCCTCCGGGAATCTGCCCCAGTGCCCCGGGGGCCGCAGAAAAGGTCATCGCGGGCTGGATGTTCCCCACCCCTGCCTTAAAGGGACGGCAGGCACAGTTTCCTTCCGAGGACTGCGGTCCCCGGAACTCAGCCCAGGGACAGCAGAACTGAAGGCGAGTGGCCAAAATGCCGCCCCCCTGACATGTGCCGCCCGGGGCGGACTGCCCCCTCCGTCCCCCCTTTGCTACGCCACTGCAGACCTGCGGGAGAGGCGGGGGGCGGCGGCCCCTCCACCCCTCCACCGGTCAGCCCACCGGGAGAAGTCCCGCCCCTCCCGCCTGTCAGTCCGGGCCTGATCAGCGTGCACCGCGGCCTGATGGAGCGCGGTGCATTCATCCTTCCCATAGACAGGTAGGAGCCCTGTCTGCGAGCCAGATACGGCCATCAAAAGAGCCATATCTGGCTCGCGAGCCATAGGTTCCCGACCCCTGGGCTAGAGGGAAGCCACTCACCAAGCAGGACCCCTAGAACCCTGAAACCCTTTAACCCCTATACAGGGATTAGGAATTACACAGGGCCCAAGGTGATTAATACCTGTGGAAGGCTGCAGTTCCAGAGAATAGTAGTCAGGCAGGGTCAAAACATTAATTGAGGAACAGGAACAGAATGGGACGGCCAGGACTTAATCAGAAAACAAGCAGAGGTGAAATGCAGATCGGCCAACAAGGTACATAAACAGCAAGCAGGAAAAGTAGTCAGGTAACAAGCACACAAAATCATAAAACTGAACTGGGGGTAAAATTAACCAGAGGTTCATAGCTATGTCTGGCAGTGGTCTGCAGACAGGATGGGCATAAAAAAGGGTGTGGTGTCTTCCTATTGGTTGTAGCTGAATGATGGTATTTCATCTGTGAAATACCCACCAGCTACATTCAGCCAGAGATTCTGCATCTGTCAAGGTAATGCAGCCCAGTGGGTGAGCATAACCTGCGTCGACCTGCGCCGCTGGCATCGACTCCTCTCCCATCATCAGCCCTATGCATGAAAGGAACACGTTGTCACCTGGCGACCGGAGTACAAATTGACGGAGCGGACTCCGTTGGTGACTTAACAGCCGTGTGCGGCAATGATGCAAACCTGGCTTCGGGCCATCGTCAGGGCAATGTGACACACGTGCCTTGTATGGCTCACGTGTTGAACCTAATTCTCTAGCAATTTTTAAAACACCATCCCGGCCTACATGGCCTTGTGCAGCGGGCACGCTCGCTATGTGCTCACTTCCATCGTGCGCACACAGCAGCTCAACAACTTTCGTCGCTACAGAAGTCTTTAGGTCTGGTGGTTAAACGCCTGAAATGCGATGTGCCGACACGCAGGAATTTGAATCTGCACATGTTGCAGCATTTGTGGCAGCACCGCCGAACCCTGCTGCAATACGTTATGACATATAGCCTGGGATAACTTGATCCAGAGGTGGTGCAGATCACGCTGCTGGAGTGGTGTCAGATCAAGGACCTATGCACCCTGCTACACACTTTACAAATTTCGACGAAGATGTTTAGCACTGGCAATGTCATTCTCAGCGTGACAATTCTGGTCATCTACATGATGGAGCACACTGTAATTATTATTCGGAGTCAGGTGTTGGGACAAGAGGAAGGGGAGGAAGTACAGGAGGAGTCATATGCGGAAGGGATAACAAGATCTACGAGGTCCAGATGGTCAGCGGCACCTATGCGGCAGTCATGGTGAGGGAGAGGGATTAACAAGGGCGCATAGTATCAGCAAAAAGTGTTGAGGAAGGTGCAGGAGCCCATGAAGAAATGGAGGACGAACTGGCGATGGGCATGGAAGACTCAGCAGATGAGTGAGAGCTTGCTCACATTTCGGTTGTGCGAGGTTGTGGGGAGAGGGCAGAGGAAGGAGGCACGATTCTCACCTCTCTGCCACCAACACACCAAGGACTTGGTCCTCCTGGATGCACAAGACACATGAGCGCCTTCTTGCTGCACTACCTACAACATGACCCTCGGATTGTACGAATTCAAAGTAATCCGGAATACTGGGTTGCCACACTGTTAGATCCCCGGTACAAGACAAAATTTGGCGAAATAATTCCTGCCATAGAAATGGACGCACATATACAGGAGTATCTGCAGAATGTTGTACGCAATCTTAGATCTGCTTTTCCACTAAACACCAGTGCTGCACAGAGTGAATCTCAACGCTTTGTCATGGATAGGAGGAAATGGTCTTTTACTTGTCCACATATGAGGGACCGAGGGCTGGCTGCTGTGCTGAGATGGCGTTGAGTACGGTGTCCCTGCAGAGTTGCACTTTTGGTCATATACAAAATGAGTTGAAAAAGGACAGATGCTGGTGGAAAGGGGAACAGGTGTGTTGGAAAGGGGAAAAAAGTTTTGGTCCGTGGATTTGGTGGTTAAGCAACAGTAACATTTGCTGAAGAAACACCATCTGTTACAGTGGGACTGGCAGATTTGGATAAGGTGGTATATACTATGTTACCGCTATATAACGAAAATTAATAAGAAAAGAAAGAGAAAGTTATATATCCCCATCAGCAGTCAGTGTCCACCGTGCTCCCAGATGGAAAAGGAGAGGTTGGCAACTGGAAGGTTTGGTGGAGGATACAGAGCTGTGTGGCTATGAAACTAATAGTAGCCTGAACCGAGTTAGACGCCATTCGGATCTGAAGACTGGGAGCCCTGTTAGCGTCACAGGGTCCACACGCCCACCTAGCCCAGGAACTCCCTGTTAACAAAACAGGGGCCATTGAGTACGCTGACCGTGTGCATACGGGCCACACCTGTGGACAGCAGGCGCATCAGCAGCAGCAGGCCTGTTAATGCCACTGGGCTGCACAAGCAGGACTGGTAGGACAGGAGCTGGTCTTAACCGTTCTGCATTACCAACTGTGGTGGTGGCCTGCATCGACACCCTATCCCTGCCTACCTCTGGCCTAAAGCCGCAATGGGTTCAACACATGGAGGTGTGCTCTTTCGGAGCATAATAGAAGACTGCGCACCTCCTTGTTGGCTCCAGCCCCTTTTATAACCTGGGTCCGCCCCAAACCAGGGTGAACCACAATGCACCTCCTGGAGACAAAAGTAGAGTGACACGTCATGAGTGGCATAACTAGCGTCCTATTTGGAACCGCAACTTCAATGATGACCTCATGACTGCCATGACCCAAACACCTCACCAGTCATCGTCTGACCATCAATAATGCGGTGACAAGTCATAGGGGTGGGCCTCTGCAAGCCATTTGGGAGGACACCTGATGCCCTGTGGTCTATATGGGACCCCCACATCAGGGGCAGGGCCAAAGAGTTCATTACCGGACCTAGTCTCTGATGCAGTAAGTGCCTGAGCATGCTCAGTAGCATGAAATACAGTCTCTGAAAAAAGACTATCAGCTTTAGCATGGTGTCTAGGCACAAAACAGGACTTAGACCCGGCACAGAATGCAAGTACCTGTGCAAAGAGGCTTTTGACACTTAGTGTGGGAGCATGCGCTGTATCCCGAAATGAAGACTTAGCGTCAGGAATGGCACAGTCAGGCTGAGCATACTCACTAGGCGAAACACTGTAGTTAGGCTGCAGCTGGGGTAAATCGGCACACGCATGCGCACTAGCTGCCTCTCCACACTTAGACGTGGAGGAGAAATTGCTCTTCGGGTGTGAACTTGGAGATGCTGTCTATGAACAGAAGGAAAAGCTAAAGGAAGCCTGACTTTCTATCCCTCCGAATTATCAAATGCAGCAATGAATTCCCTGAGTTTCCTATAACATTAGCGTAGCAAAATGTGCTTGGCACCAGTGGGGCACTAATGGAATACAACAGCCAGTTCTGTGATGCCACTAAATGGCAGTATTTTTTGCTATCATTATAGCTTATTAAAAACAGAGCAGGAGGGTGTCATGCAGAGGTGCTGCACATAGATTTGCACTAGTGTGACTAGACAAAAGTCCAATAGCCACGTTTAGGATGCCACTAAGTTTCCTCAGTGTTTGATAGTATAATGGCTTAGTAACAATGAGTTTGAGTGTGCAATGCAGGCAGAGGTGCTGCAAATATCTTTGCACTAGTGGGACTATACAGAAGTCCAATAGCCACGTTTAGGATGCCACTAAGTTCACTCAGTGTTTGCTAGTATAATGGCTTAGTAACAATGATTTTGAGTGTGCAATGCAGGCAGACGTGCTGCAAATATCTGTGCACTAGTGGGAATATACAGAAGTCTAATAGCCACATTTAGGATTCCACTAAGTTTCCTCAGTGTTTGCTAGTATAATGGCTTAGTAACAATGAATTTGAGTGTGCAATGCAGGCAGAGGTGCTGCAAATATCTTTGCACTAGTGGGACTATACAGAAGTCCAATAGCCACGTTTAGGATGCCACTAAGTTCACTCAGTGTTTGCTAGTATAATGGCTTAGTTAAAAAGAGTTTGAGTGTGCAATGCAGGCAGACGTGCTGCAAATATCTTTCCACTAGTGTGACTAGACAAAAGTACAATAGCCACGTTTAGGATGCCACTAGGTACACTGACTGTTTGCTAGTATAATGGCTTAGTTTAAAAGAGTTTGAGTGTGCAATGCAGGCAGATGTGCTGCAAATATCTTTGCACTAGTGTGACTAGACAAAAGTACAATAGCCACGTTTAGGATGCCACTAGGTACACTGACTGTTTGCTAGTATAACGGCTTAGTTAAAAAGAGTTTGAGTGTGCAATGCAGGCAGACGTGCTGCAAATATCTTTCCACTAGTGTGACTAGACAAAAGTACAATAGCCACGTTTAGGATGCCACTAGGTACACTGACTGTTTGCTAGTATAATGGCTTAGTTAAAAAGAGTTTGAGTGTGCAATGCAGGCAGTCGTGCTGCAAATATCTTTCCACTAGTGTGACTAGACAAAAGTACAATAGCCACGTTTAGGATGCCACTAGGTACACTGACTGTTTGCTAGTATAATGGCTTAGTTAAAAAGAGTTTGAGTGTGCAATGCAGGCAGACGTGCTGCAAATATCTTTGCACTAGTGTGACTACACAAAAGTACAATAGCCACGTTTAGGATGCCACTAGGTACACTGAGTGTTTGCTAGTATAATGGCTTAGTTATAATGAGTTGAAATGTGCAATGCAGGTAGAGGTGCTGCAAATGTCTTTGCACTAGTGGGACTATAGCAAAGTCCAATAGCCACGTTTAGGATGCCACTAGGTACACTGAGTGTTTGCTAGCATAATGACTTAGTTATAATGAGTTTGAGTGTGCAATGCAGGCAGAGGTGCTGCAAATATCTTTGCACTAGTGGGACTATACAGAAGTCCAATAGCCACGTTTAGGATGCCACTAAGTTCACTCAGTGTTTGCTAGTATAATGGCTTAGTTAAAAAGAGTTTGAGTGTGCAATGCAGGCAGACGTGCTGCAAATATCTTTCCACTAGTGTGACTAGACAAAAGTACAATAGCCACGTTTAGGTTGCCACTAGGTACACTGACTGTTTGCTAGTATAATGGCTTAGTTTAAAAGAGTTTGAGTGTGCAATGCAGGCAGATGTGCTGCAAATATCTTTGCACTAGTGTGACTAGACAAAAGTACAATAGCCACGTTTAGGATGCCACTAGGTACACTGACTGTTTGCTAGTATAACGGCTTAGTTAAAAAGAGTTTGAGTGTGCAATGCAGGCAGACGTGCTGCAAATATCTTTCCACTAGTGTGACTAGACAAAAGTACAATAGCCACGTTTAGGATGCCACTAGGTACACTGACTGTTTACTAGTATAATGGCTTAGTTAAAAAGAGTTTGAGTGTGCAATGCAGGCAGACGTGCTGCAAATATCTTTCCACTAGTGTGACTAGACAAAAGTACAATAGCCACGTTTAGGATGCCACTAGGTACACTGACTGTTTGCTAGTATAATGGCTTAGTTAAAAAGAGTTTGAGTGTGCAATGCAGGCAGACATGCTGCAAATATCTTTGCACTAGTGTGACTACACAAAAGTACAATAGCCACGTTTAGGATGCCACTAGGTACACTGAGTGTTTGCTAGTATAATGGCTTAGTTATAATGAGTTGAAGTGTGCAATGCAGGTAGAGGTGCTGCAAATGTCTTTGCACTAGTGGGACTATAGCAAAGTCCAATAGCCACGTTTAGGATGCCACTAGGTACACTGAGTGTTTGCTAGCATAATGACTTAGTTATAATGAGTTGGAGTGTGCAATGCAGGCAGAGGTGCTGCAAATGTTTTTGCACTAGTGTGACTAGACAAAAGTCCAATAGCCACGTTTAGGATGCCACTAGGTACACTGAGTGTTTGCTAGTATAATGGCTTAGTTATAATGAGTTGAAGTGTGCAATGCAGGTAGAGGTGCTGCAAATGTCTTTGCACTAGTGGGACTATAGCAAAGTCCAATAGCCACGTTTAGGATGCCACTAGGTACACTGACTGTTTGCTAGTATAATGGCTTAGTTAAAAAGAGTTTGAGTGTGCAATGCAGGCAGACGTGCTGCAAATATCTTTCCACTAGCGTGACTAGACAAAAGTACAATAGCCACGTTTAGGATGCCACTAGGTACACTGACTGTTTGCTAGTATAATGGCTTAGTTAAAAAGAGTTTGAGTGTGCAATGCAGGCAGATGTGCTGCAAATATCTTTGCACTAGTGTGACTAGACAAAAGTACAATAGCCACGTTTAGGATGCCACTTGGTACACTGACTGTTTGCTAGTATAATGGCTTAGTTAAAAAGAGTTTGAGTGTGCAATGAAGGCAGACGTGCTGCAAATATCTTTCCACTAGTGTGACTAGACAAAAGTACAATAGCCACGTTTAGGATGCCACTAGGTACACTGACTGTTTGCTAGTATAATGGCTTAGTTAAAAAGAGTTTGAGTGTGCAATGCAGGCAGACGTGCTGCAAATATCTTTCCACTAGTGTGACTAGACAAAAGTACAATAGCCACGTTTAGGATGCCACTAGGTACACTGACTGTTTGCTAGTATAATGGCTTAGTTAAAAAGAGTTTGAGTGTGCAATGCAGGCAGACATGCTGCAAATATCTTTGCACTAGTGTGACTACACAAAAGTACAATAGCCACGTTTAGGATGCCACTAGGTACACTGAGTGTTTGCTAGTATAATGGCTTAGTTATAATGAGTTGAAGTGTGCAATGCAGGTAGAGGTGCTGCAAATGTCTTTGCACTAGTGGGACTATAGCAAAGTCCAATAGCCACGTTTAGGATGCCACTAGGTACACTGAGTGTTTGCTAGCATAATGACTTAGTTATAATGAGTTGGAGTGTGCAATGCAGGCAGAGGTGCTGCAAATGTTTTTGCACTAGTGTGACTAGACAAAAGTCCAATAGCCACGTTTAGGATGCCACTAGGTACACTGAGTGTTTGCTAGTATAATGGCTTAGTTATAATGAGTTGAAGTGTGCAATGCAGGTAGAGGTGCTGCAAATGTCTTTGCACTAGTGGGACTATAGCAAAGTCCAATAGCCACGTTTAGGATGCCACTAGGTACACTGACTGTTTGCTAGTATAATGGCTTAGTTAAAAAGAGTTTGAGTGTGCAATGCAGGCAGACGTGCTGCAAATATCTTTCCACTAGCGTGACTAGACAAAAGTACAATAGCCACGTTTAGGATGCCACTAGGTACACTGACTGTTTGCTAGTATAATGGCTTAGTTAAAAAGAGTTTGAGTGTGCAATGCAGGCAGATGTGCTGCAAATATCTTTGCACTAGTGTGACTAGACAAAAGTACAATAGCCACGTTTAGGATGCCACTAGGTACACTGACTGTTTGCTAGTATAATGGCTTAGTTAAAAAGAGTTTGAGTGTGCAATGAAGGCAGACGTGCTGCAAATATCTTTCCACTAGTGTGACTAGACAAAAGTACAATAGCCACGTTTAGGATGCCACTAGGTACACTGACTGTTTGCTAGTATAATGGCTTAGTTAAAAAGAGTTTGAGTGTGCAATGCAGGCAGACGTGCTGCAAATATCTTTCCACTAGTGTGACTAGACAAAAGTACAATAGCCACGTTTAGGATGCCACTAGGTACACTGACTGTTTGCTAGTATAATGGCTTAGTTAAAAAGAGTTTGAGTGTGCAATGCAGGCATACATGCTGCAAATATCTTTCCACTAGTGTGACTAGACAAAAGTACAATAGCCACGTTTAGGATGCCACTAGGTACACTGACTGTTTGCTAGTATAATGGCTTAGTTAAAAAGAGTTTGAGTGTGCAATGCAGGCAGACGTGCTGCAAATATCTTTCCACTAGTGGGAATATAGCAAAGTCCAATTGCCACGTTTAGGATGCCACTAGGTACACTGACTGTTTGCTAGTATAATGGCTTAGTTAAAAAGAGTTTGAGTGTGCAATGCAGGCAGATGTGCTGCAAATATCTTTCCACTAGTGTGACTAGACAAAAGTACAATAGCCACGTTTAGGATGCCACTAGGGACACTGACTGTTTGCTAGTATAATGGCTTAGTTAAAAAGAGTTTGAGTGTGCAATGCAGGCAGACGTGCTGCAAATATCTTTCCACTAGTGTGACTAGACAAAAGTACAATAGCCACGTTTTGGATGCCACTAGGTACACTGACTGTTTGCTAGTATAATGGCTTAGTTAAAAAGAGTTTGAGTGTGAAATGCAGGCAGACGTGCTGCAAATATCTTTGCACTAGTGTGACTAGACAAAAGTACAATAGCCACGTTTAGGATGCCACTAGGTACACTGACTGTTTGCTAGTATAATGGCTTAGTTAAAAAGAGTTTGAGTGTGCAATGCAGGCAGACGTGCTGCAAATATCTTTCCACTAGTGTGACTAGACAAAAGTACAATAGCCACGTTTAGGATGCCACTAGGTACACTGACTGTTTGCTAGTATAATGGCTTAGTTAAAAAGAGTTTGAGTGTGCAATGCAGGCAGACGTGCTGCAAATATCTTTCCACTAGTGTGACTAGACAAAAGTACAATAGCCACGTTTAGGATGCCACTAGGTACACTGACTGTTTGCTAGTATAACGGCTTAGTTAAAAAGAGTTTGAGTGTGCAATGCAGGCAGACGTGCTGCAAATATCTTTCCACTAGTGTGACTAGACAAAAGTACAATAGCCACGTTTAGGATGCCACTAGGTACACTGACTGTTTGCTAGTATAATGGCTTAGTTAAAAAGAGTTTGAGTGTGCAATGCAGGCAGACGTGCTGCAAATATCTTTCCACTAGTGTGACTAGACAAAAGTACAATAGCCACGTTTAGGATGCCACTAGGTACACTGACTGTTTGCTAGTATAATGGCTTAGTTAAAAAGAGTTTGAGTGTGCAATGCAGGCAGACGTGCTGCAAATATCTTTGCACTAGTGTGACTAGACAAAAGTTTAATAGCCACGTTTAGGATGCCACTAGGTACACTGAGTGTTTGCTAGTATAATGGCTTAGTTATAATGAGTTGAAGTGTGCAATGCAGGTAGAGGTGCTGCAAATGTCTTTGCACTAGTGGGACTATAGCAAAGTCCAATAGCCACGTTTAGGATGCCACTAGGTACACTGAGTGTTTGCTAGCATAATGGCTTAGTTATAATGAGTTGGAGTGTGCAATGCAGGCAGAGGTGCTGCAAATGTTTTTGCACTAGTGTGACTAGACAAAAGTCCAATAGCCACGTTTAGGATGCCACTAGGTACACTGAGTGTTTGCTAGTATAATGGCTTAGTTATAATGAGTTGAAGTGTGCAATGCAGGTAGAGGTGCTGCAAATGTCTTTGCACTAGTGGGACTATAGCAAAGTCCAATAGCCACGTTTAGGATGCCACTAGGTACACTGACTGTTTGCTAGTATAATGGCTTAGTTAAAAAGAGTTTGAGTGTGCAATGCAGGCAGACGTGCTGCAAATATCTTTCCAATAGTGTGACTAGACAAAAGTACAATAGCAACGTTTAGGATGCCACTAGGTACACTGACTGTTTGCTAGTATAATGGCTTAGTTAAAAAGAGTTTGAGTGTGCAATGCAGGCAGATGTGCTGCAAATATCTTTGCACTAGTGTGACTAGACAAAAGTACAATAGCCACGTTTAGGATGCCACTAGGTACACTGACTGTTTGCTAGTATAATGGCTTAGTTAAAAAGAGTTTGAGTGTGCAATGCAGGCAGACGTGCTGCAAATATCTTTCCACTAGTGTGACTAGACAAAAGTACAATAGCCACGTTTAGGATGCCACTAGGTACACTGACTGTTTGCTAGTATAATGGCTTAGTTAAAAAGAGTTTGAGTGTGCAATGCAGGCAGACGTGCTGCAAATATCTTTCCAATAGTGTGACTAGACAAAAGTACAATAGCAACGTTTAGGATGCCACTAGGTACACTGACTGTTTGCTAGTATAATGGCTTAGTTAAAAAGAGTTTGAGTGTGCAATGCAGGCAGATGTGCTGCAAATATCTTTGCACTAGTGTGACTAGACAAAAGTACAATAGCCACGTTTAGGATGCCACTATGTACACTGACTGTTTGCTAGTATAATGGCTTAGTTAAAAAGAGTTTGAGTGTGCAATGCAGGCAGACGTGCTGCAAATATCTTTCCACTAGTGTGACTAGACAAAAGTACAATAGCCACGTTTAGGATGCCACTAGGTACACTGACTGTTTGCTAGTATAATGGCTTAGTTAAAAAGAGTTTGAGTGTGCAATGCAGGCAGACATGCTGCAAATATCTTTCCACTAGTGTGCCTAGACAAAAGTACAATAGCCACGTTTAGGATGCCACTAGGTACACTGACTGTTTGCTAGTATAATGGCTTAGTTAAAAAGAGTTTGAGTGTGCAATGCAGGCAGACGTGCTGCAAATATCTTTCCACTAGTGTGACTAGACAAAAGTACAATAGCCACGTTTAGGATGCCACTAGGTACACTGACTGTTTGCTAGTATAATGGCTTAGTTAAAAAGAGTTTGAGTGTGCAATGCAGGCAGACGTGCTGCAAATATCTTTCCACTAGTGGGAATATAGCAAAGTCCAATAGCCACGTTTAGGATGACACTAGGTACACTGACTGTTTGCTAGTATAATGGCTTAGTTAAAAAGAGTTTGAGTGTGCATTGCAGGCAGACGTGCTGCAAATATCTTTGCACTAGTGTGACTAGACAAAAGTACAATAGCCACGTTTAGCATGCCACTAGGTACACTGACTGTTTGCTAGTATAATGGCTTAGTTAAAAAGAGTTTGAGTGTGCAATGCAGGCAGGCGTGCTGCAAATCTCTTTCCACTAGTGTGACTAGACAAAAGTACAATAGCCACGTTTAGCATGCCACTAAGTACACTGACTGTTTGCTAGTATAATGGCTTAGTTAAAAAGATTTTGAGTGTGCAATGCAGGCAGACGTGCTGCAAATATCTTTCCACTAGTGTGACTAGACAAAAGTACAATAGCCACGTTTAGGATGCCACTAGGTACACTGACTGTTTGCTAGTATAACGGCTTAGTTAAAAAGAGTTTGAGTGTGCAATGCAGGCAGACGTGCTGCAAATATCTTTCCACTAGTGTGACTAGACAAAAGTACAATAGCCACGTTTAGGATGCCACTAGGTACACTGACTGTTTGCTAGTATAATGGCTTAGTTAAAAAGAGTTTGAGTGTGCAATGCAGGCAGACGTGCTGCAAATATCTTTCCACTAGTGTGACTAGACAAAAGTACAATAGCCACGTTTAGGATGCCACTAGGTACACTGACTGTTTGCTAGTATAATGGCTTAGTTAAAAAGAGTTTGAGTGTGCAATGCAGGCAGACGTGCTGCAAATATCTTTGCACTAGTGTGACTAGACAAAAGTCCAATAGCCACGTTTTGGATGCCACTAGGTACACTGAGTGTTTGCTAGTATAATGGCTTAGTTATAATGAGTTGAAGTGTGCAATGCAGGTAGAAGTGCTGCAAATGTCTTTGCACTAGTGAGACTATAGCAAAGTCCAATAGCCACGTTTAGGATGCCACTAGGTACACTAAGTGTTTGCTAGCATAATGGCTTAGTTATAATGAGTTGGAGTGTGCAATGCAGGCAGAGGTGCTGAAAATGTTTTTGCACTAGTGTGACTAGACAAAAGTCCAATAGCCACGTTTAGGATGCCACTAGGTACACTGAGTGTTTGCTAGTATTATGGCTTAGTTATAATGAGTTGAAGTGTGCAATGCAGGTAGAGGTGCTGCAAATGTCTTTGCACTAGTGGGACTATAGCAAAGTCCAATAGCCACGTTTAGGATGCCACTAGGTACACTGACTGTTTGCTAGTATAATGGCTTAGTTAAAAAGAGTTTGAGTGTGCAATGCAGGCAGACGTGCTGCAAATATCTTTCCACTAGTGTGACTAGACAAAAGTACAATAGCCACGTTTAGGATGCCACTAGGTACACTGACTGTTTGCTAGTATAACGGCTTAGTTAAAAAGAGTTTGAGTGTGCAATGCAGGCAGACGTGCTGCAAATATCTTTCCACTAGTGTGACTAGACAAAAGTACAATAGCCACGTTTAGGATGCCACTAGGTACACTGACTGTTTGCTAGTATAATGGCTTAGTTAAAAAGAGTTTGAGTGTGCAATGCAGGCAGACGTGCTGCAAATATCTTTCCACTAGTGTGACTAGACAAAAGTACAATAGCCACGTTTAGGATGCCACTAGGTACACTGACTGTTTGCTAGTATAATGGCTTAGTTAAAAAGAGTTTGAGTGTGCAATGCAGGCAGACGTGCTGCAAATATCTTTGCACTAGTGTGACTAGACAAAAGTTTAATAGCCACGTTTAGGATGCCACTAGGTACACTGAGTGTTTGCTAGTATAATGGCTTAGTTATAATGAGTTGAAGTGTGCAATGCAGGTAGAGGTGCTGCAAATGTCTTTGCACTAGTGGGACTATAGCAAAGTCCAATAGCCACGTTTAGGATGCCACTAGGTACACTGACTGTTTGCTAGTATAATGGCTTAGTTAAAAAGAGTTTGAGTGTGCAATGCAGGCAGACGTGCTGCAAATATCTTTCCACTAGTGTTACTAGACAAAAGTACAATAGCCACGTTTAGGATGCCACTAGGTACACTGACTGTTTGCTAGTATAATGGCTTAGTTAAAAAGAGTTTGAGTGTGCAATGCAGGCAGACGTGCTGCAAATATCTTTCCACTAGTGTGACTAGACAAAAGTACAATAGCCACGTTTAGGATGCCACTAGGTACACTGACTGTTTGCTAGTATAATGGCTTAGTTAAAAAGAGTTTGAGTGTGCAATGCAGGCAGACGTACTGCAAATATCTTTCCACTAGTGTGACTAGACAAAAGTACAATAGCCACGTTTAGGATGCCACTAGGTACACTGACTGTTTGCTAGTATAATGGCTTAGTTAAAAAGAGTTTGAGTGTGCAATGCAGGCAGACGTGCTGCAAATATCTTTCCACTAGTGGGAATATAGCAAAGTCCAATAGCCACGTTTAGGATGCCACTAGGTACACTGACTGTTTGCTAGTATAATGGCTTAGTTAAAAAGAGTTTGAGTGTGCAATGCAGGCAGATGTGCTGCAAATATCTTTCCACTAGTGTGACTAGACAAAAGTACAATAGCCACGTTTAGAATGCCACTAGGTACACTGACTGTTTGCTAGTGTAATGGCTTAGTTAAAAAGAGTTTGAGTGTGAAATGCAGGCAGACGTGCTGCAAATATCTTTGCACTAGTGTGACTAGACAAAAGTACAATAGCCACGTTTAGGATGCCACTAGGTACACTGACTGTTTGCTAGTATAATGGCTTAGTTAAAAAGAGTTTGAGTGTGCAATGCAGGCAGACGTGCTGCAAATATCTTTCCACTAGTGTGACTAGACAAAAGTACAATAGCCACGTTTAGGATGCCACTAGGTACACTGACTGTTTGCTAGTATAATGGCTTAGTTAAAAAGAGTTTGAGTGTGCAATGCAGGCAGACGTGCTGCAAATATCTTTCCACTAGTGTGACTAGACAAAAGTACAATAGCCACGTTTAGGATGCCACTAGGTACACTGACTGTTTGCTAGTATAATGGCTTAGTTAAAAAGAGTTTGAGTGTGCAATGCAGGCAGACGTGCTGCAAATATCTTTGCACTAGTGTGACTAGACAAAAGTACAATAGCCACGTTTAGCATGCCACTAGGTAAACTGACTGTTTGCTAGTATAATGGCTTAGTTAAAAAGAGTTTGAGTGTGCAATGCAGGCAGACGTGCTGCAAATATCTTTCCACTAGTGTGACTAGACAAAAGTACAATAGCCACGTTTAGCATGCCACTAAGTACACTGACTGTTTGCTAGTATAATGGCTTAGTTAAAAAGAGTTTGAGTGTGCAATGCAGGCAGACGTGCTGCAAATATCTTTCCACTAGTGTGACTAGACAAAAGTACAATAGCCACGTTTAGGATGCCACTAGGTACACTGACTGTTTGCTAGTATAATGGCTTAGTTAAAAAGAGTTTGAGTGTGCAATGCAGGCAGACGTGCTGCAAATATCTTTCCACTAGTGGGACTAGACAAAAGTACAATAGTCACGTTTAGGATGCCACTAGGTACACTGACTGTTTGCTAGTATAATGGCTTAGTTAAAAAGAGTTTGAGTGTGCAATGCAGGCAGACATGCTGCAAATATCTTTGCACTAGTGTGACTAGACAAAAGTGCAATAGCCACGTTGAGGATGCCACTAGGTACACTGACTGTTTGCTAGTATAATGGCTTAGTTAAAAAGAGTTTGAGTGTGCAATGCAGGCAGACGTGCTGGAAATATCTTTCCACTAGTGGGACTAGACAAAAGTACAATAGTCACGTTTAGGATGCCACTAGGTACACTGACTGTTTGCTAGTATATTGGCTTAGTTAAAAAGAGTTTGAGTGTGCAATGCAGGCAGACATGCTGCAAATATCTTTGCATTAGTGTGACTAGACAAAAGTACAATAGCCACGTTTAGGATGCCACTAGGTACACTGACTGTTTGCTAGTATATTGGCTTAGTTAAAAAGAGTTTGAGTGTGCAATGCAGGAAGACGTGCTGCAAATATCTTTCCACTAGTGTGACTAGACAAAAGTACAATAGCCACTAGGTACACTGACTGTTTGCTAGTATAATGGCTTAGTTAAAAAGAGTTTGAGTGTGCAATGCAGGCAGACGTGCTGCAAATATCTTTCCACTAGTGGGACTAGACAAAAGTACAATAGCCACGTTTAGGATGCCACTAGGTACACTGACTGTTTGCTAGTATAATGGCTTAGTTAAAAAGAGTTTGAGTGTGCAATGCAGGCAGACGTGCTGCAAATATCTTTCCACTAGTGTGACTAGACAAAAGTACAATAGCCACGTTTAGGATGCCACTAGGTACACTGACTGTTTGCTAGTATAATGGCTTAGTTAAAAAGAGTTTGAGTGAGCAATGCAGGCAGACGTGCTGCAAATATCTTTGCACTAGTGTGACTAGACAAAAGTACAATAGCCACGTTTAGGATGCCACTAGGTACACTGACTGTTTGCTAGTATAATGGCTTAGTTAAAAAGAGTTTGAGTGTGCAATGCAGGCAGACGTGCTGCAAATATCTTTCCACTAGTGTGACTAGACAAAAGTACAATAGCCACGTTTAGGATGCCACTAGGTACACTGACTGTTTGCTAGTATAATGGCTTAGTTAAAAAGAGTTTGAGTGTGCAATGCAGGCAGACGTGCTGCAAATATCTTTCCACTAGTGTGACTAGACAAAAGTACAATAGCCACGTTTAGGATGCCACTAGGTACACTGACTGTTTGCTAGTATAATGGCTTAGTTAAAAAGAGTTTGAGTGTGCAATGCAGGCAGACGTGCTGCAAATATCTTTCCACTAGTGGGACTAGACAAAAGTACAATAGTCAAGTTTAGGATGCCACTAGGTACACTGACTGTTTGCTAGTATAATGGCTTAGTTAAAAAGAGTTTGAGTGTGCAATGCAGCAGACATGCTGCAAATATCTTTGCACTAGTGTGACTAGACAAAAGTGCAATAGCCACGTTTAGGATGCCACTAGGTACACTGACTGTTTGCTAGTATAATGGCTTAGTTAAAAAGAGTTTGAGTGTGCAATGCAGGCAGACGTGCTGGAAATATCTTTCCACTAGTGGGACTAGACAAAAGTACAATAGTCACGTTTAGGATGCCACTAGGTACACTGACTGTTTGCTAGTATATTGGCTTAGTTAAAAAGAGTTTGAGTGTGCAATGCAGGCAGACATGCTGCAAATATCTTTGCATTAGTGTGACTAGACAAAAGTACAATAGCCACGTTTAGGATGCCACTAGGT
Organism: Anomaloglossus baeobatrachus; assembly: GCF_048569485.1. Taxonomy (NCBI): domain Eukaryota; kingdom Metazoa; phylum Chordata; class Amphibia; order Anura; family Aromobatidae; genus Anomaloglossus; species Anomaloglossus baeobatrachus. The sequence continues at coordinate 155,012,594 of NC_134359.1, forward strand.
ACACTGACTGTTTGCTAGTATAATGGCTTTGTTAAAAAGAGTTTGAGTGTGCAATGCAGGAAGACGTGCTGCAAATATCTTTCCACTAGTGTGACTAGACAAAAGTACAATAGCCACTAGGTACACTGACTGTTTGCTAGTATAATGGCTTAGTTAAAAAAAGTTTGAGTGTGCAATGCAGGCAGACGTGCTGCAAATATCTTTCCACTAGTGGGACTAGACAAAAGTACAATAGCCAAGTTTAGGATGCCACTAGGTACACTGACTGTTTGCTAGTATAATGGCTTAGTTAAAAAGAGTTTGAGTGTGCAATGCAGGCAGACGTGCTGCAAATATCTTTCCACTAGTGTGACTAGACAAAAGTACAATAGCCACGTTTAGGATGCCACTAGGTACACTGACTGTTTGCTAGTATAATGGCTTAGTTAAAAAGAGTTTGAGTGTGCAATGCAGGCAGACGTGCTGCAAATATCTTTCCACTAGTGTGACTAGACAAAAGTACAATAGCCACGTTTAGGATGCCACTAGGTACACTGACTGTTTGCTAGTATAATGGTTTAGTTAAAAAGAGTTTGAGTGTGCAATGCAGGCAGACGTGCTGCAAATACCTTTCCACTAGTGTGACTAGACAAAAGTACAATAGCCACGTTTAGGATGCCACTAGGTACACTGACTGTTTGCTAGTATAACGGCTTAGTTAAAAAGAGTTTGAGTGTGCAATGCAGGCAGACGTGCTGCAAATATCTTTCCACTAGTGTGACTAGACAAAAGTACAATAGCCACGTTTAGGATGCCACTAGGTACACTGACTGTTTGCTAGTATAATGGCTTAGTTAAAAAGAGTTTGAGTGTGCAATGCAGGCAGACGTGCTGCAAATATCTTTCCACTAGTGTGACTAGACAAAAGTACAATAGCCACGTTTAGGATGCCACTAGGTACACTGACTGTTTGCTAGTATAATGGCTTAGTTAAAAAGAGTTTGAGTGTGCAATGCAGGCAGACGTGCTGCAAATATCTTTGCACTAGTGTGACTAGACAAAAGTCCAATAGCCACGTTTAGGATGCCACTAGGTACACTGAGTGTTTGCTAGTATAATGGCTTAGTTATAATGAGTTGAAGTGTGCAATGCAGGTAGAGGTGCTGCAAATGTCTTTGCACTAGTGGGACTATAGCAAAGTCCAATAGCCACGTTTAGGATGCCACTAGGTACACTGAGTGTTTGCTAGCATAATGGCTTAGTTATAATGAGTTGGAGTGTGCAATGCAGGCAGAGGTGCTGCAAATGTTTTTGCACTAGTGTGACTAGACAAAAGTCCAATAGCCACGTTTAGGATGCCACTAGGTACACTGAGTGTTTGCTAGTATAATGGCTTAGTTATAATGAGTTGAAGTGTGCAATGCAGGTAGAGGTGCTGCAAATGTCTTTGCACTAGTGGGACTATAGCAAAGTCCAATAGCCACGTTTAGGATGCCACTAGGTACACTGACTGTTTGCTAGTATAATGGCTTAGTTAAAAAGAGTTTGAGTGTGCAATGCAGGCAGACGTGCTGCAAATATCTTTCCAATAGTGTGACTAGACAAAAGTACAATAGCAACGTTTAGGATGCCACTAGGTACACTGACTGTTTGCTAGTATAATGGCTTAGTTAAAAAGAGTTTGAGTGTGCAATGCAGGCAGATGTGCTGCAAATATCTTTGCACTAGTGTGACTAGACAAAAGTACAATAGCCACGTTTAGGATGCCACTAGGTACACTGACTGTTTGCTAGTATAATGGCTTAGTTAAAAAGAGTTTGAGTGTGCAATGCAGGCAGACGTGCTGCAAATATCTTTCCACTAGTGTGACTAGACAAAAGTACAATAGCCACGTTTAGGATGCCACTAGGTACACTGACTGTTTGCTAGTATAATGGCTTAGTTAAAAAGAGTTTGAGTGTGCAATGCAGGCAGACGTGCTGCAAATATCTTTCCACTAGTGTGCCTAGACAAAAGTACAATAGCCACGTTTAGGATGCCACTAGGTACACTGACTGTTTGCTAGTATAATGGCTTAGTTAAAAAGAGTTTGAGTGTGCAATGCAGGCAGACGTGCTGCAAATATCTTTCCACTAGTGTGACTAGACAAAAGTACAATAGCCACGTTTAGGATGCCACTAGGTACACTGACTGTTTGCTAGTATAATGGCTTAGTTAAAAAGAGTTTGAGTGTGCAATGCAGGCAGACGTGCTGCAAATATCTTTCCACTAGTGGGAATATAGCAAAGTCCAATAGCCACGTTTAGGATGACACTAGGTACACTGACTGTTTGCTAGTATAATGGCTTAATTAAAAAGAGTTTGAGTGTGCATTGCAGGCAGACGTGCTGCAAATATCTTTGCACTAGTGTGACTAGACAAAAGTACAATAGCCACGTTTAGCATGCCACTAGGTACACTGACTGTTTGCTAGTATAATGGCTTAGTTAAAAAGAGTTTGAGTGTGCAATGCAGGCAGGCGTGCTGCAAATATCTTTCCACTAGTGTGACTAGACAAAAGTACAATAGCCACGTTTAGCATGCCACTAAGTACACTGACTGTTTGCTAGTATAATGGCTTAGTTAAAAAGATTTTGAGTGTGCAATGCAGGCAGACGTGCTGCAAATATCTTTCCACTAGTGTGACTAGACAAAAGTACAATAGCCACGTTTAGGATGCCACTAGGTACACTGACTGTTTGCTAGTATAACGGCTTAGTTAAAAAGAGTTTGAGTGTGCAATGCAGGCAGACGTGCTGCAAATATCTTTCCACTAGTGTGACTAGACAAAAGTACAATAGCCACGTTTAGGATGCCACTAGGTACACTGACTGTTTGCTAGTATAATGGCTTAGTTAAAAAGAGTTTGAGTGTGCAATGCAGGCAGACGTGCTGCAAATATCTTTCCACTAGTGTGACTAGACAAAAGTACAATAGCCACGTTTAGGATGCCACTAGGTACACTGACTGTTTGCTAGTATAATGGCTTAGTTAAAAAGAGTTTGAGTGTGCAATGCAGGCAGACGTGCTGCAAATATCTTTGCACTAGTGTGACTAGACAAAAGTCCAATAGCCACGTTTAGGATGCCACTAGGTACACTGAGTGTTTGCTAGTATAATGGCTTAGTTATAATGAGTTGAAGTGTGCAATGCAGGTAGAGGTGCTGCAAATGTCTTTGCACTAGTGAGACTATAGCAAAGTCCAATAGCCACGTTTAGGATGCCACTAGGTACACTGAGTGTTTGCTAGCATAATGGCTTAGTTATAATGAGTTGGAGTGTGCAATGCAGGCAGAGGTGCTGCAAATGTTTTTGCACTAGTGTGACTAGACAAAAGTCCAATAGCCACGTTTAGGATGCCACTAGGTACACTGAGTGTTTGCTAGTATTATGGCTTAGTTATAATGAGTTGAAGTGTGCAATGCAGGTAGAGGTGCTGCAAATGTCTTTGCACTAGTGGGACTATAGCAAAGTCCAATAGCCACGTTTAGGATGCCACTAGGTACACTGACTGTTTGCTAGTATAATGGCTTAGTTAAAAAGAGTTTGAGTGTGCAATGCAGGCAGACGTGCTGCAAATATCTTTCCACTAGTGTTACTAGACAAAAGTACAATAGCCACGTTTAGGATGCCACTAGGTACACTGACTGTTTGCTAGTATAATGGCTTAGTTAAAAAGAGTTTGAGTGTGCAATGCAGGCAGACGTGCTGCAAATATCTTTCCACTAGTGTGACTAGACAAAAGTACAATAGCCACGTTTAGGATGCCACTAGGTACACTGACTGTTTGCTAGTATAATGGCTTAGTTAAAAAGAGTTTGAGTGTGCAATGCAGGCAGACGTACTGCAAATATCTTTCCACTAGTGTGACTAGACAAAAGTACAATAGCCACGTTTAGGATGCCACTAGGTACACTGACTGTTTGCTAGTATAATGGCTTAGTTAAAAAGAGTTTGAGTGTGCAATGCAGGCAGACGTGCTGCAAATATCTTTCCACTAGTGGGAATATAGCAAAGTCCAATAGCCACGTTTAGGATGCCACTAGGTACACTGACTGTTTGCTAGTATAATGGCTTAGTTAAAAAGAGTTTGAGTGTGCAATGCAGGCAGATGTGCTGCAAATATCTTTCCACTAGTGTGACTAGACAAAAGTACAATAGCCACGTTTAGGATGCCACTAGGTACACTGACTGTTTGCTAGTGTAATGGCTTAGTTAAAAAGAGTTTGAGTGTGAAATGCAGGCAGACGTGCTGAAAATATCTTTGCACTAGTGTGACTAGACAAAAGTACAATAGCCACGTTTAGGATGCCACTAGGTACACTGACTGTTTGCTAGTATAATGGCTTAGTTAAAAAGAGTTTGAGTGTGCAATGCAGGCAGACGTGCTGCAAATATCTTTCCACTAGTGTGACTAGACAAAAGTACAATAGCCACGTTTAGGATGCCACTAGGTACACTGACTGTTTGCTAGTATAATGGCTTAGTTAAAAAGAGTTTGAGTGTGCAATGCAGGCAGACGTGCTGCAAATATCTTTGCACTAGTGTGACTAGACAAAAGTACAATAGCCACGTTTAGCATGCCACTAGGTAAACTGACTGTTTGCTAGTATAATGGCTTAGTTAAAAAGAGTTTGAGTGTGCAATGCAGGCAGACGTGCTGCAAATATCTTTCCACTAGTGTGACTAGACAAAAGTACAATAGCCACGTTTAGGATGCCACTAGGTAAACTGACTGTTTGCTAGTATAATGGCTTAGTTAAAAAGAGTTTGAGTGTGCAATGCAGGCAGACGTGCTGCAAATATCTTTCCACTAGTGTGACTAGACAAAAGTACAATAGCCACGTTTAGCATGCCACTAAGTACACTGACTGTTTGCTAGTATAATGGCTTAGTTAAAAAGAGTTTGAGTGTGCAATGCAGGCAGACGTGCTGCAAATATCTTTCCACTAGTGTGACTAGACAAAAGTACAATAGCCACGTTTAGGATGCCACTAGGTACACTGACTGTTTGCTAGTATAATGGCTTAGTTAAAAAGAGTTTGAGTGTGCAATGCAGGCAGACGTGCTGCAAATATCTTTCCACTAGTGGGACTAGACAAAAGTACAATAGTCACGTTTAGGATGCCACTAGGTACACTGACTGTTTGCTAGTATAATGGCTTATTTAAAAAGAGTTTGAGTGTGCAATGCAGCAGACATGCTGCAAATATCTTTGCACTAGTGTGACTAGACAAAAGTGCAATAGCCACGTTTAGGATGCCACTAGGTACACTGACTGTTTGCTAGTATAATGGCTTAGTTAAAAAGAGTTTGAGTGTGCAATGCAGGCAGACGTGCTGGAAATATCTTTCCACTAGTGGGACTAGACAAAAGTACAATAGTCACGTTTAGGATGCCACTAGGTACACTGACTGTTTGCTAGTATATTGGCTTAGTTAAAAAGAGTTTGAGTGTGCAATGCAGGCAGACATGCTGCAAATATCTTTGCATTAGTGTGACTAGACAAAAGTACAATAGCCACGTTTAGGATGCCACTAGGTACACTGACTGTTTGCTAGTATAATGGCTTAGTTAAAAAGAGTTTGAGTGTGCAATGCAGGAAGACGTGCTGCAAATATCTTTCCACTAGTGTGACTAGACAAAAGTACAATAGCCACTAGGTACACTGACTGTTTGCTAGTATAATGGCTTAGTTAAAAAGAGTTTGAGTGTGCAATGCAGGCAGACGTGCTGCAAATATCTTTCCACTAGTGGGACTAGACAAAAGTACAATAGCCAAGTTTAGGATGCCACTAGGTACACTGACTGTTTGCTAGTATAATGGCTTAGTTAAAAAGAGTTTGAGTGTGCAATGCAGGCAGACGTGCTGCAAATATCTTTCCACTAGTGTGACTAGACAAAAGTACAATAGCCAGGTTTAGGATGCCACTAGGTACACTGACTGTTTGCTAGTATAATGGCTTAGTTAAAAAGAGTTTGAGTGAGCAATGCAGGCAGACGTGCTGCAAATATCTTTGTACTAGTGTGACTAGACAAAAGTACAATAGCCACGTTTAGGATGCCACTAGGTACACTGACTGTTTGCTAGTATAATGGCTTAGTTAAAAAGAGTTTGAGTGTGCAATGCAGGCAGACGTGCTGCAAATATCTTTCCACTAGTGTGACTAGACAAAAGTACAATAGCCACGTTTAGGATGCCACTAGGTACACTGACTGTTTGCTAGTATAATGGCTTAGTTAAAAAGAGTTTGAGTGTGCAATGCAGGCAGACGTGCTGCAAATATCTTTCCACTAGTGTGACTAGACAAAAGTACAATAGCCACGTTTAGGATGCCACTAGGTACACTGACTGTTTGCAAGTATAATGGCTTAGTTAAAAAGAGTTTGAGTGTGCAATGCAGGCAGACGTGCTGCAAATATCTTTCCACTAGTGGGACTAGACAAAAGTACAATAGTCACGTTTAGGATGCCACTAGGTACACTGACTGTTTGCTAGTATAATGGCTTAGTTAAAAAGAGTTTGAGTGTGCAATGCAGGCAGACATGCTGCAAATATCTTTGCACTAGTGTGACTAGACAAAAGTGCAATAGCCACGTTTAGGATGCCACTAGGTACACTGACTGTTTGCTAGTATAATGGCTTAGTTAAAAAGAGTTTGAGTGTGCAATGCAGGCAGACGTGCTGGAAATATCTTTCCACTAGTGGGACTAGACAAAAGTACAATAGTCACGTTTAGGATGCCACTAGGTACACTGACTGTTTGCTAGTATATTGGCTTAGTTAAAAAGAGTTTGAGTGTGCAATGCAGGCAGACATGCTGCAAATATCTTTGCATTAGTGTGACTAGACAAAAGTACAATAGCCACGTTTAGGATGCCACTAGGTACACTGACTGTTTGCTAGTATAATGGCTTAGTTAAAAAGAGTTTGAGTGTGCAATGCAGGAAGACGTGCTGCAAATATCTTTCCACTAGTGTGACTAGACAAAAGTACAATAGCCACTAGGTACACTGACTGTTTGCTAGTATAATGGCTTAGTTAAAAAGAGTTTGAGTGTGCAATGCAGGCAGACGTGCTGCAAATATCTTTCCACTAGTGTGACTAGACAAAAGTACAATAGCCACGTTTAGGATGCCACTAGGTACACTGACTGTTTGCTAGTATAATGGCTTAGTTAAAAAGAGTTTGAGTGAGCAATGCAGGCAGACGTGCTGCAAATATCTTTGCACTAGTGTGACTAGACAAAAGTACAATAGCCACGTTTAGGATGCCACTAGGTACACTGACTGTTTGCTAGTATAATGGCTTAGTTAAAAAGAGTTTGAGTGTGTAATGCAGGCAGACGTGCTGCAAATATCTTTCCACTAGTGTGACTAGACAAAAGTACAATAGCCACGTTTAGGATGCCACTAGGTACACTGACTGTTTGCTAGTATAATGGCTTAGTTAAAAAGAGTTTGAGTGTGCAATGCAGGCAGACGTGCTGCAAATATCTTTCCACTAGTGTGACTAGACAAAAGTACAATAGCCACGTTTAGGATGCCACTAGGTACACTGACTGTTTGCTAGTATAATGGCTTAGTTAAAAAGAGTTTGAGTGTGCAATGCAGGCAGACATGCTGCAAATATCTTTGCACTAGTGTGACTAGACAAAAGTGCAATAGCCACGTTTAGGATGCCACTAGGTACACTGACTGTTTGCTAGTATAATGGCTTAGTTAAAAAGAGTTTGAGTGTGCAATGCAGGCAGACGTGCTGGAAATATCTGTCCACTAGTGGGACTAGACAAAAGTACAATAGTCACGTTTAGGATGCCACTAGGTACACTGACTGTTTACTAGTATATTGGCTTAGTTAAAAAGAGTTTGAGTGTGCAATGCAGGCAGACATGCTGCAAATATCTTTGCATTAGTGTGACTAGACAAAAGTACAATAGCCACGTTTAGGATGCCACTAGGTACACTGACTGTTTGCTAGTATAATGGCTTTGTTAAAAAGAGTTTGAGTGTGCAATGCAGGAAGACGTGCTGCAAATATCTTTCCACTAGTGTGACTAGACAAAAGTACAATAGCCACTAGGTACACTGACTGTTTGCTAGTATAATGGCTTAGTTAAAAAAAGTTTGAGTGTGCAATGCAGGCAGACGTGCTGCAAATATCTTTCCACTAGTGGGACTAGACAAAAGTACAATAGCCAAGTTTAGGATGCCACTAGGTACACTGACTGTTTGCTAGTATAATGGCTTAGTTAAAAAGAGTTTGAGTGTGCAATGCAGGCAGACGTGCTGCAAATATCTTTCCACTAGTGTGACTAGACAAAAGTACAATAGCCACGTTTAGGATGCCACTAGGTACACTGACTGTTTGCTAGTATAATGGCTTAGTTAAAAAGAGTTTGAGTGTGCAATGCAGGCAGACGTGCTGCAAATATCTTTCCACTAGTGTGACTAGACAAAAGTACAATAGCCACGTTTAGGATGCCACTAGGTACACTGACTGTTTGCTAGTATAATGGCTTAGTTAAAAAGAGTTTGAGTGTGCAATGCAGGCAGACGTGCTGCAAATATCTTTCCACTAGTGTGACTAGACAAAAGTACAATAGCCACGTTTAGGATGCCACTAGGTACACTGACTGTTTGCTAGTATAACGGCTTAGTTAAAAAGAGTTTGAGTGTGCAATGCAGGCAGACGTGCTGCAAATATCTTTCCACTAGTGTGACTAGACAAAAGTACAATAGCCACGTTTAGGATGCCACTAGGTACACTGACTGTTTGCTAGTATAATGGCTTAGTTAAAAAGAGTTTGAGTGTGCAATGCAGGCAGACATGCTGCAAATATCTTTCCACTAGTGTGACTAGACAAAAGTACAATAGCCACGTTTAGGATGCCACTAGGTACACTGACTGTTTGCTAGTATAATGGTTTAGTTAAAAAGAGTTTGAGTGTGCAATGCAGGCAGACGTGCTGCAAATATCTTTGCACTAGTGTGACTAGACAAAAGTCCAATAGCCACGTTTAGGATGCCACTAGGTACACTGAGTGTTTGCTAGTATAATGGCTTAGTTATAATGAGTTGAAGTGTGCAATGCAGGTAGAGGTGCTGCAAATGTCTTTGCACTAGTGGGACTATAGCAAAGTCCAATAGCCACGTTTAGGATGCCACTAGGTACACTGAGTGTTTGCTAGCATAATGGCTTAGTTATAATGAGTTGGAGTGTGCAATGCAGGCAGAGGTGCTGCAAATGTTTTTGCACTAGTGTGACTAGACAAAAGTCCAATAGCCACGTTTAGGATGCCACTAGGTACACTGAGTGTTTGCTAGTATAATGGCTTAGTTATAATGAGTTGAAGTGTGCAATGCAGGTAGAGGTGCTGCAAATGTCTTTGCACTAGAGGGACTATAGCAAAGTCCAATAGCCACGTTTAGGATGCCACTAGGTACACTGACTGTTTGCTAGTATAATGGCTTAGTTAAAAAGAGTTTGAGTGTGCAATGCAGGCAGACGTGCTGCAAATATCTTTCCAATAGTGTGACTAGACAAAAGTACAATAGCAACGTTTAGGATGCCACTAGGTACACTGACTGTTTGCTAGTATAATGGCTTAGTTAAAAAGAGTTTGAGTGTGCAATGCAGGCAGATGTGCTGCAAATATCTTTGCACTAGTGTGACTAGACAAAAGTACAATAGCCACGTTTAGGATGCCACTAGGTACACTGACTGTTTGCTAGTATAATGGCTTAGTTAAAAAGATTTTGAGTGTGCAATGCAGGCAGACGTGCTGCAAATATCTTTCCACTAGTGTGACTAGACAAAAGTACAATAGCCACGTTTAGGATGCCACTAGGTACACTGACTGTTTGCTAGTATAATGGCTTAGTTAAAAAGAGTTTGAGTGTGCAATGCAGGCAGACGTGCTGCAAATATCTTTCCACTAGTGTGACTAGACAAAAGTACAATAGCCACGTTTAGGATGCCACTAGGTACACTGACTGTTTGCTAGTATAATGGCTTAGTTAAAAAGAGTTTGAGTGTGCAATGCAGGCAGACGTGCTGCAAATATCTTTGCATTAGTGTGACTAGACAAAAGTACAATAGCCACGTTTAGGATGCCACTAGGTACACTGACTGTTTGCTAGTATAATGGCTTTGTTAAAAAGAGTTTGAGTGTGCAATGCAGGAAGACGTGCTGCAAATATCTTTCCACTAGTGTGACTAGACAAAAGTACAATAGCCACTAGGTACACTGACTGTTTGCTAGTATAATGGCTTAGTTAAAAAAAGTTTGAGTGTGCAATGCAGGCAGACGTGCTGCAAATATCTTTCCACTAGTGGGACTAGACAAAAGTACAATAGCCAAGTTTAGGATGCCACTAGGTACACTGACTGTTTGCTAGTATAATGGCTTAGTTAAAAAGAGTTTGAGTGTGCAATGCAGGCAGACGTGCTGCAAATATCTTTCCACTAGTGTGACTAGACAAAAGTACAATAGCCACGTTTAGGATGCCACTAGGTACACTGACTGTTTGCTAGTATAATGGCTTAGTTAAAAAGAGTTTGAGTGTGCAATGCAGGCAGACGTGCTGCAAATATCTTTCCACTAGTGTGACTAGACAAAAGTACAATAGCCACGTTTAGGATGCCACTAGGTACACTGACTGTTTGCTAGTATAATGGCTTAGTTAAAAAGAGTTTGAGTGTGCAATGCAGGCAGACGTGCTGCAAATATCTTTCCACTAGTGTGACTAGACAAAAGTACAATAGCCACGTTTAGGATGCCACTAGGTACACTGACTGTTTGCTAGTATAACGGCTTAGTTAAAAAGAGTTTGAGTGTGCAATGCAGGCAGACGTGCTGCAAATATCTTTCCACTAGTGTGACTAGACAAAAGTACAATAGCCACGTTTAGGATGCCACTAGGTACACTGACTGTTTGCTAGTATAATGGCTTAGTTAAAAAGAGTTTGAGTGTGCAATGCAGGCAGACATGCTGCAAATATCTTTCCACTAGTGTGACTAGACAAAAGTACAATAGCCACGTTTAGGATGCCACTAGGTACACTGACTGTTTGCTAGTATAATGGTTTAGTTAAAAAGAGTTTGAGTGTGCAATGCAGGCAGACGTGCTGCAAATATCTTTGCACTAGTGTGACTAGACAAAAGTCCAATAGCCACGTTTAGGATGCCACTAGGTACACTGAGTGTTTGCTAGTATAATGGCTTAGTTATAATGAGTTGAAGTGTGCAATGCAGGTAGAGGTGCTGCAAATGTCTTTGCACTAGTGGGACTATAGCAAAGTCCAATAGCCACGTTTAGGATGCCACTAGGTACACTGAGTGTTTGCTAGCATAATGGCTTAGTTATAATGAGTTGGAGTGTGCAATGCAGGCAGAGGTGCTGCAAATGTTTTTGCACTAGTGTGACTAGACAAAAGTCCAATAGCCACGTTTAGGATGCCACTAGGTACACTGAGTGTTTGCTAGTATAATGGCTTAGTTATAATGAGTTGAAGTGTGCAATGCAGGTAGAGGTGCTGCAAATGTCTTTGCACTAGTGGGACTATAGCAAAGTCCAATAGCCACGTTTAGGATGCCACTAGGTACACTGACTGTTTGCTAGTATAATGGCTTAGTTAAAAAGAGTTTGAGTGTGCAATGCAGGCAGACGTGCTGCAAATATCTTTCCAATAGTGTGACTAGACAAAAGTACAATAGCAACGTTTAGGATGCCACTAGGTACACTGACTGTTTGCTAGTATAATGGCTTAGTTAAAAAGAGTTTGAGTGTGCAATGCAGGCAGATGTGCTGCAAATATCTTTGCACTAGTGTGACTAGACAAAAGTACAATAGCCACGTTTAGGATGCCACTAGGTACACTGACTGTTTGCTAGTATAATGGCTTAGTTAAAAAGATTTTGAGTGTGCAATGCAGGCAGACGTGCTGCAAATATCTTTCCACTAGTGTGACTAGACAAAAGTACAATAGCCACGTTTAGGATGCCACTAGGTACACTGACTGTTTGCTAGTATAATGGCTTAGTTAAAAAGAGTTTGAGTGTGCAATGCAGGCAGACGTGCTGCAAATATCTTTGCACTAGTGTGACTAGACAAAAGTACAATAGCCACGTTTAGCATGCCACTAGGTAAACTGACTGTTTGCTAGTATAATGGCTTAGTTAAAAAGAGTTTGAGTGTGCAATGCAGGCAGACGTGCTGCAAATATCTTTCCACTAGTGTGACTAGACAAAAGTACAATAGCCACGTTTAGCATGCCACTAAGTACACTGACTGTTTGCTAGTATAATGGCTTAGTTAAAAAGAGTTTGAGTGTGCAATGCAGGCAGACGTGCTGCAAATATCTTTCCACTAGTGTGACTAGACAAAAGTACAATAGCCACGTTTAGGATGCCACTAGGTACACTGACTGTTTGCTAGTATAATGGCTTAGTTAAAAAGAGTTTGAGTGTGCAATGCAGGCAGACGTGCTGCAAATATCTTTCCACTAGTGGGACTAGACAAAAGTACAATAGTCACGTTTAGGATGCCACTAGGTACACTGACTGTTTGCTAGTATAATGGCTTATTTAAAAAGAGTTTGAGTGTGCAATGCAGCAGACATGCTGCAAATATCTTTGCACTAGTGTGACTAGACAAAAGTGCAATAGCCACGTTTAGGATGCCACTAGGTACACTGACTGTTTGCTAGTATAATGGCTTAGTTAAAAAGAGTTTGAGTGTGCAATGCAGGCAGACGTGCTGGAAATATCTTTCCACTAGTGGGACTAGACAAAAGTACAATAGTCACGTTTAGGATGCCACTAGGTACACTGACTGTTTGCTAGTATATTGGCTTAGTTAAAAAGAGTTTGAGTGTGCAATGCAGGCAGACATGCTGCAAATATCTTTGCATTAGTGTGACTAGACAAAAGTACAATAGCCACGTTTAGGATGCCACTAGGTACACTGACTGTTTGCTAGTATAATGGCTTAGTTAAAAAGAGTTTGAGTGTGCAATGCAGGAAGACGTGCTGCAAATATCTTTCCACTAGTGTGACTAGACAAAAGTACAATAGCCACTAGGTACACTGACTGTTTGCTAGTATAATGGCTTAGTTAAAAAGAGTTTGAGTGTGCAATGCAGGCAGACGTGCTGCAAATATCTTTCCACTAGTGGGACTAGACAAAAGTACAATAGCCAAGTTTAGGATGCCACTAGGTACACTGACTGTTTGCTAGTATAATGGCTTAGTTAAAAAGAGTTTGAGTGTGCAATGCAGGCAGACGTGCTGCAAATATCTTTCCACTAGTGTGACTAGACAAAAGTACAATAGCCACGTTTAGGATGCCACTAGGTACACTGACTGTTTGCTAGTATAATGGCTTAGTTAAAAAGAGTTTGAGTGAGCAATGCAGGCAGACGTGCTGCAAATATCTTTGCACTAGTGTGACTAGACAAAAGTACAATAGCCACGTTTAGGATGCCACTAGGTACACTGACTGTTTGCTAGTATAATGGCTTAGTTAAAAAGAGTTTGAGTGTGCAATGCAGGCAGACGTGCTGCAAATATCTTTCCACTAGTGTGACTAGACAAAAGTACAATAGCCACGTTTAGGATGCCACTAGGTACACTGACTGTTTGCTAGTATAATGGCTTAGTTAAAAAGAGTTTGAGTGTGCAATGCAGGCAGACGTGCTGCAAATATCTTTCCACTAGTGTGACTAGACAAAAGTACAATAGCCACGTTTAGGATGCCACTAGGTACACTGACTGTTTGCTAGTATAATGGCTTAGTTAAAAAGAGTTTGAATGTGCAATGCAGGCAGACGTGCTGCAAATATCTTTCCACTAGTGGGACTAGACAAAAGTACAATAGTCACGTTTAGGATGCCACTAGGTACACTGACTGTTTGCTAGTATAATGGCTTAGTTAAAAAGAGTTTGAGTGTGCAATGCAGGCAGACATGCTGCAAATATCTTTGCACTAGTGTGACTAGACAAAAGTGCAATAGCCACGTTTAGGATGCCACTAGGTACACTGACTGTTTGCTAGTATAATGGCTTAGTTAAAAAGAGTTTGAGTGTGCAATGCAGGCAGACGTGCTGGAAATATCTTTCCACTAGTGGGACTAGACAAAAGTACAATAGTCACGTTTAGGATGCCACTAGGTACACTGACTGTTTACTAGTATATTGGCTTAGTTAAAAAGAGTTTGAGTGTGCAATGCAGGAAGACGTGCTGCAAATATCTTTCCACTAGTGTGACTAGACAAAAGTACAATAGCCACTAGGTACACTGACTGTTTGCTAGTATAATGGCTTAGTTAAAAAAAGTTTGAGTGTGCAATGCAGGCAGACGTGCTGCAAATATCTTTCCACTAGTGGGACTAGACAAAAGTACAATAGCCAAGTTTAGGATGCCACTAGGTACACTGACTGTTTGCTAGTATAATGGCTTAGTTAAAAAGAGTTTGAGTGTGCAATGCAGGCAGACGTGCTGCAAATATCTTTCCACTAGTGTGACTAGACAAAAGTACAATAGCCACGTTTAGGATGCCACTAGGTACACTGACTGTTTGCTAGTATAATGGCTTAGTTAAAAAGAGTTTGAGTGTGCAATGCAGGCAGATGTGCTGCAAATATCTTTCCACTAGTGTGACTAGACAAAAGTACAATAGCCACGTTTAGGATGCCACTAGGTACACTGACTGTTTGCTAGTATATTGGCTTAGTTAAAAAGAGTTTGAGTGTGCAATGCAGGCAGACATGCTGCAAATATCTTTGCATTAGTGTGACTAGACAAAAGTACAATAGCCACGTTTAGGATGCCACTAGGTACACTGACTGTTTGCTAGTATAATGGCTTAGTTAAAAAGAGTTTGAGTGTGCAATGCAGGAAGACGTGCTGCAAATATCTTTCCACTAGTGTGACTAGACAAAAGTACAATAGCCACTAGGTACACTGACTGTTTGCTAGTATAATGGCTTAGTTAAAAAGAGTTTGAGTGTGCAATGCAGGCAGACGTGCTGCAAATATCTTTCCACTAGTGGGACTAGACAAAAGTACAATAGCCAAGTTTAGGATGCCACTAGGTACACTGACTGTTTGCTAGTATAATGGCTTAGTTAAAAAGAGTTTGAGTGTACAATGCAGGCAGACGTGCTGCAAATATCTTTCCACTAGTGTGACTAGACAAAAGTACAATAGCCACGTTTAGGATGCCACTAGGTACACTGACTGTTTGCTAGTATAATGGCTTAGTTAAAAAGAGTTTGAGTGAGCAATGCAGGCAGACGTGCTGCAAATATCTTTGCACTAGTGTGACTAGACAAAAGTTCAATAGCCACGTTTAGGATGCCACTAGGTACACTGACTGTTTGCTAGTATAATGGCTTAGTTAAAAAGAGTTTGAGTGTGCAATGCAGGCAGACGTGCTGCAAATATCTTTCCACTAGTGTGACTAGACAAAAGTACAATAGCCACGTTTAGGATGCCACTAGGTACACTGACTGTTTGCTAGTATAATGGCTTAGTTAAAAAGAGTTTGAGTGTGCAATGCAGGCAGACGTGCTGCAAATATCTTTCCACTAGTGTGACTAGACAAAAGTACAATAGCCACGTTTAGGATGCCACTAGGTACACTGACTGTTTGCTAGTATAATGGCTTAGTTAAAAAGAGTTTGAGTGTGCAATGCAGGCAGACGTGCTGCAAATATCTTTCCACTAGTGGGACTAGACAAAAGTACAATAGTCACGTTTAGGATGCCACTAGGTACACTGACTGTTTGCTAGTATAATGGCTTAGTTAAAAAGAGTTTGAGTGTGCAATGCAGGCAGACATGCTGCAAATATCTTTGCACTAGTGTGACTAGACAAAAGTGCAATAGCCAGGTTTAGGATGCCACTAGGTACACTGACTGTTTGCTAGTATAATGGCTTAGTTAAAAAGAGTTTGAGTGTGCAATGCAGGCAGACGTGCTGGAAATATCTTTCCACTAGTGGGACTAGACAAAAGTACAATAGTCACGTTTAGGATGCCACTAGGTACACTGACTGTTTACTAGTATATTGGCTTAGTTAAAAAGAGTTTGAGTGTGCAATGCAGGCAGACATGCTGCAAATATCTTTGCATTAGTGTGACTAGACAAAAGTACAATAGCCACGTTTAGGATGCCACTAGGTACACTGACTGTTTGCTAGTATAATGGCTTTGTTAAAAAGAGTTTGAGTGTGCAATGCAGGAAGACGTGCTGCAAATATCTTTCCACTAGTGTGACTAGACAAAAGTACAATAGCCACTAGGTACACTGACTGTTTGCTAGTATAATGGCTTAGTTAAAAAAAGTTTGAGTGTGCAATGCAGGCAGACGTGCTGCAAATATCTTTCCACTAGTGGGACTAGACAAAAGTACAATAGCCAAGTTTAGGATGCCACTAGGTACACTGACTGTTTGCTAGTATAATGGCTTAGTTAAAAAGAGTTTGAGTGTGCAATGCAGGCAGACGTGCTGGAAATATCTTTCCACTAGTGGGACTAGACAAAAGTACAATAGCCAAGTTTAGGATGCCACTAGGTACACTGACTGTTTGCTAGTATAATGGCTTTGTTAAAAAGAGTTTGAGTGTGCAATGCAGGAAGACGTGCTGCAAATATCTTTCCACTAGTGTGACTAGACAAAAGTACAATAGCCACTAGGTACACTGACTGTTTGCTAGTATAATGGCTTAGTTAAAAAAAGTTTGAGTGTGCAATGCAGGCAGACGTGCTGCAAATATCTTTCCACTAGTGGGACTAGACAAAAGTACAATAGCCAAGTTTAGGATGCCACTAGGTACACTGACTGTTTGCTAGTATAATGGCTTAGTTAAAAAGAGTTTGAGTGTGCAATGCAGGCAGACGTGCTGCAAATATCTTTCCACTAGTGTGACTAGACAAAAGTACAATAGCCACGTTTAGGATGCCACTAGGTACACTGACTGTTTGCTAGTATAATGGCTTAGTTAAAAAGAGTTTGAGTGTGCAATGCAGGCAGACGTGCTGCAAATATCTTTCCACTAGTGTGACTAGACAAAAGTACAATAGCCACGTTTAGGATGCCACTAGGTACACTGACTGTTTGCTAGTATAATGGTTTAGTTAAAAAGAGTTTGAGTGTGCAATGCAGGCAGACGTGCTGCAAATACCTTTCCACTAGTGTGACTAGACAAAAGTACAATAGCCACGTTTAGGATGCCACTAGGTACACTGACTGTTTGCTAGTATAACGGCTTAGTTAAAAAGAGTTTGAGTGTGCAATGCAGGCAGACGTGCTGCAAATATCTTTCCACTAGTGTGACTAGACAAAAGTACAATAGCCACGTTTAGGATGCCACTAGGTACACTGACTGTTTGCTAGTATAATGGCTTAGTTAAAAAGAGTTTGAGTGTGCAATGCAGGCAGACGTGCTGCAAATATCTTTCCACTAGTGTGACTAGACAAAAGTACAATAGCCACGTTTAGGATGCCACTAGGTACACTGACTGTTTGCTAGTATAATGGCTTAGTTAAAAAGAGTTTGAGTGTGCAATGCAGGCAGACGTGCTGCAAATATCTTTGCACTAGTGTGACTAGACAAAAGTCCAATAGCCACGTTTAGGATGCCACTAGGTACACTGAGTGTTTGCTAGTATAATGGCTTAGTTATAATGAGTTGAAGTGTGCAATGCAGGTAGAGGTGCTGCAAATGTCTTTGCACTAGTGGGACTATAGCAAAGTCCAATAGCCACGTTTAGGATGCCACTAGGTACACTGAGTGTTTGCTAGCATAATGGCTTAGTTATAATGAGTTGGAGTGTGCAATGCAGGCAGAGGTGCTGCAAATGTTTTTGCACTAGTGTGACTAGACAAAAGTCCAATAGCCACGTTTAGGATGCCACTAGGTACACTGAGTGTTTGCTAGTATAATGGCTTAGTTATAATGAGTTGAAGTGTGCAATGCAGGTAGAGGTGCTGCAAATGTCTTTGCACTAGTGGGACTATAGCAAAGTCCAATAGCCACGTTTAGGATGCCACTAGGTACACTGACTGTTTGCTAGTATAATGGCTTAGTTAAAAAGAGTTTGAGTGTGCAATGCAGGCAGACGTGCTGCAAATATCTTTCCAATAGTGTGACTAGACAAAAGTACAATAGCAACGTTTAGGATGCCACTAGGTACACTGACTGTTTGCTAGTATAATGGCTTAGTTAAAAAGAGTTTGAGTGTGCAATGCAGGCAGATGTGCTGCAAATATCTTTGCACTAGTGTGACTAGACAAAAGTACAATAGCCACGTTTAGGATGCCACTAGGTACACTGACTGTTTGCTAGTATAATGGCTTAGTTAAAAAGAGTTTGAGTGTGCAATGCAGGCAGACGTGCTGCAAATATCTTTCCACTAGTGTGACTAGACAAAAGTACAATAGCCACGTTTAGGATGCCACTAGGTACACTGACTGTTTGCTAGTATAATGGCTTAGTTAAAAAGAGTTTGAGTGTGCAATGCAGGCAGACGTGCTGCAAATATCTTTCCACTAGTGTGCCTAGACAAAAGTACAATAGCCACGTTTAGGATGCCACTAGGTACACTGACTGTTTGCTAGTATAATGGCTTAGTTAAAAAGAGTTTGAGTGTGCAATGCAGGCAGACGTGCTGCAAATATCTTTCCACTAGTGTGACTAGACAAAAGTAAAATAGCCACGTTTAGGATGCCACTAGGTACACTGACTGTTTGCTAGTATAATGGCTTAGTTAAAAAGAGTTTGAGTGTGCAATGCAGGCAGACGTGCTGCAAATATCTTTCCACTAGTGGGAATATAGCAAAGTCCAATAGCCACGTTTAGGATGACACTAGGTACACTGACTGTTTGCTAGTATAATGGCTTAATTAAAAAGAGTTTGAGTGTGCATTGCAGGCAGACGTGCTGCAAATATCTTTGCACTAGTGTGACTAGACAAAAGTACAATAGCCACGTTTAGCATGCCACTAGGTACACTGACTGTTTGCTAGTATAATGGCTTAGTTAAAAAGAGTTTGAGTGTGCAATGCAGGCAGGCGTGCTGCAAATATCTTTCCACTAGTGTGACTAGACAAAAGTACAATAGCCACGTTTAGCATGCCACTAAGTACACTGACTGTTTGCTAGTATAATGGCTTAGTTAAAAAGATTTTGAGTGTGCAATGCAGGCAGACGTGCTGCAAATATCTTTCCACTAGTGTGACTAGACAAAAGTACAATAGCCACGTTTAGGATGCCACTAGGTACACTGACTGTTTGCTAGTATAACGGCTTAGTTAAAAAGAGTTTGAGTGTGCAATGCAGGCAGACGTGCTGCAAATATCTTTCCACTAGTGTGACTAGACAAAAGTACAATAGCCACGTTTAGGATGCCACTAGGTACACTGACTGTTTGCTAGTATAATGGCTTAGTTAAAAAGAGTTTGAGTGTGCAATGCAGGCAGACGTGCTGCAAATATCTTTCCACTAGTGTGACTAGACAAAAGTACAATAGCCACGTTTAGGATGCCACTAGGTACACTGACTGTTTGCTAGTATAATGGCTTAGTTAAAAAGAGTTTGAGTGTGCAATGCAGGCAGACGTGCTGCAAATATCTTTGCACTAGTGTGACTAGACAAAAGTCCAATAGCCACGTTTAGGATGCCACTAGGTACACTGAGTGTTTGCTAGTATAATGGCTTAGTTATAATGAGTTGAAGTGTGCAATGCAGGTAGAGGTGCTGCAAATGTCTTTGCACTAGTGAGACTATAGCAAAGTCCAATAGCCACGTTTAGGATGCCACTAGGTACACTGAGTGTTTGCTAGCATAATGGCTTAGTTATAATGAGTTGGAGTGTGCAATGCAGGCAGAGGTGCTGCAAATGTTTTTGCACTAGTGTGACTAGACAAAAGTCCAATAGCCACGTTTAGGATGCCACTAGGTACACTGAGTGTTTGCTAGTATTATGGCTTAGTTATAATGAGTTGAAGTGTGCAATGCAGGTAGAGGTGCTGCAAATGTCTTTGCACTAGTGGGACTATAGCAAAGTCCAATAGCCACGTTTAGGATGCCACTAGGTACACTGACTGTTTGCTAGTATAATGGCTTAGTTAAAAAGAGTTTGAGTGTGCAATGCAGGCAGACGTGCTGCAAATATCTTTCCACTAGTGGGAATATAGCAAAGTCCAATAGCCACGTTTAGGATGCCACTAGGTACACTGACTGTTTGCTAGTATAATGGCTTAGTTAAAAAGAGTTTGAGTGTGCAATGCAGGCAGATGTGCTGCAAATATCTTTCCACTAGTGTGACTAGACAAAAGTACAATAGCCACGTTTAGGATGCCACTAGGTACACTGACTGTTTGCTAGTGTAATGGCTTAGTTAAAAAGAGTTTGAGTGTGAAATGCAGGCAGACGTGCTGAAAATATCTTTGCACTAGTGTGACTAGACAAAAGTACAATAGCCACGTTTAGGATGCCACTAGGTACACTGACTGTTTGCTAGTATAATGGCTTAGTTAAAAAGAGTTTGAGTGTGCAATGCAGGCAGACGTGCTGCAAATATCTTTCCACTAGTGTGACTAGACAAAAGTACAATAGCCACGTTTAGGATGCCACTAGGTACACTGACTGTTTGCTAGTATAATGGCTTAGTTAAAAAGAGTTTGAGTGTGCAATGCAGGCAGACGTGCTGCAAATATCTTTCCACTAGTGTGACTAGACAAAAGTACAATAGCCACGTTTAGGATGCCACTAGGTACACTGACTGTTTGCTAGTATAATGGCTTAGTTAAAAAGAGTTTGAGTGTGCAATGCAGGCAGACGTGCTGCAAATATCTTTGCACTAGTGTGACTAGACAAAAGTACAATAGCCACGTTTAGCATGCCACTAGGTAAACTGACTGTTTGCTAGTATAATGGCTTAGTTAAAAAGAGTTTGAGTGTGCAATGCAGGCAGACGTGCTGCAAATATCTTTCCACTAGTGTGACTAGACAAAAGTACAATAGCCACGTTTAGGATGCCACTAGGTACACTGACTGTTTGCTAGTATAATGGCTTAGTTAAAAAGAGTTTGAGTGTGCAATGCAGGCAGACGTGCTGCAAATATCTTTGCACTAGTGTGACTAGACAAAAGTCCAATAGCCACGTTTAGGATGCCACTAGGTACACTGAGTGTTTGCTAGTATAATGGCTTAGTTATAATGAGTTGAAGTGTGCAATGCAGGTAGAGGTGCTGCAAATGTCTTTGCACTAGTGAGACTATAGCAAAGTCCAATAGCCACGTTTAGGATGCCACTAGGTACACTGAGTGTTTGCTAGCATAATGGCTTAGTTATAATGAGTTGGAGTGTGCAATGCAGGCAGAGGTGCTGCAAATGTTTTTGCACTAGTGTGACTAGACAAAAGTCCAATAGCCACGTTTAGGATGCCACTAGGTACACTGAGTGTTTGCTAGTATTATGGCTTAGTTATAATGAGTTGAAGTGTGCAATGCAGGTAGAGGTGCTGCAAATGTCTTTGCACTAGTGGGACTATAGCAAAGTCCAATAGCCACGTTTAGGATGCCACTAGGTACACTGACTGTTTGCTAGTATAATGGCTTAGTTAAAAAGAGTTTGAGTGTGCAATGCAGGCAGACGTGCTGCAAATATCTTTCCACTAGTGTTACTAGACAAAAGTACAATAGCCACGTTTAGGATGCCACTAGGTACACTGACTGTTTGCTAGTATAATGGCTTAGTTAAAAAGAGTTTGAGTGTGCAATGCAGGCAGACGTGCTGCAAATATCTTTCCACTAGTGTGACTAGACAAAAGTACAATAGCCACGTTTAGGATGCCACTAGGTACACTGACTGTTTGCTAGTATAATGGCTTAGTTAAAAAGAGTTTGAGTGTGCAATGCAGGCAGACGTACTGCAAATATCTTTCCACTAGTGTGACTAGACAAAAGTACAATAGCCACGTTTAGGATGCCACTAGGTACACTGACTGTTTGCTAGTATAATGGCTTAGTTAAAAAGAGTTTGAGTGTGCAATGCAGGCAGACGTGCTGCAAATATCTTTCCACTAGTGGGAATATAGCAAAGTCCAATAGCCACGTTTAGGATGCCACTAGGTACACTGACTGTTTGCTAGTATAATGGCTTAGTTAAAAAGAGTTTGAGTGTGCAATGCAGGCAGATGTGCTGCAAATATCTTTCCACTAGTGTGACTAGACAAAAGTACAATAGCCACGTTTAGGATGCCACTAGGTACACTGACTGTTTGCTAGTGTAATGGCTTAGTTAAAAAGAGTTTGAGTGTGAAATGCAGGCAGACGTGCTGAAAATATCTTTGCACTAGTGTGACTAGACAAAAGTACAATAGCCACGTTTAGGATGCCACTAGGTACACTGACTGTTTGCTAGTATAATGGCTTAGTTAAAAAGAGTTTGAGTGTGCAATGCAGGCAGACGTGCTGCAAATATCTTTCCACTAGTGTGACTAGACAAAAGTACAATAGCCACGTTTAGGATGCCACTAGGTACACTGACTGTTTGCTAGTATAATGGCTTAGTTAAAAAGAGTTTGAGTGTGCAATGCAGGCAGACGTGCTGCAAATATCTTTCCACTAGTGTGACTAGACAAAAGTACAATAGCCACGTTTAGGATGCCACTAGGTACACTGACTGTTTGCTAGTATAATGGCTTAGTTAAAAAGAGTTTGAGTGTGCAATGCAGGCAGACGTGCTGCAAATATCTTTGCACTAGTGTGACTAGACAAAAGTACAATAGCCACGTTTAGCATGCCACTAGGTAAACTGACTGTTTGCTAGTATAATGGCTTAGTTAAAAAGAGTTTGAGTGTGCAATGCAGGCAGACGTGCTGCAAATATCTTTCCACTAGTGTGACTAGACAAAAGTACAATAGCCACGTTTAGGATGCCACTAGGTAAACTGACTGTTTGCTAGTATAATGGCTTAGTTAAAAAGAGTTTGAGTGTGCAATGCAGGCAGACGTGCTGCAAATATCTTTCCACTAGTGTGACTAGACAAAAGTACAATAGCCACGTTTAGCATGCCACTAAGTACACTGACTGTTTGCTAGTATAATGGCTTAGTTAAAAAGAGTTTGAGTGTGCAATGCAGGCAGACGTGCTGCAAATATCTTTCCACTAGTGTGACTAGACAAAAGTACAATAGCCACGTTTAGGATGCCACTAGGTACACTGACTGTTTGCTAGTATAATGGCTTAGTTAAAAAGAGTTTGAGTGTGCAATGCAGGCAGACGTGCTGCAAATATCTTTCCACTAGTGGGACTAGACAAAAGTACAATAGTCACGTTTAGGATGCCACTAGGTACACTGACTGTTTGCTAGTATAATGGCTTATTTAAAAAGAGTTTGAGTGTGCAATGCAGCAGACATGCTGCAAATATCTTTGCACTAGTGTGACTAGACAAAAGTGCAATAGCCACGTTTAGGATGCCACTAGGTACACTGACTGTTTGCTAGTATAATGGCTTAGTTAAAAAGAGTTTGAGTGTGCAATGCAGGCAGACGTGCTGGAAATATCTTTCCACTAGTGGGACTAGACAAAGGTACAATAGTCACGTTTAGGATGCCACTAGGTACACTGACTGTTTGCTAGTATATTGGCTTAGTTAAAAAGAGTTTGAGTGTGCAATGCAGGCAGACATGCTGCAAATATCTTTGCATTAGTGTGACTAGACAAAAGTACAATAGCCACGTTTAGGATGCCACTAGGTACACTGACTGTTTGCTAGTATAATGGCTTAGTTAAAAAGAGTTTGAGTGTGCAATGCAGGAAGACGTGCTGCAAATATCTTTCCACTAGTGTGACTAGACAAAAGTACAATAGCCACTAGGTACACTGACTGTTTGCTAGTATAATGGCTTAGTTAAAAAGAGTTTGAGTGTGCAATGCAGGCAGACGTGCTGCAAATATCTTTCCACTAGTGGGACTAGACAAAAGTACAATAGCCAAGTTTAGGATGCCACTAGGTACACTGACTGTTTGCTAGTATAATGGCTTAGTTAAAAAGAGTTTGAGTGTGCAATGCAGGCAGACGTGCTGCAAATATCTTTCCACTAGTGTGACTAGACAAAAGTACAATAGCCAGGTTTAGGATGCCACTAGGTACACTGACTGTTTGCTAGTATAATGGCTTAGTTAAAAAGAGTTTGAGTGAGCAATGCAGGCAGACGTGCTGCAAATATCTTTGTACTAGTGTGACTAGACAAAAGTACAATAGCCACGTTTAGGATGCCACTAGGTACACTGACTGTTTGCTAGTATAATGGCTTAGTTAAAAAGAGTTTGAGTGTGCAATGCAGGCAGACGTGCTGCAAATATCTTTCCACTAGTGTGACTAGACAAAAGTACAATAGCCACGTTTAGGATGCCACTAGGTACACTGACTGTTTGCTAGTATAATGGCTTAGTTAAAAAGAGTTTGAGTGTGCAATGCAGGCAGACGTGCTGCAAATATCTTTCCACTAGTGTGACTAGACAAAAGTACAATAGCCACGTTTAGGATGCCACTAGGTACACTGACTGTTTGCAAGTATAATGGCTTAGTTAAAAAGAGTTTGAGTGTGCAATGCAGGCAGACGTGCTGCAAATATCTTTCCACTAGTGGGACTAGACAAAAGTACAATAGTCACGTTTAGGATGCCACTAGGTACACTGACTGTTTGCTAGTATAATGGCTTAGTTAAAAAGAGTTTGAGTGTGCAATGCAGGCAGACATGCTGCAAATATCTTTGCACTAGTGTGACTAGACAAAAGTGCAATAGCCACGTTTAGGATGCCACTAGGTACACTGACTGTTTGCTAGTATAATGGCTTAGTTAAAAAGAGTTTGAGTGTGCAATGCAGGCAGACGTGCTGGAAATATCTTTCCACTAGTGGGACTAGACAAAAGTACAATAGTCACGTTTAGGATGCCACTAGGTACACTGACTGTTTGCTAGTATATTGGCTTAGTTAAAAAGAGTTTGAGTGTGCAATGCAGGCAGACATGCTGCAAATATCTTTGCATTAGTGTGACTAGACAAAAGTACAATAGCCACGTTTAGGATGCCACTAGGTACACTGACTGTTTGCTAGTATAATGGCTTAGTTAAAAAGAGTTTGAGTGTGCAATGCAGGAAGACGTGCTGCAAATATCTTTCCACTAGTGTGACTAGACAAAAGTACAATAGCCACTAGGTACACTGACTGTTTGCTAGTATAATGGCTTAGTTAAAAAGAGTTTGAGTGTGCAATGCAGGCAGACGTGCTGCAAATATCTTTCCACTAGTGGGACTAGACAAAAGTACAATAGCCAAGTTTAGGATGCCACTAGGTACACTGACTGTTTGCTAGTATAATGGCTTAGTTAAAAAGAGTTTGAGTGTGCAATGCAGGCAGACGTGCTGCAAATATCTTTCCACTAGTGTGACTAGACAAAAGTACAATAGCCACGTTTAGGATGCCACTAGGTACACTGACTGTTTGCTAGTATAATGGCTTAGTTAAAAAGAGTTTGAGTGAGCAATGCAGGCAGACGTGCTGCAAATATCTTTGCACTAGTGTGACTAGACAAAAGTACAATAGCCACGTTTAGGATGCCACTAGGTACACTGACTGTTTGCTAGTATAATGGCTTAGTTAAAAAGAGTTTGAGTGTGTAATGCAGGCAGACGTGCTGCAAATATCTTTCCACTAGTGTGACTAGACAAAAGTACAATAGCCACGTTTAGGATGCCACTAGGTACACTGACTGTTTGCTAGTATAATGGCTTAGTTAAAAAGAGTTTGAGTGTGCAATGCAGGCAGACGTGCTGCAAATATCTTTCCACTAGTGTGACTAGACAAAAGTACAATAGCCACGTTTAGGATGCCACTAGGTACACTGACTGTTTGCTAGTATAATGGCTTAGTTAAAAAGAGTTTGAGTGTGCAATGCAGGCAGACATGCTGCAAATATCTTTGCACTAGTGTGACTAGACAAAAGTGCAATAGCCACGTTTAGGATGCCACTAGGTACACTGACTGTTTGCTAGTATAATGGCTTAGTTAAAAAGAGTTTGAGTGTGCAATGCAGGCAGACGTGCTGGAAATATCTGTCCACTAGTGGGACTAGACAAAAGTACAATAGTCACGTTTAGGATGCCACTAGGTACACTGACTGTTTACTAGTATATTGGCTTAGTTAAAAAGAGTTTGAGTGTGCAATGCAGGCAGACATGCTGCAAATATCTTTGCATTAGTGTGACTAGACAAAAGTACAATAGCCACGTTTAGGATGCCACTAGGTACACTGACTGTTTGCTAGTATAATGGCTTTGTTAAAAAGAGTTTGAGTGTGCAATGCAGGAAGACGTGCTGCAAATATCTTTCCACTAGTGTGACTAGACAAAAGTACAATAGCCACTAGGTACACTGACTGTTTGCTAGTATAATGGCTTAGTTAAAAAAAGTTTGAGTGTGCAATGCAGGCAGACGTGCTGCAAATATCTTTCCACTAGTGGGACTAGACAAAAGTACAATAGCCAAGTTTAGGATGCCACTAGGTACACTGACTGTTTGCTAGTATAATGGCTTAGTTAAAAAGAGTTTGAGTGTGCAATGCAGGCAGACGTGCTGCAAATATCTTTCCACTAGTGTGACTAGACAAAAGTACAATAGCCACGTTTAGGATGCCACTAGGTACACTGACTGTTTGCTAGTATAATGGCTTAGTTAAAAAGAGTTTGAGTGTGCAATGCAGGCAGACGTGCTGCAAATATCTTTCCACTAGTGTGACTAGACAAAAGTACAATAGCCACGTTTAGGATGCCACTAGGTACACTGACTGTTTGCTAGTATAATGGCTTAGTTAAAAAGAGTTTGAGTGTGCAATGCAGGCAGACGTGCTGCAAATATCTTTCCACTAGTGTGACTAGACAAAAGTACAATAGCCACGTTTAGGATGCCACTAGGTACACTGACTGTTTGCTAGTATAACGGCTTAGTTAAAAAGAGTTTGAGTGTGCAATGCAGGCAGACGTGCTGCAAATATCTTTCCACTAGTGTGACTAGACAAAAGTACAATAGCCACGTTTAGGATGCCACTAGGTACACTGACTGTTTGCTAGTATAATGGCTTAGTTAAAAAGAGTTTGAGTGTGCAATGCAGGCAGACATGCTGCAAATATCTTTCCACTAGTGTGACTAGACAAAAGTACAATAGCCACGTTTAGGATGCCACTAGGTACACTGACTGTTTGCTAGTATAATGGTTTAGTTAAAAAGAGTTTGAGTGTGCAATGCAGGCAGACGTGCTGCAAATATCTTTGCACTAGTGTGACTAGACAAAAGTCCAATAGCCACGTTTAGGATGCCACTAGGTACACTGAGTGTTTGCTAGTATAATGGCTTAGTTATAATGAGTTGAAGTGTGCAATGCAGGTAGAGGTGCTGCAAATGTCTTTGCACTAGTGGGACTATAGCAAAGTCCAATAGCCACGTTTAGGATGCCACTAGGTACACTGAGTGTTTGCTAGCATAATGGCTTAGTTATAATGAGTTGGAGTGTGCAATGCAGGCAGAGGTGCTGCAAATGTTTTTGCACTAGTGTGACTAGACAAAAGTCCAATAGCCACGTTTAGGATGCCACTAGGTACACTGAGTGTTTGCTAGTATAATGGCTTAGTTATAATGAGTTGAAGTGTGCAATGCAGGTAGAGGTGCTGCAAATGTCTTTGCACTAGAGGGACTATAGCAAAGTCCAATAGCCACGTTTAGGATGCCACTAGGTACACTGACTGTTTGCTAGTATAATGGCTTAGTTAAAAAGAGTTTGAGTGTGCAATGCAGGCAGACGTGCTGCAAATATCTTTCCAATAGTGTGACTAGACAAAAGTACAATAGCAACGTTTAGGATGCCACTAGGTACACTGACTGTTTGCTAGTATAATGGCTTAGTTAAAAAGAGTTTGAGTGTGCAATGCAGGCAGATGTGCTGCAAATATCTTTGCACTAGTGTGACTAGACAAAAGTACAATAGCCACGTTTAGGATGCCACTAGGTACACTGACTGTTTGCTAGTATAATGGCTTAGTTAAAAAGATTTTGAGTGTGCAATGCAGGCAGACGTGCTGCAAATATCTTTCCACTAGTGTGACTAGACAAAAGTACAATAGCCACGTTTAGGATGCCACTAGGTACACTGACTGTTTGCTAGTATAATGGCTTAGTTAAAAAGAGTTTGAGTGTGCAATGCAGGCAGACGTGCTGCAAATATCTTTCCACTAGTGTGACTAGACAAAAGTACAATAGCCACGTTTAGGATGCCACTAGGTACACTGACTGTTTGCTAGTATAATGGCTTAGTTAAAAAGAGTTTGAGTGTGCAATGCAGGCAGACGTGCTGCAAATATCTTTGCATTAGTGTGACTAGACAAAAGTACAATAGCCACGTTTAGGATGCCACTAGGTACACTGACTGTTTGCTAGTATAATGGCTTTGTTAAAAAGAGTTTGAGTGTGCAATGCAGGAAGACGTGCTGCAAATATCTTTCCACTAGTGTGACTAGACAAAAGTACAATAGCCACTAGGTACACTGACTGTTTGCTAGTATAATGGCTTAGTTAAAAAAAGTTTGAGTGTGCAATGCAGGCAGACGTGCTGCAAATATCTTTCCACTAGTGGGACTAGACAAAAGTACAATAGCCAAGTTTAGGATGCCACTAGGTACACTGACTGTTTGCTAGTATAATGGCTTAGTTAAAAAGAGTTTGAGTGTGCAATGCAGGCAGACGTGCTGCAAATATCTTTCCACTAGTGTGACTAGACAAAAGTACAATAGCCACGTTTAGGATGCCACTAGGTACACTGACTGTTTGCTAGTATAATGGCTTAGTTAAAAAGAGTTTGAGTGTGCAATGCAGGCAGACGTGCTGCAAATATCTTTCCACTAGTGTGACTAGACAAAAGTACAATAGCCACGTTTAGGATGCCACTAGGTACACTGACTGTTTGCTAGTATAATGGCTTAGTTAAAAAGAGTTTGAGTGTGCAATGCAGGCAGACGTGCTGCAAATATCTTTCCACTAGTGTGACTAGACAAAAGTACAATAGCCACGTTTAGGATGCCACTAGGTACACTGACTGTTTGCTAGTATAACGGCTTAGTTAAAAAGAGTTTGAGTGTGCAATGCAGGCAGACGTGCTGCAAATATCTTTCCACTAGTGTGACTAGACAAAAGTACAATAGCCACGTTTAGGATGCCACTAGGTACACTGACTGTTTGCTAGTATAATGGCTTAGTTAAAAAGAGTTTGAGTGTGCAATGCAGGCAGACATGCTGCAAATATCTTTCCACTAGTGTGACTAGACAAAAGTACAATAGCCACGTTTAGGATGCCACTAGGTACACTGACTGTTTGCTAGTATAATGGTTTAGTTAAAAAGAGTTTGAGTGTGCAATGCAGGCAGACGTGCTGCAAATATCTTTGCACTAGTGTGACTAGACAAAAGTCCAATAGCCACGTTTAGGATGCCACTAGGTACACTGAGTGTTTGCTAGTATAATGGCTTAGTTATAATGAGTTGAAGTGTGCAATGCAGGTAGAGGTGCTGCAAATGTCTTTGCACTAGTGGGACTATAGCAAAGTCCAATAGCCACGTTTAGGATGCCACTAGGTACACTGAGTGTTTGCTAGCATAATGGCTTAGTTATAATGAGTTGGAGTGTGCAATGCAGGCAGAGGTGCTGCAAATGTTTTTGCACTAGTGTGACTAGACAAAAGTCCAATAGCCACGTTTAGGATGCCACTAGGTACACTGAGTGTTTGCTAGTATAATGGCTTAGTTATAATGAGTTGAAGTGTGCAATGCAGGTAGAGGTGCTGCAAATGTCTTTGCACTAGTGGGACTATAGCAAAGTCCAATAGCCACGTTTAGGATGCCACTAGGTACACTGACTGTTTGCTAGTATAATGGCTTAGTTAAAAAGAGTTTGAGTGTGCAATGCAGGCAGACGTGCTGCAAATATCTTTCCAATAGTGTGACTAGACAAAAGTACAATAGCAACGTTTAGGATGCCACTAGGTACACTGACTGTTTGCTAGTATAATGGCTTAGTTAAAAAGAGTTTGAGTGTGCAATGCAGGCAGATGTGCTGCAAATATCTTTGCACTAGTGTGACTAGACAAAAGTACAATAGCCACGTTTAGGATGCCACTAGGTACACTGACTGTTTGCTAGTATAATGGCTTAGTTAAAAAGATTTTGAGTGTGCAATGCAGGCAGACGTGCTGCAAATATCTTTCCACTAGTGTGACTAGACAAAAGTACAATAGCCACGTTTAGGATGCCACTAGGTACACTGACTGTTTGCTAGTATAATGGCTTAGTTAAAAAGAGTTTGAGTGTGCAATGCAGGCAGACGTGCTGCAAATATCTTTGCACTAGTGTGACTAGACAAAAGTACAATAGCCACGTTTAGCATGCCACTAGGTAAACTGACTGTTTGCTAGTATAATGGCTTAGTTAAAAAGAGTTTGAGTGTGCAATGCAGGCAGACGTGCTGCAAATATCTTTCCACTAGTGTGACTAGACAAAAGTACAATAGCCACGTTTAGCATGCCACTAAGTACACTGACTGTTTGCTAGTATAATGGCTTAGTTAAAAAGAGTTTGAGTGTGCAATGCAGGCAGACGTGCTGCAAATATCTTTCCACTAGTGTGACTAGACAAAAGTACAATAGCCACGTTTAGGATGCCACTAGGTACACTGACTGTTTGCTAGTATAATGGCTTAGTTAAAAAGAGTTTGAGTGTGCAATGCAGGCAGACGTGCTGCAAATATCTTTCCACTAGTGGGACTAGACAAAAGTACAATAGTCACGTTTAGGATGCCACTAGGTACACTGACTGTTTGCTAGTATAATGGCTTATTTAAAAAGAGTTTGAGTGTGCAATGCAGCAGACATGCTGCAAATATCTTTGCACTAGTGTGACTAGACAAAAGTGCAATAGCCACGTTTAGGATGCCACTAGGTACACTGACTGTTTGCTAGTATAATGGCTTAGTTAAAAAGAGTTTGAGTGTGCAATGCAGGCAGACGTGCTGGAAATATCTTTCCACTAGTGGGACTAGACAAAAGTACAATAGTCACGTTTAGGATGCCACTAGGTACACTGACTGTTTGCTAGTATATTGGCTTAGTTAAAAAGAGTTTGAGTGTGCAATGCAGGCAGACATGCTGCAAATATCTTTGCATTAGTGTGACTAGACAAAAGTACAATAGCCACGTTTAGGATGCCACTAGGTACACTGACTGTTTGCTAGTATAATGGCTTAGTTAAAAAGAGTTTGAGTGTGCAATGCAGGAAGACGTGCTGCAAATATCTTTCCACTAGTGTGACTAGACAAAAGTACAATAGCCACTAGGTACACTGACTGTTTGCTAGTATAATGGCTTAGTTAAAAAGAGTTTGAGTGTGCAATGCAGGCAGACGTGCTGCAAATATCTTTCCACTAGTGGGACTAGACAAAAGTACAATAGCCAAGTTTAGGATGCCACTAGGTACACTGACTGTTTGCTAGTATAATGGCTTAGTTAAAAAGAGTTTGAGTGTGCAATGCAGGCAGACGTGCTGCAAATATCTTTCCACTAGTGTGACTAGACAAAAGTACAATAGCCACGTTTAGGATGCCACTAGGTACACTGACTGTTTGCTAGTATAATGGCTTAGTTAAAAAGAGTTTGAGTGAGCAATGCAGGCAGACGTGCTGCAAATATCTTTGCACTAGTGTGACTAGACAAAAGTACAATAGCCACGTTTAGGATGCCACTAGGTACACTGACTGTTTGCTAGTATAATGGCTTAGTTAAAAAGAGTTTGAGTGTGCAATGCAGGCAGACGTGCTGCAAATATCTTTCCACTAGTGTGACTAGACAAAAGTACAATAGCCACGTTTAGGATGCCACTAGGTACACTGACTGTTTGCTAGTATAATGGCTTAGTTAAAAAGAGTTTGAGTGTGCAATGCAGGCAGACGTGCTGCAAATATCTTTCCACTAGTGTGACTAGACAAAAGTACAATAGCCACGTTTAGGATGCCACTAGGTACACTGACTGTTTGCTAGTATAATGGCTTAGTTAAAAAGAGTTTGAATGTGCAATGCAGGCAGACGTGCTGCAAATATCTTTCCACTAGTGGGACTAGACAAAAGTACAATAGTCACGTTTAGGATGCCACTAGGTACACTGACTGTTTGCTAGTATAATGGCTTAGTTAAAAAGAGTTTGAGTGTGCAATGCAGGCAGACATGCTGCAAATATCTTTGCACTAGTGTGACTAGACAAAAGTGCAATAGCCACGTTTAGGATGCCACTAGGTACACTGACTGTTTGCTAGTATAATGGCTTAGTTAAAAAGAGTTTGAGTGTGCAATGCAGGCAGACGTGCTGGAAATATCTTTCCACTAGTGGGACTAGACAAAAGTACAATAGTCACGTTTAGGATGCCACTAGGTACACTGACTGTTTACTAGTATATTGGCTTAGTTAAAAAGAGTTTGAGTGTGCAATGCAGGAAGACGTGCTGCAAATATCTTTCCACTAGTGTGACTAGACAAAAGTACAATAGCCACTAGGTACACTGACTGTTTGCTAGTATAATGGCTTAGTTAAAAAAAGTTTGAGTGTGCAATGCAGGCAGACGTGCTGCAAATATCTTTCCACTAGTGGGACTAGACAAAAGTACAATAGCCAAGTTTAGGATGCCACTAGGTACACTGACTGTTTGCTAGTATAATGGCTTAGTTAAAAAGAGTTTGAGTGTGCAATGCAGGCAGACGTGCTGCAAATATCTTTCCACTAGTGTGACTAGACAAAAGTACAATAGCCACGTTTAGGATGCCACTAGGTACACTGACTGTTTGCTAGTATAATGGCTTAGTTAAAAAGAGTTTGAGTGTGCAATGCAGGCAGACGTGCTGCAAATATCTTTCCACTAGTGTGACTAGACAAAAGTACAATAGCCACGTTTAGGATGCCACTAGGTACACTGACTGTTTGCTAGTATATTGGCTTAGTTAAAAAGAGTTTGAGTGTGCAATGCAGGCAGACATGCTGCAAATATCTTTGCATTAGTGTGACTAGACAAAAGTACAATAGCCACGTTTAGGATGCCACTAGGTACACTGACTGTTTGCTAGTATAATGGCTTAGTTAAAAAGAGTTTGAGTGTGCAATGCAGGAAGACGTGCTGCAAATATCTTTCCACTAGTGTGACTAGACAAAAGTACAATAGCCACTAGGTACACTGACTGTTTGCTAGTATAATGGCTTAGTTAAAAAGAGTTTGAGTGTGCAATGCAGGCAGACGTGCTGCAAATATCTTTCCACTAGTGGGACTAGACAAAAGTACAATAGCCAAGTTTAGGATGCCACTAGGTACACTGACTGTTTGCTAGTATAATGGCTTAGTTAAAAAGAGTTTGAGTGTACAATGCAGGCAGACGTGCTGCAAATATCTTTCCACTAGTGTGACTAGACAAAAGTACAATAGCCACGTTTAGGATGCCACTAGGTACACTGACTGTTTGCTAGTATAATGGCTTAGTTAAAAAGAGTTTGAGTGAGCAATGCAGGCAGACGTGCTGCAAATATCTTTGCACTAGTGTGACTAGACAAAAGTTCAATAGCCACGTTTAGGATGCCACTAGGTACACTGACTGTTTGCTAGTATAATGGCTTAGTTAAAAAGAGTTTGAGTGTGCAATGCAGGCAGACGTGCTGCAAATATCTTTCCACTAGTGTGACTAGACAAAAGTACAATAGCCACGTTTAGGATGCCACTAGGTACACTGACTGTTTGCTAGTATAATGGCTTAGTTAAAAAGAGTTTGAGTGTGCAATGCAGGCAGACGTGCTGCAAATATCTTTCCACTAGTGTGACTAGACAAAAGTACAATAGCCACGTTTAGGATGCCACTAGGTACACTGACTGTTTGCTAGTATAATGGCTTAGTTAAAAAGAGTTTGAGTGTGCAATGCAGGCAGACGTGCTGCAAATATCTTTCCACTAGTGGGACTAGACAAAAGTACAATAGTCACGTTTAGGATGCCACTAGGTACACTGACTGTTTGCTAGTATAATGGCTTAGTTAAAAAGAGTTTGAGTGTGCAATGCAGGCAGACATGCTGCAAATATCTTTGCACTAGTGTGACTAGACAAAAGTGCAATAGCCAGGTTTAGGATGCCACTAGGTACACTGACTGTTTGCTAGTATAATGGCTTAGTTAAAAAGAGTTTGAGTGTGCAATGCAGGCAGACGTGCTGGAAATATCTTTCCACTAGTGGGACTAGACAAAAGTACAATAGTCACGTTTAGGATGCCACTAGGTACACTGACTGTTTACTAGTATATTGGCTTAGTTAAAAAGAGTTTGAGTGTGCAATGCAGGCAGACATGCTGCAAATATCTTTGCATTAGTGTGACTAGACAAAAGTACAATAGCCACGTTTAGGATGCCACTAGGTACACTGACTGTTTGCTAGTATAATGGCTTTGTTAAAAAGAGTTTGAGTGTGCAATGCAGGAAGACGTGCTGCAAATATCTTTCCACTAGTGTGACTAGACAAAAGTACAATAGCCACTAGGTACACTGACTGTTTGCTAGTATAATGGCTTAGTTAAAAAAAGTTTGAGTGTGCAATGCAGGCAGACGTGCTGCAAATATCTTTCCACTAGTGGGACTAGACAAAAGTACAATAGCCAAGTTGAGGATGCCACTAGGTACACTGACTGTTTGCTAGTATAATGGCTTAGTTAAAAAGAGTTTGAGTGTGCAATGCAGGCAGACGTGCTGCAAATATCTTTCCACTAGTGTGACTAGACAAAAGTACAATAGCCACGTTTAGGATGCCACTAGGTACACTGACTGTTTGCTAGTATAATGGCTTAGTTAAAAAGAGTTTGAGTGTGCAATGCAGGCAGACGTGCTGCAAATATCTTTCCACTAGTGTGACTAGACAAAAGTACAATAGCCACGTTTAGGATGCCACTAGGTACACTGACTGTTTGCTAGTATAATGGCTTAGTTAAAAAGAGTTTGAGTGTGCAATGCAGGCAGACGTGCTGCAAATATCTTTCCACTAGTGTGACTAGACAAAAGTACAATAGCCACGTTTAGGATGCCACTAGGTACACTGACTGTTTGCTAGTATAACGGCTTAGTTAAAAAGAGTTTGAGTGTGCAATGCAGGCAGACGTGCTGCAAATATCTTTCCACTAGTGTGACTAGACAAAAGTACAATAGCCACGTTTAGGATGCCACTAGGTACACTGACTGTTTGCTAGTATAATGGCTTAGTTAAAAAGAGTTTGAGTGTGCAATGCAGGCAGACGTGCTGCAAATATCTTTCCACTAGTGTGACTAGACAAAAGTACAATAGCCACGTTTAGGATGCCACTAGGTACACTGACTGTTTGCTAGTATAATGGTTTAGTTAAAAAGAGTTTGAGTGTGCAATGCAGGCAGACGTGCTGCAAATATCTTTGCACTAGTGTGACTAGACAAAAGTCCAATAGCCACGTTTAGGATGCCACTAGGTACACTGAGTGTTTGCTAGTATAATGGCTTAGTTATAATGAGTTGAAGTGTGCAATGCAGGTAGAGGTGCTGCAAATGTCTTTGCACTAGTGGGACTATAGCAAAGTCCAATATCCACGTTTAGGATGCCACTAGGTACACTGAGTGTTTGCTAGCATAATGGCTTAGTTATAATGAGTTGGAGTGTGCAATGCAGGCAGAGGTGCTGCAAATGTTTTTGCACTAGTGTGACTAGACAAAAGTCCAATAGCCACGTTTAGGATGCCACTAGGTACACTGAGTGTTTGCTAGTATAATGGCTTAGTTATAATGAGTTGAAGTGTGCAATGCAGGTAGAGGTGCTGCAAATGTCTTTGCACTAGTGGGACTATAGCAAAGTCCAATAGCCACGTTTAGGATGCCACTAGGTACACTGACTGTTTGCTAGTATAATGGCTTAGTTAAAAAGAGTTTGAGTGTGCAATGCAGGCAGACGTGCTGCAAATATCTTTCCAATAGTGTGACTAGACAAAAGTACAATAGCAACGTTTAGGATGCCACTAGGTACACTGACTGTTTGCTAGTATAATGGCTTAGTTAAAAAGAGTTTGAGTGTGCAATGCAGGCAGATGTGCTGCAAATATCTTTGCACTAGTGTGACTAGACAAAAGTACAATAGCCACGTTTAGGATGCCACTAGGTACACTGACTGTTTGCTAGTATAATGGCTTAGTTAAAAAGAGTTTGAGTGTGCAATGCAGGCAGACGTGCTGCAAATATCTTTCCACTAGTGTGACTAGACAAAAGTACAATAGCCACGTTTAGGATGCCACTAGGTACACTGACTGTTTGCTAGTATAATGGCTTAGTTAAAAAGAGTTTGAGTGTGCAATGCAGGCAGACGTGCTGCAAATATCTTTCCACTAGTGTGCCTAGACAAAAGTACAATAGCCACGTTTAGGATGCCACTAGGTACACTGACTGTTTGCTAGTATAATGGCTTAGTTAAAAAGAGTTTGAGTGTGCAATGCAGGCAGACGTGCTGCAAATATCTTTCCACTAGTGTGACTAGACAAAAGTACAATAGCCACGTTTAGGATGCCACTAGGTACACTGACTGTTTGCTAGTATAATGGCTTAGTTAAAAAGAGTTTGAGTGTGCAATGCAGGCAGACGTGCTGCAAATATCTTTCCACTAGTGGGAATATAGCAAAGTCCAATAGCCACGTTTAGGATGACACTAGGTACACTGACTGTTTGCTAGTATAATGGCTTAATTAAAAAGAGTTTGAGTGTGCATTGCAGGCAGACGTGCTGCAAATATCTTTGCACTAGTGTGACTAGACAAAAGTACAATAGCCACGTTTAGCATGCCACTAGGTACACTGACTGTTTGCTAGTATAATGGCTTAGTTAAAAAGAGTTTGAGTGTGCAATGCAGGCAGGCGTGCTGCAAATATCTTTCCACTAGTGTGACTAGACAAAAGTACAATAGCCACGTTTAGCATGCCACTAAGTACACTGACTGTTTGCTAGTATAATGGCTTAGTTAAAAAGATTTTGAGTGTGCAATGCAGGCAGACGTGCTGCAAATATCTTTCCACTAGTGTGACTAGACAAAAGTACAATAGCCACGTTTAGGATGCCACTAGGTACACTGACTGTTTGCTAGTATAACGGCTTAGTTAAAAAGAGTTTGAGTGTGCAATGCAGGCAGACGTGCTGCAAATATCTTTCCACTAGTGGGACTAGACAAAAGTACAATAGCCACGTTTAGGATGCCACTAGGTACACTGACTGTTTGCTAGTATAATGGCTTAGTTAAAAAGAGTTTGAGTGTGCAATGCAGGCAGACGTGCTGCAAATATCTTTCCACTAGTGTGACTAGACAAAAGTACAATAGCCACGTTTAGGATGCCACTAGGTACACTGACTGTTTGCTAGTATAATGGCTTAGTTAAAAAGAGTTTGAGTGTGCAATGCAGGCAGACGTGCTGCAAATATCTTTGCACTAGTGTGACTAGACAAAAGTCCAATAGCCACGTTTAGGATGCCACTAGGTACACTGAGTGTTTGCTAGTATAATGGCTTAGTTATAATGAGTTGAAGTGTGCAATGCAGGTAGAGGTGCTGCAAATGTCTTTGCACTAGTGAGACTATAGCAAAGTCCAATAGCCACGTTTAGGATGCCACTAGGTACACTGAGTGTTTGCTAGCATAATGGCTTAGTTATAATGAGTTGGAGTGTGCAATGCAGGCAGACATGCTGCAAATATCTTTGCACTAGTGTGACTAGACAAAAGTGCAATAGCCACGTTTAGGATGCCACTAGGTACACTGACTGTTTGCTAGTATAATGGCTTAGTTAAAAAGAGTTTGAGTGTGCAATGCAGGCAGACGTGCTGGAAATATCTTTCCACTAGTGGGACTAGACAAAAGTACAATAGTCACGTTTAGGATGCCACTAGGTACACTGACTGTTTGCTAGTATATTGGCTTAGTTAAAAAGAGTTTGAGTGTGCAATGCAGGCAGACATGCTGCAAATATCTTTGCATTAGTGTGACTAGACAAAAGTACAATAGCCACGTTTAGGATGCCACTAGGTACACTGACTGTTTGCTAGTATAATGGCTTAGTTAAAAAGAGTTTGAGTGTGCAATGCAGGAAGACGTGCTGCAAATATCTTTCCACTAGTGTGACTAGACAAAAGTACAATAGCCACTAGGTACACTGACTGTTTGCTAGTATAATGGCTTAGTTAAAAAGAGTTTGAGTGTGCAATGCAGGCAGACGTGCTGCAAATATCTTTCCACTAGTGGGACTAGACAAAAGTACAATAGCCAAGTTTAGGATGCCACTAGGTACACTGACTGTTTGCTAGTATAATGGCTTAGTTAAAAAGAGTTTGAGTGTGCAATGCAGGCAGACGTGCTGCAAATATCTTTCCACTAGTGTGACTAGACAAAAGTACAATAGCCACGTTTAGGATGCCACTAGGTACACTGACTGTTTGCTAGTATAATGGCTTAGTTAAAAAGAGTTTGAGTGAGCAATGCAGGCAGACGTGCTGCAAATATCTTTGCACTAGTGTGACTAGACAAAAGTACAATAGCCACGTTTAGGATGCCACTAGGTACACTGACTGTTTGCTAGTATAATGGCTTAGTTAAAAAGAGT
Source organism: Anomaloglossus baeobatrachus (assembly GCF_048569485.1). Classification (NCBI taxonomy): domain Eukaryota; kingdom Metazoa; phylum Chordata; class Amphibia; order Anura; family Aromobatidae; genus Anomaloglossus; species Anomaloglossus baeobatrachus. Next base: position 155,051,398 of record NC_134359.1, read on the forward strand.
TTGAGTGTGCAATGCAGGCAGACGTGCTGCAAATATCTTTCCACTAGTGTGACTAGACAAAAGTACAATAGCCACGTTTAGGATGCCACTAGGTACACTGACTGTTTGCTAGTATAATGGCTTAGTTAAAAAGAGTTTGAGTGTGCAATGCAGGCAGACGTGCTGCAAATATCTTTCCACTAGTGTGACTAGACAAAAGTACAATAGCCACGTTTAGGATGCCACTAGGTACACTGACTGTTTGCTAGTATAATGGCTTAGTTAAAAAGAGTTTGAGTGTGCAATGCAGGCAGACGTGCTGCAAATATCTTTCCACTAGTGGGACTAGACAAAAGTACAATAGTCACGTTTAGGATGCCACTAGGTACACTGACTGTTTGCTAGTATAATGGCTTAGTTAAAAAGAGTTTGAGTGTGCAATGCAGGCAGACATGCTGCAAATATCTTTGCACTAGTGTGACTAGACAAAAGTGCAATAGCCACGTTTAGGATGCCACTAGGTACACTGACTGTTTGCTAGTATAATGGCTTAGTTAAAAAGAGTTTGAGTGTGCAATGCAGGCAGACGTGCTGGAAATATCTTTCCACTAGTGGGACTAGACAAAAGTACAATAGTCACGTTTAGGATGCCACTAGGTACACTGACTGTTTACTAGTATATTGGCTTAGTTAAAAAGAGTTTGAGTGTGCAATGCAGGCAGACATGCTGCAAATATCTTTGCATTAGTGTGACTAGACAAAAGTACAATAGCCACGTTTAGGATGCCACTAGGTACACTGACTGTTTGCTAGTATAATGGCTTTGTTAAAAAGAGTTTGAGTGTGCAATGCAGGAAGACGTGCTGCAAATATCTTTCCACTAGTGTGACTAGACAAAAGTACAATAGCCACTAGGTACACTGACTGTTTGCTAGTATAATGGCTTAGTTAAAAAAAGTTTGAGTGTGCAATGCAGGCAGACGTGCTGCAAATATCTTTCCACTAGTGGGACTAGACAAAAGTACAATAGCCAAGTTTAGGATGCCACTAGGTACACTGACTGTTTGCTAGTATAATGGCTTAGTTAAAAAGAGTTTGAGTGTGCAATGCAGGCAGACGTGCTGCAAATATCTTTCCACTAGTGTGACTAGACAAAAGTACAAAAGCCACGTTTAGGATGCCACTAGGTACACTGACTGTTTGCTAGTATAATGGCTTAGTTAAAAAGAGTTTGAGTGTGCAATGCAGGCAGACGTGCTGCAAATATCTTTCCACTAGTGTGACTAGACAAAAGTACAATAGCCACGTTTAGGATGCCACTAGGTACACTGACTGTTTGCTAGTATAATGGCTTAGTTAAAAAGAGTTTGAGTGTGCAATGCAGGCAGACGTGCTGCAAATATCTTTCCACTAGTGTGACTAGACAAAAGTACAATAGCCACGTTTAGGATGCCACTAGGTACACTGACTGTTTGCTAGTATAACGGCTTAGTTAAAAAGAGTTTGAGTGTGCAATGCAGGCAGACGTGCTGCAAATATCTTTCCACTAGTGTGACTAGACAAAAGTACAATAGCCACGTTTAGGATGCCACTAGGTACACTGACTGTTTGCTAGTATAATGGCTTAGTTAAAAAGAGTTTGAGTGTGCAATGCAGGCAGACGTGCTGCAAATATCTTTCCACTAGTGTGACTAGACAAAAGTACAATAGCCACGTTTAGGATGCCACTAGGTACACTGACTGTTTGCTAGTATAATGGTTTAGTTAAAAAGAGTTTGAGTGTGCAATGCAGGCAGACGTGCTGCAAATATCTTTGCACTAGTGTGACTAGACAAAAGTCCAATAGCCACGTTTAGGATGCCACTAGGTACACTGAGTGTTTGCTAGTATAATGGCTTAGTTATAATGAGTTGAAGTGTGCAATGCAGGTAGAGGTGCTGCAAATGTCTTTGCACTAGTGGGACTATAGCAAAGTCCAATAGCCACGTTTAGGATGCCACTAGGTACACTGAGTGTTTGCTAGCATAATGGCTTAGTTATAATGAGTTGGAGTGTGCAATGCAGGCAGAGGTGCTGCAAATGTTTTTGCACTAGTGTGACTAGACAAAAGTCCAATAGCCACGTTTAGGATGCCACTAGGTACACTGAGTGTTTGCTAGTATAATGGCTTAGTTATAATGAGTTGAAGTGTGCAATGCAGGTAGAGGTGCTGCAAATGTCTTTGCACTAGTGGGACTATAGCAAAGTCCAATAGCCACGTTTAGGATGCCACTAGGTACACTGACTGTTTGCTAGTATAATGGCTTAGTTAAAAAGAGTTTGAGTGTGCAATGCAGGCAGACGTGCTGCAAATATCTTTCCAATAGTGTGACTAGACAAAAGTACAATAGCAACGTTTAGGATGCCACTAGGTACACTGACTGTTTGCTAGTATAATGGCTTAGTTAAAAAGAGTTTGAGTGTGCAATGCAGGCAGATGTGCTGCAAATATCTTTGCACTAGTGTGACAAGACAAAAGTACAATAGCCACGTTTAGGATGCCACTAGGTACACTGACTGTTTGCTAGTATAATGGCTTAGTTAAAAAGAGTTTGAGTGTGCAATGCAGGCAGACGTGCTGCAAATATCTTTCCACTAGTGTGACTAGACAAAAGTACAATAGCCACGTTTAGGATGCCACTAGGTACACTGACTGTTTGCTAGTATAATGGCTTAGTTAAAAAGAGTTTGAGTGTGCAATGCAGGCAGACGTGCTGCAAATATCTTTCCACTAGTGTGCCTAGACAAAAGTACAATAGCCACGTTTAGGATGCCACTAGGTACACTGACTGTTTGCTAGTATAATGGCTTAGTTAAAAAGAGTTTGAGTGTGCAATGCAGGCAGACGTGCTGCAAATATCTTTCCACTAGTGTGACTAGACAAAAGTACAATAGCCACGTTTAGGATGCTACTAGGTACACTGACTGTTTGCTAGTATAATGGCTTAGTTAAAAAGAGTTTGAGTGTGCAATGCAGGCAGACGTGCTGCAAATATCTTTCCACTAGTGGGAATATAGCAAAGTCCAATAGCCACGTTTAGGATGACACTAGGTACACTGACTGTTTGCTAGTATAATGGCTTAATTAAAAAGAGTTTGAGTGTGCATTGCAGGCAGACGTGCTGCAAATATCTTTGCACTAGTGTGACTAGACAAAAGTACAATAGCCACGTTTAGCATGCCACTAGGTACACTGACTGTTTGCTAGTATAATGGCTTAGTTAAAAAGAGTTTGAGTGTGCAATGCAGGCAGGCGTGCTGCAAATATCTTTCCACTAGTGTGACTAGACAAAAGTACAATAGCCACGTTTAGCATGCCACTAAGTACACTGACTGTTTGCTAGTATAATGGCTTAGTTAAAAAGATTTTGAGTGTGCAATGCAGGCAGACGTGCTGCAAATATCTTTCCACTAGTGTGACTAGACAAAAGTACAATAGCCACGTTTAGGATGCCACTAGGTACACTGACTGTTTGCTAGTATAACGGCTTAGTTAAAAAGAGTTTGAGTGTGCAATGCAGGCAGACGTGCTGCAAATATCTTTCCACTAGTGGGACTAGACAAAAGTACAATAGCCACGTTTAGGATGCCACTAGGTACACTGACTGTTTGCTAGTATAATGGCTTAGTTAAAAAGAGTTTGAGTGTGCAATGCAGGCAGACGTGCTGCAAATATCTTTCCACTAGTGTGACTAGACAAAAGTACAATAGCCACGTTTAGGATGCCACTAGGTACACTGACTGTTTGCTAGTATAATGGCTTAGTTAAAAAGAGTTTGAGTGTGCAATGCAGGCAGACGTGCTGCAAATATCTTTGCACTAGTGTGACTAGACAAAAGTCCAATAGCCACGTTTAGGATGCCACTAGGTACACTGAGTGTTTGCTAGTATAATGGCTTAGTTATAATGAGTTGAAGTGTGCAATGCAGGTAGAGGTGCTGCAAATGTCTTTGCACTAGTGAGACTATAGCAAAGTCCAATAGCCACGTTTAGGATGCCACTAGGTACACTGAGTGTTTGCTAGCATAATGGCTTAGTTATAATGAGTTGGAGTGTGCAATGCAGGCAGAGGTGCTGCAAATGTTTTTGCACTAGTGTGACTAGACAAAAGTCCAATAGCCACGTTTAGGATGCCACTAGGTACACTGAGTGTTTGCTAGTATTATGGCTTAGTTATAATGAGTTGAAGTGTGCAATGCAGGTAGAGGTGCTGCAAATGTCTTTGCACTAGTGGGACTATAGCAAAGTCCAATAGCCACGTTTAGGATGCCACTAGGTACACTGACTGTTTGCTAGTATAATGGCTTAGTTAAAAAGAGTTTGAGTGTGCAATGCAGGCAGACGTGCTGCAAATATCTTTCCACTAGTGTTACTAGACAAAAGTACAATAGCCACGTTTAGGATGCCACTAGGTACACTGACTGTTTGCTAGTATAATGGCTTAGTTAAAAAGAGTTTGAGTGTGCAATGCAGGCAGACGTGCTGCAAATATCTTTCCACTAGTGTGACTAGACAAAAGTACAATAGCCACGTTTAGGATGCCACTAGGTACACTGACTGTTTGCTAGTATAATGGCTTAGTTAAAAAGAGTTTGAGTGTGCAATGCAGGCAGACGTGCTGCAAATATCTTTCCACTAGTGTGACTAGACAAAAGTACAATAGCCACGTTTAGGATGCCACTAGGTACACTGACTGTTTGCTAGTATAATGGCTTAGTTAAAAAGAGTTTGAGTGTGCAATGCAGGCAGACGTGCTGCAAATATCTTTCCACTAGTGGGAATATAGCAAAGTCCAATAGCCACGTTTAGGATGCCACTAGGTACATTGACTGTTTGCTAGTATAATGGCTTAGTTAAAAAGAGTTTGAGTGTGCAATGCAGGCAGATGTGCTGCAAATATCTTTCCACTAGTGTGACTAGACAAAAGTACAATAGCCACGTTTAGGATGCCACTAGGTACACTGACTGTTTGCTAGTGTAATGGCTTAGTTAAAAAGAGTTTGAGTGTGAAATGCAGGCAGACGTGCTGCAAATCTCTTTGCACTAGTGTGACTAGACAAAAGTACAATAGCCACGTTTAGGATGCCACTAGGTACACTGACTGTTTGCTAGTATAATGGCTTAGTTAAAAAGAGTTTGAGTGTGCAATGCAGGCAGACGTGCTGCAAATATCTTTCCACTAGTGTGACTAGACAAAAGTACAATAGCCACGTTTAGGATGCCACTAGGTACACTGACTGTTTGCTAGTATAATGGCTTAGTTAAAAAGAGTTTGAGTGTGCAATGCAGGCAGACGTGCTGCAAATATCTTTCCACTAGTGTGACTAGACAAAAGTACAATAGCCACGTTTAGGATGCCACTAGGTACACTGACTGTTTGCTAGTATAATGGCTTAGTTAAAAAGAGTTTGAGTGTGCAATGCAGGCAGACGTGCTGCAAATATCTTTCCACTAGTGTGACTAGACAAAAGTACAATAGCCACGTTTAGGATGCCACTAGGTACACTGACTGTTTGCTAGTATAATGGCTTAGTTAAAAAGAGTTTGAGTGTGCAATGCAGGCAGACGTGCTGCAAATATCTTTGCACTAGTGTGACTAGACAAAAGTACAATAGCCACGTTTAGCATGCCACTAGGTAAACTGACTGTTTCCTAGTATAATGGCTTAGTTAAAAAGAGTTTGAGTGTGCAATGCAGGCAGACGTGCTGCAAATATCTTTCCACTAGTGTGACTAGACAAAAGTACAATAGCCACGTTTAGCATGCCACTAAGTACACTGACTGTTTGCTAGTATAATGGCTTAGTTAAAAAGAGTTTGAGTGTGCAATGCAGGCAGACGTGCTGCAAATATCTTTCCACTAGTGTGACTAGACAAAAGTACAATAGCCACGTTTAGGATGCCACTAGGTACACTGACTGTTTGCTAGTATAATGGCTTAGTTAAAAAGAGTTTGAGTGTGCAATGCAGGCAGACGTGCTGCAAATATCTTTCCACTAGTGGGACTAGACAAAAGTACAATAGTCACGTTTAGGATGCCACTAGGTACACTGACTGTTTGCTAGTATAATGGCTTAGTTAAAAAGAGTTTGAGTGTGCAATGCAGGCAGACATGCTGCAAATATCTTTGCACTAGTGTGACTAGACAAAAGTGCAATAGCCACGTTTAGGATGCCACTAGGTACACTGACTGTTTGCTAGTATAATGGCTTAGTTAAAAAGAGTTTGAGTGTGCAATGCAGGCAGACGTGCTGGAAATATCTTTCCACTAGTGGGACTAGACAAAAGTACAATAGTCACGTTTAGGATGCCACTAGGTACACTGACTGTTTGCTAGTATATTGGCTTAGTTAAAAAGAGTTTGAGTGTGCAATGCAGGCAGACATGCTGCAAATATCTTTGCATTAGTGTGACTAGACAAAAGTACAATAGCCACGTTTAGGATGCCACTAGGTACACTGACTGTTTGCTAGTATAATGGCTTAGTTAAAAAGAGTTTGAGTGTGCAATGCAGGAAGACGTGCTGCAAATATCTTTCCACTAGTGTGACTAGACAAAAGTACAATAGCCACTAGGTACACTGACTGTTTGCTAGTATAATGGCTTAGTTAAAAAGAGTTTGAGTGTGCAATGCAGGCAGACGTGCTGCAAATATCTTTCCACTAGTGGGACTAGACAAAAGTACAATAGCCAAGTTTAGGATGCCACTAGGTACACTGACTGTTTGCTAGTATAATGGCTTAGTTAAAAAGAGTTTGAGTGTGCAATGCAGGCAGACGTGCTGCAAATATCTTTCCACTAGTGTGACTAGACAAAAGTACAATAGCCACGTTTAGGATGCCACTAGGTACACTGACTGTTTGCTAGTATAATGGCTTAGTTAAAAAGAGTTTGAGTGAGCAATGCAGGCAGACGTGCTGCAAATATCTTTGCACTAGTGTGACTAGACAAAAGTACAATAGCCACGTTTAGGATGCCACTAGGTACACTGACTGTTTGCTAGTATAATGGCTTAGTTAAAAAGAGTTTGAGTGTGCAATGCAGGCAGACGTGCTGCAAATATCTTTCCACTAGTGTGACTAGACAAAAGTACAATAGCCACGTTTAGGATGCCACTAGGTACACTGACTGTTTGCTAGTATAATGGCTTAGTTAAAAAGAGTTTGAGTGTGCAATGCAGGCAGACGTGCTGCAAATATCTTTCCACTAGTGTGACTAGACAAAAGTACAATAGCCACGTTTAGGATGCCACTAGGTACACTGACTGTTTGCTAGTATAATGGCTTAGTTAAAAAGAGTTTGAGTGTGCAATGCAGGCAGACGTGCTGCAAATATCTTTCCACTAGTGGGACTAGACAAAAGTGCAATAGTCACGTTTAGGCAGCCACTAGGTACACTGACTGTTTGCTAGTATAATGGCTTAGTTAAAAAGAGTTTGAGTGTGCAATGCAGGCAGACATGCTGCAAATATCTTTGCACTAGTGTGACTAGACAAAAGTGCAATAGCCACGTTTAGGATGCCACTAGGTACACTGACTGTTTGCTAGTATAATGGCTTAGTTAAAAAGAGTTTGAGTGTGCAATGCAGGCAGACGTGCTGCAAATATCTTTCCACTAGTGTGACTAGACAAAAGTACAATAGCCACTAGGTACACTGACTGTTTGCTAGTATAATGGCTTAGTTAAAAAGAGTTTGAGTGTGCAATGCAGGCAGACGTGCTGCAAATATCTTTCCACTAGTGGGACTAGACAAAAGTACAATAGCCAAGTTTAGGATGCCACTAGGTACACTGACTGTTTGCTAGTATAATGGCTTAGTTAAAAAGAGTTTGAGTGTGCAATGCAGGCAGACGTGCTGCAAATATCTTTCCACTAGTGTGACTAGACAAAAGTACAATAGCCACGTTTAGGATGCCACTAGGTACACTGACTGTTTGCTAGTATAATGGCTTAGTTAAAAAGAGTTTGAGTGTGCAATGCAGGCAGACGTGCTGCAAATATCTTTGCACTAGTGTGACTAGACAAAAGCACAATAGCCACGTTTAGGATGCCACTAGGTACACTGACTGTTTGCTAGTATAATGGCTTAGTTAAAAAGAGTTTGAGTGAGCAATGCAGGCAGACGTGCTGCAAATATCTTTGCACTAGTGTGACTAGACAAAAGTACAATAGCCACGTTTAGGATGCCACTAGGTACACTGACTGTTTGCTAGTATAATGGCTTAGTTAAAAAGAGTTTGAGTGTGCAATGCAGGCAGACGTGCTGCAAATATCTTTGCACTAGTGTGACTACACAAAAGTACAATAGCCACGTTTAGGATGCCACTAGGTACACTGACTGTTTGCTAGTATAATGGCTTAGTTAAAAAGAGTTTGAGTGTGCAATGCAGGCAGACGTGCTGCAAATATCTTTCCACTAGTGTGACTAGACAAAAGTACAATAGCCACGTTTAGGATGCCACTAGGTACACTGACTGTTTGCTAGTATAATGGCTTAGTTAAAAAGAGTTTGAGTGTGCAATGCAGGCAGACGTGCTGCAAATATCTTTCCACTAGTGGGAATATAGCAAAGTCCAATAGCCACGTTTAGGATGCCACTAGGTACACTGACTGTTTGCTAGTATAATGGCTTAGTTAAAAAGAGTTTGAGTGTGCAATGCAGGCAGACGTGCTGCAAATATCTTTCCACTAGTGGGACTATAGCAAAGTCCAATAGCCACGTTTAGGATGCCACTAGGTACACTGACTGTTTGCTAGTATAATGGCTTAGTTAAAAAGAGTTTGAGTGTGCAATGCAGGCAGAGGTGCTGCAAATATCTTTCCACTAGTGTGACTACACAAAAGTACAATAGCCACGTTTAGGATGCCACTAGGTACACTGACTGTTTGCTAGTATAATGGCTTAGTTAAAAAGAGTTTGAGTGTGCAATGCAGGCAGACGTGCTGCAAATATCTTTCCACTAGTGTGACTAGACAAAAGTGCAATAGCCACGTTTAGGATGCCACTAGGTACACTGACTGTTTGCTAGTATAATGGCTTAGTTAAATAGAGTTTGAGTGTGCAATGCAGGCAGACATGCTGCAAATATCTTTCCACTAGTGTGACTAGACAAAAGTACAATAGCCACGTTTAGGATGCCACTAGGTACACTGACTGTTTGCTAGTATATTGGCTTAGTTAAAAAGAGTTTGAGTGTGCAATGCAGGCAGACGTGCTGCAAATATCTTTTCACTAGTTGGACTATAGCAAAGTCCAATAGCCATATTTAGGATGCCACTAGGTACACTGACTGTTTGCTAGTATAATGGCTTAGTTAAAAAGAGTTTGAGTGTGCAATGCAGGCAGAGGTGCTGCAAATATCTTTCCACTAGTGTGACTACACAAAAGTACAATAGCCACGTTTAGGATGCCACTAGGTACACTGACTGTTTGCTAGTATAATGGCTTAGTTAAAAAGAGTTTGAGTGTGCAATGCAGGCAGACGTGCTGCAAATATCTTTGCACTAGTGTGACTACACAAAAGTACAATAGCCACGTTTAGGATGCCACTAGGTACACTGACTGTTTGCTAGTATAATGGCTTAGTTATAATGAGTTGGAGTGTGCAGAGGACAGTAGGGTACAGTGCCAGGATTGTGGTGCTCTGGGTAGAGGAATGGAAGCCTGCCTTTCTATTCCCTCCTAATGGGGAAATGCAGCGACGAAATCCCTGACTTTGGCTACACAGACGCTGTCTCTGTTTTCAGGACCTGTCACCTATGGCTCTGACCCTGCCGGTACGAGCCCTTAAAAGGACTGATAGAAAGTGCTGTCCCTAAGCTGTCTAGCGCTGTTTATGGAGCGCATACAGCAGTATCGGCGATAAGACAAAGGACGGAGCTGCGCCAGTGATGTCTGACACCAAGGACGCAGAAGAGATAATGGCGTCCTGGAGGAAAATGTCCGGTTTTATAATGCAGGGACATGTGACATGGACATCCTATCACACATGCCGTTGCTTCTCTGGCTAAAAGTCCACTTAGCTGTGTGTGTGTCTGGGATTGGCTGACATGCTGGCCCGCCCCACAAGACGCGCGCGCTTAGGGAAGGAAGACAAGGAAAAAAAAAAAAATGGCGATCGCCATTATACAAACAGCAGTGATCTGAAGGCGCTGTTCCTGCACACTATACACTGAAATGTCATAATAGTGACTTACACTATTACAGCGGAAAGCCAGCTAGGAATTAGCTGTTTTTTTGCTGCTAGAACCGTTCTCGAACGTTTCTAGAACTATCGAGCTTTTGCAAAAAGCTCGAGTTCTAGTTCGATCTAGAACAGGCCCCAAAATCACTCGAGCCTAGAACTGGAGAACCTCGAACCGCGAACCGCGCTCAACTCTAATCTTAAGTGCTCCATAAAGTGGCCTCTCCTCCACCTCAAGTTCAATATCCCAAATACTACATGCCTCTGTGGTGTTAACCCAATCACACTTGCTTCCTATCAGATCTCAAGTTTCCACCAGCCCTGCTGAGTATGGAGTAACATAGATGGTTGAGTCTGCAAAGCTGTTCAGTCACACTATAGCCTGGGAATCAGAGGTCTGCTCCAAAGCTGCAGCAAGTACAGACAAGAAAGTTATTATTATTATTATTATTATATTTTTTATAGAGCACCATTGAGTCCATGGTGTTGTACACGAGAAGGGGGTTAAACATAGAATACATATCCAAGTAACAATAGACAGACTGATACATAGGGAAGAGGGCGCTGCCCTTGCGGGATTACATTCTAAAGGATTTTGGAGAGGAGACAGTAGGTGGGGTGTAGGTTGGGCGGCAGCTACGCACGGTGGTGGTGTCATTGAAGGTTATAGTCATTTCTGAACAGATGAGTTTACAGGTTCCGTTTGAAGCATGCGGGTGTAGCAGATAATCTGACGTGTTGAGGCAGCGATTTACAGGAGACAGGGGAAATGATCTGCACAGATGCCCTGAAGCTTTGTGAGTTGGATCCAGGCACCGATGAAGAAGGTTCTGAGCATAATGTACACCCTCATTCAAAAACTGTAAATCCACCTGGTGGAGACAACGGGGAACATGCTGAGGAGACTCAGATACCTGATAGGAACGACAACTTTACTATTCGGTCAGGGCAGGAAGAGTTTGTCTCGGAGGACTCAGGACGAGGGGAATGAAAACACACAGGGTGATGATGAGGTTGGAGACCCCACTTACTGTCAAACCAAAGTCACCCAGTCGATAATGTCAGCAGAGGAGGTGGAGGAGGATGCTACTGACGACACGGTTACGTTGCGTCTTCCTGGACAGACAAAGTACTGGAAGCACGTCAACAACTGAATCCTCGTCCACAACTCTGCCTCTGAGCAGAAGTCGTGTTGGCTATGCAGATCGCATGGGCTGTAAGCCTTGCCTAGCCTGGAGCTTTTTTGACATCGCAAAGGATCACCCAATTCATGTAATCTGTAAGATCTGTCAACAGTCTCTAAGTAGAAGGAAAAAAGTCACAACTTTGAGTATTTAGTCCATGAAGTGTCACATGGATATGAATTGATAGAGTGAGGGTGTATTGCTCAGCTTTATCCACTGTCAATGCAACATGCTTATTTGCCGTTCATTGTATGCATTGTTGCAGACTACACACAAGGAGCTGCTGTTTTTTTTCATCTGCCTTTGTCTGTTTGGTCACTATAGCAATAGCAAAATGGTCTTCGGCTGTGGACTTGGAGATGCTGTCTATGAACAGAAGGAAAAGCTAAAGATATGTGTTACAGCAAGGAGCAACCGCGGAAACACTTTGGTCAATTGTGAGGGGAGTCGTGTTTTAGTTTTGGTGATGAGGACCGTAAGGCCTGTGAACAGCATCCTGTGCCACAGACCGACATTCTTCCAGTGCTGTCTATACTGTTTACTGTGAGAGGAGCGTAAAGTCAATATTTATGGCAACTGGACACCACAGTACCCGGGTACGGTAGGCTGTGCCCAGACAGTAATGCGTGCACGCAACACTTTGTTTTATTAGCAAAACACATATCTGTTCTGGGTAGGCCGACTATATAGACAATAAGACTTGCTGCCTTTGCACTGTCAAATTGTCACTTACAGTTTAAATTATAGAGGGACATCAACACATGTTTACATTGACTGTTGCTTTACCTTTGTTGCCTTATCTGTGAGGCTTCACCTAAAGCTGGTGTCACACATAACAACGACGACAACGACGTCGCTGCTACGTCACCATTTTCTGTGACGTTGCAGCGACGTCCCGTCGCTGTCGCTGTGTGTGACATCCAGCAACGACCTGGCCCCTGCTGTGAGGTCGCCGGTCGTTGCTGAATGTCCAGCTTCATTTTTTGGTCGTCACTCTCCCGCTGTGACACACACATCGCTGTGTGTGACAGCGAGAGAGCGACGAAATGAAGCGATCAGGAGCCGGCACTGGCAGCTGCGGTAAGCTGTAACCAGCGTAAACATCGGGTAACCAAGGGAAGACCTTTCCCTGGTTACCCGATGTTTACGCTGGTTACCAGCCTCCGCTCTTGCTGCCAGCGCCGGCTCCTGCACTGTGACATGTGGCTGCAGTATGCATCGGGTAATTAACCCGATGTATACTGTAGCAAGGAGAGCAAGGAGCCAGCGCTAAGCAGTGTGCGCGGCTCCCTACTCTCTGCACTGACATGTAGCTGCAGCACACATTGGGTTAATTAACCCGATGTGTACTGTACCTAGGAGAGCAAGGAGCCAGCGCTAAGCGCGGCTCCCTGCTCTCTGCACGTGTAGCACAGCGACGTTATGATCGCTGCTTCTGCTGTGTTTGACAGCTAAGCAGCGATCATAACAGCGACTTATAAGGTCGCTGGTACGTCACCGAAAATGGTGACGTAACAGCGACGTCGTTGTCGCTGTCGCTTAGTGTGACACCAGCTTAACAAGGGTATTCAGGGGGGGTAATGGGTTTTGTTTATGTTTAGGTAGATAAGTTGTAAGCTCTTATGATGCACCACTGGTAAGTTGTGATCGCACACACACACACACACCCACACACATACAATTACTCCTGCTACATAGACGGATTATCAGGTAGGAGGCAACTGAATAGATTGTTCTATTCTTTCAGTTTTATGCATGGTTCTTATTGTTTGTTTTGGGGAAGTTAAACAATCATTTATCAACCAAACTGTCTAGAGTCCTTTTCCTGTTGCGTGGTTTTGCTGCATACTGGGGAGCCCACCCTGTACACGACTTTAAATGAAGCATAAAACGCAATGGGAATTTCACTGTGCTACAATGCAGCCTAGCGGGGCTGTGCAACCACCGCCTGCCCCTTCAAGTGCATCTACGTGCTCTTCATCCTCTGTGACTATAAGGACAGCAGTCACACATGCTTTTTAACGCTGAACTTCCACTCCTTTACCCGCAACAGGGAGTGGGATTGGCAGGTCGTCACTTATTTTGGAAGTGGAAACAGATGGTATTGTTGAGCTCTGTCAGACATCGAGAGAACCACCATTGGATGAATGCAACAATATATCCATGCCTGCACTTTCGTCACAGATTGACCTGCAGTTAATAATTGCGTAGCAGAAATGGAGGAGTGTAGAATGCTCATGTGGTGTACCTTGCTTGGCAGCAAAGGAACACTAACGTAGTATTCCAGACACTTTTAGGGTGGCCGAAAAAGTGTCAGCTCTTAGTAGAAATAAAATAGAGTGGCAAAAATGTGCATGAGGGTAGAAAGCAGAGTTGGTGGAACTTGCTTGGAACCAGTGGGACACTAACTTAGTATAGCAGACACTTTTTGGAGGCCACTAAGTTTCAGCACTGTTTGCTATAAAAATAGCGTAGCAAAAGTGGGCATGAGGGTAGAATGCAGAGGTGGTTTACCTTGCTTGGCACCAGTGGGACACTAAGTTAGTATAGCAGACACTTTTGGATGCCACTAAGTGTCAGCACAGTTTGCTATAAAAATTGCGTAGCTACAATGTGCAGGAGGGTAGAAAGCCGAGGTGGTGAAACTTGCTTGGCACCAGTGGGACACTAATTTAGTATAGCAGACAATTTTTGGAGGCCACTAAGTTTCAGCACTGTTTGCTATAAAAATTGCGTAGCTAAAATGTGCAGGAGGGTAGAAAGCCGAGGTGGTGCAACTTGCTTGGCACCAGTGGGACACTAATTTAGTATAGCAGACACTTTTTGGAGGCCACTAAGTTTCAGCACTGTTTGCTGTAAAAATAGCGTAGCTAAAATGTGCAGGAGGGTAGAAAGCAGAGGTGGTGGAACTTGCTTGGCACCAGTGGGGCACTAATTTAGTATAGCAGACACTTTTTGGAGGCCACTAAGTTTCAGCCCTGTTTGCTATAAAAATAGCGTAGCAAAAGTAGCATGAGGGTAGAATGCAGAGGTGGTTTACCTTGCTTGGCACCAGTGGGACACTAAGTTAGTATAGCAGACACTTTTGGATGCCACTAAGTGTCAGCACAGTTTGCTATAAAAATTGCGTAGCTACAATGTGCAGGAGGGTAGAAAGCCGAGGTGGTGGAACTTGCTTGGCACCAGTGGGACACTAATTTAGTATAGCAGACACTTTTTGGAGGCCACTAAGTTTCAGCACTGTTTGCTATAAAAATTGCGTAGATAAAATGTGCAGGAGGGTAGAAAGCCAAGGTAGTGGAATTTGCTTGGCACCAGTGGGACACTAATTTAGTATAGCAGACACTTTTTGGAGGCCACTAAGTTTCAGCACTGTTTGCTATAAAAATAGTGTAGCTAAAATGTGCAGGAGGGTAGAAAGCAAAGGTGGTGGAACTTGCTTGGCACCAGTGGGACACTAATTTAGAATAGCAGACACTTTTTGGAGGCCACTAAGTTTCAGCACTGTTTGCTATTAAAATAGCGTAGCTAAAATATGCAGGAGGGTAGAAAGCAGAGGTGGAGGAACTTGCTTGGCACCAGAGGGACACTAATTTAGTATAGCAGACACTTTTTGGATGCCACAAAGTTTCAGCACTGTTTGCTATAAAAATAGCATAGCTAAAATGCAGAATGGTATAAAGCAGAGGTAGTGGAACTTGCTTGGCACCAGTGGAACACTAATTTAGTATAGCAGACACTTTTTGGAGGCCACTAAGTTTCAACACTGTTTGCTATAAAAATAGCGTAGCAGAAGTGGGCATGAGGGTAGAATGCAGAGTTGGTGTATCTTGCTTGGCACCAGTGTGACACTAAGTTAGTATAGCAGACACTTTTTGGATTCCACTAAGATTCAGCACTGTTTGCTATAAAAATAGCGTAGCTAAAATGTGCAGGAGGGTAGAAAGCAGAGGTGGTGGAACTTGATTGGCACCAGTGGGACACTAATTTAGTATAGCAGACACTTGTTGCAGGCCACTAAGTTTCAGCACTGGTTGCTATAAAAATTGCGTAGCTAAAATGTGCAGGAGGGTAGAAAGCCGAGGTGGTGGAACTTGCTTGGCACCAGTGGCACAGTAATTTAGTATAGCAGACACTTTTGGAGGCCACTAAGTTTCAGCACTGTTTGCTATAAAAATAGCATAGCTAAAATATGCAGGAGGGTAGAAAACAGAGGTGGTGAAACTTGCTTGGCACCAGTGGGACACTAATTTAGTATAGCAGACATTTTTTGGATGCTACTAAGTTTCAGCACGAATTGCTATAAAAATTGCATAGCTAAAATGTGCAGGAGGGTAGAAAGCCAAGGTGGTGCAACTTGCTTGGCACCAGTGGGACACTTATTTAGTATAGCAGACACTTTTTGGATGCCACTAAGTGTCAGCACGGTTTGCTATAAAAAGAGCATAGCGAAAATGTGCAGGAGGGTAGAAAGCCGAGGTTGTGGAACTTGCTTGGCACCAGTGGGACAATAATTTAGTATAGCAGACACTTTTTGGAGGCCACTAAGTTTCAGCACTGTTTGCTATAAAAATTGCGTAGCTAAAATGTGCAGGAGGGTAGAAAGCCAACGTGGTTGAACTTGCTTGGCACCAGTGGGACAGTAATTTATTATAGTAGACACTTTTTGGAGGCCACTAAGTTTCAGCACTGTTTGCTATAAAAATAGCGTAGCTAAAATATGCAGAAGGGTAGAAAGCATAGGTGGTGTAACTTGCTTGGCAGAAGTGAAACATTAATTTAGTACAGCAGACATTTTTTGGATGCCACTAAGTTTCAGTACTGTTTGCTATAAAAATAGCGTAGCAAAAGTGGGCATGAGGGTAGAATGCAGAGTTGGTGTACCTTGCTTTGCACCAGTGGGACACTAAGTTAGTATAGCAGACACTTTTTGGTTGCCACTAGGTTTCAGCACTGTTTGCTATAAAAATTGGGTAGCTAAACTGTGCAGGAGAGTAGTAAGCATAGGTGGTGGTACTTTCTTGGCACCAGTGGGAAACTAATTTAGTATAGCAGACACTTTTTGGAGGCCACTAAGTTTCAGAACTGTTTGCTTTAAAAATAGCGTAGCTAAAATGTGCAGGAGGGTTGAAAGCTGAGGTGGTGGAACTTGCTTGGTACCAGTGGGACAGTAATTTAGTATACCAGACACTTTTTGGAGGCCACTAAGTTTCACCACTGTTTGCTATAAAAATAGCGTAGCGAAAATATGCAGGAAGGTAGAAAGCAGAGGTGGTGGAACTTGCTTGGCACCAGTGGGACACTAATTTAGTATAGCAGACACTTTTTGGAGGCCAGTAAGTTTCAGCACTGTTTGCTATAAGAATAGAGTAGCTAAAATGTGCAGGAGGGTAGAATGCAGAGGTGGTAGAACTTGCTTGGAACCAGTGGGACACTAATTTAGTATAGCAGAAAATTTTTGGATGCCACTAAGTTTCAGCACTGTTTGCTATAAAAATAGCATAGCTAAAATGTGCAGAATGGTAAAAAGCAGACTTGGTGGAACTTGCTTGGCACCAGTGAAACACTAATTTATTATAGAAGACACTTTTTGAAGGCCACTAAGTTTCAGCAATGTTTGCTATAAAAATAGCGTAGCAAAAGAGGGCATGAGGGTTGAATGCAGAGGTGGTGTACCTTGCTTGGCACCTGTGGGACACTAATTTAGTATAGCAGACACTATTGGATGCCACTAAGTGTCAGCACGATTTGCTATAAAAATTGCGTAGCTAAATTGTGCAGGAGGGTAGAAAGCTGAGGTGGTGGAACTTGCTTGGCACCAGTGGGACACTAATTTAGTATAGCAAACACTTTTTGGAGGCCACTAAGTTTCAGCACTGTTTGCTATAAAAATTGCATAGCTAAATGTGCAGGAGGGTAGAAAGCCGACGTGGTTGAACTTGCTTGGCACCAGTGGGACAGTAATTTATTATAGCAGACACTTTTTGGAGGCCACTAAGTTTCAGCACTGTTTGCTATAAAAATTGCATAGCTAAAATGTGCAGGAGGGTAGAAAGCAGAGGTGGAGGAACTTGCTTGGCACCAGTGGGACACTAATTTAGTATAGCAGACACTTTTTGGAGGCCACTAAGTTTCAGCACTGTTTGCTATAAAAATAACGTAGCTAAAATATGCATGAGGGTAGAAAGCAGAGTTGGTGGAACTTGCTTGGAACCAGTGGGACACTAACTTAGTATAGCAGACACTTTTTGGAGGCCACTAAGTTTCAGCACTGTTTGCTATAAAAATAGCGTAGCAAAAGTGGGCATGAGGGTAGAATGCAGAGGTGGTTTACCTTGCTTGGCACCAGTGGGACACTAAGTTAGTATAGCAGACACTTTTGGATGCCACTAAGTGTCAGCACAGTTTGCTATAAAAATTGCGTAGCTACAATGTGCAGGAGGGTAGAAAGCCGAGGTGGTGAAACTTGCTTGGCACCAGTGGGACACTAATTTAGTATAGCAGACAATTTTTGGAGGCCACTAAGTTTCAGCACTGTTTGCTATAAAAATTGCGTAGCTAAAATGTGCTGGAGGGTAGAAAGCCGAGGTGGTGCAACTTGCTTGGCACCAGTGGGACACTAATTTAGTATAGCAGACACTTTTTGGAGGCCACTAAGTTTCAGCACTGTTTGCTGTAAAAATAGCGTAGCTAAAATGTGCAGGAGGGTAGAAAGCAGAGGTGGTGGAACTTGCTTGGCACCAGTGGGGCACTAATTTAGTATAGCAGACACTTTTTGGAGGCCACTAAGTTTCAGCACTGTTTGCTATAAAAATTGCATAGCTAAATGTGCAGGAGGGTAGAAAGCCGACGTGGTTGAACTTGCTTGGCACCAGTGGGACAGTAATTTATTATAGCAGACACTTTTTGGAGGCCACTAAGTTTCAGCACTGTTTGCTATAAAAATTGCATAGCTAAAATGTGCAGGAGGGTAGAAAGCAGAGGTGGAGGAACTTGCTTGGCACCAGTGGGACACTAATTTAGTATAGCAGACACTTTTTGGAGGCCACTAAGTTTCAGCACTGTTTGCTATAAAAATAACGTAGCTAAAATATGCAGGAGGGTAGAAAGCAGAGGTGGAGGAACTTGATTGGCACCAGTGGGACACTTAATTAGTATAGCAGACACTTTTTTAATGCCACTAAGTTTCAGCACTTTTTGCTATAAAAAATAGCATAGCTAAAATGTGCAGAATGGTAGAAAGCAGAGGTGGTGGAACTTGCTTGGAACCAGTGGGACACTAATTTAGTATAGCAGACACTTTTTGGAGGCCACTAAGTTTCACCACTGTTTGCTATAAAAATAGTGTAGCAATAGTGGGCATGAGGGTAGAATGCAGAGGTGGTGGAACTTTCTTGGCACCAGTGGGACACTAATTTAATATAGCAGACACTTTTTGGAGACCACTAAGTTTCAGCACTGTTTGCTATAAAAATAGCGTAGCTAAAATGTGCAGGAGGGTAGAAAGCAGAGGTGGTAAAACTTGCTTGGCACCAGTGGGACAGTAATTTAGTATAGCAGACACTTTTGGATGCCACTAAGTTTCAGTACTGTTCACTACAAAAATAGCATAGAAAAAGTGGGCATGGGGGAAGAATGCAGAGGTGGTGTACCTTGATTGGCACCTGTGGAACACCAATTTAGTATAGCAGACACTTTTTGCAGGCCACTAAGTTTCAACACTGTTTGCTATAAAATAGCGTAGCAGAAGTGGGCATGAGGGTAAAATGCAGAGGTGGTGTACCTTGCTTGGCACCAGTGGGACACTAAGTTAGTATAGCAGACACTTTTTGGATGCCACTAAGATTCAGCACTGTTTGCTATAAAAATAGCGTAGCTAAAATGTGCAGGAGGGTAGAAAGCAGAGGTGGTGGAACTTGATTGGCACCAGTGGGACACTAATTTAGTATAGCAGACACTTTTTGGAGGCCACTAAGTTTCAGCACTGTTTGCTATAAAAATTGCGTAGCTAAAATATGCAGGAGGGTAGAAAGCAGAGGTGGAGGAACTTGCTTGGCACCAGTGGGACACTAATTTAGTATAGCAGACACTTTTTGGAGGCCACTAAGTTTCAGCACTGTTTGCTATAAAATTAGCGTAGCTAAAATATGCAGGAGGGTAGAAAGCAGAGGTGGAGGAACTTGCTTGGCACCAGTGGGACACTAATTTAGTATAGCAGACACTTTTTGGAGGCCACTAAGTTTCAGCACTGTTTGCTATAAAAATAGCATAGCTAAAATATGCAGGAGGGTAGAAAGCAGACGTGGAGGAACTTGCTTGGCACCAGTGGGACACTAATTTAGTATAGCAGACACTTTTTGGAGGCCACTAAGTTTCAGCACTGTTTGCTATAAAATTAGCGTAGCTGAAATATGCAGGAGGGTAGAAAGCAGAGGTGGAGGAACTTGCTTGGCACCAGTGGGACACTAATTTAGTATAACAGACACTTTTTGGAAGCCAATAAGTTTCAGCACTGTTTGCTATAAAAATTGCGTAGCTAAAATGTGCAGGAGGGTAGAAAGCAGAGGTGGTGGAATTTGCTTGGCACCAGTGGGACAGTAATTTAGTATAGCAGACACTTTTTGGAGGCCACCAAGTTTCAGCACTGTTTGCTATTAAAATACCATAGCTAAAATATGCAGGAGGGTAGAAAGCAGAGGTGGAGGAACTTGATTGCTATACTAAATAAGTGTCCCACTGGTGCCAGACACTTTTTTAATGCCACTAAGTTTCAGCACTGTTTGCTATAAAAAATAGCATAGCTAAAATGTGCAGAATGGTATAAAGCAGAGGTGGTGGAACTTGCTTGGAACCAGTGGGACACTAATTTAGTATAGCAGACAATTTTTGGATGCCACTAAGTTTCACCACTGTTTGCTTTAAAAATAGCGTAGCTAAAATGTGCAGGAGGGTAGAATGCAGAGGTGGTGGAACTTGCTTGGCACCAGTGGGACAGTAATTTAGTATAGCAGACACTTTTTGGAGGCCACTAAGTTTCAGCACTGTTTGCTATAAAAATACCATAGCTAAAATATGCAGGAGGGTAGAAAGCAGAGGTGGTGGAACTTGCTTGGCACCAGTGGGACAGTAATTTAGTATAGCAGACACTTTTTGGAGGCCACTAAGTTTCAGCACTGTTTGCTATAAAAATTGCGTAGCTAAAATGTGCAGGGGGGTAGAAAGCCGAGGTGGTGGAATTTGCTTGGCACCAGTGGCACAGTAATTTAGTATAGCAGACATTTTTTGGAGGCCACTAAGTTTCAGCACTGTTTGCTATAAAAATAACGTAGCTAAAATATGCAGGAGGGTAGAAAGCAGAGGTGGAGGAACTTGATTGGCACCAGTGGGACACTTATTTAGCATAGCAGACACTTTTTTAATGCCACTAAGTTTCAACACTGTTGTGGCACCCCAGGGTTGCCACAGTAACAACACAAAGGGTTAACTCCCCACACACAACACCAAGACCTCCTGGCCAGAAGGGGGAGACCAAGCTGCTTCCCTGTATATTCTGGTGGGGGGGAGGAAATGGTCAGGAGTGGTTTCAGTTTGGAAGTTCAGTGCAGAGGACTGAGGAGAAAGGATCTCTGTAGGTTGGAAGCTGGCTTTAGCTCACCTCAGGATCCACTGACCAATTCCAGGCCTAGCTGAGGGTCTGAGGAAAGGAGAAAGCGTACACAGAGGAACATTCCTGGGAGACAGAGCATTGCTGAGTTCATCCCAGTGGAGCACACAGAACGGATGCTGGATCCGAGACTGCAGGTTACATACTGCACAGTTACCACCAGAGAAGTGAAGATTCCAGATCTTTCACCTGTACCACAGACACAAGCAACAAGCGCAGAGTTCAGGAACATACTAGTAAGGACTCGAGTTGCCTGTCAGGTCGGTACCGAGGAGCACAGAGCCAGCTGCATAGTTCACGCAGCAGCAGGGCCACAGACACACAGTGCAGGCAAGGAAGCCAAAACGGCCCGGCTGGGTGGGAGAAACCCTGAACCCCTCACAGACTCCGTGGACAGTACTCTGCTGAATAACATCATCAGTAAAAGACAAAGAAACTGCAAAACCGTGAGTCTGCCTGTTTATTGTGCTCGTGTCCTGCACTCCCCCCATAGACTAACATACTGCCCCGGGGAAAAGGCTCTACCCGTGGGGAGCCGTCCCATCTCAAGCTGCCTTCCATCACCCCGGAGGTTCTGCAGCAGCGGTGGTCATCTCTGATCACATTCCACGGGTGGCGTCACGAACATAACCCCCCTTTTTATTGTGGAACCAGGGAGCACGGACCGGGCCACGACACCGTGATCCCCTTTCCAGAAGCAACCCCTTGGCCCGGTTCTGGGTATCCCCTTAACCCCTGGCGACACAACTTTGGCGTCACGAACAGGATGCGGACTGGACCCGGCTGCAACCCGGGTGATGTGTGCCTGTAAAGACTTATTGCATCGCATAAAAGACTTGCACTGTGAATTGTTGCAACAAAGAACGGACTTTAAACTTTGCAAAGATACCTGGAAAAATCCAAAAACATCATTGGTAACATTTTCCAGGCGCCATCTTTAATCGCGCCATTAGCTGCTACGCGCGGGAGAACAGCGCGCCTAAACTAAGACTCCGCCCACCGCTTGCAGAGGAGGTGCGCTCGGTGCTGCGACCCGAACGAAAACGCAGAAAAGTGTCCCAGGCTTGCTGTCAAGAAGACTGGTGAAATTAACTAAGGGGGCGCAAAGATGTCGCAGCAGGGAGACGCTGTTGTGCCCGGCGGTGCAGCGGCACCTATCATGCCGTTCCTGATGCCGTACACCCCGGGTGCAGTGTGGCTGCCGCAGTACTCAGGTGAGCCCAACACACTTAGGCTACTTTCACACATCAGTTTTTTTCCATCAGGTTCAATCCGGAAAAAAACGGGTAAAACGGATCCGGTACCGCATCCGGTTTTCCCCCATAGACTTGCATTGTTACCAGATTGTACCGGATGGCTTTGCGTTGCATCCGGTTTTTTCCGGATGCGGCAAAATAATTGAATGCGGCGGCCGGATAGAACGTATCATGTAACGTTTTTTGGCCCCTTAAAAAAACCGCATTCTGCCGGATCCGGCGCAATGCGGCATTGTATACAATGGGTGTCTATGCATGCCGGATCCGGCGCAATGCGGTTTAAACCGGATGCGGTGACCGCATCCGGTTTGGTAAACAGAGCATGCGCAAATTTTTTTTTTTCATCATCACAAAACTTATAAAAGGATCCAGCACATTCTACACACCTCCTGCCGGATCCTGACTTCAACTTCTGCTGTCCTCCAGTCCAGTGCTCCAGGGAACAGGTATGTCCACAGTACTGTCCACAGATCACTGCTGTGAGCTGCGTACATGTACTTAGACATTTTTTTTTCTTTTTTTGCAGGTGCAGTGTTGCCGTTGAATTTGTGGACAGCCAGTTGCTGTGTCCGTTTCCATTGAGTGCCAGTGCGGATTTGGAGGAGAGTGTTCCTGAGGTAATGTCCACAGTACTGTCCACAGATCACTGCTGTGAGCTGCGTACATGTACTTAGACATTTTTTTTTCTTTTTTTGCAGGTGCAGTGTTGCCGTTGAATTTGTGGACAGCCAGTTGCTGTGTCCGTTTCCATTGAGTGCCAGTGCGGATTTGGAGGAGAGTGTTCCTGAGGTAATGTCCACAGTACTGTCCACAGATCACTGCTGTGAGCTGCGTACATGTACTTAGACATTTTTTTTTCTTTTTTTGCAGGTGCAGTGTTGCCGTTGAATTTGTGGACAGCCAGTTGCTGTGTCCGTTTCCATTGAGTGCCAGTGCGGATTTGGAGGAGAGTGTTCCTGAGGTAATGTCCACAGTACTGTCCACAGATCACTGCTGTGAGCTGCGTACATGTACTTAGACATTTTTTTTTCTTTTTTTGCAGGTGCAGTGTTGCCGTTGAATTTGTGGACAGCCAGTTGCTGTGTCCGTTTCCATTGAGTGCCAGTGCGGATTTGGAGGAGAGTGTTCCTGAGGTAATGTCCACAGTACTGTCCACAGATCACTGCTGTGAGCTGCGTACATGTACTTAGACATTTTTTTTTCTTTTTTTGCAGGTGCAGTGTTGCCGTTGAATTTGTGGACAGCCAGTTGGTGTGTCCGTTTCCATTGAGTGCCAGTGCGGATTTGGAGGAGAGTGTTCCTGAGGTAATGTCCACAGTACTGTCCACAGATCACTGCTGTGAGCTGCGTACATGTACTTAGACATTTTTTTTTCTTTTTTTGCAGGTGCAGTGTTGCCGTTGAATTTGTGGACAGCCAGTTGGTGTGTCCGTTTCCATTGAGTGCCAGTGCGGATTTGGAGGAGAGTGTTCCTGAGGTAATGTCCACAGTACTGTCCACAGATCACTGCTGTGAGCTGCGTACATGTACTTAGACATTTTTTTTTCTTTTTTTGCAGGTGCAGTGTTGCCGTTGAATTTGTGGACAGCCAGTTGGTGTGTCCGTTTCCATTGAGTGCCAGTGCGGATTTGGAGGAGAGTGTTCCTGAGGTAATGTCCACAGTACTGTCCACAGATCACTGCTGTGAGCTGCGTACATGTACTTAGACATTTTTTTTTCTTTTTTTGCAGGTGCAGTGTTGCCGTTGAATTTGTGGACAGCCAGTTGCTGTGTCCGTTTCCATTGAGTGCCAGTGCGGATTTGGAGGAGAGTGTTCCTGAGGTAATGTCCACAGTACTGTCCACAGATCACTGCTGTGAGCTGCGTACATGTACTTAGACATTTTTTTTTCTTTTTTTGCAGGTGCAGTGTTGCCGTTGAATTTGTGGACAGCCAGTTGGTGTGTCCGTTTCCATTGAGTGCCAGTGCGGATTTGGAGGAGAGTGTTCCTGAGGTAATGTCCACAGTACTGTCCACAGATCACTGCTGTGAGCTGCGTACATGTACTTAGACATTTTTTTTTCTTTTTTTGCAGGTGCAGTGTTGCCGTTGAATTTGTGGACAGCCAGTTGGTGTGTCCGTTTCCATTGAGTGCCAGTGCGGATTTGGAGGAGAGTGTTCCTGAGGTAATGTCCACAGTACTGTCCACAGATCACTGCTGTGAGCTGCGTACATGTACTTAGACATTTTTTTTTCTTTTTTTGCAGGTGCAGTGTTGCCGTTGAATTTGTGGACAGCCAGTTGGTGTGTCCGTTTCCATTGAGTGCCAGTGCGGATTTGGAGGAGAGTGTTCCTGAGGTAATGTCCACAGTACTGTCCACAGATCACTGCTGTGAGCTGCGTACATGTACTTAGACATTTTTTTTTCTTTTTTTGCAGGTGCAGTGTTGCCGTTGAATTTGTGGACAGCCAGTTGCTGTGTCCGTTTCCATTGAGTGCCAGTGCGGATTTGGAGGAGAGTGTTCCTGAGGTAATGTCCACAGTACTGTCCACAGATCACTGCTGTGAGCTGCGTACATGTACTTAGACATTTTTTTTTCTTTTTTTGCAGGTGCAGTGTTGCCGTTGAATAAAAAAAATATGTCGTCTTCTGGTAGCCCGCCCTTCGGTTCAGAAACTGAGGTATTTTTTTTTTTTTGGTGTTATTTTTTTAAAAAAAAAAAAAAAAATTTTTTAAATAAACGACATTTACACAGGTGGCCGAAACATCACAGGAGATGCTGCCAGAAGAGGACGGAAGGGGTGGAGAAATACACGGAGCGGGCGGTCATAGTGTAAGTTTCATACAGGAATTGTTTACCACAGCACACCAAACACATAAGTAAATAATGTTTTTTTTTTTCTTCACTAAAGGCTTCAACTTCTAGGGCTCACGATAGAGCTCCCCCAAGACCGTCCCAGGGTCGTCGTCGAGGTGGCGGTGGTCATAGTGTAAGTTATTTTTTTTTTTTTTTGTCATGTCAGTGTGAATTTTTGTCTATTTTTTTTTTAAATTTCTTTTTTCTTTCTTTGAACAGGCATCACAGCGTGCTCCCGATTCTGACGGTGAGGAGGCCGGATTTATCAACATCGACCTCCTCATCGATGAAGTTAGAGAAAGGGAGCCGCTGTGGAACATGGCTGACCGCCGCCACGCTGATTCGATCGTAACCCGTCGACTCTGGGACGAGGTATGCCACGCAGCGGTAGAAGGTTGGGGGGAGCTCAATTCTCGTGGCCAGAAGAAACAGCGTAAGTATTCACAGTTCAGTAGGTTATGCTGCATGATGTAATGTGTTGTATACTAACCACTTTCTGCTTTCCACTTTCAGGTGACAAACTTCAGAAGCGGTGGCGGTCTATCAGGGATCGCTTCAAAAAGGAGTTGAATCAAGAGATGCAGGCCCCGAGTGGATCCGGAGGACGCAGATCGAAGTACCGTTACTTTAGAGCGTTGTCGTTCCTCCGGACAACTATGGTGTGCAGAAGGTAAATATTCCCCACAATATGTACAAAGTATAATATTTTATGTCTGATTTTTTTTGCCTTTTTTTTTTTTAGTCAGTGCCAATGTATAGCAATTAAATTAATTATTGTTTTGTTTTTCCTCTTTTTAACAGCACCGTCTGCAGCACTCAGGAGCCTGCATCGAACCCGACAGGAGCGATCCCTGAACAGTCCGCCACTGGGGAACACAGGCACAGACCCCACCCATCTGAACCTTCCCTTCCATCGACATCTGTCCCATCCACCTGCGCTGGAGCTTCCCGTGAGACTTCATTACCTGAAGCTGCTGGTGATGAGATAGCTTTTCCCCTACCCCACCCCTCTGACACTGCTGCCCTCAGTAGAACACCTTTGGGTTCTGGGCGTCAGCGTCATAGGGGTCAGGAAAAGAGCTATGCGCCCGAGTTCTTGCATCTAAATGCAGCCTTCCAGAACGCCATTCAATTATTAGCCGAACAAAATCGTTCATCTTTTAGCCTAATAAATGCCAATATGGAAAAAAATACGCACGAATTGTGCACGCGTCTGGACAGGCTGCATTTAGATGCAAGTAAATCACCCAATCATTGTTTTTTTCAAGCCGTACTAGAGCGCATGGAAAAGCTATCTCTTGACCATCAGATGCATGTAATGCAAGCCACACGGCAGGCTCTGGCGCAGGTTGACTCCCAACCACCTCCACCCACCCCTCCAAGACCACCTGCCCCCCCTCCAGCCATTGTCCCTACTCCCCCTACTGCCCAGTACCAGCCTGCTGCCCAGTACCAGCCTGCTGCCCAGTACCAGCCCGCTGCCCAGTACCAGCCTGCTGCCCAGTACCAGCCTGCTGCCCAGTACCAGCCTGCAGCCCAGTACCAGCCTGCAGCCCAGTACCAGCCTGCGGCCCAGTACCAGCTCCCAACCACATCTGCCCCTACACTTCCTACCCACTACCACATCTCGCCTTCCACACCCATCATGACCCCAACTCAAGCCACTAATTCACCAGCCACCTCTTCTGTCTCCCAATCCCTCCACTCCACCCCTCAATCCTTACCAAATCCCATCCCATCTCCTGGTTTCCCTCTTGGTTTCTCAAGCACACCTTCACCTTCTGTTACTTCCCCACCACCACCACCAACACCACTTTCCACCCTCAATACTCCAACTGTGCGTGTGTTCCCACCTGTCAGCCCCTCCAGTACTATCTCCACCCCAAGCCCAAGATATACCAATTTATAATTTATGTTTGTAATAAAAATAAAAGTTTTTTGTTGAAAAGTATTTATTTGTTCTTGTTTTTTTTGGGTAGAATATTATTTTGCAAGTTAAGTAAATAAAAAGGTAATACAAAAACATAACATGTTGTAATTTGACGGTGTAAAAATTACAAATTTTTAAAGCGAGTGAAAGCTTAAAATTAACAAGGTTAACAAGATATTTTTTAATTTATTTTTAACTATTTTTATTTGTTATAAAACTAAACAAAAATCTTACACCATTTGATCTTGCCAATCTACTCTACCTTCTGGGGACACAAAATAGTCAGCATATTTGTCACGGATTGTTGAACAGGCAACACTACTCCTAAATCCAGGACTGGTGTAGTCAGTCAAAGAGGTGGATTCCAAACTCTGGTCATCCAAGGACAAAGGTTCCTTTGTTAAAACAAAATTGTGCAGTACCACACATGCTTTCACAATTTCATCCACAGTTTCAATGTTTAAATTAATGGCTGTTAACAACACTCGCCATTTGCTGGTTAGTATCCCAAAGGAGCATTCCACCATTCTTCTGGCTCTGGATAATCTGTAATTATATATTTTTTGTGTTTGCGTCAATCCACGGCTTGCATATGGCTTCAATAGATGTTGGGAGAGTTGAAAGGCTTCGTCGGCCACAAAAACAAAGGGCATTGGGGGCTCACATGTGCCAGGAAGAGGTCTTGCAGGAGGGAAATCAAAAGTATTCCCATAGATTCGCCGCCCCATTGGGGACATTTTAAAGACCTGAGAGTCATTGGATCTCCCATATGCGCCAATGTCCACTGAGATGAATTTGTAGTCCGCATCCGTTATTGCCATTAGGACAATTGAGAAATATTTTTTATAATTGTAGTATTCTGACCCCGAAGCAGCAGGTTTCACAATTCTTATATGTTTGCCGTCCACTGAGCCAAGGCAATTTGGAAACTGACAAATGTTATAGTATTGTTCAGCAATTGCAAGCCATCTGTCCCTGTTGGGCTGGTGGATGAAATCATCATGGAGGCAATCCCACAAGGCTTGGCAAGTGTCTCTAATGATTCCCGAGATGGTGGAAATTCCTAGTCGAAACTGGTAGTGGAGGGATGAAAGCGACTCTCCAGTTGCAAGGAATCTGTAAAGGAAAGACAATAATTATAAAAAAATAATAGCAAACACATTACAGTTAAAAGTCAATTTACAGGAGGATACAATTTAAAAAAAAAAAACTTACCTAAGCGTAACCAGCAAACGCTCCTCGGGTGTTATAGAGAACCGGCTGTAGGTGTCCGTTTTACGGATGTTGTCCGCAACAAGGCCAAGGAGGACGTCAAAATTAATCACTGACATCCGGACATAGCTTGTGAATTTTTCATGGTTTCCACGGAGCTCCAGGTATAGTGTTGAAAACACCCCACGTGTCAGTCTCTGTGCAGTCAGGGGATGGATCCAAAAGCGTCGATGTCGCTGACGCCTCAGTCGCTGTCGCTCCTTTTCTCTGACGATGATAGCCAAGCGATTTGCCTCAAATATAAAATCTGCAGCGATCTTTGTGTAATTTGCAAGAATAGCATCCATGGTTTCTGCTTGCCTCTGTCTTCATTCTGTCATATATGCTTCAAAATACTGTATATATACTATATGTTCCCAATAGCCAATCAGAATACGGAACTCGTTAATTGTTTGTTTAGTGTTTAAAAAACGGATCCGTAAAAAACGGACATAACGTATGCAAAACGGATGCAAACCGGACCCACCGGATCCGTTTTTTAACGGATCCGTCATAAACGGATCCGCTTAAAAACGGATCCGGTAGGTCCGGTTTGCTCCGGTTTGCACAACAAAACCGGAAACGTTGGATACGTCAAAAAAAAGGACTGTGCCTGAATACAGAAAACTGATGTGTGAAAGTAGCCTTAATGACTTTATCGGAAAGCTAAAAATCTACTACAGCATGTACCCCCTGACAGAAGCTCAGCGTGTTGGTATGCTTATGGGACAGTTAACTGGCAATGCCCAGCGGGAGGCTACATCCTGGCCGGACGATGCAAAGGACACTGTAGAGCATATAATAGCTGGACTAAAAGCAGCTTTTGAATCCACTGCTGGCAGCCGGGCTAAAATGAGGTTCTTTGGATGCAAGCAAAAACCTAGAGAGAGCGCAAGAGACTTTGCCTTAAACTTGCAGGAGGCGCTCAGAGCACTTAAATTAGCAGAACCTGCCTTAGCCCCTGGAGCAGATAAGCTGCTGATAGACCAATTCCTGGATGGACTCTCATCCCCTTCCCACCGGGGACAACTGAGCATGATGGTGATCCAGGATCCAGGACTAACATTTGCCCAGCTAAAGGATAGAGCCATCCGCCTCCAGCAGGTGGAGGAGCCGCAGGATATAGACTCTGTTCAACACCTTACAGTGGCACCCCAGCAGCCAGTAGTGCCGGTGACATTGGCCATGTCAGCGGCTGTTGCTAACCACCTGGAGCCCATCACTAATGAGGCTCTACATCAAAAGCTTGAAGCCCTTACGGACACTGTTGCTTCCATGGCTAGAATCGTCCAGGAGCTGCGTGGATCCAAGTCTGCACCCAAGATTGAGCTGGCGACCAGCAAGGAGGATGTCCCGTGGATGAGGCCTAGGAGATACCAAGCGACGAGAGGACGACCCAGCGACCGCTACCAGCCGGATGGACAGCCCATTTGCCGCCGTTGCAAGGAGCCAGGTCACTTTGCCCGTGAATGTGCTTTAAATGGGGATCCCCTGGGGAGGCGGGCCGCTCCTCAGGAATGAACTCTCAAGGTCCTTCACCCTGGCACTGTGGCGCCCCTGACCTGGTCAGGCACCACTGAGTACTGCACCCATGCTGGGGACAGTACAATACAGGTAATCCAGAAGGCTGACCGAGGTGTGACTACACAGGCGCATAGTGATCAGGTCTCACACATGTACCTTTGAGAGGACCCCTGGGGATCCCAGGAGGGGGCAAAGCCTTCACCTCCACTTGAGGAGTGGAGGGGGCGAAGCCTCCATCTCCACTCAAGGGGTGTGGTAGAGAGCCTGGTTGCTAGGTGGCGTAGGCAAGAACAGGAGAGGAGGGAACAGTGAGTCAGTTTAGTGCAGGAGTCCAGGGAGAGCAGACGTCAGGAGCAGACCCCTGGAGCTGTTGCAGTCTAACAGCGTCCGCGCAGTGACTACCGACGGGGGAGAACGGTCACCTGGTAGTGCTGCCTGAACACCACACACAGCTGGAGAGAGAGCCGCGTAGTGGAAAGTACGGAGACTGTCAGGGAGTACCAGGCCCAAACGGGCGGCAGATCCCGGTGCGGGGATAGATCCACCTTTCCTTGCTAAACCTGCCGGTGTGGGGCCCTCAAAGCCCACGCCACAACACCCCAAAGGCCGCAGCCACGTAGCCACAGTTAGGGCCCATAGTTCACAGGAGGCAAGCAGCTGGAGTGATCTGGTCCAGGCGACAAGCAAACGGCAAACAAACGAGGGGAGCAGTTACTTCCCTGGGTGACCCCCATAGGGACTAAAAGTCGGGGTTACCACAAACCACAGAAGGGCTAAGGAAGGCGAGTCGGTAGCCACCCTCATCAGTCAGCCTGAAGGATACCTGGTTCCAGCCTGGTTCATCCCAGCTACGCCCGGGTTACTCACCCTGCCATCACCAGTGAGTAAAACCCCTGAAAGACATTCTGCTTGTGTTGAGTTATTCTGCGCCTTGTGGTTCTACACACCTACACAGGGCCCTGGGGCTTGCCTCACTCTCAGGAGGCTATTACAACTGACTGCACCCACCATCAGCCCCAGGCATCCCTTAACCTGCAGTGGCGGTCCCCACTGACCGCAATTCTGAGAGTGGCGTCACGACAATCCTAGAAGAAGGTTCCCTACCTGTGACAAGATCCAGCTGAGTGGAGTCCCTGAAGGTAATGCACCGACACTGCACTTGTGGGGCTTCACATCTGGCGTCACGAACAGGATAAGGACTAGACCTGTTCAGACAGGTGACCATGTGCCTGGGCGGTCCGCTTGAAAAATTGGAAGCGCCGCCATATTGCCACCATGAAAAGCGCGCTGAAAAACAACAGCAGCCCGCGCTGGGAGAAGTTACCGCCCACGAAGAGGTGTGGCTACCCAGAGATCCCCTGCAGAGTCCTGTCCTTGCAAGTGAAGAGAGCGGAGGCGTTCAGAGACGTCGGGACAGAAAGGGAGCCAGAAGCCTGCTGCTGGAAGAGGCAGAGCAGAAACTGAAGAGCCTGCTACTGGAGGCAGCGACGAGTCCGCTGCTGGGAAATCGTGCAGAAGAAGGCGCAGAGGAAATGGCGTCTGAACGCAGAGACCCAGAGCCAGGCTCCGCTGCCTGGTGGCATCAGGAACTTGCCCAGTTTTGCGACCGACTGGAGGCCAGGGTCGTATGGCAGATCAGCGAGGGACGCACGGAGCTTCTGGAGATGGCTGCAGCGGTTCAGGCCTATGAGAGGGGAACCGCACGACGAGTGCCAGACCGAGCGGCGACGACTCAGACCCCGATGGTGCCACCGATGGGTGAGTCCAGTGTTGCCCCTGCCAGCGCGAGTGCCCCGACCCCTGCTGCCACGCCCGCGGTCCCTGAAGAGGCGCCCGGCGCGGCGACGCTGGACCGGGCCGCAGCAGCGATGCCCTGCCCGGCCCGCCAAGCCCAGGCCGCCGCAGCGATGCCTTGCCCGGCCCGCAAAGATCCGGCTGCCACCGCGACCCTCATCCATGCCGCAGGTGTGACGCTGACCCAGGCCGCCGCCTTGCTAGGCCCGGCCCGCCAAGACCCCACCGCAGCAGCGACGCTCATCCACGCCGCAGGCGAGGTGCTGAACCAGGCCGCAGCCACGCTAGGTGCGGCCCGCCAAGCTCCGATCGCTGCAGCGACGCCCAGCCCAGCCTGCACAGATCCCATCGCAGCTGCGACGCCAATTCAGGCCGCCGCAGCGATGCCCTGCCCGGCCCGCCAAGAACCGGCCACAGTAGCGATGCCCGCTAAGACTCCAGCTGCGACAGCGACGCTGATTCAGGCCGCCGCCATGTCGGGCGCGGCCCGCCAAGACCAGGCCGCCGCCATGTCGGGCGCGGCCCGCCAAGACCAGGCCGCCGCCATGTCGGGCGCGGCCCGCCAAGACCAGGCCGCCGCCATGCAGGGCGCGGCCCGCCAAGACCAGGCCGCCGCCATGTCAGGCGCGGCCCGCCAAGACCAGGCCGCCGCCATGCAGGGCGCGGCCCGCCAAGACCAGGCCGCCGCCATGTCAGGCGTGGCCCGCCAAGACAAGAATGTACCTCTGTTTACCCCGGCCTGCAAGGCCAGAGCAGACACCGCTCCCCAGTCTAAGGAAGTCCCTGCTAGGAAGTCCCTGATAGGAGAGGACCCCGCATACTGGAAGCTGAAGGCTGACCTAGAGGCCCAGTTCCCACAGGAGATGGTGGATCGGTATCTGCTCCCTCCGCACACCCCCAAGGCGACTACTGCAGCAACCACGCCAAAGAGTCCCCCGCCCGGGCCTGCTGATGAACACCCATCCCCAGCGCTGCCACAACAGGAGTGCTTCGAAGAACTAAGGGGGAGAGGAGGCCAGGAAGCTGAGAAGCTGACCCCGGAGCCATCAGCAGTGGATCCATGCCCAGAGCCAGAGATGCTGCCGTACTCCCGCTGGGATGAAGAGGAAGATTTGTCCAGAAACCTCACCTGGGAGCCTGCAAACAGTGAAGCAGCAACCCAGCAGAATCCAGCCCGTAGGACACGGCGCCGTAGCAGAACAAGGTTTTCCCCTGCACCGCAGTCTCCAGAGCAGAAAGACGAAGTCATGGCCAGAGACTTGGAAGAGAAACGGTTCCTGAGAAGGGCCAAATCCCAGGTTAGAGGTCCACTTTGTCGTGGTGTAGTAGAAGACTTCAGCTTGAAATCAGGTTATGGCTTCATAGTAGCTCCTGGTATGAAAGAAGGCATCTTTGTTAACAGAAGAGACGTTAGAGCCCATTTGCCCAGAGGACATCCGGGAAGGAACTTACAGATGGGAGATACAGTGGAATTCACCATGCACCAAGGAGAAAGAGGGTGGTATGCACTGGATGTTACACCATGTCCCAGAAATCCCTACAGTGAACCTGCTGTCTCAACAGAAAAAGAAACAGATACAGAAAAAGAAACAGATACAGAAGAAGAAAGGAAAGATAAAGAACCTACTGATGAGACTACCTCCGATGATGAGAGAAATGAAGAAAGCAACAGGTGCCGCAGCCCTACAGGCCCAAGCCCTGGTAAGGAGGAATCTATGTAGAGAAAAGTAAAGTACAGCAAGCTACAGTTTTGACCAGTTTGCAACGTTTATAAGTTTAAGCATGTGCCCACATGAACTAATGTGAGGAACCCATGAACCTTAAGGCTATGAACTGGCTATAGCCACAAACTCTTGCAGTGTAAATAGTTACCCCAGAGGTACCACCACCAGAGCCAGCCTGTTTAGGGGCTTGGCTCGCCTGCAACCAGGGAGCACGTCCGTTTATGGGGCCTTGGCTCGCCTGCAACCAGAGAGCACGCCTGTTTATGGGGCCTGGCTCTCCACCACAAAGAGGGTACCTGGTCGGCACCAACTGTGGAGGCCGCCTCTACATCCTGCCAGAAGAGGCTGAAGGCGCGGCTTCACCAGGCCAGGTATGCCCTGAAGACCACCAGACCATGAAAGCCGCCTCTACATCCTGCCAGAAGTGGCTGAAGGCGCGGCCAACGGGAGAGGCAGATTGGAGGAAAGGTCTGGGGAAGTGGATGGCCCAGACCTGGTTGCCAACAGGACCGGTGACCTGCCTCCTGAAAGGGTTTAGGGTGGGTTAACGGACTTGTGGGTGGAGGGTGGTGATGTATGGTACATGGTGGTTTTAAAAGTTTTACCATGTTTTAATGTTTTATGCATTTTAAAATGTTGTCTTGCAGCCCGAGGACGTGCTGGTGATAACTAAGGGGGAATGTGGCGCCCCTGACCTGGTCAGGCACCACTGAGTACTGCACCCATGCTGGGGACAGTACAATACAGGTAATCCAGAAGGCTGACCGAGGTGTGACTACACAGGCGCATAGTGATCAGGTCTCACACATGTACCTTTGAGAGGACCCCTGGGGATCCCAGGAGGGGGCAAAGCCTTCACCTCCACTTGAGGAGTGGAGGGGGCGAAGCCTCCATCTCCACTCAAGGGGTGTGGTAGAGAGCCTGGTTGCTAGGTGGCGTAGGCAAGAACAGGAGAGGAGGGAACAGTGAGTCAGTTTAGTGCAGGAGTCCAGGGAGAGCAGACGTCAGGAGCAGACCCCTGGAGCTGTTGCAGTCTAACAGCGTCCGCGCAGTGACTACCGACGGGGGAGAACGGTCACCTGGTAGTGCTGCCTGAACACCACACACAGCTGGAGAGAGAGCCGCGTAGTGGAAAGTACGGAGACTGTCAGGGAGTACCAGGCCCAAACGGGCGGCAGATCCCGGTGCGGGGATAGATCCACCTTTCCTTGCTAAACCTGCCGGTGTGGGGCCCTCAAAGCCCACGCCACAACACCCCAAAGGCCGCAGCCACGTAGCCACAGTTAGGGCCCATAGTTCACAGGAGGCAAGCAGCTGGAGTGATCTGGTCCAGGCGACAAGCAAACGGCAAACAAACGAGGGGAGCAGTTACTTCCCTGGGTGACCCCCATAGGGACTAAAAGTCGGGGTTACCACAAACCACAGAAGGGCTAAGGAAGGCGAGTCGGTAGCCACCCTCATCAGTCAGCCTGAAGGATACCTGGTTCCAGCCTGGTTCATCCCAGCTACGCCCGGGTTACTCACCCTGCCATCACCAGTGAGTAAAACCCCTGAAAGACATTCTGCTTGTGTTGAGTTATTCTGCGCCTTGTGGTTCTACACACCTACACAGGGCCCTGGGGCTTGCCTCACTCTCAGGAGGCTATTACAACTGACTGCACCCACCATCAGCCCCAGGCATCCCTTAACCTGCAGTGGCGGTCCCCACTGACCGCAATTCTGAGAGTGGCGTCACGACAATCCTAGAAGAAGGTTCCCTACCTGTGACAAGATCCAGCTGAGTGGAGTCCCTGAAGGTAATGCACCGACACTGCACTTGTGGGGCTTCACAGCACGACAAGTATGTGGGAGGACGTCCAGTCATCCCCATCGTGCTGGATGGCATTCCGCTCAACGCCTTGCTGGACACTGGTTCCCAAATAACATCAATTCCGCATGTCCTTTATAAGAGGTACTGGGCTGATTCAGACGTTAGCAGTGGTCCATCTAATGTTGCATTGAATATATGGGCTAGCAATGGTGAATTAGTACCACAGGTTGGTTTCAGAGAAATGACCATTAAGATTGGGAGAGTAGAATTGCAGAATCAGGGTATTATCATTGTTGATGTTGACCGACGAGAACGTGAACCAACTATGCTGCTAGGAATGAATGTAATTGAAAATTGTTTTGCAGAGGTAATTACTGTCTTGCAGCAGATCGTCGAGACTGCCAAACCTGGGCAACAGAGACTCCTGCAGAAGGAAATTAAAGCCTTGATGCTGAAGCAGCAGGTAGAAATGTCAGGAGGTGAAATTGGCAGTGCAAGGGTAAGTGACCCAATACCTATTGTAATTCCTCCCAAAACAGAAATGCTGGTCTGGTGTAGAGCCGCAATAGGCATCAGAGGGCGAGACTATCAGGCCCTGGTAGAACCCGTGTACTCAGACAGTAGGCCCACTGTACTGACGGCCAGAGGAATAGTTGAGGTACACAGGGGGAGAGTGCCAATACGCCTTCTAAATTGTGGGGAAGATGAGGTCACCCTACCAAAGTATGCTACCATGGCTAAGCTATATACGGTTGATAACAACGCCATCACCACCGTTGAGCCCTTGAAGCCGTCAAATCAGGCGGAGGACAATGGCTCAGAGGGAAAGCTGGAGGATTGGTGCCAAAAGCTACATGTAGGTACCGATTCTACACCCTCCCATCAAAAGCATGGAGTATACAGGGTAGTGAAAGAATATGAACAAAAATTCAGCGAACACCCATTAGACTTTGGGCAGATCAAAGGGGTAGAGCACACTATACCCACAGGTCACCATCCACCCATAAAGGAGAGGTATAGACCAGTACCACCGGCTCACTACCAATGCGCCAAAGACATGCTCAAAGAAATGAAAGAAGCAGGGGTAATAAGAGACAGTTGTAGCCCCTGGGCAGCCCCACTAGTGCTAGTTAAGAAAAAAGATGGGACCATGAGGATGTGCGTAGACTACAGACGGATCAACCGCATTACACACAAGGATGCATACCCATTACCTAGGATAGAAGAGTCATTGGCTGCATTAAAATCCGCTACTTACTTTTCCACCCTAGATCTGACTAGTGGGTATTGGCAAGTTCCTGTGGCAGAGGCTGATAAGGAGAAGACAGCATTCACCACGCCGATGGGCCTCTGTGAGTTCAATTGTATGCCGTTTGGACTCTGCAACGCACCTGGAACCTTCCAGCGACTGATGGAGTGCTGCCTAGGACATAAGAACTTTGAAACTGTCCTCCTGTACCTGGATGATGTCATAGTCTACTCCAAGATCTATGAACAGCATCTACAAGACCTGGCAGAAGTGTTTGAAGCCTTATCCGGCTATGGCATGAAAATCAAGCCATCCAAGTGTCACCTTCTAAAGCCAAGGGTACAGTACCTGGGACATGTCGTGAGCTCAGAAGGGGTAGCACCAGATCCTGAAAAAGTTACCGTGATAAGAGATTGGCCGAGACCCACCAGCGTGAAAGAGGTGAGGCAATTCCTGGGACTGGTGGGCTACTATAGAAGATTTATAAAAGGGTTCACGAAGCTAGCAGCTCCCCTACAAGACATCCTGGTAGGACAGTCAAAGAAGTCTGCAGCCCGAAATCCTCCTTTCCAGTGGAGTGATGAGAGAGAAGAGTCCTTTAAGAAGTTGAAGTGGGCACTGACAGGAGAAGAGATCCTGGCATATCCAGATTACCATCAACCCTTGATTTTGTACACGGATGCCAGCAACGTAGGACTGGGAGCAGTATTGTCTCAAAAGCAGGAAGGCAAGGAGAAAGTTATTGCTTTTGCAAGCAGGAAGCTCCGGCCTACAGAAAGAAACCCAGAGAATTACAGCTCCTTCAAGTTAGAACTACTGGCAGTAGTTTGGGCTGTAACAGAGCGTTTCAAACACTACCTGGCAGCTGCAGAATTTACCATCTTTACCGACAACAATCCGTTGACCCACCTGGACTCTGCAAAACTAGGTGCGCTGGAACAGCGATGGATAGCCCGACTGTCAAACTACAACTTTGTCATCAAGTACAGGGCAGGCCACAAGAACGGGAATGCAGATGCCTTATCCCGGATGCCACACTCGGGGGACGTGGAAGAGGAACCGGAGGGACTGGAAGAAATTGAGCTGCCGGCCTTTCACCGTCCTAAGATTGGGCAGTATCAACCGAGTGTCTACCAAAAACAACAGCAGGCAACTCTCAACCCATTAGCACACCACGGATGGGCTGACACACAAGACAGCGATCCAGCTGTGAAGCTAGTGAAAGAACTGCTTACACAACAAGGTGCATACCCTAATCAGAATGCCCCAGCTGAGACACAACATCTCTGGAAAGAGAGAGGTAAATTGTTCCTGTACCAAGGGAAGCTCTGTAGAAGGCACACCAATCCAAAAACACATGAGTTGGTCTGGCAGATCATCGTGCCCAAGAGAGACGTCAAGATGGTTCTGGAAGCTTACCACGACGGTGCTGGTCATTTTGGTTGGAAAAAGTTGGAAGTGCTCTTAAGAGAAAGATTCTACTGGGTTGGCATGAGAAAATCAATTGAAGATTGGTGTAGAAAATGCGGACCGTGCAACCTCAGAAGAAAGGATCAACAGAACCAGAGAGCTCCACTCCAGTCCATAGTAACCAAGCAACCACTCGAGCTAGTCGCATTAGACCACGTCAAGTTGTCACCAAGCCGGTCCGGCTATGTTTATGCCTTAACCATCGTGGACCATTACTCACGCTTCTTAGTGGTGGTACCCGTGAAAGACCTTACAGCTAGAACAGCAGCTAAAGCATTCCAGACGTACTTTTGCAGACCCCATGGTTACCCAGAACAAGTCCTTGCAGATCAAGGTCCAGCTTTCGAATCACAGATCTTCCAAGAATTCTGCAACATGTATGGCTGTAAAAAGATTCGCACAACAGCATACCATCCCCAAACAAATGGCTTATGTGAGAAGATGAACCATATTGTGATTGACCTGTTGAAGACCTTACCAGAGTCAGAAAGAAATCAATGGCCAGAGAAATTGCCAGACTTGGTGGACTTGTATAATCATGTCCCGGTGAGTTCTACAAACTGCACCCCCGCTTACCTCATGCGTGCAAGGCCCGGTAAACTGCCAATTGATTTAGATATGGGAATTCTGAAGCCAGATGCGGAAGTTCAAGAATCCAATTGGGATACCCTACGTCAGCAGCAGTATCGCAAAGTACAAGAGTGCGTAGAGAAAAGTCTCCAACAAGCTAGGGGAAGACAGGAGAGAACCTTCAACCAGCATGCTCTAGCAACCCCATTGCAACCTGGTGACCAAGTTCTCAAGAGGAAACGGCGCACAAACAAATTGGATAATCAGTGGGAAACCACCCCATATACAGTCTTACCATCCAGTATGGATAATCCCAAAGTGTGTCTCATCAGTAAGGATGAAGGAAGGACATCAGCTGTCGTGTCAAGAGATCAACTTAAACCGTGTCCTTTAACACCACCAACACCATGAACATGTCGTTTACCTCTACCTTTGGAGGCAATACTATAAGTTTTTTGGATGTGGAGGTTGGGGTCAATGATGGAGTGATCGCAACAAAAATTTATAGAAAACCCACAGCCTCCAACTCTGTTTTACATTATGAAAGCGCCCACCCGCAGCACACAAAAACTGCCCTCCCGTACTCGCAGTTTTTGAGGGTAAAAAGAACTAACAGTACCAGTGTGACCTTTGAGGAACAGGCTTCTGAATTAAAAAATAGATTTTTACAACGGGGTTATCCCGATACTATTATCAATCTAGCATATGAAAAAACTAAAAAATCTGCAAGCGAGGATAATCGTCTCTGTCCAGTAGCCGACTCAGGAGGGGTGAAAAAGAGAAAAGAAAAGAACACTAATGACAGGTTCACCTTTAGTTTCAAATTCGGACCTATGTTTGACATCATAAGAAAAACGCTTAATGAGAACTGGCACATCCTAGAAAGGGATCCTGAATTGAAAAAAATGACGGCTTCTAAGCCATTAGTTTCCTACAGGAGATGCCACAATTTGAGGGACTTGCTGGTTAAAAATAGATTAACCAGCAAAAACACATGGTTGGAAAAACAGTCTCCTAATGGCAACTTTATATGTGGCCAATGCAGATTTTGTAGTCTGCGTTTGACCGGCAAGTCTGTGAAAATTGGTGCACATACACACTATGTCAATCAGTTTATATCGTGCAAGACAAAATTTGTAGTCTATGCAATAGTATGTCCCTGTGGGAGATTTTATATAGGAAAAACTATCAGATGCCTATATGTTCGATTTAAGGAGCACTATAATTCAATCCAGACAGGAAAGGGATCCCCAAGATTGATAGCACATGTACGAGAATCGCACAATGGCTGCCCTGATGTCCTGAATTTTGCCGGTTTGGAAAGGGTGTCACTCCCATCGCAAGGAGGGGATCACCACAAACTGTTGTTGCAAACGGAGGCAAAATTAATTATAAAATATGGAGCACAGGGCGCATTGGGAATGAATGACCGTAACGACTTATCAGTCTTTTTGTAAAGGATTTTTTTGCACAAAAACAGGGCATGGTAAAATAATGGTATATGCCTGACAATGGGTGGGATAATTAATGGAATAAATATCCCAGATAAGTGAAATCAAGTTGTAATCCTGATTACGCATATAAACCATGTATGAATTGATTTTTGTGAATATTATAATGTCTCATACCTCTGTAATATTGTCCGATTTTTGTATTTTTCACAATGATTGTTTTTAATTTTTTGGTACGTGAAATATGCACACAAAGTACCTTTTAATTGTATTATACACTTCATGCACACTTTTTGTATATGTGGGGAGGTCACCTGGATGCATGACCCTATTTAGGGAGGGCTGATTTTACCCCACATGTGGACCCGTGGAAGCCTAATCACAGGCGAAACGGCCGTCGTCCATAGTGAGGGGCCGCATCCAGGTCTCCTCCACCCGCTGATTTTACAACACCTTTTAACCGAGTTTATGGAATAAAGATTATCCGGAAAAAGACATCAGCATTGGTGCGGTCTTATTCTTCTTCTGTATTGATGAACTAAACCGTGTCCTGAAACCCTGAAGACACCAGAAGTCACCTTACCCATACAGGTACAACCTGTCAAGAAGGAAGAAGATGTATTCCATACAGTCTTAGGAGATTTCCCAAAAACATGGCCAAATTACTATGGAGCAGTAGTAGTCCCAATGATCGCCTTCCCTCAAGTGGCGGAACCACAATCAGAACCCATACCACAAGAAGTCTCAAGACAAGAAGAACTGGAAGTCGAAACCGTAGAGGAAGAACAGATTCCTGGTCCCAGTGAGCTTGCCAGTCCTACAGTCAATCTCCCATCTTCACAAGTACCAGAAACACCAAATAGGTACACTTCCACTCACACCATTATGCTAAGTACACCCAGTACACCAGCAGTACGCAGGTCACAGCGTAGTACTCAGGGTCAGATACCAGCAAGATATAAAGACTAATGTGGAATTGCATATAAAATGTACATATGTTATAATGTTTATATGAAAAACCGTAACAGTTTAGTGTACAGAAAAGGTGAGAGAAGAGTGGTGTAAGGTGGCAGCACGGAGAGTTACAACTTGATCACATTGTTGGTGGCCCGAGGGCCGTGAGGTCTACTGCACTTACGACCAGAGTAGAGACACCTTTAAGAAGTGTTTGTTGATTGAAATGTTTATTTAATTGCAACGTTAAGACCAAAAGCCCAGTACCTACAGAGACTATACTGTATGAACACTTACATATTTCTGAACATTTTGGACTCTTTTTGAGCTTTAAGGTTTTTGTATTTTTTTTCCTTTTGAGACTCTGTATATATACAATTGTTGTGATAACTTGTTTGTTTGTTTCACAGTCCCGGAGTACTGTTCTTCACTAAGGGGGAATGTGGCACCCCAGGGTTGCCACAGTAACAACACAAAGGGTTAACTCCCCACACACAACACCAAGACCTCCTGGCCAGAAGGGGGAGACCAAGCTGCTTCCCTGTATATTCTGGTGTGGGGGAGGAAATGGTCAGGAGTGGTTTCAGTTTGGAAGTTCAGTGCAGAGGACTGAGGAGAAAGGATCTCTGTAGGTTGGAAGCTGGCTTTAGCTCACCTCAGGATCCACTGACCAATTCCAGGCCTAGCTGAGGGTCTGAGGAAAGGAGAAAGCGTACACAGAGGAACATTCCTGGGAGACAGAGCATTGCTG
The DNA here is from genome assembly GCF_048569485.1 of Anomaloglossus baeobatrachus. NCBI lineage: Eukaryota > Metazoa > Chordata > Amphibia > Anura > Aromobatidae > Anomaloglossus > Anomaloglossus baeobatrachus. The sequence continues at coordinate 155,093,018 of NC_134359.1, forward strand.
AGTTCATCCCAGTGGAGCACACAGAACGGATGCTGGATCCGAGACTGCAGGTTACATACTGCACAGTTACCACCAGAGAACTGAAGATTCCAGATCTTTCACCTGTACCACAGACACAAGCAACAAGCGCAGAGTTCAGGAACATACTAGTAAGGACTCGAGTTGCCTGTCAGGTCGGTACCGAGGAGCACAGAGCCAGCTGCATAGTTCACGCAGCAGCAGGGCCACAGACACACAGTGCAGGCAAGGAAGCCAAAACGGCCCGGCTGGGTGGGAGAAACCCTGAACCCCTCACAGACTCCATGGACAGTACTCTGCTGAATAACATCATCAGTAAAAGACAAAGAAACTGCAAAACCGTGAGTCTGCCTGTTTATTGTGCTCGTGTCCTGCACTCCCCCCATAGACTAACATACTGCCCCGGGGAAAAGGCTCTACCCGTGGGGAGCCGTCCCATCTCAAGCTGCCTTCCATCACCCCGGAGGTTCTGCAGCAGCGGTGGTCATCTCTGATCACATTCCACGGGTGGCGTCACGAACATAACCTCCCTTTTTATTGTGGAACCAGGGAGCACGGACCGGGCCACGACACCGTGATCCCCTTTCCAGAAGCAACCCCTTGGCCCGGTTCTGGGTATCCCCTTAACCCCTGGCGACACACTGTTTGCTATAAAAAGAGCGTAGCTAAAATGTGCAGGAGAGTAGAAAGCAAAGGTGGTAGAAATTGCTTGGCATCACTGGGACACTAATTTAGTATAGCAGACACTTTTTGGATGCCACTAAGTGTCAGCACGGTTTGCAATAAAAATTGCGTAGCGAAAATGTGCAGGAGGTTAGAAAGACGAGGTTGTGGAACTTGCTTTTCACCAGTGGGACAATGATTTAGTATAGCAGACACTTTTTGGAGGCCACTAAGTTTCAGCACTGTTTGCTATAAAAATAGCGTACCTAAAATGTGCAGAATGGTAAAAAGCAGAGGTGGTGGAACTTGCTTGGCACCAGTGGAACACTAATTTATTATAGAAGACACTTTTTGGAGGCCACTAAGTTTCACCACTGTTTGCTATAAAAATAGCATAGCAAAAGTGGGCATGAGGGTAGAATGCAGAGTTGTTGTACCTTGCATTGCACCAGTGGGACACTAAGATAGTATAGCAGACACTTTTTGGATGCCACTAGGTTTCAGCACTGTTTGCTATAAAAATTGCGTAGCTAAAATGTGCAGGAGAGTAGAAAGCAGAGGTGGTGGAACTTGCTTGGCACCAGTGGGACACTAATTTAGTATAGCAGACACTTTTTGGAGGCCACTAAGTTTCAGCACTGTTTGCTATAAAAATAGCGTAGCTAAAATGTGCAGGAGGGTAGAAAGCTGAATTGGTGTACCTTGCTTGGCACCAGTGGGACACTAAGTTAGTAAAGCAGACACTATTTGGATACCACTAAGTTTCAGCACTGTTTTCTATAAAAATAGCGTAGCAGAAGTGGGCATGAGGGGAGAATGCAGAGGTGGTGTACCTTGTTTGGCACCAGTGGGACATTAAGTTAGTATAGCAGACACTATTTGGATGCCACTAAGTTTCAGCACTGTTTGCTATAAAAATTGCGTAGCTAAAATGTGCAGGGGGGTAGAAAGCCGAGGTGGTGGAATTTGCTTGGCAACAGTGGCACAGTAATTTAGTATAGCAGACATTTTTTGGAGGCCACTAAGTTTCAGCACTGTTTGCTATAAAAATAACGTAGCTAAAATATGCAGGAGGGTATAAAGCAGAGGTGGAGGAACTTGATTGGCACCAGTGGGACACTTATTTAGCATAGCAGACACTTTTTTAATGCCACTAAGTTTCAACACTGTTTGCTATAAAAAGAGCGTAGCTAAAATGTGCAGGAGAGTAGAAAGCAAAGGTGGTAGAAATTGCTTGGCATCACTGGGACACTAATTTAGTACAGCAGACACTTTTTGGATGCCACTAAGTGTCAGCACGGTTTGCAATAAAAATTGCGTAGCGAAAATGTGCAGGAGGTTAGAAAGCCGAGGTTGTGGAACTTGCTTTTCACCAGTGGGACAATGATTTAGTATAGCAGACACTTTTTGGAGGCCACTAAGTTTCAGCACTGTTTGCTATAAAAATAGCGTACCTAAAATGTGCAGAATGGTAAAAAGCAGAGGTGGTGGAACTTGCTTGGCACCAGTGGAACACTAATTTATTATAGAAGACACTTTTTGGAGGCCACTAAGTTTCATCACTATTTGCTATAAAAATAGCATAGCAAAAGTGGGCATGAGGGTAGAATGCAGAGTTGTTGTACCTTGCATTGCACCAGTGGGACACTAAGATAGTATAGCAGACACTTTTTGGATGCCACTAGGTTTCAGCACTGTTTGCTATAAAAATTGCGTAGCTAAAATGTGCAGGAGAGTAGAAAGCAGAGGTGGTGTACCTTGCTTGGCACCAGTGGACACTAATTTAGTATAGAAGACACTTTTTGGATGCCACTAAGTTTCAGCACTGTTTGCTAAAAAAAATAGCGTAGCTAAAATGTGCAGAATGATAGAAAGCAGAGGTGGTGGAACTTGCATGGCACCAGTGGAACACTAATTTAGTATAGCAGACACTTTTTGGATGCCACTAAGTTTCAGCACTGTTTGCTATAAAAATAGCTTACCTAAAATGTGCAGGAGGGTAGAAAGCAGAGGTGGTGGAACTTGCTTGGCACCAGTGGGACACTAATTTAATATAGCAGACACTTTTTGGAGGCCACTAAGTTTCAGCACTGTATGCTATAAAAATTGCGTAGCGAAAATGTGCAGGAGGTTAGAAAGCCGAGGTTGTGGAACTTGCTTTTCACCAGTGGGACACTAAGTTAGTATAGCAGACACTATTTGGATGCCACTAAGTTTCAGCACTGTTTTCTATAAAAATAGCGTACCTAAAATGTGCAGAATGGTAAAAAGCAGAGGTGGTGGAACTTGCTTGGCACCAGTGGAACACTAATTTATTATAGAAGACACTTTTTGGAGGCCACTAAGTTTCACCACTGTTTGCTATAAAAATAGCATAGCAAAAGTGGGCATGAGGGTAGAATGCAGAGTTGTTGTACCTTGCATTGCACCAGTGGGACACTAAGATAGTATAGCAGACACTTTTTGGATGCCACTAGGTTTCAGCACTGTTTGCTATAAAAATTGCGTAGCTAAAATGTGCATGAGAGTAGAAAGCAGAGGTGGTGGAACTTGCTTGGCACCAGTGGGACACTAATTTAGTATAGCAGACACTTTTTGGAGGCCACTAAGTTTCAGCACTGTTTGCTATAAAAATAGCGTAGCTAAAATGTGCAGGAGGGTAGAATGCAGAGGTGGTGGAACTTGCTTGGCACCAGTGGGAAAGTAATTTAGTATAGCAGACACTTTTTGGAGGCCACTAAGTTTCAGCACTGTTTGCTATAAAAATAGCGTAGCAAAAGGGGGCATGAAGGTAAAATGCAGAGGTGGTGTACCTTGCTTGGCACCAGTGGACACTAATTTAGTATAGAAGACACTTTTTGGATGCCACTAAGTTTCAGCACTGTTTGCTAAAAAAAATAGCGTAGCTAAAATGTGCAGAATGATAGAAAGCAGAGGTGGTGGAACTTGCATGGCACCAGTGGAACACTAATTTAGTATAGCAGACACTTTTTGGATGCCACTAAGTTTCAGCACTGTTTGCTATAAAAATAGCTTACCTAAAATGTGCAGGAGGGTAGAAAGCAGAGGTGGTGGAACTTGCTTGGCACCAGTGGGAGACTAATTTAATATAGCAGACACTTTTTGGAGGCCACTAAGTTTCAGCACTGTATGCTATAAAAATAGCGTAGCTAAAATGTGCAGGAGGGTAGAAAGCAGAATTGGTGTACCTTGATTGGCACCAGTGGGACACTAAGTTAGTATAGCAGACACTATTTGGATGCCACTAAGTTTCAGCACTGTTTTCTATAAAAATAGCGTAGCAGAAGTGGGCATGAGGGTGGAATGCAGAATTGGTGTACCTTGCATTGCACCAGTGGGACACTAAAATAGTATATCAGACACTTTTTGGATGCCACTAGGTTTCAGCACTGTTTGCTATAAAAATTGCGTAGCTAAAATGTGCATGAGAGTAGAAAGCAGAGGTGGTGGAACTTTCTTGGCACCAGTGGGACACTAATTTAGTATAGCAGACACTTTTTGGAGGCCACTAAGTTTCAGCACTGTTTGCTATAAAAATAGCGTAGCTAAAATGTGCAGGAGGGTAGAATGCAGAGGTGGTGGAACTTGCTTGGCACCAGTGGGACAGTAATTTAGTATAGCAGACACTTTTTGGAGGCCACTAAGTTTCAGCACTGTTTGCTATAAAAATAGCGTAGCAAAAGGGGGCATGAAGGTAAAATGCAGAGGTGGTGTACCTTGCTTGGCACCAGTGGACACTAATTTAGTATAGAAGACACTTTTTGGATGCCACTAAGTTTCAGCACTGTTTGCTAAAAAAAATAGCGTAGCTAAAATGTGCAGAATGATAGAAAGCAGAGGTGGTGGAACTTGCATGGCACCAGTGGAACACTAATTTAATATAGCAGACACTTTTTGGAGGCCACTAAGTTTCAGCACTGTTTGCTATAAAAATAGCTTACCTAAAATGTGCAGGAGGGTAGAAAGCAGAGGTGGTGGAACTTGCTTGGCACCAGTGGGACACTAATTTAATATAGCAGACACTTTTTGGAGGCCACTAAGTTTCAGCACTGTATGCTATAAAAATAGCATAGCTAAAATGTGCAGGAGGGTAGAAAGCAGAATTGGTGTACCTTGCTTGGCACCAGTGGGACACTAAGTTAGTATAGCAGACACTATTTGGATGCCACTAAGTTTCAGCACTGTTTTCTATAAAAATAGCGTACCTAAAATGTGCAGAATGGTAAAAAGCAGAGGTGGTGGAACTTGCTTGGCACCAGTGGAACACTAATTTATTATAGAAGACACTTTTTGGAGGCCACTAAGTTTCACCACTGTTTGCTATAAAAATAGCATAGCAAAAGTGGGCATGAGGGTAGAATGCAGAGTTGTTGTACCTTGCATTGCACCAGTGGGACACTAAGATAGTATAGCAGACACTTTTTGGATGCCACTAGGTTTCAGCACTGTTTGCTATAAAAACTGCGTAGCTAAAATGTGCATGAGAGTAGAAAGCAGAGGTGGTGGAACTTGCTTGGCACCAGTGGGACACTAATTTAGTATAGCAGACACTTTTTGGAGGCCACTAAGTTTCAGCACTGTTTGCTATAAAAATAGCGTAGCTAAAATGTGCAGGAGGGTAGAATGCAGAGGTGGTGGAACTTGCTTGGCACCAGTGGGAAAGTAATTTAGTATAGCAGACACTTTTTGGAGGCCACTAAGTTTCAGCACTGTTTGCTATAAAAATAGCGTAGCAAAAGGGGGCATGAAGGTAAAATGCAGAGGTGGTGTACCTTGCTTGGCACCAGTGGACACTAATTTAGTATAGAAGACACTTTTTGGATGCCACTAAGTTTCAGCACTGTTTGCTAAAAAAAATAGCGTAGCTAAAATGTGCAGAATGATAGAAAGCAGAGGTGGTGGAACTTGCATGGCACCAGTGGAACACTAATTTAGTATAGCAGACACTTTTTGGATGCCACTAAGTTTCAGCACTGTTTGCTATAAAAATAGCTTACCTAAAATGTGCAGGAGGGTAGAAAGCAGAGGTGGTGGAACTTGCTTGGCACCAGTGGGAGACTAATTTAATATAGCAGACACTTTTTGGAGGCCACTAAGTTTCAGCACTGTATGCTATAAAAATAGCGTAGCTAAAATGTGCAGGAGGGTAGAAAGCAGAATTGGTGTACCTTGATTGGCACCAGTGGGACACTAAGTTAGTATAGCAGACACTATTTGGATGCCACTAAGTTTCAGCACTGTTTTCTATAAAAATAGCGTAGCAGAAGTGGGCATGAGGGTGGAATGCAGAATTGGTGTACCTTGCTTGGCACCAGTGGGACATTAAGTTAGTATAGCAGACACTATTTGGATGCCACTAAGTTTCAGCACTGTTTGCTATAAAAGTAGCGTAGCTAAAATGTGCAGAATGGCAGAAAGCAGAGGTGGTGGAACTTGCTTGGCACCAGTGGGACACTAATTTAATATAGCAGACACTTTTTGGAGGCCACTAAGTTTCAGCACTGTATGCTATAAAAATAGCATAGCTAAAATGTGCAGGAGGGTAGAAAGCAGAATTGGTGTACCTTGCTTGGCACCAGTGGGACACTAAGTTAGTATAGCAGACACTATTTTGATGCCACTAAGTTTCAGCACTGTTTTCTATAAAAATAGCGTAGCAGAAGTGGGCATGAGGGTAGAATGCAGAATTGGTGTACCTTGCTTGGCACCAGTGGGACATTAAGTTAGTATAGCAGACACTATTTGGATGCCACTAAGTTTCAGCACTGTTTGCTATAAAAAAAAGCATAACTAAAATGTGCAGAATGGTATAAAGCAGAGGTGGTGGAACTTGCTTGGCACCAGTGGGACACTAATCCAGTATAGCAGACACTTTTTGGAGGCCACTAAGTTTCAGCACTGCTGGCTAAAAAAATAGCAAAGCTAAAATGTGCAGAATGGTAGAAAGCAGAGGTGGTGGATTTTGCTTGGCACCAGTGGGACACTAATTTAGTATAGCAGACACTTTTTGGAGGCCACTAAGTTTCAGCACTGTTTGCTATAAAAATAGGGTAGCCAAAATGTGCAGAAGGGTAGAAAGCAGAGGTGGTGGAACTTGCTTGACACGAGTGGGACACTACTTTAGTACAGCAGACACTTTTTGGAGGCCACTAAGTTTCAGCACTGTTTGCTATAAAAATAGCGTAGCAAAAGTGGGCATGAGGGTAGAAAGCAGAGGTGGAGGAACTTGATTGCTATACTAAATAAGTGTCCCACTGGTGCCAGACACTTTTTTAATGCCACTAAGTTTCAGCACTGTTTGCTATAAAAAAAAAGCATAGCTAAAATCTGCAGAATGGTATAAAGCAGAGGTGGTGGAACTTGCTTGGCACCAGTGGGACACTAATGTAGTATAGCAGACACTTTTTGGAGGCCACTAAGTTTCAGCATTGTTTGCTATAAAAATAGCGTAGCTAAAATATGCAGGAAGGTAGAAAGCCGAGGTGGTGGAACTTGCTTGGAACCAGTGGGACACTAATTTAGTATAGCAGACAATTTTTGGATGCCACTAAGTTTCACCACTGTTTGCTATAAAAATAGCGTAGCTAAAATGTGCAGGAGGGTAGAATGCAGAGGTGGTGGAACTTGCTTGGCACCAGTGGGACAGTAATTTAGTATAGCAGACACTTTTTGGAGGCCACTAAGTTTCAGCACTGTTTGCTATAAAAATACCATAGCTAAAATATGCAGGAGGGTAGAAAGCAGAGGTGGTGGAACTTGCTTGGCACCAGTGGGACAGTAATTTAGTATAGCAGACACTTTTTGGAGGCCACTAAGTTTCAGCACTTTTTGCTATAGAAATTGCGTAGCTAAAATGTGCAGGGGGGTAGAAAGCCGAGGTGGTGGAATTTGCTTGGAACCAGTGGGACACTAATTTAGTATAGCAGACAATTTTTGGATGCCACTAAGTTTCACCACTGTTTGCTTTAAAAATAGCATAGCTAAAATGTGCAGGAGGGTAGAATGCAGAGGTGGTGGAACTTGCTTGGCACCAGTGGGACATTAATTTAGTATAGCAGACACTTTTTGGAGGCCACTAAGTTTCAGCACTGTTTGCTATAAAAATACCATAGCTAAAATATGCAGGAGGGTAGAAAGCAGAGGTGGTGGAACTTGCTTGGCACCAGTGGGACAGTAATTTAGTATAGCAGACACTTTTTGGAGGCCACTAAGTTTCAGCACTGTTTGCTATAAAAATAACGTAGCTAAAATATGCAGGAGGGTAGAAAGCAGAGGTGGAGGAACTTGATTGGCACCAGTGGGACACTTATTTAGTATAGCAGACACTTTTTTAATGCCACTAAGTTTCAACACTGTTTGCTATAAAAAGAGCGTAGCTAAAATGTGCAGGAGAGTAGAAAGCAGAGGTGGTAGAAATTGCTTGGCATCACTGGGACACTAATTTAGTATAGCAGACACTTTTTGGATGCCACTAAGTGTCTGCACGGTTTGCAATAAAAATTGCGTAGCGAAAATGTGCAGGAGGGTAGAAAGCCGAGGTTGTGGAACTTGCTTTTCACCAGTGGGACAATGATTTAGTATAGCAGACACTTTTTGGAGGCCACTAAGTTTCAGCACTGTTTGCTATAAAATTAGCGTACCTAAAATGTGCAGAATGGTAAAAAGCAGAGGTGGTGGAACTTGCTTGGCACCAGTGGAACACTAATTTATTATAGAAGACACTTTTTGGAGGCCACTAAGTTTCACCACTGTTTGCTATAAAAATAGCATAGCAAAAGTGGGCATGAGGGTAGAATGCAGAGTTGTTGTACCTTGCATTGCACCAGTGGGACACTAAGATAGTATAGCAGACACTTTTTGGATGCCACTAGGTTTCAGCACTGTTTGCTATAAAAATAGCGTAGCTAAAATGTGCAGGAGGATAGAATGCAGAGGTGGTGGAACTTGCTTGGCACCAGTGGGACAGTAATTTAGTATAGCAGACACTTTTTGGAGGCCACTAAGTTTCAGCACTGTTTGCTATAAAAATAACGTAGCAAAAGTGGGCATGAAGGTAAAATGCAGAGGTGGTGTACCTTGCTTGGCAGCAGTGGACACCAATTTAGTATAGAAGACACTTTTTGGATGCCACTAAGTTTCAGCACTGTTTGCTAAAAAAAATAGCGTAGCTAAAATGTGCAGAATGATAGAAAGCAGAGGTGGTGGAACTTGCATGGCACCAGTGGAACACTAATTTAGTATAGCAGACACTTTTTGGATGCCACTAAGTTTCAGCACTGTTTGCTATAAAAATAGCTTACCTAAAATGTGCAGGAGGGTAGAAAGCAGAGGTGGTGGAATTTGCTTGGCACCAGTGGGACACTAATTTAATATAGCAGACACTTTTTGGAGGCCACTAAGTTTCAGCACTGTATGCTATAAAAATAGCGTAGCTAAAATGTGCAGGAGGGTAGAAAGCAGAATTGGTGTACCTTGCTTGGCACCAGTGGGACACTAAGTTAGTATAGCAGACACTATTTGGATGCCACTAAGTTTCAGCACTGTTTTCTATAAAAATAGCGTAGCAGAAGTGGGCATGAGGGTAGAATGCAGAATTGGTGTACCTTGCTTGGCACCAGTGGGACATTAAGTTAGTATAGCAGACACTATTTGGATGCCACTAAGTTTCAGCACTGTTTGCTATAAAAGTAGCGTAGCTAAAATGTGCAGAATGGCAGAAAGCAGAGGTGGTGGAACTTGCTTGGCAACAGTGTGACAATAATTTAATATAGCAGACACTTTTTGGAGGCCACTAAGTTTCAGCACTGTATGCTATAAAAATAGCGTAGCTAAAATGTGCAGGAGGGTAGAAAGCAGAATTGGTGTACCTTGCTTGGCACCAGTGGGACACTAAGTAAGTATAGCAGACACTATTTGGATGCCACTAAGTTTCAGCACTGTTTTCTATAAAAATAGCGTAGCAGAAGTGGTCATGAGGGTAGAATGCAGAATTGGTGTACCTTGCTTGGCACCAGTGGGACATTAAGTTAGTATAGCAGACACTATTTGGATTCCACTAAGTTTCAGCACTGTTTGCTTTAAAAATAGCGTAGCTAAAATGTGCAGGAGGGTAGAATGCAGAGGTGGTGGAACTTGCTTGGCACCAGTGGGACAGTAATTTAGTATAGCAGACACTTTTTGGAGGCCACTAAGTTTCAGCACTGTTTGCTATAAAAATACCATAGCTAAAATATGCAGGAGGGTAGAAAGCAGAGGTGGTGGAACTTGCTTGGCACCAGTGGGACAGTAATTTAGTATAGCAGACACTTTTTGGAGGCCACTAAGTTTCAGCACTGTTTGCTATAAAAATAACGTAGCAAAAGTGGGCATGAAGGTAAAATGCAGAGGTGGTGTACCTTGCTTGGCAGCAGTGGACACCAATTTAGTATAGAAGACACTTTTTGGATGCCACTAAGTTTCAGCACTGTTTGCTAAAAAAAATAGCGTAGCTAAAATGTGCAGAATGATAGAAAGCAGAGGTGGTGGAACTTGCATGGCACCAGTGGAACACTAATTTAGTATAGCAGACACTTTTTGGATGCCACTAAGTTTCAGCACTGTTTGCTATAAAAATAGCTTACCTAAAATGTGCAGGAGGGTAGAAAGCAGAGGTGGTGGAATTTGCTTGGCACCAGTGGGACACTAATTTAATATAGCAGACACTTTTTGGAGGCCACTAAGTTTCAGCACTGTATGCTATAAAAATAGCGTAGCTAAAATGTGCAGGAGGGTAGAAAGCAGAATTGGTGTACCTTGCTTGGCACCAGTGGGACACTAAGTTAGTATAGCAGACACTATTTGGATGCCACTAAGTTTCAGCACTGTTTTCTATAAAAATAGCGTAGCAGAAGTGGGCATGAGGGTAGAATGCAGAATTGGTGTACCTTGCTTGGCACCAGTGGGACATTAAGTTAGTATAGCAGACACTATTTGGATGCCACTAAGTTTCAGCACTGTTTGCTATAAAAGTAGCGTAGCTAAAATGTGCAGAATGGCAGAAAGCAGAGGTGGTGGAACTTGCTTGGCACCAGTGTGACAATAATTTAATATAGCAGACACTTTTTGGAGGCCACTAAGTTTCAGCACTGTATGCTATAAAAATAGCGTAGCTAAAATGTGCAGGAGGGTAGAAAGCAGAATTGGTGTACCTTGCTTGGCACCAGTGGGACACTAAGTTAGTATAGCAGACACTATTTGGATGCCACTAAGTTTCAGCACTGTTTTCTATAAAAATAGCGTAGCAGAAGTGGTCATGAGGGTAGAATGCAGAATTGGTGTACCTTGCTTGGCACCAGTGGGACATTAAGTTAGTATAGCAGACACTATTTGGATTCCACTAAGTTTCAGCACTGTTTGCTTTAAAAATAGCGTAGCTAAAATGTGCAGGAGGGTAGAATGCAGAGGTGGTGGAACTTGCTTGGCACCAGTGGGACAGTAATTTAGTATAGCAGACACTTTTTGGAGGCCACTAAGTTTCAGCACTGTTTGCTATAAAAATACCATAGCTAAAATATGCAGGAGGGTAGAAAGCAGAGGTGGTGGAACTTGCTTGGCACCAGTGGGACAGTAATTTAGTATAGCAGACACTTTTTGGAGGCCACTAAGTTTCAGCACTGTTTGCTATAAAAATTGCGTAGCTAAAATGTTCAGGGGGGTAGAAAGCCGAGGTGGTGGAATTTGCTTGGCACCAGTGGCACAGTAATTTAGTATAGCAGACATTTTTTGGAGGCCACTAAGTTTCAGCACTGTTTGCTATAAAAATAACGTAGCTAAAATATGCAGGAGGGTAGAAAGCAGAGGTGGAGGAACTTGATTGGCACCAGTGGGACACTTATTTAGCATAGCAGACACTTTTTTAATGCCACTAAGTTTCAACACTGTTTGCTATAAAAAGAGCGTAGCTAAAATGTGCAGGAGAGTAGAAAGCAAAGGTGGTAGAAATTGCTTGGCATCACTGGGACACTAATTTAGTATAGCAGACACTTTTTGGATGCCACTAAGTGTCAGCACGGTTTGCAATAAAAATTGCGTAGCGAAAATGTGCAGGAGGTTAGAAAGCCGAGGTTGTGGAACTTGCTTTTCACCAGTGGGACAATGATTTAGTATAGCAGACACTTTTTGGAGGCCACTAAGTTTCAGCACTGTTTGCTATAAAAATAGCGTACCTAAAATGTGCAGAATGGTAAAAAGCAGAGGTGGTGGAACTTGCTTGGCACCAGTGGAACACTAATTTATTATAGAAGACACTTTTTGGAGGCCACTAAGTTTCACCACTGTTTGCTATAAAAATAGCATAGCAAAAGTGGGCATGAGGGTAGAATGCAGAGTTGTTGTACCTTGCATTGCACCAGTGGGACACTAAGATAGTATAGCAGACACTTTTTGGATGCCACTAGGTTTCAGCACTGTTTGCTATAAAAATTGAGTAGCTAAAATGTGCAGGAGAGTAGAAAGCAGAGGTGGTGGAACTTGCTTGGCACCAGTGGGACACTAATTTAGTATAGCAGACACTTTTTGGAGGCCACTAAGTTTCAGCACTGTTTGCTATAAAAATAGCGTAGCTAAAATGTGCAGGAGGGTAGAAAGCTGAATTGGTGTACCTTGCTTGGCACCAGTGGGACACTAAGTTAGTATAGCAGACACTATTTGGATGCCACTAAGTTTCAGCACTGTTTTCTATAAAAATAGCGTAGCAGAAGTGGGCATGAGGGTAGAATGCAGAGGTGGTGTACCTTGTTTGGCACCAGTGGGACATTAAGTTAGTATAGCAGACACTATTTGGATGCCACTAAGTTTCAGCACTGTTTGCTATAAAAGTAGCGTAGCTAAAATGTGCAGAATGGCAGAAAGCAGAGGTGGTGGAACTTGCTTGGCACCAGTGGGACACTAATTTAATATAGCAGACACTTTTTGGAGGCCAATAAGTTTCAGCACTGTATGCTATAAAAATAGCGTAGCTAAAATGTGCAGGAGGGTAGAAAGCAGAATTGGTGTACCTTGCTTGGCACCAGTGGGACACTAAGTTAGTATAGCAGACACTATTTGGATGCCACTAAGTTTCAGCACTGTTTTCTATAAAAATAGCGTAGCAGAAGTGGGCATGAGGGTAGTATGCAGAATTGGTGTACCTTGCTTGGCACCAGTGGGACATTAAGTTAGTATAGCAGACACTATTTGGATGCCACTAAGTTTCAGCACTGTTTGCTATAAAAATAGCGTAGCTAAAATATGCAGAATGGTATAAAGCAGAGGTGGTGGAACTTGCTTGGCACCAGTGGGACACTAATTTAGTATAGCAGACACTTTTTGGATGCCACTAAGTTTCAGCATTGTTTGCAAAAAAAATAGCTTAGCAGAAGTGGGCATGAGGGTTTAGTGCAGAGGTGGTGTACCTTGCTTGGCACCAGTGGGGCACTAAGTTAGTATACCAGACACTTTTTTGGATGCCACTAAGTTTCAGCACTGTTTGCTATAAAAATAGCGTAGCTAAAATATGCAGGAGGGTAGAAAGCAGAGGTGGTGGCACTTGCTTGGCACCAATGGGACACTAATTTAGTATAGCAGACACTTTTTTAAAGCCACTAAGTTTCAGCACTGTTTGCTATAAAAATAGCGTAGCTAAAATGTGCAGGAGGGTAGAAAGCCAAGATGGTGGAACTTACTTGGCACCAGTGGGACACTAATTTAGTATACCAGACACTTTTTGGAGGCCACTAAGTTCAGCACTGTTTGCTATAAAAATAGCGTAGCTAAAATATGCAGGAGGGTAGAAAGCAGAGGTGGTGGCACTTGCTTGGCACCAGTGGGACACTAATTTAGTATAGCAGACAATTTTTTAATGCCACTAAGTTTCAGCACTGTTTGCTATAAAAATAGCGTAGCTAAATTGTGCAGGAGGGTAGAAAGCAAAGGTGGTGGAACTTACTTGGCACCAGTGGGACACGAATTTAGTATAGTAGACACTTTTTGAAGGCCACTAAGTTTCAGCACTATTTGCTATAAAAATAGCGTAGCAGAAGTGGGCATGAGAGTAGAATGCAGAGTTGGTGTACCTTGCTTGGCACCAGTGTGACACTAAGTTAGTATATCAGACACTTTTTGGATGCCACTAAGTTTCAGCATTGTTTGCTTTAAAAATAGCGTAGCTAAAATGTTAAGGAGGGTTGAAAGCTGAGGTCGTGGAACTTGCTTGGTACCAGTGGAACAGTAATTTAGTATACCAGACACTTTTTGGAGGCCATTAAGTTTCAGCACTGTTTGCTATAAAAATAGCGTAGCTAAAATGGGCAGGAGGGTAGAATGCAGAGGTGGTGGAACTTGCTTGGCACCAGTGGGACAGTAATGTAGTATAGCAGACACTTTTTGAATGCCACTAAGTTTCAGCACTGTTTGCTATAAAAATAGCGTAGCAAAAGTGGGCATGAAGGTAAAATGCAGAGGTGGTGTACCTTGCTTGGCACCAGTGGACACTAATTTAGTATAGAAGACACTTTTTGGATGCCACTAAGTTTCAGCACTGTTTGCTAAAAAAAATAGCGTAGCTAAAATGTGCAGAATGATAGAAAGCAGAGGTGGTGGAACTTGCATGGCACCAGTGGAACACTAATTTAGTATAGCAGACACTTTTTGGAGGCCACTAAGTTTCAGCACTGTTTGCTATAAAAATAGCGTAGCTAAAATGGGCAGGAGGGTAGAATGCAGAGGTGGTGGAACTTGCTTGGCACCAGTGGGACAGTAATGTAGTATAGCAGACACTTTTTGAATGCCACTAAGTTTCAGCACTGTTTGCTATAAAAATAGCGTAGCAAAAGGGGGCATGAAGGTAAAATGCAGAGGTGGTGTACCTTGCTTGGCACCAGTGGACACTAATTTAGTATACAAGACACTTTTTGGATGCCACTAAGTTTCAGCACTGTTTGCTAAAAAAAATAGCGTAGCTAAAATGTGCAGAATGATAGAAAGCAGAGGTGGTGGAACTTGCATGGCACCAGTGGAACACTAATTTAGTATAGCAGACACTTTTTGGATGCCACTAAGTTTCAGCACTGTTTGCTATAAAAATAGCTTACCTAAAATGTGCAGGAGGGTAGAAAGCAGAGGTGGTGGAACTTGCTTGGCACCAGTGGGACACTAATTTAATATAGCAGACACTTTTTGGAGGCCACTAAGTTTCAGCACTGTATGCTATAAAAATTGAGTAGCGAAAATGTGCAGGAGGTTAGAAAGCCGAGGTTGTGGAACTTGCTTTTCACCAGTGGGACAATTATTTAGTATAGCAGACACTTTTTGGAGGCCACTAAGTTTCAGCACTGTTTGCTATAAAAATAGCGTACCTAAAATGTGCAGAATGGTAAAAAGCAGAGGTGGTGGAACTTGCTTGGCACCAGTGGGACACTAATTTAGTATAGCAGACACTTTTTGGAGGCCACTAAGTTTCAGCACTGTTTGCTATAAAAATAGCATAGCTAAAATATGCATTAGGAAAGAAAGCAGACGTGGAGGAACTTGCTTGGCACCAGTGGGACACTAATTTAGTATAGCAGACACTTTTTGGAGGCCACTAAGTTTCAGCACTGTTTGCTATAAAATTAGCGTAGCTAAAATATGCAGGAGGGTAGAAAGCAGAGGTGGAGGATCTTGCTTGGCACCAGTGGGACACTAATTTAGTATAACAGACACTTTTTGGAAGCCACTAAGTTTCAGCACTGTTTGCTATAAAAATTGCATAGCTAAAATGTGCAGGAGGGTAGAAAGCAGAGGTGGTGGAATTTGCTTGGCACCAGTGGGACAGTAATTTAGTATAGCAGACACTTTTTGGAGGCCACCAAGTTTCAGCACTGTTTGCTATAAAAATACCATAGCTAAAATATGCAGGAGGGTAGAAAGCAGAGGTGGAGGAACTTGATTGCTATACTAAATAAGTGTCCCACTGGTGCCAGACACTTTTTTAATGCCACTAAGTTTCAGCACTGTTTGCTATAAAAAATAGCATAGCTAAAATGTGCAGAATGGTATAAAGCAGAGGTGGTGGAACTTGCTTGGAACCAGTGGGACACTAATTTAGTATAGCAGAAAATTTTTGGATGCCACTAAGTTTCACCACTGTTTGCTTTAAAAATAGCGTAGCTAAAATGTGCAGGAGGGTAGAATGCAGAGGTGGTGGAACTTGCTTGGCACCAGTGGGACAGTAATTTAGTATAGCAGACACTTTTTGGAGGCCACTAAGTTTCAGCACTGTTTGCTATAAAAATTGCGTAGCTAAAATGTGCAGGGGGGTAGAAAGCCGAGGTGGTGGAATTTGCTTGGCACCAGTGGCACAGTAATTTAGTATAGCAGACATTTTTTGGAGGCCACTAAGTTTCAGCACGGTTTGCTATAAAAATAACGTAGCTAAAATATGCAGAATGGTAAAAAGCAGAGGTGGTGGAACTTGCTTGGCACCAGTGGAACACTAATTTATTATAGAAGACACTTTTTGGAGGCCACTAAGTTTCATCACTATTTGCTATAAAGATAGCATAGAAAAAGTGGGCATGAGGGTAGAATGCAGAGTTGTTGTACCTTGCATTGCACCAGTGGGACACTAAGATAGTATAGCAGACACTTTTTGGATGCCACTAGGTTTCAGCACTGTTTGCTATAAAAATTGCGTAGCTAAAATGTGCAGAATGGCAGAAAGCAGAGGTGGTGGAACTTGCTTGGCACCAGTGGAACACTAATTTTGTATAGCAGACACTATTTGGATGCCACTAAGTTTCAGCACTGTTTGCTATAAAAATAGCGTAGCTAAAATATGCAGGACGGTAGAATCAAGAGGTGGTGGAACTTGCTTGGCACCAGTGGGACATTAATTTAGTATAGCAGACCCTTTTTGGATGCCACTAAGTTTGAGCACTGCTGGCTAAAAAAATAGCAAAGCTAAAATGTGCAGAATGGTAGAAAGCAGAGGTGGTGGATTTTGCTTGGCACCAGTGGGACACTAATTTAGTATAGCAGACACGTTTTGAAGGCCACTAAGTTTCAGCACTGTTTGCTATAAAAATAGCATAGCAAAAGTGGGCATGAGGGTAGAAAGCAGAGGTGGAGGAACTTGATTGCTATACTAAATAAGTGTCCCACTGGTGCCAGACACTTTTTTAATGCCACTAAGTTTCAGCACTGTTTGCTATAAAAAAAAGCATAGCTAAAATGTGCAGAATGGTATAAAGCAGAGGTGGTGGAACTTGCTTGGCACCCGTGGGACACTAATCTAGTATAGCAGACACTTTTTGGAGGCCACTAAGTTTCACCACTGTTTGCTATAAAAATAGCGTAGCTAAAATGTGCAGGAGGGTAGAATGCAGAGGTGGTGGAACTTGCTTGGCACCAGTGGGACAGTAATTTAGTATAGCAGACACTTTTTGGAGGCCACTAAGTTTCAGCACTGTTTGCTATAAAAATACCATAGCTAAAATATGCAGGAGGGTAGAAAGCAGAGGTGGTGGAAATTGCTTGGCACCAGTGGGACAGTAATTTAGTATAGCAGACACTTTTTGAAGGCCACTAAGTTTCAGCACTTTTTGCTATAAAAATTGCGTAGCTAAAATGTGCAGGGGGGTAGAAAGCCGAGGTGGTGGAATTTGCTTGGCACCAGTGGGACACTAATCTAGTATAGCAGACACTTTTTGAAGGTCACTAAGTTTCAGCACTGTTTGCTATAAAAATAGCGTAGCAAAAGTGGGCATGAGGGTAGAATGCAGAGGTGGTGTACCTTGCTTGGCACCAGTGGACACTAATTTAGTATAGAAGACACTTTTTGGATGCCACTAAGTTTCAGCACTGTTTGCTAAAAAAATAGCGTAGTTAAAATGTGCAGAATGATAGAAAGCAGAAGTGGTGGAACTTGCATGGCACCAGTGGAACACTAATTTAGTATAGCAGACACTATATGGATGCCACTAAGTTTCAGCACTGTTTGCTATAAAAGTAGCGTAGCTAAAATGTGCAGAATGGCAGAAAGCAGAGGTGGTGGAACTTGCTTGGCACCAGTGGGACACTAATTTAATATAGCAGACACTTTTTGGAGGCCACTAAGTTTCAGCACAGTATGCTATAAAAATAGCGTAGCTAAAATGTGCAGGAGGGTAGAAAGCAGAATTGGTGTACCTTGCTTGGCACCAGTGGGACACTAAGTTAGTATAGCAGACACTATTTGGATGCCACTAAGTTTCAGCACTGTTTTCTATAAAAATAGCGTAGCAGAAGTGGGCATGAGGTTAGAATGCAGAATTGGTGTACCTTGCTTGGCACCAGTGGGACATTAAGTTAGTATAGCAGACACTATTTGGATGCCACTAAGTTTCAGCACTGTTTGCTATAAAAATAGCGTAGCTAAAATATGCAGGACGGTAGAAAGAAGAGGTGGTGGAACTTGCTTGGCACCAGTGGGACATTAATTTAGTATAGCAGACACTTTTTGGAGGCCACTAAGTTTCAGCACTCTTTGCTATAAAAATAGCGTAGCCAAAATGTGCAGAAGGGTAGAAAGCAGAGGTGGTGGAACTTGCTTGGCACCAGTGGAACACTAATTTAGTATAGCAGACACTATATGGATGCCACTAAGTTTCAGCACTGTTTGCTATAAAAGTAGCGTAGCTAAAATGTGCAGAATGGCAGAAAGCAGAGGTGGTGGAACTTGCTTGGCACCAGTGGGACACTAATTTAGTATAGCAGACACTTTTTGGAGGCCAGTAAGTTTCAGCACTGTTTGCTATAAAAATAGCGTAGCCAAAATGTGCAGAAGGTTAGAAAGCAGAGGTGGTGGAACTTGCTTGGCACCAGTGGGACACTAATTTAGTACAGCAGACACTTTTTGGAGGCCACTAAGTTTCAGCACTGTTTGCTATAAAAATAGCGTAGCAAAAGTGGGCATGAGGGTAGAATCCAGAAGTGGTGTACCTTGCTTGGCACCAGTGGACACTAATTTAGTATAGAAGACACTATTTGGATGCCACTAAGTTTCAGGACTGTTTGCTATAAAAAAGCGTAGCTAAAATATGCAGGACGGTAGAAAGAAGAGGTGGTGGAACTTGCTTGGCACCAGTGGGACATTAATTTAGTATAGCAGACCCTTTTTGGATGCCACTAAGTTTGAGCACTGCTGGCTAAAAAAATATGGAACACTAAGTTAGTATAGCAGACACTTTTTGGATGCCACTAAGTTTCAGCACTGCTTGCTATAAAAATAGCGTAGCAAAAGTTGGCATGAGGGTAGAATCCAGAGGTAGTGTACCTTGCTTGGCACCAGAGAAACACTAAGTTAGTATAGCAGACACTTTTGGATGCCAGTAAGCGTCAGCACAGTTTTCTATAAAAATTGCGTAGCTACAATGTGCAGGAGGGTAGAAAGCCGAGGTGGTGCAACTTGCTTGGCACAAGTGGGAAACTAATTTAGTATAGCAGACACTTTTTGGAGGCCACTAAGTTTCAGCACTGTTTGCTATAAAAATTGTGTAGCTAAAATGTGCAGGAGGGTAAAAAGCCGAGGTGGTGGAACTTGCTTGGCACCAGTGGGACACTAATTTAGTACAGCAGACACTTTTTGGAGGCCACTAAGTTTCAGCACTGTTTTCTATAAAAATAGCGTAGCAAAAGTGGGCATGAGGGTAGAATGCAGAGGTGGTGTACCTTGCTTGTCACCAGTGGGACACTAAGTTAGTACAGCAGACACTTTTTGGAGGCCACTAAGTTTCAGCAATGTTTGCTATAAAAATAGCGTAGCAAAAGTGGGCATGAGGGTTGGATGCAGAGGTGGTGTACCTTGCTTTGCACCTGTGGGACATTAATTTAGTATAGCAGACACTTTTGGATGCCACTAGGTTTCAGTACTGTTTGCTATAAAAATTGCGTAGCTAAAATGTGCAGGAGAGAAGAAAGCAGAGGTGGTGGAATTTGCTTGTCACCAGTGGAACACTAATTTAGTATAGCAGACACTTTTTGGAGGCCACTAAGTTTCAGCACTGTTTGCTATAAAAATCGCGTAGCTAAAATGTGCAGGAGGGTAGAATGCAGAGGTGGTGGAACTTGCTTGGCACCAGTGGGACAGTAATTTAGTATAGCAGACACTTTTTGGAGGCCACTAAGTTTCAGCACTGTTTGCTATAAAAATAGTGTAGCTAAAATATGCAGGAGGGTAAAAAGCAGAGGTGGTGGAACTTGCTAGGCACCAGTGGTACAATAATTTAGTATAGCAAACACTTTTTGGATGCCAACAAGTGTCAGCACGGTTTGCAATAAAAATTGCGTAGCTAAAATGTGCAGAATGGTAAAAAGCAGAGGTGGTGGAACTTGCTTGGCACCAGTGGAACACTAATTAAATGTAGCCGACACTTTTTGAAGGTCACTAAGTTTCAGCACTGTTTGCTATAAAAATAGCGTAGCAAAAGTGGGCATGAGGGTAGAATGCAGAGGTGGTGTACCTTGCTTGGCACTAGTGGACACTAATTTAGTATAGAAGACACTTTTTGGATGCCACTAAGTTTCAGCACTGTTTGCTAAAAAAATAGCGTAGCTAAAATGTGCAGAATGATAGAAAGCAGAGGTGGTGGATCTTGCATGGCACCAGTGGAACACTAATTTAGTATAGCAGACACTTTTTGGATGCCACTAAGTTTCAGCACTGTTTGCTATAAAAGCAGCGTCGCAGAAGTGGGCATGAGGGTAGAATTCAGAATGGGTGTACCTTGCTTGGCACCAGTGGGACACTAAGTTAGTATAGCAGACACTATTTGGATGCCACTAAGTTTCAGCACTGTTTTCTATAAAAATAGAATAGCAGAAGTGGGCATGAGGGTAGAATGCAGAATTGGTGTACCTTGCTTGGCACCAGTGGGACACTAAGTTAGTATAGCAGACACTATTTGGATGCCACTAAGTTTCAGGACTGTTTGCTATAAAAATAGCGTAGCTAAAATATGCAGGACGGTAGAAAGAAGAGGTGGTGGAACTTGATTAACACCAGTGGGACATTAATTTAGTATAGCAGACCCTTTTTGGATGTCACTAAGTTTGAGCACTGCTGGCTAAAAAAATATGGAACACTAAGTTAGTATAGCAGACACTTTTTGGATGCCACTAAGTTTCAGCACTGCTTCCTATAAAAATAGCGTAGCAAAAGTGGGCATGAGGGTAGAATGCAGAGGTAGTGTACCTTGCTTGGCACCAGAGAAACACTAAGTTAGTATAGCAGACACTTTTGGATGCCAGTAAGCGCCAGCACAGTTTGCTATAAAAATTGCGTAGCTACAATGTGCAGGAGGGTAGAAAGCCGTGGTGGTGGAACTTGCTTGGCAGCTGTGGGACACTTATTTAGTATAGCAGACACTTTTTGGAGGCCGCTAAGTTTCAGCACTGTTTGCTATAAACATTGCGTAGCTAAAATGTGCAGGAGGGTAGAAAGCCGCCGAGGTGGTGGAACTTGCTTGGCACCAGTGGGGCACTAATTTAGTATAGCAGACACGTTTTGGATGCCACTAAGTTTCAGCACTGTTTGCAATTAAAATAGCATAGCTAAAATGTGCAGAATGGTAGAAAGCAGAGGTGGTGGAACTTTTATGGCACCAGTGAAACACTAATTTAGTATAGCAGACACTTTTTGGATGCCACTAAGTTTCAGCACTGTTTGCTATAAAAATAGCGTAGCTAAAATGTGCAGAATGGTAGAAAGCATAAGGGGTGGAACTTGCATGGCACCAGTAGAACACTAATTTAGTAGAGCAGACACTTTTTGCAGGCCACTAAGTTTCAACACTGTTTGCTATAAATTAGTGTTGCAGAAGTGAGCATGAGGGCAGAATGCAGAGGTGGTGTACCTTGCTTGGCACCAGTGGGACACTAATTTAGTATAGCAGACACTTTTTGGATGCCACTAAGTTTCAGCACTGTTTGCCAGAAAAATAGCGTAGCTAAAAGGTGCAGGAGGGTAGAAAGCAGAGGTGGTGGAACTTGCTTGGCACCAGTGGGACACTAATTTAGTATAGCAGACATTTTTTGGATGCCACTAAGTTTCAGCACTGTTTGCTATAAATTAGTGTTGCAGAAGTGATCATGAGGGCAGAATGCAGAGGTGGTGTACCTTGCTTGGCACCAGTGGGACACTAATTTAGTATAGCAGACGCTTTTTGGAGGCCACTAAGTTTCAGCACTGTTTGCTGTAAAAATAGCGTAGCTAAAATATGCAGGAGGGTAGAAAGCAGAGGTGTTGGAACTTGCTTGGCACCAGTGGGACACTAATTTAGTATAGCAGACACTTTTTGGATGCCACTAAGTTTTAGCACTGTTTGCTATAAAAATAGCATAGCTAAAATGTGCAGAATGTTAGAAAGCAGAGGTGGTGGAACTTGCTTGGCACCAGTGGAACACTAATTTAGTATAGCAGACACTTTTTGAAAGCCACTAACTTTCAACACTGTTTGCTATAAAAAGAGCGTAGCTAAAATGTGCAGGAGGATAGAAAGCATAGGTGGTGGAACTTGCTTGGCACCAGTTGAACACTAATTTAGTATAGCAGACATTTTTTGGATGCCACTAAGTTTCAGCACTGTTTGCTATAAAATAGCGTTGCAGAAGTGAGCATGAGGGCACAATGCAGAAGTGGTGTACCTTGCTTGGCACCTGTGGGACACTAATTTTGTATAGCAGACACTTTTTGGAGGCCACTAAGTTTCAGCACTGTTTGCTATAAAAATAGCGTAGCTAAAATGTGCTGGAGGGTAGAATACTGAGGTGGTGGAACTTGCTTGGTACCAGTGGGACAGTAATTTAATATACCAGACACTTTTTGGAGGCCACTAAGTTTCACCACTGTTTGCGATAAAAATAGCGTAGCTAAAATATGCAGGAAGGTAGAAAGCAAAAGTGGTGGAACTTGCTTGGCACCAGTGGAACACTAATTTAGTATAGCAGACACTTTTTAGATGCCACTAAGTTTCAGTACTGTTTGCTATAAATATAGCGTAGAAAAAGTGGGCATGAGGATAGAATGCAGAGGTGGTGTACCTTGCTTGGCACCAATGGGACACTAATTTAGTATAGCAGACACTTTTTGAAGGCCACTATGTTTCAGCCCTGGTTGCTATAAAAATAGCGTAGCTAAAATGTGCAGGAGGGTAGAAAGCAGAAGTGGTGGAACCAGCTTGGCACCAGTGGGACAGTAATTTAGTATAGCAGACACTTTTTGGAGGCCACTAAGTTTCAGCACTGTTTGCTATAAAAATAGCGTAGCTAAAATATGCAGGAGGGTAAAAAGCAGAGGTGGTGGAACTTGCTTGGCACCAGTGGACCACTAATTTAGTATAGCAGACACTTTTTGCAGGCCACTAAGTTTCAACACTGTTTGCTATAAAAAGAGTGTAGCTAAAATGTGCAGAAGGCTAGAAAGCAGAGGTGGTGGAACTTGCTTGGCTCCAGTGGGACACTAATTTAGTATAGCAGACACTTTTTGAAAGCCACTAACTTTCAACACTGTTTGCTATAAATTAGTGTTGCAGAAGTGATCATGAGGGCAGAATGCAGAGGTGGTGTACCTTGCTTGGCACCAGTGGGACACTAATTTAGTATAGCAGACGCTTTTTGGATGCCACTAAGTTTCAGCACTGTTTGCCAGAAAAATAGCGTAGCTAAAAGGTGCAGGAGGGTAGAAAGCAGAGGTGGTGGAACTTGCTTGGCACCAGTGGGACACTAATTTAGTATAGCAGACATTTTTTGGATGCCACTAAGTTTCAGCACTGTTTGCTATAAATTAGTGTTGCAGAAGTGATCATGAGGGCAGAATGCAGAGGTGGTGTACCTTGCTTGGCACCAGTGGGACACTAATTTAGTATAGCAGACGCTTTTTGGAGGCCACTAAGTTTCAGCACTGTTTGCTGTAAAAATAGCGTAGCTAAAATATGCAGGAGGGTAGAAAGCAGAGGTGTTGGAACTTGCTTGGCACCAGTGGGACACTAATTTAGTATAGCAGACACTTTTTGGATGCCACTAAGTTTTAGCACTGTTTGCTATAAAAATAGCATAGCTAAAATGTGCAGAATGTTAGAAAGCAGAGGTGGTGGAACTTGCTTGGCACCAGTGGAACACTAATTTAGTATAGCAGACACTTTTTGAAAGCCACTAACTTTCAACACTGTTTGCTATAAAAAGAGCGTAGCTAAAATGTGCAGGAGGATAGAAAGCATAGGTGGTGGAACTTGCTTGGCACCAGTTGAACACTAATTTAGTATAGCAGACATTTTTTGGATGCCACTAAGTTTCAGCACTGTTTGCTATAAAATAGCGTTGCAGAAGTGAGCATGAGGGCACAATGCAGAAGTGGTGTACCTTGCTTGGCACCTGTGGGACACTAATTTTGTATAGCAGACACTTTTTGGAGGCCACTAAGTTTCAGCACTGTTTGCTATAAAAATAGCGTAGCTAAAATGTGCTGGAGGGTAGAATACTGAGGTGGTGGAACTTGCTTGGTACCAGTGGGACAGTAATTTAATATACCAGACACTTTTTGGAGGCCACTAAGTTTCACCACTGTTTGCGATAAAAATAGCGTAGCTAAAATATGCAGGAAGGTAGAAAGCAAAAGTGGTGGAACTTGCTTGGCACCAGTGGAACACTAATTTAGTATAGCAGACACTTTTTAGATGCCACTAAGTTTCAGTACTGTTTGCTATAAATATAGCGTAGAAAAAGTGGGCATGAGGATAGAATGCAGAGGTGGTGTACCTTGCTTGGCACCAATGGGACACTAATTTAGTATAGCAGACACTTTTTGAAGGCCACTATGTTTCAGCCCTGGTTGCTATAAAAATAGCGTAGCTAAAATGTGCAGGAGGGTAGAAAGCAGAAGTGGTGGAACCAGCTTGGCACCAGTGGGACAGTAATTTAGTATAGCAGACACTTTTTGGAGGCCACTAAGTTTCAGCACTGTTTGCTATAAAAATAGCGTAGCTAAAATATGCAGGAGGGTAAAAAGCAGAGGTGGTGGAACTTGCTTGGCACCAGTGGACCACTAATTTAGTATAGCAGACACTTTTTGCAGGCCACTAAGTTTCAACACTGTTTGCTATAAAAAGAGTGTAGCTAAAATGTGCAGAAGGCTAGAAAGCAGAGGTGGTGGAACTTGCTTGGCTCCAGTGGGACACTAATTTAGTATAGCAGACACTTTTTTGATGCCACTAAGTTTCAGCACTGTTTGCTATAAAAATAGTGTAGCTAAAATGTGCAGAATGGTAAAAAGCAGAGGTGGTGGAACTTTTATGGCACCAGTGAAACACTAACTTAGTATAGCAGACACATTTTGGAGGCCACTAAGTTTCAGCACTGTTGCTATAAAAATAGCGTAGCTAAAATGAGCAGGAGGGTAGAAAGCAGAGGTGGTGGAACCTGCTTGGCACCAGTGGGACACTAATTTAGTATAGAAGACACTTTTTGGATGTAACTAAGTTTCAGCACTGTTTGCTATAAAAATAGCGTAGCTAATATATGCAGGAGGGTAGAAAGCAGAGGTGGTGAATCTTGCTTGGCACCAGTGGGACACTAATTTAGTATAGCAGACACTTTTTGGATGCCACTAAGTTTCAGCACTGTTTGCTATAAAAATAGCATAGCTAAAATGTGCAGAATGGTAGAAAGCAGAGGGAGTGGAACTTGCTTGGCACCAGTGGAACACTAATTTAGTATAGCAGACATTTTTTGGATGCCACTAATTTTCAGCACTGTTTGCTATAAAATAGCGTAGCAGAAGTGGGCATGAGGGTAGAATGCAGAGGTGGTGTACCTTGCTTGGCACCAGTGGGACACTAAGTTAGTATAGCAGACACTTTTTTGATGCCACTAAGTGTCAGTACTGTTTGCTATAAAAATTGTGTAGCTAAAATGTGCAGAATGGTAAAAAGCAAAGGTGGTGGAACTTGCTTGGCACCAGTGGGACACAAATTTAGTATAGCAGACACTTTTTGGATGCCAATAAGTTTCAACACTGTTTGCTATAAATAAAGCGTAGCTAAAATGTGCAGGAGGGTAGAAAGCAGAGGTGGAGAAACTTGCTTGGCACCAGTGGGACACTAATTTAGTAAAGCAGACATTTTTTGGATGCCACTAAGTTTCAGCACTGTTTGCTATAAAAATAGCGTAGCAGAAGTGGGCATGAGGGTAGAGTGCAGAGGTGGTGTACATTGCTTGGCTCCAGTGGAACACTAAGTTAGTATAGCAGACACTTTTTGGATACCACTAATTTTCAGCACTGCTTGCTATAAAAATAGCGTAGCAAAAGTGGGCATGAGGGTAGAATGCAGAGATGGTGTACCTTGCTTGGCACCAGTGGAACACTAAGTTAGTAGAGGAGACACTTTTTGGATGCCACTAAGAGTCAGCACGGTTTGCTATAAAAATTGTGTAGCTAAAATGTGCAGGAGGGTAGAAAGCCGTGGTGGTGGAACTTGCTTGGCACCACTGGGACACCTATTTAGTATAGCAGACACTTTTTGGAGGCCACTAAGAGTCAGCACGGTTTGCTATAAAAATTGTCTAGCTAAAATGTGCAGGAGGGTAGAAAGCCGAGGTGGTGGAACTTGCTTGGCACCAGTGGGACACTAATTTAGTATAGTAGACACTTTTTGGAGGCCACTAAGTTTCAGCACTGTTTGCTATAAAAATAGCATAGCAAAAGTGGCAATGAGGGTAAAATGCAGAGGTGGTGGAACTTGCTTGGCACCAGTGGGACACTAATTTAGTATAGCAGACACTTTTTGGATACCACTAATTTTCAGCACTGCTTGCTATAAAAATAGCGTAGCAAAAGTGGGCATGAGGGTAGAATGCAGAGGTGGTGTACCTTGCTTGGCACCAGTGGAACACTAAGTTAGTAGAGGAGACACTTTTTGGATGCCACTAAGAGTCAGCACGGTTTGCTATAAAAATTGTGTAGCTAAAATGTGCAGGAGGGTAGAAAGCCGTGGTGGTGGAACTTGCTTGGCACCAGTGGGACACCTATTTAGTATAGCAGACACTTTTTGGAGGCCACTAAGTTTCAGCACTGTTTGCTATAAAAATAGCGTAGCAAAAGTGGACATGAGGTTAGAAGGCAGAGGTGGTGTACCTTGCTTGGCACCAGTGGGACACTAAGTTAGTATAGCAGACATTTTTTGGATGCCACTAAGTGTCAGCACGGTTTGCTATAAAAATTGCGTAGCTAAAATGTGCAGGAGAGTAGAAAGCCGAGGTGGTGGAACTTGCTTGGCACCTGTGGGAGAGTAATTTAGTATAGCAGACACTTTTTGGAGGCCACTAAGTTTCAGCACTGTTTGCTATAAAAATAGCGTAGCTAAAATGTGCAGAATGGTAGAAAGCAGAGGTGGTGGAACTTGCACGGCACCAGTGGATCACTAATTTAGTATAGCAGACACTTTTTGGAGGCCACTAAGTTTTAGCACTGTTTGCTATAAAAATAGCGTAGCTAAAATGTGCAGAATGGTAGAAAGCAGAGGTGGTGGAACTTGCATGGCACCAGTGGATCACTAATTTAGTATAGCAGACCCTTTTTGGACGCCACTAAGTTTCAGTACTGTTTGCTATAAAAATAGCGTAGAAAAAGTGGGCATGATGGTAGAATGCAGAGGTGGTGTACCTTGCTTGGCACCAGTGGGACACTAAGGGGTACTTTGCACACTACGACATCGCAGCTGCGATGTCGGTGGGGTCAAATTGAAAATGACGCACTTCCGGCATTGCATGCGACATCGTGTGTAAAGGCTCGATGATACGATTAACGAGCGCAAAAGCGTCGTAATCGTATCATCAGTGCAGCATCGGCGTAATCCATGATTATGCTGATGCGACAGTCCGATGTCGTTCCTCGCTCCTGCGGCAGCACACATCGCTGTGAGTGAAGCTGCAGGAGCGAGGAACATCTCCTACCGGCGTCACTGCGGCTTCCGTAGGATATGTGGAAGGAAGGAGGTGGGCGGGATGTTTACATCCCACTCATCTCCGCCCCTCCACTCCTCCGCCCTCCGCTTCTATTGGCTGCCTGCCGTGTGACGTCGCTGTGACGCCGCACGACCCGCCCCCTTAATAAGGAGGTGGGTCGCCGGCCAGAGCGACGGTCGCAGGACAGGTGAGTCCATGTGAAGCTGCCGTAGCGATAATGTTCGCTACGGCAGCTATCACAAGGATATCGCAGTTGCGACGGGGGCGGGCACTATCACGCTCGGCATCGCAGCATCGGCCTGCGATGTCGCAGCGTGCAAAGTGCCCCTAAGTTAGTATAGCAGACACTTTTTGGATGCCACTAAGTTTCAGCACTGTTTGTGTCGCGGGCGGGGGGTACGCTGCTCGACCGCGCTCGCAGCTCGGGTCCGGCTGCTGCTTCTACTGCTTGGTGGCTCGAGTGGTAGGGCCGGATCCGGGGACTCGATCAGCGCTCCTTGCCCGTGAGTGAAAGTGGAATAGTTTTTGGGGTTTGGGAAGTCAGTCCGTGACGCCATCCACGGTTGTGGTGAGGTTGGGACACCACCGCTGCTCTGGGCGGGGATCCCGGGAGCAATGACAGGGAGCTGCCGAGATGTTTCTCTCCCCTCCGTGGGTAGGTCATTTTTGTTGGTCCCGGGGCCCGGTGATGGTGACTGGAAAGTGGATGACGGGGTTTGGCGAGGTGCAGGGTCGCGGGGGGGGCAGCGCAGTGCCAGACGGCACTGTAGTACTCACTGAGCCAATAACGTACACGGAGTCTCTGGTAAAACAAACGGCTGGATGGACGGGTCCCACAGGCGGCTGCGGTGTTCACTCCCGGTAGGTTGGCGGTGACTGTCTCTCCATGCACCTGTGATGGTTTTCAGCCCCGATGGCTTCCCACTTGTAGCCCGCTCCCCAGCGGTGTATCTGCCAGAGGAGCCCCTTTTTGCCCGCAGGCTCTGGCCCTGGGAACTCTATCTGTGGCAGCAGCTGTATTTCCCTTCACGGTTGAGCGGCTGCCTTCAGTCTGGTCTTTGCTGCTGGGAAACCGGTTTAACGGCGACTCCTAGCCTGGTCGGGGTCCGTAGGCCCTGTCGAATGGTGCTGGCTTCTCTTCTCTCCCCGGTTCGGTACCGGCGGGCCACCACCCATCCCCGGTCCTTACGGTTATCGGCCTCTCCTGCAGACGGTCACCACCATCTGCCAACCTTGCTGTATGTGCCCAGGCCACATACCCGGACACGGTCGGTCTGCTTCTCAACTACCACTTCACTCCTTCCACTTCACTCTCTCTAACTAAACTCTAGCTCTGCCCGAGATTAACTGACTTCCTTTCCCGCCTCCAAGACTGTGAACTCCTCGGTGGGTGGAGCCAACCACCTGGCTCCACCCCACCTGGTCATAGGTCCCTGGAGGGAAGCAACAAGGATTTGTGTGTGTGACTGATGTGCCTAACCGGGGTGTGGGGTGTGTTGTTGCAGTACCTGTGACATCCTGGCTTTTCCAGGGTGCCACATTTGCTATAAACATTGCATAGCTAAAATGTGCAAAAAGGTAGAAAGCATAGGTGGTGGAACTTGCTTGGCACCAGTGGGAAAGTAGTTTAGTATAGAAGACACTTTTTTGATACCACTAAGTTTCCGCACTGTTTGCTATAAAAATTGCGTAGCAAAAGTGGGCATGAGGGTAAAATGCAGAGGTGGTGTACCTTGCTTGGCACCAGTGGGACACTAAGTTAGTATAGCAGAAGCTTTTTGGATGCCACTAAGTGTCAGCACTGTTTGCTATAAAAATCGCATAGCTAAAATGTGCAGGAGGGTAGAAAGCAAAAGTGGTGAAACTTGCTTGGCACCAGGGAAACACTAATTTAGAAAAGCAGACAATTTTTGGATGCTACTAGGTTTCAGCACTTTTTGCTATAAAAATAGTGTAGCTAAAATGTGCAGGAGGGTAGAAAGCAGAGGTGGTGGAACTTCCTTGGCACCAGTCGTACACTAATTTAGTATAGCAGACACTTTTTGGAGGCCACTAAGTTTCAGCACTGTTTGCTATTACAATTGCGTAGCTAAAATGTGCAGGAGGGTAAAATGCAGAGGTGGGGGAACTTGTTTGCCACCAGTGGGAAAGTAGTTTAGTATAGAAGACACTTTTTTGATACCACTAAGTTTCCGCACTGTTTGCTATAAAAATTGCGTAGCAAAAGTGGGCATGAGGGTAAAATGCAGAGGTGGTGTACCTTGCTTGGCACCAGTGGAACACTAATTTAGTACAGCAGATACTTTTTGGAGGCCACTAAGTTTCAGCACTGTTTGCTATAAAAATAGCGTAGCTAAAATGTGCAGGAGGGTAGAAAGCAGAGGTGGTGGAACTTCCTTGGCACCAGTGGGACACTAATTTAGTATAGCAGACATTTTTTGGATGTCTCTAAGTTTCAGCACTGTTTGCTATAAAAATAGCAAAGCAACAGTGGGCATGAGGGTTGAATTTAGAGGTGGTGAAACTTGCTTGGCACCAGTGGGACACTAATTTAGTATAGCTGACACTTTTTGGATGCCACTAAGTTTCAGCATTGTTTGCTTTAGAAATAGCATAGCTAAAATGTGCAGAATGGTACAATGCAGAGGTGGTGGAACTTGCTTGGCACCAGTGGAACACTAATTTAGTATAGCAAACACTTTTTGGAGGCCACTAAGTTTCAGCACTGTTTGCTATAAAAATAGCGTAGCTAAAATGTGCAGGAGGGTAAAAACCAGTTGTGGTGTACCTTGCTTTGCACCAGTGGGACAATAAGTGAGTACAGCAGACACTTTTGGATGCCACTAAGTTTCAGCACAGTTTGCTAAAAAAATAGCGTAGCTAAAATATGCAGGAGGATAGAAAGTAGAAGTTGTGGAACTTGCTTGGCACCAGTTGGACACCAATTTAGTATAGCAGACACTTTTTGGAGGCCACTAAGTTTCAGCACTGTTTGCTATAAAAATAGCGTAGCTAATATGTGCAGGAGGGTAGAAAGCAGTGGTGGCGTTCCTTGCTTGGCACCAATGGGACAATAAGTTAGTATAGCAGACACTTTTGGAGGCCACTAAGTTACAGCACTCTTTGCTATAAAAATAGCGTAGCTAAAATGTGCAGAAGGGTAAAAACCATTTGTGGTGTACCTTGCTTGGCACTAGTGGGACAATAAAGGAGTATAGCAGACACTTTTGGATGCCACTAAGTGTCAGCACAGTTTGCTATCAAAATTGTGTTGCTACAATGTGCAGGAGGGTAGAAAGCCGAGGTGGTGGAACTTCCTTGGCACCAGTGGGACACTAATTTAGTATAGCAGACACTTTTTGGAGGCCACTAAGTTTCAGTACTGTTTGCTAGAAAAATAGCGTAGAAAAAGTGGGCATAAGGGTAGAATGCAGAGGTGGTGGAACTTGCTTGGCACCAGTGGAACACTAATTTATTATAGCAGACACTTTTTGGAGGCCACTAAGGTTCCGCACTGTTTACTATAAAAATAGCAGAGCTAAAATGTGCGGGAGGGTAGAAAACAGAGGTGGGGGAACTTGCTTGGCACCAGTGGGACACTAATTTAGTATAGCAGACACTTTTTGGATGCCACTAAGTTTCAGCACTGTTTGCTATAAAAATAGCGTAGCAAATGTGGGCATGAGGGTAGAATGCAGAGGTGGTGGAACTTGCTTGGCGCCAGTGAGACAATAAGTTAGTATAGCAGACACTTTTTGGATGCCACAAAGTTTAAGCACTGTTTGCTATAAAAATAGCGTAGCTAATATGTGCAGGAGGGTAGAAAGCAGTGGTGGCGTACCTTGCTTGGCAACAATGGGACAATAAGTTAGTATAGCAGACACTTTCGGAGGCCACTAAGTTTCAGCACTGTTTGCTATAAAAATCGCATAGCTAATATGTGCAGAATGGTAGAAAGCAGAGGTGGTGGAACTTGCATGGCACCAGTGGAACACTAATTTAGTATAGCAGACACTTTTTGGAGGCCACTAAGTTTCCGCACTTTTTGCTATAAAAATAGCAGAGCTAAAATGTGCTGGAGGGTAGAAAGCAGAGGTGGGGGAACTTGCTTGGCACCAGTGGGAAAGTAATTTAGTATAGCAGACACTTTTTGGAGGCCACTAAGTTTCAGCAATGTTTTTCTATAAAAATAGCGTAGCAAAATTGGGCATGAGGGTAGAATGCAGAGAAGGTGGAACTTGCTTGGCACCCGTGGGACAATAAGTTAGTATAGCAGACACTTTTGGATGCCACTTAGTGTCAGCACAGTTTGCTATAAAAATTGCGTAGCTACAATGTGCAGGAGGGTAGAAAGCAAAGGTGGTGGAACTTGCTTGGCACCAGTGGGACACTAATTTAGTATAGCAGACACTTTTTGGAGGCCACTAAGTTTCAGCACTGTTTGCTATTACAATTGCGTAGCTAAAATGTGCAGGAGGGTAAAATGCAGAGGTGGGGGAACTTGTTTGCCACCAGTGGGAAAGTAGTTTAGTATAGAAGACACTTTTTTGATACCACTAAGTTTCCGCACTGTTTGCTATAAAAATTGCGTAGCAAAAGTGGGCATGAGGGTAAAATGCAGAGGTGGTGTACCTTGCTTGGCACCAGTGGAACACTAATTTAGTACAGCAGATACTTTTTGGAGGCCACTAAGTTTCAGCACTGTTTGCTATAAAAATAGCGTAGCTAAAATGTGCAGGAGGGTAGAAAGCAGAGGTGGTGGAACTTCCTTGGCACCAGTGGGACACTAATTTAGTATAGCAGACATTTTTTGGATGTCTCTAAGTTTCAGCACTGTTTGCTATAAAAATAGCAAAGCAACAGTGGGCATGAGGGTTGAATTTAGAGGTGGTGAAACTTGCTTGGCACCAGTGGGACACTAATTTAGTATAGCTGACACTTTTTGGATGCCACTAAGTTTCAGCATTGTTTGCTTTAGAAATAGCATAGCTAAAATGTGCAGAATGGTACAATGCAGAGGTGGTGGAACTTGCTTGGCACCAGTGGAACACTAATTTAGTATAGCAAACACTTTTTGGAGGCCACTAAGTTTCAGCACTGTTTGCTATAAAAATAGCGTAGCTAAAATGTGCAGGAGGGTAAAAACCAGTTGTGGTGTACCTTGCTTTGCACCAGTGGGACAATAAGTGAGTACAGCAGACACTTTTGGATGCCACTAAGTTTCAGCACAGTTTGCTAAAAAAATAGCGTAGCTAAAATATGCAGGAGGATAGAAAGTAGAAGTTGTGGAACTTGCTTGGCACCAGTTGGACACCAATTTAGTATAGCAGACACTTTTTGGAGGCCACTAAGTTTCAGCACTGTTTGCTATAAAAATAGCGTAGCTAATATGTGCAGGAGGGTAGAAAGCAGTGGTGGCGTTCCTTGCTTGGCACCAATGGGACAATAAGTTAGTATAGCAGACACTTTTGGAGGCCACTAAGTTACAGCACTCTTTGCTATAAAAATAGCGTAGCTAAAATGTGCAGAAGGGTAAAAACCATTTGTGGTGTACCTTGCTTGGCACTAGTGGGACAATAAAGGAGTATAGCAGACACTTTTGGATGCCACTAAGTGTCAGCACAGTTTGCTATCAAAATTGTGTTGCTACAATGTGCAGGAGGGTAGAAAGCCGAGGTGGTGGAACTTCCTTGGCACCAGTGGGACACTAATTTAGTATAGCAGACACTTTTTGGAGGCCACTAAGTTTCAGTACTGTTTGCTAGAAAAATAGCGTAGAAAAAGTGGGCATAAGGGTAGAATGCAGAGGTGGTGGAACTTGCTTGGCACCAGTGGAACACTAATTTATTATAGCAGACACTTTTTGGAGGCCACTAAGGTTCCGCACTGTTTACTATAAAAATAGCAGAGCTAAAATGTGCGGGAGGGTAGAAAACAGAGGTGGGGGAACTTGCTTGGCACCAGTGGGACACTAATTTAGTATAGCAGACACTTTTTGGATGCCACTAAGTTTCAGCACTGTTTGCTATAAAAATAGCGTAGCAAATGTGGGCATGAGGGTAGAATGCAGAGGTGGTGGAACTTGCTTGGCGCCAGTGAGACAATAAGTTAGTATAGCAGACACTTTTTGGATGCCACAAAGTTTAAGCACTGTTTGCTATAAAAATAGCGTAGCTAATATGTGCAGGAGGGTAGAAAGCAGTGGTGGCGTACCTTGCTTGGCAACAATGGGACAATAAGTTAGTATAGCAGACACTTTCGGAGGCCACTAAGTTTCAGCACTGTTTGCTATAAAAATCGCATAGCTAATATGTGCAGAATGGTAGAAAGCAGAGGTGGTGGAACTTGCATGGCACCAGTGGAACACTAATTTAGTATAGCAGACACTTTTTGGAGGCCACTAAGTTTCCGCACTTTTTGCTATAAAAATAGCAGAGCTAAAATGTGCTGGAGGGTAGAAAGCAGAGGTGGGGGAACTTGCTTGGCACCAGTGGGAAAGTAATTTAGTATAGCAGACACTTTTTGGAGGCCACTAAGTTTCAGCAATGTTTTTCTATAAAAATAGCGTAGCAAAATTGGGCATGAGGGTAGAATGCAGAGAAGGTGGAACTTGCTTGGCACCCGTGGGACAATAAGTTAGTATAGCAGACACTTTTGGATGCCACTTAGTGTCAGCACAGTTTGCTATAAAAATTGCGTAGCTACAATGTGCAGGAGGGTAGAAAGCAAAGGTGGTGGAACTTGCTTGGCACCAGTGGGACACTAATTTAGTATAGCAGACACTTTTTGGAGGCCACTAAGTTTCAGCACTGTTTGCTATAAAAATAGCGTAGCTAAAATATGCAGAATGGTAGAAAGCAGAGGTGGTGGAACTTGCATGGCACCAGTGGAACACTAATTTAGTATAGCAGACACTTTTTGGAGTCTACTAAGTTTCAACACTGTTTACTATAAAAAGAGCGTAGCTAAAATGTGCAGGAGGGAAAAAATTAGTTGTGGTGTACCTTGCTTGGCACCAGTGGGACAATAAGTTAGTATAGCAGACACTTTTGTAGGCCACTAAGTTTCAGCACTGTTTGCTATAAAAAGAGCGTAGCTAAAATGTGCAGGAGGGTATAAAGCAGAGGTGGTGGAACTTGCTTGGCACCAGTGGGACATTAATTTAGTATAGCAGACACTTTTTGGATGCCACTAAGTTTCAGCACTGTTTGCTATAAAAATAGCGTATCTAAAATGTGCAGTAGGGTAGAAAGCAGAAGTGGTGGAACTTGCTTGGCACCAGTGGGACACTAATTTAGTATTGCAAACACTTTGTGGAGGCCTCTAAGTTTCAGCACTCTTTGCTATAAAAAAAGTGTAGCTAAAATGTGCAGGAGGGTAGAAAGCAGAGGTGGTGGAACTTGCTTGGCACCAGTGGGACATTAATTTAGTATAGCAGACACTTTTTGGATGCCACTAAGTTACAGCACGGTTTGCTATAAAAATAGCATAGCTAAAATGTGCAGGAGGGTAGAAAGCAATGGTGGTGGAACTTGCTTGGCACCAGTGGGACAGTACTTTAGTATAGCAGACAATTTTTGGATGCCACTAAGTTTCAGCACTGTTTGCTAGAAAAATAGCGTAGCTAAAAGGTGCAGGAGGGTAGAAAGCAGAGGTGGTGGAACTTGCTTGGCACCAGTGGGACAGTACTTTAGTATAGCGGAGAATTTTTGGATGCCACTAAGATTCAGCACTAATTGCTATAAAAAGAGCGTAGCTCAAATGTGCAGAAGGGTAAAAACCATTTGTGGTGTACCTTGTTTGGCACCATTGGGACAATAAGGGAGTATAGCAGACACTTTTGGATGCCACTAAGTGTCAGCACAGTTTGCTATCAAAATTGTGTTGCT
The DNA here is from genome assembly GCF_048569485.1 of Anomaloglossus baeobatrachus. Taxonomy (NCBI): domain Eukaryota; kingdom Metazoa; phylum Chordata; class Amphibia; order Anura; family Aromobatidae; genus Anomaloglossus; species Anomaloglossus baeobatrachus. The sequence goes on from NC_134359.1 coordinate 155,128,600, forward strand.
ACAATGTGCAGGAGGGTAGAAAGCCGAGGTGGTGGAACTTCCTTGACACCAGTGGGACACTAATTTAGTATAGCAGACACTTTTTGGAGGCCACTAAGTTTCAGCACTGTTGGCTATAAAAATAGTGTAGCTAAAATGTGCAGGAGGGTAAAAAGCAGGGGTGGTGGAACTTGCTTGGCACCAGTGGGACATTAATTTAGTATAGCAGACACTTTTTGGATGCCACAAAGTTTCAGCACTGTTGGCTATAAAAATAGCGTAGCTAAAATGTGCAGAATGGTAGAAAGCAGAAGTGCTGTAACTTGCTTGGCACCAGTGGAACACTAATTTATTATAGCAGACACTTTTTGGAGGCCACTAAGTTTCAGTACTGTTTGCTAGAAAAATAGCGTAGAAAAAGTGGGCATAAGGGTAGAATGCAGAGGTGGTGGAACTTGCTTGGCACCAGTGGAACACTAATTTATTATAGCAGACACTTTTTGGAGGCCACTAAGTTTCCGCACTGTTTACTATAAAAATAACAGAGCTAAAATGTGCGGGAGGGTAGAAAACAGAGGTGGGGTAACTTGCTTGGCACCAGTGGGACACTAAATTAGTATAGTACACACTTTTTGGATGCCACTAAGTTTCAGCACTGTTTGCTATAAAAATAGCGTAGCAAAAGTGGGCATGAGGGTAGAATGCAGAGGTGGTGGAACTTGTTTGGCGCCAGTGGGACAATAAGTTAGTATAGCAGACACTTTTTAGATGCCACAAAGTTTAAGCACTGTTTGCTATAAAAATAGCGTAGCTAATATGTGCAGGAGTGTAGAAAGCAGTGGTGGCGTACTTTGCTTGGCAACAATGGGACAATAAGTTAGTATAGCAGACACTTTTGGAGGCCACTAAGTTTCAGCACTGTTTGCTATAAAAATCGCATAGCTAATATGTGCAGAATGGTAGAAAGCAGAGGTGGTGGAACTTGCATGGCACCAGTGGAACACTAATTTAGTATAGCAGACACTTTTTGGAGGCCACTAAGTTTCCGCAATTTTTGCTATAAAAATAGCAGAGCTAAAATGTGCTGGAGGGTAGAAAGCAGAGGTGGGGGAACTTGCTTGGCACCAGTGGGAAAGTAATTTAGTATAGCAGACACTTTTTGGAGGCCACTAAGTTTCAGCAATGTTTTTCTATAAAAATAGCGTAGCAAAAGTGGGCATGAGGGTGAAAAGCAGAGAAGGTGGAACTTGCTTGGCACCCGTGGGACAATAAGTTAGTATAGCAGACACTTTTGGATGCCACTAAGTGTCAGCACAGTTTGCTATAAAAATTGCGTAGCTACAATGTGCAGGAGGGTAGAAAGCAAAGGTGGTGGAACTTGCTTGGCACCAGTGGGACACTAATTTAGTATAGCAGACACTTTTTGGAGGCCACTAAGTTTCAGCACTGTTTGCTATAAAAATAGCGTAGCTAAAATATGCAGAATGGTAGAAAGCAGAGGTGGTGGAACTTGCATGGCACCAATGGAACACTAATTTAGTATAGCAGACACTTTTTGGAGTCCACTAAGTTTCAACACTGTTTACTATAAAAAGAGCGTAGCTAAAATGTGCAGGAGGGTAAAAATTAGTTGTGGTGTACCTTGCTTGGCACCAGTGGGACAATAAGTTAGTATAGCAGACACTTTTGTAGGCCACTAAGTTTCAGCACTGTTTGCTATAAAAAGAGCGTAGCTAAAATGTGCAGGAGGGTATAAAGCAGAGGTGGAGGAACTTGCTTGGCACCAGTGGGACATTAATTTAGTATAGCAGACACTTTTTGGATGCCACTAAGTTTCAGTACTGTTTGCTATAAAAATAGCGTATCTAAAATGTGCAGTAGGGTAGAAAGCAGAAGTGGTGGAACTTGCTTGGCACCAGTGGGACACTAATTTAGTATTGCAAACACTTTGTGGAGGCCTCTAAGTTTCAGCACTCTTTGCTATAAAAAAAAGTGTAGCTAAAATGTGCAGGAGGGTAGAAAGCAGAGGTGGTGGAACTTGCTTGGCACCAGTGGGACATTAATTTAGTATAGCAGACACTTTTTGGATACCACTAAGTTACAGCACGGTTTGCTATAAAAATAGCATAGCTAAAATGTGCAGGAGGGTAGAAAGCAATGGTGGTGCAACTTGCTTGGCACCAGTGGGACAGTACTTTAGTATCGCAGACAATTTTTGGATGCCACTAAGTTTCAGCACTGTTTGCTATAAAAAGAGCGTAGCTAAAATGTGCAGGAGGGTAGAAAGCAGAGGTGGTAGAACTTGCTTGGCACCAATGGGACACTAATTTAGTATAGCAGACACTTTTTGGATGCCACTAATTTCAGCACTGTTTGATATAAAAATAGCATACCTAAAATGTGCAGAATAGTAGAAAGCAGAGGTGGTTTACCTTGCTTGACACCAGTGGGACACTAAGTTAGTATAGCAGATACTTTTTGGATGCCACTAAGTTACAGCACGGTTTGCTATAAAAATTGCGTAGCTAAAATGTGCAGGAGGGTAGAAAGCAGAGCTGGTGGAACTTGCTTGGCACCAGTGGGACACTAATTTAGTATAGCAGACACTTTTTGGATGCCACTAAGTTTCAGCACTGTTTGCTATAAAAAAAGCATTCCTAAAATGTGCAGAATAGTAGACAGCAGAGGCGGTGTACCTTGCTTGGCACCAGTGGGACACTAAGTTAGTATACCAGACACTTTTTGGATGCCACTAAGTGTCAGCACTGTTTGATATAAAAATAGCATACCTAAAATGTGCAGAATAGTAGAAAGCAGAGGTGGTTTACCTTGCTTGACACCAGTGGGACACTAAGTTAGTATAGCAGATACTTTTTGGATGCCACTAAGTTACAGCACGGTTTGCTATGAAAAATTGCGTAGCTAAAATGTGCAGGAGGGTAGAAAACCGAGGTGGTGGAACTTGCTTTGCACCAGTGGGACACTTAGTTAGTATAGCAGACACTTTTTGGATGCCACTAAGTTTCAGCACGGTTTGCTATAAAAATTGCAAAGCTAAAATGTGCAGGAGGGTAGAAAACTGAGGTGGTGGAACTTGGTTGGCACTAGTGGGACGCCAATTTAGTATAGCAGACACTTTTTGGAGGCCACTAAGTTTCAGCACTGTTTGCTATAAAAATAGCGGAGCTAAAATGTGCAGGAGGGTAGAATGGAGAGGCGGTGTACCTTGCTTGGCACCAGTGGGACACTAAGTTAGTATACCAGACACTTTTTGGATGCCACTAAGTGTCAGCACGGTTTGCTATAAAAATTGCGTAGCTAAAGTGTGTAAAAGGGTCGAAAGCCGAGGTGGTGGAACTTGCTTGGCACCAGTGGGACACTAATTTAGTATAGCAGACACTTTTTGGAGGCCACTAAGTCTCAGCACTGTTTGCTCTAAAAATTGCGTAACTAAAATGTGCAGGAGGGTAGAAAGCCAAGGTGGTGGAACTTGCTTGGCACCAGTGGGACACTAAGTTAGTATAGCAGACACTTTTTGGATGCCACTAAGTTCCAGCACGGTTTGCTATAAAAATTGCGTAGCTAAAATGTGCAGGAGGGTAGAAAGCCGAGGTGGTGGAACTTGCTTGGCACCAGTGGGACACTAATTTAGTATAGCATACACTTTTTGGAGGCCACTAAGTTTCAGCACTTTTTACTATAAAAATAGCAGAGCTAAAATGTGCGGGAGGGTAAAAAGCAGAGGTGGGGGAACTTGCTTGGCACCAGTGGGACAGTAATTTAGTATAGCAGACACTTTTTGGATGCCACTAAGTGTCAGCACTGTTTGCTATAAAAATAGCATAGCTAAAATGTGCAGGAGGGTAGAAACCAATGGTGGTGGAACTTGCTTGGCACCAGTGGGACAGTACTTTAGTATAGCAGACAATTTTTGGATGCCACTAAGTTTCAGCACTGTTTGCTATAAAAAGAGCGTAGCTAAAATGTGCAGGAGGGTAGAAAGCAGAGCTGGTGGAACTTGCTTGGCACCAGTGGGACACTAATTTAGTATAGCAGACACTTTTTGGATGCCACTAAGTTTCAGCACTGTTTGCTATAAAAAAAGCATTCCTAAAATGTGCAGAATAGTAGACAGCAGAGGCGGTGTACCTTGCTTGGCACCAGTGGGACACTAAGTTAGTATACCAGACACTTTTTGGATGCCACTAAGTGTCAGCACTGTTTGATATAAAAATAGCATACCTAAAATGTGCAGAATAGTAGAAAGCAGAGGTGGTTTACCTTGCTTGACACCAGTGGGACACTAAGTTAGTATAGCAGATACTTTTTGGATGCCACTAAGTTACAGCACGGTTTGCTATGAAAAATTGCGTAGCTAAAATGTGCAGGAGGGTAGAAAACCGAGGTGGTGGAACTTGCTTTGCACCAGTGGGACACTTAGTTAGTATAGCAGACACTTTTTGGATGCCACTAAGTTTCAGCACGGTTTGCTATAAAAATTGCAAAGCTAAAATGTGCAGGAGGGTAGAAAACTGAGGTGGTGGAACTTGGTTGGCACTAGTGGGACACCAATTTAGTATAGCAGACACTTTTTGGAGGCCACTAAGTTTCAGCACTGTTTGCTATAAAAATAGCGGTGCTAAAATGTGCAGGAGGGTAGAATGCAGAGGCGGTGTACCTTGCTTGGCACCAGTGGGACACTAAGTTAGTATACCAGACACTTTTTGGATGCCACTAAGTGTCAGCACAGTTTGCTATAAAAATTGCGTAGCTAAAGTGTGTAGAAGGGTAGAAAGCCGAGGTGGTGGAACTTGCTTGGCACCAGTGGGACACTAATTTAGTATGGCAGACACTTTTTGGAGGCCACTAAGTTTCAGCACTGTTTGCTCTAAAAATTGCGTAACTAAAATGTGCAGGAGGGTAGAAAGCCAAGGTGGTGGAACTTGCTTGGCACCAGTGGGACACTAAGTTAGTATAGCAGACACTTTTTGGATGCCACTAAGTTCCAGCACGGTTTGCTATAAAAATTGCGTAGCTAAAATGTGCAGGAGGGTAGAAAGCCGAGGTGGTGGAACTTGCTTGGCACCAGTGGGACACTAAGTTAGAATAGCAGACACTTTTTGGAGGCCACTAAGTTTCAGCACTGTTTGCTATAAAAATAGCATAGCTACAATGTGCAGAATGTTAGAAAGCAGAGGTGGTGGAACTTTCTTGGCACCAGTGGAACACTAATTTAGTATAGCATACACTTTTTGGAGGCCACTAAGATTCAGCACGTTTTACTATAAAAATAGCAGAGCTAAAATGTGCGGGAGGGTAAAAAGCAGAGGTGGGGGAACTTGCTTGGCACCAGTGGGACAGTAATTTAGTATAGCAGACACTTTTTGGATGCCACTAAGTGTCAGCACTGTTTGCTATAAAAATAGCATTGCTAAAATGTGCAGGAGGTTAGAAACCAATGTTGGTGGAACTTGCTTGGCACCAGTGGGACAGTACTTTAGTATAGCAGACAATTTTTGGATGCCACTAAGTTTCAGCACTGTTTGCTATAAAAATAGCATACCTAAAATGTGCAGAATAGTAGAAAGCAGAGGCGGTGTCCCTTGCTTGGCACCAGTGGGACTCTAAGTTAGTATAGCAGACACTTTTTGGATGCCACTAAGTTGCAGCACGGTTTGCTATAAAAATTGCGTAGCTAAAATGTGCAGGAGGGTAGAAAGCCGAGGTGGTGGAACTTGCTTGGCACCAGTGGGACACTAATTTAGTATAGCAGACCCTTTTTGGAGGCCATTAAGTTTCAGCACGGTTTGCTATAAAAATTGCCTAGCTAAAATGTGTAGGAGGGTAGAAAGCCGAGGTGGTGGAACTTGCTTGGCACCAGTGGGACACTAATTTAGTATAGCAGACACTTTTTAGAGGCCACTAAGTTTAAGCGCTGTTTGCTATAAAAATTGCGTAGCTAAAATGTGCAGGAGGGTAGAAAGCCGAGGTGGTGGAACTTGCTTGGCACCAGTGGGACACTAATTTAGTATAGCAGACACTTTTTGGAGGCCATTAAGTTTCAGCACTGTTTGCTATAAAAATTGCATAGCTAAAATGTGCAGGAGGGTAGAAAGCCGAGGTGGTGGAACTTGCTTGGCACCAGCGGGACACTAAGTTAGTATAGCAGACACTTTTTGGATGCCACTAAGTTACAGCACGGTTTGCTATAAAAATTGCGTTGCTAAAATGTGCAGGAGGGTAGAAAACCGAGGTGGTGGAACTTGCTTGGCACCAGTGGGACACTTAGTTAGTATAGCAGACACTTTTTGGATGCCACTAAGTTTCAGCACGGTTTGCTATAAAAATTGCGTAGCTAAAATGTGCAGGAGGGTTGAAAACCGAGGTGGTGGAACTTGCTTGGCACTAGTGGGACACCAATTTAGTATAGCAGACACTTTTTGGAGGCCACTAAGTTTCAGCACTGTTGGCTATAAAAATTGCATAGCTAAAATGCGCAGGAGGGTAGAAAGCCAAGGTGGTGGAACTTGCTTGGCACCAGTGGGACACTAAGTTAGTATAGCAGACACTTTTTGGAGGCCACTAAGTTTCAGCACTGTTTGCAATAAAAATAGCAGAGCTAAAATGTGCAGGAGGGTAGAAAGCAGAGGTGGTTGAACTTGCTTGGCACCAGTGGGACACTAATTCAGTATAGCAGACACTTTTTGGATGCCACTAAGTTTCAGCACTGTTTGCTATAATAATAGCATAGCAAAAGTGGGAATGAGGGTAGAATGCAGAGGCGGTGTACCCTGCTTGGCACCAGTGGGACACGAAGTTAGTATAGCAGACACTTTTTGGATGCCACTAAGTGTCAGCACGGTTTGCTATAAAAATTGCGAAGCTAAAATGTGCAGGAGGGTAGAAAGCCGAGGTGGTGGAACTTGCTGGGCACCAGCGGGACACTAAGTTAGTATAGCAGACACTTTTTGGATGCCACGAAGTGTCAGCATGGTTTGCTATAAAAACTGCGTAGCTAAAATGTTCAGGAGGGTAGAAAGCCGAGGTGGTGGAACTTGCTTGGCACCAGTGGGACACTAAGTTAGTATAGCAGACACTTTTTGGATGCCACTAAGTGTCAGCATGGTTTGCTATAAAAATTGCGTAGCTAAAATGTGCTGGAGGGTAGAAAGCCGAGGTGGTGGAACTTGCTTGGCACCAGTGGGACACTAATTTATTATAGCAGACACTTTTTGGAGGCCACTAAGTTTCAGCACGGTTTGTTATAAAAATTGCCTAGCTAAAATGTGTAGGAGGGTAGAAAGCCGAGGTGGTGGAACCCTCTTGGCACCAGTGGGACACTAATTTAGTATAGCAGACACTTTTTGGAGGCCACTAAGTTTAAGCACTGTTTGCTATAAAAATTGCGTAGCTAAAATGTGCAGGAGGGTAGAAGGCCGAGGTGGTGGAACTTGCTTGGCACCAGTGGGACACTAATTAAGTATAGAAGACACTTTTTTGAGGCCATTAAGTTTCAGCACTGTTTGCTATAAAAATTGCGTAGCTAAAATGTGCAGGAGGGTAGAAAGCCGAGGTGGTGGAACTTGCTTGGCACAAGCGGGACACTAAGTTAGTATAGCAGACACTTTTTGGATGCCACTAAGTTACAGCACGGTTTGCTATAAAAATTGCGTAGCTAAAATGTGCAGGAGGGTAGAAAACCGAGGTGGTGGAACTTGCTTGGCACCAGTGGGACACTTAGTTAGTATAGCAGACACTTTTTGGAAGCCACTAAGTTTCAGCACGGTTTGCTATAAAAATTGCGTAGCTAAAATGTGCAGGAGGGTTGAAAACCGAGGTGGTGGAACTTACTTGGCACTAGTGGGACACCAATTTAGTATAGCAGACACTTTTTGGAGGCCACTAAGTTTCAGCACTGTTGGCTATAAAAATTGCGTAGCTAAAATGTGCAGGAGGGTAGAAAGCCAAGGTGGTGGAACTTGCTTGGCACCAGTGGGACACTAAGTTAGTATAGCAGACACTTTTTGGAGGCCACAAAGTTTCAGCACTGTTTGCTATAAAAATAGCGGAGCTAAAATGTGCAGGAGGGTAGAAAGCAGAGGTGGTTGAACTTGCTTGGCACCAGTGGGACACTAATTCAGTATAGCAGACACTTTTTGGATGCCACTAAGTTTCAGCACTGTTTGCTATAAAAATTGCGTAGCTAAAATGTGCAGGAGGGTAGAAAGCCGAGGTGGTGGAACTTGCTTGGCACCAGCGGGACACTAAGTTAGTATAGCAGACACTTTTTGGATGCCACTAAGTTACAGCACGGTTTGCTATAAAAATTGCGTAGCTAAAATGTGCAGGAGGGTAGAAAACCGAGGTGGTGGAACTTGCTTGGCACCAGTGGGACACTTAGTTAGTATAGCAGACACTTTTTGGAAGCCACTAAGTTTCAGCACGGTTTGCTATAAAAATTGCGTAGCTAAAATGTGCAGGAGGGTTGAAAACCGAGGTGGTGGAACTTGCTTGGCACTAGTGGGACACCAATTTAGTATAGCAGACACTTTTTGGAGACCACTAAGTTTCAGCACTGTTGGCTATAAAAATTGCGTAGCTAAAATGTGCAGGAGGGTAGAAAGCCAAGGTGGTGGAACTTGCTTGGCACCAGTGGGACACTAAGTTAGTATAGCAGACACTTTTTGGAGGCCACAAAGTTTCAGCACTGTTTGCTATAAAAATAGCGGAGCTAAAATGTGCAGGAGGGTAGAAAGCAGAGGTGGTTGAACTTGCTTGGCACCAGTGGGACACTAATTCAGTATAGCAGACACTTTTTGGATGCCACTAAGTTTCAGCACTGTTTGCTATAAAAATAGCATAGCAAAAGTGGGAATGAGGGTAGAATGCAGAGGAGGTGTACCTTGCTTGGCACCAGTGGGACACTAAGTTAGTATAGCAGACACTTTTTGGATGCCACTAAGTGTCAGCACGGTTTGCTATAAAAATTGCGTAGCTAAAGTGTGTAGAAGGGTACAAAGCCGAGGTGGTGGAACTTGCTTGGCACCATTGGGACACTAATTTAGTATAGCAGACACTTTTTGGATGCCACTAATTTCCAGCACGGTTTGCTATAAAAATTGCATAGCTAAAATTTGCAGGAGGGTAGAAAGCCGAGGTGGTGGAACTTGCTTGGCACCAGTGGGACACCAAGTTAGTATAGCAGACACTTTTTGGAGGCCACCAAGTTTCAGCACTGTTTGCTATAAAAATAGCATAGCTACAATGTACAGAATGGTAGAAAGCAGAGGTGGTGGAACTTTCTTGGCACCAGTGGAACACTAATTTAGTATAGCATACAATTTTTGGAGGCCACTAAGTTTCAGCACTTTTTACTATAAAAATAGCAGAGCTAAAATGTGCGGGAGGGTAGAAAGCAGAGGTGGGGGAACTTGCTTGGCACCAGTGGGACAGTAATTTAGTATAGCAGACACTTTTTGGATGCCACTAAGTGTCAGCACTGTTTGCTATAAAAATAGCATAGCTAAAATGTGCAGGAGGGTAGAAAGCAATGGTGGTGGAACTTGCTTGGCACCAGTGGGACAGTACTTTAGTATAGCAGACAATTTTTGGATGCCACTAAGTTTCAGCACTGTTTGCTATAAAAAGAGCGTAGCTAAAATGTGCAGGAGGGTAGAAAGCAGAGGTGGTGGAACTTGCTTGGCACCAGTGGGACACTAATTTAGTATAGCAGACACTTTTTGGATGCCACTAAGTTTCAGCACTGTTTGCTAAAAAAATAGCATACCTAAAATGTGCAGAATAGTAGAAAGCAGAGGTGGTGTACCTTGCTTGGCACCAGTGGGACACTAATTTAGTATAGCAGACACTTTTTGGATGCCACTAAGTTACAGCACGGTTTGCTATAAAAATTGTGTAGCTAAAATGTGCAGGAGGGTAGAAAACCGAGGTGGTGGAACTTGCTTGGCACCAGTGGGACAGTTAGTTAGTATAGCAGACACTTTTTGGATGCCACTAAGTTTCAGCACGGTTTGCTATAAAAATTGCAAAGCTAAAATGTGCAAGAGGGTAGAAAACCGAGGTGGTGGAACTTGCTTGGCATTAGTGGGACACCAATTTAGTATAGCAGACACTTTTTGGAGGCCACTAAGTTTCAGCACTGATTGCTATAAAAATAGCAGAGCTAAAATGTGCAGGAGGGTAGAAAGCAGAGGTGGTTGAACTTGCTTGGCACCAGTGAGACACTAATTCAGTATAGCAGACACTTTTTGGATGCCACTAAGTTTCAGCACTGTTTGCTATAAAAATAGCATAGCAAAAGTGGGAATGAGGGTAGAATGCAGAGGCGGTATACTTTGCTTGGCACCAGTGGGACACTAAGTTAGTATAGCAGACACTTTTTGGATGCCACTAAGTGTCAGCACGGTTTGCTATAAAAATTGCGTAGCTAAATTGTGTAGAAGGGTAGAAAGTCGAGGTGGTGGAACTTGCTTGGCACCAGTGGGACACTAATTTGGTATAGCAGACACTTTTTGGAGGCCACTAAGTTTCAGCACTGTTTGCTATAAAAATTGCGTAACTAAAATGTGCAGGAGGGTAGAAAGCCAAGGTGGTGGAACTTGCTTGGCACCAGTGGGACACTAAGTTAGTATAGCAGACACTTTTTGGAGGCCACTAAGTTCCAGCACGGTTTGCTATAAAAATTGCGTAGCTAAAATGTGCAGGAGAGTAGAAAGCCGAGGTGGTTGAACTTGCTTGGCACCAGTGGGACAGTAATTTAGTATAGCAGACACTTTTTGGAGGCCATTAAGTTTCAGCACTGTTTGCTATAAAAATAGCGTAGCAAAAATTTGCAGGAGGGTAGAAAGCCGAGGTGGTGGAACTTGCTTGGCACCATTGGGACACTAATTTAGTATAGCAGACACTTTTTGGAGGCCATTAAGTTTCAGCACTGTTTGCTATAAAAATTGCGTAGCTAAAATGTGCAGGAGGGTAGAAAGCCAAGGTGGTGGAACTTGCTTGGCACCAGCGGGACACTAAGTTAGTATAGCAGACACTTTTTGGATGCCACTAAGTTACAGCACGGTTTGCTATAATAATTGCGTAGCTAAAATGTGCAGGAGGGTAGAAAACCGAGGTGGTGGAACTTGCTTGGCACCAGTGGGACACTTAGTTAGTATAGCAGACATATTTTGGATGCCACTAAGTTTCAGCATGGTTTGCTATAAAAATTGCGTAGCTAAAATGTGAAGGAGGGTTGAAAACCGAGGTGGTGGAACTTGCTTGGCACTAGTGGGACACCAATTTAGTATAGCAGACACTTTTTGGAGGCCACTAAGTTTCAGCACTGTTGGCTATAAAAATTGCGTAACTAAAATGTGCAGGAGGGTAGAAAGCCAAGGTGGTGGAACTTGCTTGGCACCAGTGGGACACTAAGTTAGTATAGCAGACACTTTTTGGAGGCCATTAAGTTTCAGCACTGTTTGCTATAATAGAAGGGAATTTTGTTACTTACCGTAAATTCCTTTTCTTCTAGCTCTTATTGGGAGACCCAGACGATTGGGGTATAGCTACTGCCTCCGGAGGCCACACAAAGCACTACACTAAAAAGTGCAAGGCCCCTCCCCTTCTGGCTATACCCCCCCGTGGTGTCACGGGTTCTCCAGTTTTAGTGCCAAAGCAAGAAGGAGGAAAGCCAATAACTGGTTTAAACAAATTAACTCCGAGTAACATCGGAGAACTGAAAAACCGTTCAACATGAACAACATGTGTACCCGCAAACAACAAAAAAAAAATCCCGAAGGACAACAGGGCGGGTGCTGGGTCTCCCAATAAGAGCTAGAAGAAAAGGAATTTACGGTAAGTAACAAAATTCCCTTCTTCTTCAGCGCTCTATTGGGAGACCCAGACGATTGGGACGTCCAAAAGCTGTCCCTGGGTGGGTAAATAAATACCTCATGTTAGAGCTGCAAAACAGCCCTCCCCTACGGGGAAATCACTGCCGCCTGCAGGACTCTTCTACCTAAGCTGGCATCCGCCGAAGCATAGGTATGCACCTGAGAATGTTTGGTGAAAGTGTGCAGACTCAACCAGGTAGCTGCCTGGCACACCTGTTGAGCCGAAGCCTGGTGTCGTAGTGCCCAGGACGCACCCACGGCTCTGGTTGATTGGGCTTTCAGCCCTGAAAGAACCGGAAGCCCTGCAGAACGGTAGGCTTCCAGAATTGGTTCTTTGATCCATCGAGCCAGGGTGGCTTTAGAAGCCTGCAACCTCTTGCGCGTACCAGCGACAAGGGCATCGGAACGGCGTATGGGCGCCGTGCGGGAAATGTAGATTCTGAGTGCTCTCACCAGATCTAGCAAACGTAAATCATTCTCATACCGGTGAACCGGATGAGTGCAAAAGGACGGTAAGGAGATATCCTGATTAAGATGAAACGAGGATACGACCTTAGGGAGAAACTCCGGAATGGGGCGCAGCACTACCTTGTCCTGGAGAAACACCAGGAAGGGAGCCTTGGATGACAGAGCTGCCAGCTCAGACACTCGCCGAAGCGATGTGATCGCAACGAGAAACGCCACCTTCTGTGACAGGCGAGAAAAGGAAACTTCCTTCAGAGGCTCGAAAGGCGGCTTCTGGAGAGCAACTAGAACCCTGTTCAGATCCCATGGATCTAACGGCCGCTTGTACGGGGGTACGATATGACAAACCCCCTGCGGGAACGTGCGCACCTTAGAAAGACGTGCTAGACGCTTCTGAAAAAACACGGATAGTGCTGAGACTTGCCCTTTGAGGGAGTCGAGCGACAAGCCCTTTTCTAACTCCTATTGTAGGAAGGAAAGAAGAGTAGGCAATGCAAATGGCCAGGGAGACACTCCCTGAGTAGAGCACCAGATTAAGAAAATCTTCCACGTTCTGTGGTAGATCTTAGCAGACGTGGGCTTCCTAGCCTGTCTCATGGTGGCAACGACCCCTTGGGATAATCCTGAAGACGCTAGGATCCAGGACACAAAGGCCACACAGTCAGGTTCAGGGCCGCAGAATTCCGATGGAGAAAACGGCCCTTGGGACAGTAAGTCTGGTCGGTCTGGTAGTGACCACGGTCGGCCGACCGTGAGATGCCACAGATCCGGGTACCACGATCTCGGCCAGTCTGGTGCGACGAGTATGACGCGGCTGCAATCGGATCTGATTTTTGCGCAGTACTCTGGGCAAGAGTGCCAGAGGTGGAAACACATATGTGAGCCGGAACTGCGACCAATCTTGCACTAAGGCGTCTGCCGCCAGAGCTCTGTGATCGCGCGATCGTGCCATAAATGCCGGGACCTTGTTGGTGTGCCGAGACGCCATTAGGTCGACGTCCGGCACCCCCCAGCGGCAACAGATTTCCTGAAACACGTCCGGGTGAAGGGACCATTCCCCCGCGTCCATACCCTGGCGACTGAGGAAGTCTGCTTCCCAGTTTTCTACGCCCGGGATGTGAACTGCGGATATGGTGGATGCTGTGTCCTCCACCCACATGAGGATTCGCCGGACTTCCTGGAAGGCTTGCTGACTGCGCGTCCCTTCTTGGTGGTTGATGTATGCCACCGCTGTGGAGATGTCCGACTGGATTCGGATCTGCTCTCTTTCTAGCCACTTCTGGAAAGCTAATAGGGTAAGATACCCTGCCCCGATTTCCAGAACATCGATCTGAAGGGTGGACTCCTGCTGAGTCCACGTCCCCTGAGCCATGTGGCGGAGACAAACTGCTCCCCACCCTGACAGACTCGTATCTGTCGTGACCACTGCCCAGGATGGGGGCTATGACAATGAGGTGGGAATAAGCCACTATTGCAGAGAGTCCTCGGCCGTCAGGGAAAGGGAGACTTCCCTGTCCAGGGAGGTTGACTGCCCGTCCCATTGGCGGAGAATGTCCCATTGCCGTTGGCGCAGATGAAACTGCGCAAAGAGAACTGCCTCGATGGCTGCCACCATCTTCCTTAGGAAGTGCATGAGGCGCCTTAAGGGGTGCGACTGGCCTTGAAGGAGAGACTGCACCTCTGTCTGCAGTGAACGCTGCTTGTTCAGCGGAAGCTTCACTATTGCTGATAGAGTATGAAACTCCATGCCGAGATACGTTAGTGATTGAGTCGGAGACAGATTTGACCTTGCCAAATTGATGATCCACCCGAAAGTCTGGAGAGTCTCCAGCGTAACATTCAGGCTGCGTTGGCATGCCTCGAGGGAGGGTGCTTTGACGAGTAGATCGTCCAAGTACGGGATCACCGGGTGTCCCTGAGAGTGCAAGACTGCTACCACTGCTGCCATGACCTTGGTGAACACCCGTGGGGCTGTCGCCAGACTGAATGGCAGAGCTACGAACTGAAGATGTTCGTCTCCTATCACAAAACGTAGAAAACGTTGGTGCTCCGTAGCAATTGGCACGTGGAGATAGGCATCTTTGATGTCTGTTGAGGCAAGGAAGTCTCCTCGAGACATTGAGGCAATGACGGATCGGAGGGATCCCATCCGGAACCGCCTGGCGTTCGCATGCTCGTTGAGCAGTTTCAGGACCAGAACAGGACGGAAGGAACCGTCCTTTTTTGGAGCCACAAAGAGATTGGAGTACAAACCCTCGCCCTCGTTCCTGAGGGGGGACAGGGATCACCACTCCTTCTGCTCTTAGAGCGTCCACCGCCTGCAGCAGGGCATCTGCTCGGTGGGGGGTGGGGCCGTTCTGAAGAATGGAGTCGGAGGACGAGAACAGAACACTGTCCTGTGCACGTGAGCACAATGTCCGTCACCCACCGGTCTGTGACCTGTGGCAGCTAAATGTCGCCAAAGGCGGGGGAGTCTGCCATCAACCGCGGATGCGGAGAGAGAGAGAGAGAGCTGTATAGCATACAGGCATAAAGTACAAATGACCACTGCAGCACAAGCAATACAAGCAGCATAGAAGCCTGTGCCCTGGCACCCCTGCTCTTCTGCTGCTGTATACTAGTCATCTAGGGGAATATAGCCCAGAAGAGTGACCCTACAGTGCAATGTATAGCATACAAGCACAAGTACAAATGAACACTGCAGCACATGCAATACAAGCAGCATAGAAGCCTGTGCCCTGGCACCCCAGCTCTTCTGCTGCTGTAGACTAGTCATCTAGGGGAATATGGCCCAGAAGAGTGACCATACAGTGCAATGTATAGCATACAAGCACAAGTACAAATGCACACTGCAGCCCATGCAATACAAGCAGCATAGAAAAAAACCTGTGCCCCAGCACCCTTGGTTTTCTGCTGCTGTAGTCTAGCCATTCCAGGAGAATATAGCTAAGACTAGCGACTGTACAGTGCAATGTATAGCATATAAGCATAAACACAAATGAACACCTCAGTCGTGCAATACAAGCAGCCTAGAAAGCCTGTGCCTTAGCACACCTGCTTTCCTGCTGCTGATGTGTCGCTCCCCAAGCGGGCATATAGCGACCTATGCAGTTAAAAACAACACATGTACACACTGCAGTTATATTGTGGTCAGCACTATGTGTGCCGCTTACCGCCCGCCTATAAGCGGGTGTATGATCGCCACCGTCCTGCCTTGGTGCCGAAAGTCCGAGCTCGGACTGCAGTAATGGCTGCCGGCTTCTTCCCCAGCTCATGTGAGGAGGGGCGGGCCGTGGGCGTGCCCCCAAGGCAGAGCGGGAATCCGGCATCCGACAGTGTGCAGTGAGAGGGCTGGAGCATGTAAATAAGGCTCCAGCCCTCGGCGCTGCTGATTGCTCAGCGTCTGTCCCCTTCCCTGAGTGACAGGGAGGGGGCGGGAACGAAGCGGCACTAGGCCGCAGAAGCCGGGGACTGGATTTATAAGCGCCGCCGCCGTAAAAGCGCGGTCGGCGCCCAGTCCCCGGCGAACTACAAGTCCCAGCCGCGCCGCCGCTCCCGGAGCGTCCGGCGCGGTTGTTCCCAAAACACAAAGTCACTCAGCAAAGCTGCAGTGACTGTAACCCATTACTGTCCCCGGCGCACTAGCACACCCAGCAAGTCTGGAGTGTGCTGTGCCTGTGTGTACGGGGACACAGAGTACCTGTAATGGTGCAGGGCCATGTCCCTGAACGGTACTCCAGCTCCGTATCCAGCAGGTTCAAATGGGTCTGTGGATGGAGCCCGGCGTCAGAGCTTTGAGGCCGGCAGGATCCCACTTCCTCAGAGCCCCTCAGGGGGATGTGGAAGGAAAGCAGCATGTGGGCTCCAGCCTCCGTACCAGCAATAGGTACCTCAACCTTACAACACCATCAACGGGTGAGAAGGGAGCATGCTGGGGGCCCTATATGGGCCCTCTTTTCTTCCATCCGAAATAGTCAGCAGCTACTGCTGACTAAAATCTGTGGAGCTATGCATGGATGTCTGACCTCCTTCGCACAAAGCTTGAAAACTGGAGAACCCGTGACACCACGGGGGGGTATAGCCAGAAGGGGAGGGGCCTTGCACTTTTTAGTGTAGTGCTTTGTGTGGCCTCCGGAGGCAGTAGCTATACCCCAATCGTCTGGGTCTCCCAATAGAGCGCTGAAGAAATAGCGGAGCTAAAATGTGCAGGAGGGTAGAAAGCAGAGGTGGTTGAACTTGCTTGGCACCAGTGGGACACTAATTCAGTATAGCAGACACTTTTTGGATGCCACTAAGTTTCAGCACTGTTTGCTATAAAAATAGCATAGCAAAAGTGGGAATGAGGGTAGAAAGCAGAGGCGGTGTACCTTGCTTGGCACCAGTGGGACACTAAGTTAGTATAGCAGACACTTTTTGGATGCCACTAAGTGTCAGCACGGTTTGCTATAAAAATTGCGTAGCTAAAGTGTGTAGAAGGGTAGAAAGCCGAGGTGGTGGAACTTGCTTGGCACCAGTGGGACACTAATTTAGTATAGCAGACACTTTTTGGAGGCCACTAAGTTTCAGCACTGTTTGCTCTAAAAATTGCGTAACTAAAATGTGCAGGAGGGTAGAAAGCCAAGGTGGTGGAACTTGCTTGGCACCAGTGGGACACTAAGTTAGTATAGCAGACACTTTTTGGATGCCATTAAGTTCCAGCACGGTTTGCTATAAAAATTGCGTAGCTAAAATGTGCAGGAGGGTAGAAAGCCGAGGTGGTGGAACTTGCTTGGCACCAGTGGGACACCAAGTTAGTATAGCAGACACTTTTTGGAGGCCACTAAGTTTCAGCACTGTTTGCTATAAAAATAGCATAGCTACAATGTGCAGAATGGTAGAAAGCAGAGGTGGTGGAACTTTCTTGGCACCAGTGGAACACTAATTTAGTATAGCATACACTTTTTGGAGGCCACTAAGTTTCAGCACTTTTTACTATAAAAATAGCAGAGCTAACATGTGCGGGAGGGTAGAAAGCAGAGTTGGGGGAACTTGCTTGGCACCAGTGGGACAGTATTTAGTATAGCAGACACTTTTTGGATGCCACTAAGTGTCAGCACTGTTTGCTATAAAAATAGCATAGCTAAAATGTGCAGGAGGGTAGAAAGCAGAGGTGGTGGAACTTGCTTGGCACCAGTGGGACACTAATTTAGTATAGCAGACACTTTTTGGAAACCACTAAGTTTCAGCACTGTTTGCTATAAAAATTGTGTAGCTAAAATGTGCAGGAGGGTAGAAAGCCGAGTTGGTGGAACTTGCTTGGCACCAGTGGGACACTAAGTTAGTATAGCAGACACTTTTTGGATGCCACTAAGTTTCAGCACAGGTTGCTATAAAAATTGCGTAGCTAAAATGTGCAGGAGGGCAGAAAGCCGAGGTGGTGGAACTTGCTTGGCACCAGTGGGACATTAATTTAGTATAGCAGACACTTTGTGGAGGCCAACAAGTTTCAGCACTGTTTGCTATAAAAATTGCATAGCAAAAATGTGCAGGAGGGTAGAAAGCCTAGGTGGTGGAACTTGCTTGGCACCAGTGGGACACTAATTTAGTATAGAAGACACTTTTTGGAGGCCACTAAGTTTCAGCACTTTTTACTATAAAAATAGCAGAGCTAAAATGTGCGGGAGGGTAGAAAGCAGAGTTGGGGGAACTTGCTTGGCACCAGTGTGACAGTATTTAGTATAGCAGACACTTTTTGGATGCCACTAAGTGTCAGCACTGTTTGCTATAAAAATAGCATAGCTAAATGCAGGAGGGTAGAAAGCAATGGTGGTGGAACTTGCTTGGCACCAGTGGGACAGTACTTTAGTATAGCAGACAATTTTTGGATGCCACTAAGTTCCAGCACTGTTTGCTATAAAAGGAGCGTAGCTAAAATGTGCAGGAGGGTAGAAAGCAGAGGTGGTGGAACTTGCTTGGCACCAGTGGGACACTAATTTAGTATAGCAGACACTTTTTGGAAACCACTAAGTTTCAGCACTGTTTGCTATAAAAATTGTGTAGCTAAAATGTGCAGGAGGGTAGAAAGCCGAGTTGGTGGAACTTGCTTGGCACCAGTGGGACACTAAGTTAGTATAGCAGACACTTTTTGGATGCCACTAAGTTTCAGCACAGGTTGCTATAAAAATTGCGTAGCTAAAATGTGCAGGAGGGCAGAAAGCCGAGGTGGTGGAACTTGCTTGGCACCAGTGGGACATTAATTTAGTATAGCAGACACATTGTGGAGGCCAACAAGTTTCAGCACTGTTTGCTATAAAAATTGCATAGCAAAAATGTGCAGGAGGGTAGAAAGCCTAGGTGGTGGAACTTGCTTGGCACCAGTGGGACACTAATTTAGTATAGAAGACACTTTTTGGAGGCCACTAAGTTTCAGCACTGTTTCTTATAAAAATTGCGTAGCTAAAATGTGCAGGAGGATAGAAAGCCTAGGTGGTGGAACTTGCTTGGCACCAGTGGAACACTAAGTTAGTATAGCAGACACTTTTTGGATGCCACTAAGTTTCAGCACGGTTTGCTATAAAAATTGCGTAGCTAAAATGTGCAGGAGGGTAGAAAACCGAGGTGGTGGATCTTGCTTCGCAACAGTGGGACACTAATTTAGTATAGCAGACACTTTTTGGAGGCCACTAAGTTTCAGCATTGTTTGCTATAAAAATTGCGTAGCTAAAATGTGCAGTAGGGTAGAAAACCGAGGTGGTGGAACTTGCTTGGCATCAGTGGGACACTAAGTTAGTATAGCAGACACTTTTTGGATGCCACTAAGTGTCAGCACGGTTTGCTATAAAAATTGCGTAGCTAAAATGTGCAAGAGGGTAGAAAGCCGAGGTGGTGGAACTTGCTTGGCACCAGTGGGACACTAATGTAGTATAGCAGACACTTTTTGGATGCCACTAAGTTTCAGCACAGGTTGCTATAAAAATTCTGTAGCTAAAATGTGCAGGAGGGCAGAAAGCCGAGGTGGTGGAACTTGCTTGGCACCAGTGGGACCCTAATTTAGTATAGCAGACACTTTTTGGAGGCCAACAAGTTTCAGCACTGTTTGCTATAAAAATTGCGTAGCTAAAATGTGCAGGAGGGTAGAAAGCCGAGGTGGTGGAACTTGCTTGGCACCAGTGGAACACTAGGTTAGTATAGCAGACACTTTTTGGATGCCACTAAGTTTCAGCACGGATTGCTATAAAAATTGCGTGGCTAATATATGCAGGAGGACAGAAAGCCAAGGTGGTGGAACTTGCTTGGCACCAGTGGGACACTAATTTAGTATAGCAGACACTTTTTGGAGGCCAACAAGTTTCAGCACTGTTTGCTATAAAAATTGCGTAGCTAAAATGTGCAGGAGGGTAGAAAGCCTAGGTGGTGGAACGTGCTTGGCACCAGTGGGACACTAATTTAGTATGGAAGACACTTTTTGGAGGCCACTAAGTTTCAGCACTGTTTGCTATAAAAATTGCGTAGCTAAAATGTGCAGGAGGATAGAAAGCCGAGGTGGTGGAACTTGCTTGGCACCAGTGGGACACTAATTTAGTATAGCAGACACTTTTTGGAGGCCACTAAGTGTCAGCACGGGTTGCTATAAAAATTGCGTAGCTAAAATGTGCAGGAGGGCAGAAAGCCGAGGTGGTGGAACTTGCTTGGCACCAGTGGGACACTAAGTTAGTATAGCAGACACTTTTTGGCTGCCACTAAGTTTAAGCACGGTTTGCTATAAAAATTGCGTAGCTAAAATGTGCAGGAGGGTAGAAAACTGAGTTGGTGGAACTTGCTTGGCACCAGTGGGACACTAATTTAGTATAGCAGACACTTTTTGGATGCCACTAAGTTTCAGCACGGGTTGCTATAAAAATTGCGTAGCTAAAATGTGCAGGAGGGCAGAAAGCCGAGGTGGTGGAACTTGCTTGGCACCAGTGGGACACTTATTTAGTGTAGCAGACACTTTTTGGAGGCCACTAAGTTTCAACACTGTTTGCTATAAAAATTGCGTAGCTAAAATGTGCAGGAGGGTAGAAAGCCGAGGTGGTGGAACTTGCTTGGCACCAGTGGGACACTAAGTTAGTATAGCAGACACTTTTTGGATGCCACTGTGACGCCCTGGGCAAGCCAGGGGTCACAGGTCATTGCACCAACACACCCTACACCCCAGTTAGGAACACCAAAGGTAAACCAAAATCCTTGTTGCCTTCCTCCGGAGGCTGATGTTCACAGCAGGGGGTGGGCCAGGCGGTTGGCTCCACCCACCGAGGAGTTCGCAGCTCTGGAGGCGGGAAGAACCAAGCAGTTGAGTTTAAGAGGAGGAAGTGGAAGGAGAAAACAAGAAGTTAAGCTAGGGAAGTGAAGTGGTAAAGGAGGAGTAAAGGAAGGTGAAAGGTGACAGAAAGAAAGCCTGAAGTGAGTCCAGCTGTGTGCAGGACAGGGTCAGCAAGGTCAGCAACGACGGTGACTGTCCAGAGGGGTGACTGTTCGGGAGTTCCTGGAAGGACCGCGGACGGGTGGTGACCCGGCGGTCTGGAGCAGCGTGCAAAGGACAGTCAGCACCAGGGCAGGGGCCTCTCGGACCCCGGCAAGGCTAGGAGTCGCCATAATTTGCAGAATCCGTCAGTGAAGGGGACGTAGATCCCCCAACAACCAAGTCCCGATTGAAGGCAACAGTCCAACCATTAAGGAGGAACACCGCCACTGCCAGGGCACCAGTTCCTCAGGGCCAGCGTCTGCGGGCAAAGTAGAGCTCCTCCGGTCCAGCTTGAAGCCGGGGAGCGGGTTACCGGTGGGGACCCATCGCTACCAACACAGAAACACTAGGTGCAGGTCAAAGGGACATCACCGTTACCTACTGGGAGAGCAAGTGCAGCCGTCCGTGGGAACCGTCTTTCCAGACGAGTGGTTTACCGTAAAACTGTGTCAACGTCTCAGGCTGAGTGAGTACCACAGTGCCACAAGGCACAGCGCTGCCCCCGCGTCCCTGCGCCCACCAGGCCAAGCAAGTAACCCCATCACCGGGCCCCGGGATCACCAACCCCTACCCACGGAGGGGCAACCCAACATCTCGCTGCTACACACCATCGTCCCCGGGCCTATAGAGCCGCGGTGGTGAAATCACCACAACCGTGGGTGGCGTCACGGACAATAAACAATCCCCACACCCAACAAACCCCTTTTCACTCACGAGCGAGGAGTGTCGCTCGAGAACCCCCGGGATCCAGCCCACCGCTCGAGCCACCACTGAGCAGCAGCCGCCGGACCCGAGCAGAGGGGGTGAGCGTAGTGTGCTAACACCCTCCTCCCCGCCCGCGACACCACTAAGTGTCAGCACGGTTTACTATAAAAATTGCGTAGCTAAAGTGTGTAGAAGGGTAGAAAGCCTAGGTGGTGGAACTTGCTTGGCACCAGTGGGACACTAATTTAGTATAGAAGACACTTTTTGGATGCCACTAAGTTACAGCACGGTTTGCTATAATAATTGCGTAGCTAAAATGTGCAGGAGGGTAGAAAACCGAGGTGGTGGAACTTGCTTGGCACCAGTGGGACACTAAGTTAGTATAGCAGACACTTTTTGGATGCCACTAAGTTTCAGCACGGGTTGCTATAAAAATTGCGTAGCTAAAATGTGCAGGAGCGCAGAAAGCCGAGGTGGTGGAACTTGCTTGGCACCAGTGGGACACTTATTTAGTGTGGCAGACACTTTTTGGAGGCCACTAAGTTTCAGCACGGTTTGCTATAAAAATTGCGTAGCTAAAATGTGCAAGAGGGTAGAAAACCGAGGTGGTGGAACTTGCTTGGCACTAGTGGGACACCAATTTAGTATAGCAGACACTTTTTGGAGGCCACTAAGTTTCAGCCCTGTTTGCTATAAAAATAGCGGAGCTAAAATGTGCAGGAGGGTAGAAAGCAGAGGTGGTTGAACTTGCTTGGCACCAGTGGGACACTAATTCAGTATAGCAGACACTTTTTGGATGCCACTAAGTTTCAGCACTGTTTGCTATAAAAATAGCATAGCAAAAGTGGGAATGAGGGTAGAATGCAGAGGCGGTGTACCTTGCTTGGCACCAGTGGGACACTAAGTTAGTATAGCAGACACTTTTTGGATGCCACTAAGTGTCAGCACGGTTTGCTATAAAAATTGCGTAGCTAAAGTGTGTAGAAGGGTAGAAAGCCGAGGTGGTGGAACTTGCTTGGCACCAGTGGGACACTAATTTAGTATAGCAGACACTTTTTGGAGGCCACTAAGTTTCAGCACTGTTTGCTATAAAAATTGCGTAACTAAAATGTGCAGGAGGGTAGAAAGCCAAGGTGGTGGAACTTGCTTGGCACCAGTGGGACACTAAGTTAGTATAGCAGACACTTTTTGGAGGCCACTAAGTTCCAGCACGGTTTGCTATAAAAATTGCGTAGCTAAAATGTGCAGGAGAGTAGAAAGCCGAGGTGGTTGAACTTGCTTGGCACCAGTGGGACACTAATTTAGTATAGCAGACACTTTTTGGAGGCCATTAAGTTTCAGCACTGTTTGCTATAAAAATAGCGTAGGTAAAATTTGCAGGAGGGTAGAAAGCCGAGGTGGTGGAACTTGCTTGGCACCAGTGGGACAATAATTTAGTATAGCAGACACTTTTTGGAGGCCATTAAGTTTCAGCACTGTTTGCTATAAAAATTGCGTAGCTAAAATGTGCAGGAGGGTAGAAAGCCGAGGTGGTGGAACTTGCTTGGCACCAGCGGGACACTAAGTTGGTATAGCAGACACTTTTTGGATGGCACTAAGTTACAGCACGGTTTGCTATAATAATTGCATAGCTAAAATGTGCAGGAGGGTAGAAAACCGAGGTGGTGGAACTTGCTTGGCACCAGTGGGACACTTAGTTAGTATAGCAGACACTTTTTGGATGCCACTAAGTTTCAGCATGGTTTGCTATAAAAATTGCGTAGCTAAAATGTGAAGGAGGGTTGAAAACCGAGGTGGTGGAACTTGCTTGGCACTAGTGGGACACCAATTTAGTATAGCAGACACTTTTTGGAGGCCACTAAGTTTCAGCACTGTTGGCTATAAAAATTGCGTAACTAAAATGTGCAGGAGGGTAGAAAGCCAAGGTGGTGGAACTTGCTTGGCACCAGTGGGACACTAAGTTAGTATAGCAGACACTTTTTGGAGGCCACTAAGTTTCAGCACTGTTTGCTATAAAAATAGCGGAGCTAAAATGTGCAGGAGGGTAGAAAGCAGAGGTGGTTGAACTTGCTTGGCACCAGTGGGACACTAATTCAGTATAGCAGACACTTTTTGGATGCCACTAAGTTTCAGCACTGTTTGCTATAAAAAAAGCATAGCAAAAGTGGGAATGAGGGTAGAAAGCAGAGGCGGTGTACCTTGCTTGGCACCAGTGGGACACTAAGTTAGTATAGCAGACACTTTTTGGATGCCACTAAGTGTCAGCACGGTTTGCTATAAAAATTGCGTAGCTAAAATGTGAAGGAGGGTTGAAAACCGAGGTGGTGGAACTTGCTTGGCACCAGTGGGACACTAATTTAGTATAGCAGACACTTTTTGGAGGCCACTAAGTTTCAGCACTGTTTGCTCTAAAAATTGCGTAACTAAAATGTGCAGGAGGGTAGAAAACCAAGGTGGTGGAACTTGCTTGGCACCAGTGGGACACTAAGTTAGTATAGCAGACACTTTTTGGATGCCACTAAGTTCCAGCACGGTTTGCTATAAAAATTGCGGAGCTAAAATGTGCAGGAGGGTAGAAAGCCGAGGTGGTGGAACTTGCTTGGCACCAGTGGGACACCAAGTTAGTATAGCAGACACTTTTTGGAGGCCACTAATTTTCAGCACTGTTTGCTATAAAAATAGCATAGCTACAATGTGCAGAATGGTAGAAAGCAGAGGTGGTGGAACTTTCTTGGCACCAGTGGAACACTAATTTAGTATAGCATACACTTTTTGGAGGCCACTAAGTTTCAGCACTTTTTACTATAAAAATAGCATAGCTAAAATGTGCAGGAGGGTAGAAAGCAATGGTGGTGGAACTTGCTTGGCACCAGTGGGACAGTACTTTAGTATAGCAGACAATTTTTGGATGCCACTAAGTTTCAGCACTGTTTGCTATAAAAATAGCATAGCTACAATGTGCAGAATGGTAGAAAGCAGAGGTGGTGGAACTTTCTTGGCACCAGTGGAACACTAATTTAGTATAGCATACACTTTTTGGAGGCCACTAAGTTTCAGCACTTTTTACTATAAAAATAGCATAGCTAAAATGTGCAGGAGGGTAGAAAGCAATGGTGGTGGAACTTGCTTGGCACCAGTGGGACAGTACTTTAGTATAGCAGACAATTTTTGGATGCCACTAAGTTTCAGCACTGTTTGCTATAAAAAGAGCATAGCTAAAATGTGCAGGAGGGTAGAAAGCAGAGGTGGTGGAACTTGCTTGGCACCAGTGGGACACTAATTTAGTATAGCAGACACTTTTTGGAAACCACTAAGTTTCAGCACTGTTTGCTATAAAAAATGTGTAGCTAAAATGTGCAGGAGGGTAGAAAGCCGAGTTGGTGGAACTTGCTTGGCACCAGTGGGACATTAATTTAGTATAGCAGACACTTTGTGGAGGCCAACAAGTTTCAGCACTGTTTGCTATAAAAATTGCATAGCAAAAATGTGCAGGAGGGTAGAAAGCCTAGGTGGTGGAACTTGCTTGGCACCAGTGGGACACTAATTTAGTATAGAAGACACTTTTTGGAGGCCACTAAGTTTCAGCACTGTTTCTTATAAAAATTGCGTAGCTAAAATGTGCAGGAGGATAGAAAGCCTAGGTGGTGGAACTTGCTTGGCACCAGTGGGACACTAAGTTAGTATAGCAGACACTTTTTGGATGCCACTAAGTTTCAGCACGGTTTGCTATAAAAATTGCGTAGCTAAAATGTGCAGGAGGGTAGAAAACCGAGGTGGTGGATCTTGCTTCGCAACAGTGGGACACTAATTTAGTATAGCAGACACTTCTTGGAGGCCACTAAGTTTCAGCATTGTTTGCTATAAAAATTGCGTAGCTAAAATGTGCAGTAGGGTAGAAAACCGAGGTGGTGGAACTTGCTTGGCATCAGTGGGACACTAAGTTAGTATAGCAGACACTTTTTGGATGCCACTAAGTGTCAGCACGGTTTGCTATAAAAATTGCGTAGCTAAAATGTGCAGGAGGGTAGAAAGCCGAGGTGGTGGAACTTGCTTGGCACCAGTGGGACACTAATGTAGTATAGCAGACACTTTTTGGATGCCACTAAGTTTCAGCCCAGGTTGCTATAAAAATTGCGTAGCTAAAATGTGCAGGAGGGCAGAAAGCAGAGGTGGTGGAACTTGCTTGGCACCAGTGGGACCCTAATTTAGTATAGCAGACACTTTTTGGATGCCACTAAGTTTCAGCACGGATTGCTATAAAAATTGTGTAGCTAATATATGCAGGAGGACAGAAAGCCGAGGTGGTGGAACTTGCTTGGCACCAGTGGGACACTAATTTAGTATAGCAGACACTTTTTGGAGGCCAACAAGTTTCAGCACTGTTTGCTATAAAAATTGCGTAGCTAAAATGTGCAGGAGGGTAGAAAGCCTAGGTGGTGGAACGTGCTTGGCACCAGTGGGACACTAATTTAGTATGGAAGACACTTTTTGGAGGCCACTAAGTTTCAGCACTGTATGCTATAAAAATTGCGTAGCTAAAATGTGCAGGAGGATAGAAAGCCGAGGTGGTGGAACTTGCTTGGCACCAGTGGGACACTAATTTAGTATAGCAGACACTTTTTGGAGGCCACTAAGTGTCAGCACGGTTTGCTATGAAATTTGCGTAGCTAAATTGTGCAGGAGGGTAGAAAGCCGAGGTGGTGGAACTTTCTTGGCACCAGTGGGACACTAAGTTAGTATAGCAGACACTTTTTGGATGCCACTAAGTTTCAGCACGGGTTGCTATAAAAATTGCGTAGCTAAAATGTGCAGGAGGGCAGAAAGCCGAGGTGGTGGAACTTGCTTGGCACCAGTGGGACACTAAGTTAGTATAGCAGACCCTTTTTGGCTGCCACTAAGTTTAAGCACGGTTTGCTATAAAAATTGCGTAGCTAAAATGTGCAGGAGGGTAGAAAACCGAGTTGGTGGAACTTGCTTGGCACCAGTGGGACACTAATTTAGTATAGCAGACACTTTTTGGATGCCACTAAGTTTCAGCACGGGTTGCTATAAAAATTGCGTAGCTAAAATGTGCAGGAGGGCAGAAAGCCGAGGTGGTGGAACTTGCTTGGCACCAGTGGGACACTTATTTAGTGTAGCAGACACTTTTTGGAGGCCACTAAGTTTCAACACTGTTTGCTATAAAAATTGCGTAGCTAAAATGTGCAGGAGGGTAGAAAGCCGAGGTGGTGGAACTTGCTTGGCACCAGTGGGACACTAAGTTAGTATAGCAGACACTTTTTGGATGCCACTGTGACGCCCTGGGCAAGCCAGGGGTCACAGGTCATTGCACCAACACACCCTACACCCCAGTTAGGAACACCAAAGCTAAACCAAAATCCTTGTTGCCTTCCTCCGGAGGCTTATGTTCACACCAGGGGGTGGGCCAGGTGGTTGGCTCCGCCCACCAAGGAGTTCGCAGCTCTGGAGGCGGGAAGAACCAAGCAGTTGAGTTTAGGAGGAGGAAGTGGAAGGAGAAAACAAGAAGTTAAGCTAGGGAAGTGAAGTGGTAAAGGAGGAGTAAAGGAAGGTGAAAGGTGACAGAAAGAAAGCCTGAAGTGAGTCCAGCTGTGTGCAGGACAGGGTCAGCAAGGTCAGCAATGATGGTGACTGTCCAGAGGGGTGACTGTTCGGGAGTTCCTGGAAGGACCGCGGACGGGTGGTGACCCGGCGGTCTGGAGCAGCGTGCAAAGGACAGTCAGCACCAGGGCAGGGGCCTCTCGGACCCTGGCAAGGCTAGGAGTCGCCATAATTTGCCGAATCCGTCAGTGAAAGGGACGTAGATCCCCCAACAACCAAGTCCCGATTGAAGGCAACAGTCCAACCATTAAGGAGGAACACCGCCACCGCCAGGGCACCAGTTCCTCAGGGCCAGCGTCTGCGGGCAAAGTAGAACTCCTCCGGTCCAGCTTGAAGCCGGGGAGCGGGTTACCGGTGGGGACCCATCGCTACCAACACAGAAACACTAGGTGCAGGTCAAAGGGACATCACCGTTACCTACTGGGAGAGCAAGTGCAGCCGTCCGTGGGAACCGTCTTTCCAGCCGTGTGGTTTACCGTAAAACTGTGTCAACGTCTCAGGCTGAGTGAGTACCACAGTGCCACAAGGCACAGCGCTGCCCCTGCGTCCCTGCGCCCGCCAGGCCAAGCATCTAACCCCATCACCGGGCCCCGGGATTACCAACCCCTACCCACGGAGGGGCAACCCAACATCTCGCTGCTACACACCATCGTCCCCGGGCCTATAGAGCAGCGGTGGTGAAATCACCACAACCGTGGGTGGCGTCACGGACAATAAACAATCCCCACACCCAACAACCCCCTTTTCACTCACGGGCGAGGAGTGTCGCTCGAGAACCCCCGGGATCTGGCCCACCGCTCGAGCCACCACTGAGCAGCAGCCGACGGACCCGAGCAGAGGGGGTGAGCGTAGTGTGCTAACACCCTCCTCACCGCCCGCGACACCACTAAGTGTCAGCAAGGTTTACTATAAAAATTGCGTAGCTAAAATGTGCAGGACGGTAGAAAACCTAGGTGGTTGAACTTGCTTGGCACCAGTGGGACACTAATTTAGTATAGAAGACACTTTTTGGAGGCCACTAAGTTTCAGCACTGCTTGCTATAAAAATTGCGTAGCTAAAATGTGCAGGAGGATAGAAAGCCAAGGTGGTGGAACTTGCTTGGCACCAGTAAGACACTAAGTTAGTATAGCAGACACTTTTTGGATGCCACTAAGTTTCAGCACGGGTTGCTATAAAAATTGCGTAGCTAAAATGTGCAGGAGGGCAGAAAGCCGAGGTGGTGGAACTTGCTTGGCACCAGTGGGACACTTATTTAGTGTAGCAGACACTTTTTGGAGGCCACTAAATTTCAACACTGTTTGCTATAAAAATTGCGTAGCTAAAATGTGTAGGAGGGCAGAAATCCGAGGTGGTGGAACTTGCTTGGCACCAGTGCGACACCTATTTAGTATAGCAGACACTTTTTGGAGGCCAACAAGTTTCAGCACTGTTTGCTATAAAAATTGCGTAGCTAAAATGTGCAGGACGGTAGAAAGCCTAGGTGGTGGAACTTGCTTGGCAACAGTGGGACACTAATTTAGTATAGAAGACACTTTTTGGAGGCCACTAAGTTCCAACACTGTTTGCTATAAAAATTGCGTAGCTAAAATGTGCAGTAGGGTAGAAAACCGAGGTGGTGGAACTTGCTTGGCACCAGTGGGACACTAATTTAGTATAGCAGACACTTTTTGGAGGCCACTAAGTTTCAGCTCGGGTTGCTATAAAAATTGCGTAGCTAAAATGTGCAGGAGGGCAGAAAGCCGAGGTGGTGGAACTTGCTTGGCACCAGTGGGACACTTATTTAGTGTAGCAGACACTTTTTGGTGGCCAACAAGTTTCAGCACTGTTTGCTATAAAAATTGCGTAGCTAAAATGTGCAGGAGGATAGAAAGCCGAGGTGGCGGAACTTGCTTGGCACCAGTGGGACACTAAGTTAGTAAAGCAGACACTTTTTGGATGCCACTAAGTTTCAGCACTGTTTGCTATAAAAATTACGTAGCTAAAATGTGCAGGAGGGTAGAAAGCCGAGGTGGTGGAACTTGCTTGGCACCAGTGGGACACTAAGTTAGTATAGCAGACACTTTTTGGATGCCACTAAGTATCAGCATGGTTTGCTATAAAAATTGCGTAGCTAAAATGTGCAGGAGGGTAGAAAGCCGAGTTGAGTTGGTGGAACTTGCTTGGCACCAGTGGGACACTAAGTTAGTATAGCAGACACTTTTTGGAGGCCACTAAGTTTCAACACTGTTTGCTATAAAAATTGCGTAGCTAAAATGTGCAGGAGGGTAGAAAGCCGAGGTGGTGGAACTTGCTTGGCACCAGTGGGACACTAAGTTAGTATAGCAGACACTTTTTGGATGCCACTAAGTTTCAGCACTGTTTGCTATAAATATTGCGTAGCTAAAATGTGCAGTAGGGTAGAAAACCGAGGTGGTGGAACTTGCTTGGCATCAGTGGGACACTAATTTAGTATACCAGACACTTTTTGGAGGCCACTAAGTTTCAACACTGTTTGCTATAAAAATTGCGTAGCTAAAATGTGCAGGAGGATAGAAAGCCGAGGTGGTGGAACTTGCTTGGCACCAGTATGACACTAATTTAGTATAGCAGACACTTTTTAGATGCCAACAAGTTTCAGCATTCTTTGCTATAACAATAGCGTAGCTAAAATGTGCAGGAGGGTAGAAAGCTGAGGTGGTGAAACTTGCTTGGCACCAGTGGGACACTAAGTTAGTACAGCACACACTTTTTGGATGCCACTAAGTGTCAGCACGGGTTGCTATAAAAATTGCGTAGCTAAAATGTGCAGGAGGGTAGAAAGCCGAAGTGATGGAACTTGCTTGGCACCACTGGGACACTAAGTTAGTATAGCAGCCACTTTTTGGCTGCCACTAAGTTTCAGCACGGTTTGCTATAAAAATTGTGTAGCTAAAATGTGCAGGAGGGTAGAAAGCCGAGGTGGTGGAACTTGCTTGGCACCAGTGGGACACTAATTTAGTATAGCAGACACTTTTTGGAGGCCACTAAGTTTCAGCACTGTTTGCTATAAAAATTGTGTAGCTAAAATGTGCAGGAGGGTAGAAAGCCGAGTTGGTGGAACTTGCTTGGCACCAGTGGGACACTAAGTTAGTATAGCAGACACTTTTTGGATGCCACTAAGTTTCAGCACGGGTTGCTATAAATATTGCGTGGCTAAAATGTGCAGGAGGGCAGAAAGCCGAGGTGGTGGAACTTGCTTCGCACCAGTGGGACACCTATTTAGTATAGCAGACACTTTTTGGAGGTCACTAAGTTTCAGCACTGTTTGCTATAAAAATTGCGTAGCTAAAATGTGCAGGAGGATAGAAAGCCAAGGTGGTGGAACTTGCTTGGCACCAGTGGGACACTAATTTAGTATAGCAGACACTTTTTGGAGGCCACTAAGTGTCAGCACGGTTTGCTATAAAATTTGCGTAGCTAAAATGTGCAGTAGGGTAGAAAACCGAGGTGGAGGAACTTGCTTGGCATCAGTGGGACACTAATTTAGTATAGCAGACACTTTTTGGAGGCCACTAAGTTTCAACACTGTTTACTATAAAATTTGCGTATCTAAAATGTGCAGGAGGGTAGAAAGCCGAGGTGGTGGAACTTGCTTGGCACCAGTGGGACACTAAGTTAGTATAGCAGACACTTTTTGGATGCCACTAAGTTTCAGCACGGTTTACTGTAAAAATTACGTAGCTAAATTGTGCAGGAGGGTAGAAAGCAGAGGTTTTGGAACTTGCTTGGCACCAGTCGGAGAGAAATTTAGTATAGCAGACACTTTTTGGATGCCACTAAGTGTCAGCACGGGTTGCTATAAAAATTGCGTAGCTAAAATGTGCAGGAGGGTAGAAAGTCGAGGTGGTGGAACTTGCTTGGCACCAGTGGGACACTAAGTTAGTATAGCAGACACTTTTTGGATGCCACTAAGTTTCAGCACGGTTTGCTATAAAAATTGCGTAGCTAAAATGTGCAGGAGGGTAGAAAGCCGAGTTGGTGGAACTTGCTTGGCACCAGTGGGACACTAAGTTAGTATAGCAGACACTTTTTGGATGGCACTAAGTGTCAGCACGGTTTGCTATCAAAATTGCGTAGCTAAAATGTGCAGGAGGGTAGAAAGCCGAGATGGTGGAACTTGCTTGGCACTAGTGGGACACTAATTTAGTATAGCAGACACTTTTTGGAGGCCAACAAGTTTCAGCACTGTTTGCTATAAAAATTGCGTAGCTAAAATGTGCAGGAGGGTAGAAAGCCTAGGTGGTGGAACTTGCTTGGCACCAGTGGGACACTAATTTAGTATAGAAGACACTTTTTGGAGGCCACTAAGTTTCAGCACGGTTTGCTATAAAAATTGCGTGGCTAAAATGTGCAGGAGGGTAGAAAGCCGAGGTGGTGGAACTTGCTTCGCACCAGTGGGACACTAATTTAGTATAGCAGACACTTTTTGGAGGCCAAGAAAACCAAAATGAAAATTCCTATATTAAAATTACCAAATTTTATTAGTCATTTACTAAATAACTGTCAGTGCAGTCAGAAATAGAATAGCCTCTAAAAAGTGGTATGGGCGGGTGTTAAGGGACAAAGTGCGCCAGATATCGATATGAGGAGTATTCAATATATCCAGAAAGGGGTGGGGCCTATCCTAGCCCTATAAATGTCCCCTACTTACCAGCGGAGTAAACACCCTAATGTACTTGGTGCCCCCGCTCCTCGGCGGCTGTCCCTCACTGTCCCTCCAACCACAAAACCACCATCACCATAAAGTGTGTGTGCAAAAGTGCAGTCAAGACTGATAGTCTAAATATCCACTCTATAAATTAAATATTACAACAGTGGTTCCCAGATCAGGGTAACCACTCTATAGAGTCATAAAATAGAATGCAATAAACCTTTCAAGGGTAAGTGTGCAATGCTTTCATCCCCCAGGTCATATAGATAAAATGCAGTTATAGTGCACCTACACACCTGTCTCATATTATCATATAGGTCATCACAATATAAGGAAAGTACTTATCATAGTGTTGTCATCTCAATATAAGGAAAGTACTTATCATAGTGTTGTCATCTCGACGCGTTTCTCCCTCAGAATGTCTGAGGGTTCATCAGGAGATGTTCAGTCTTTTTCCTTTTCCTTGTCACAATGGAAGTAAGGTGCCTAATAGCGTCGCTGGGAGCCACACAGATCTGGGTCCCATCCCAGTCAATGGTAACAGAGATAATGCCCCATCAGGCCAATATATCACCACCCCTTCTTAATATAGACTCAGTCAATGCCGAGTAGTCCCGCCCCCATGAGGCTTCCCGTCCTAGCGTCTTTGAAACGCCGCGCCATATTGCCGGCGGTCACTTCCGGTTCGTGATCTTGTGACCGGAAATCAGTATTTCCCATCAGGCTCAGGCCACCGACGTCACATCGGAAGTTCCGGCATGT
This sequence comes from Anomaloglossus baeobatrachus, assembly GCF_048569485.1. NCBI lineage: Eukaryota > Metazoa > Chordata > Amphibia > Anura > Aromobatidae > Anomaloglossus > Anomaloglossus baeobatrachus. Next base: position 155,161,179 of record NC_134359.1, read on the forward strand.
GGAACGCAGTGTATTCCACCTACAGGGGAACGCCCCTGCAGGAGGCAAGATCACCACCAGAATCCGCCCACACTTACAGGCCTCCGACATAATACCGGAGGTCACAAAGCGTGGAGCGCAAACTGCGTTCCACTTATAGGGACAGCAGCCTCATACATAGTGGGTTTTTTGGGTGAATAGTTGATCACGGACTGAGGGGTCATATCAGGCTATTCATAGCAATAAGAAAAATAGAAAGAGTGCGATATTATTAAATCGCTATTAACCATTGCTCGTCCTATAGGGACAATAAACACTTAGGCATTTCTGCCTGCTCCACTAGAATAACCCATCGCATGATGGTAGAAAGAGATAATTCCCAAAGATACCACAGACATCGTGTGAGATCATATAAAACTGGTGAAGTTTAGTTGTTCATTAATCCCAGCCGGGGACATACTGCGCAACAGGTAAATCCACCTGGTTTCCCTCTGGAGGATTAACCTGTTCCAGTCCCCCAGTCTCTCATGTTTCTGGACGGTCTCAATTACTTTAAATAGGACACTTTTGGTGTCTCCATTGTGACACTGGACTATGTGCCGGGCTAGAGCAGTATCTCTTTTGTGAAGGATATCACCTATATGCTCTCCTATCCTCACTCTTAGCTCTCTTTTAGTTTTGCCCACATAGTTTTTAGGACATTTGCAGGTACACATATAGACCACTCCCGTGGTTTTGCAATTTGCAAAATCCCTATTGGAGAAAACTCTCCCTGTCACCGCGCTTGTAAATGTTTTAGAGGGGTCAATAAATCTACAGAAGCTACATGATCCACACCTAAAGGTCCCAATAGGTCTCCTGTCCAACCATGTACCCGCCATTTTTGGTTGCTCAAAATGACTGTGGACCAAATGGTCCCTTATTGACCTCCCCCTCCTAAAAGTGACCGAGGGCTTCGTGGTTAAAGTGTCTACCAAGTCTGGGTCTGCCCGCAGAATGTCCCAGTGTCGCCTCAATATGTCCATAATCCTATCCGTTTGGTCGTCATATGTCCCAATTAATCTCGTCATCCCATCATTCTGTATTTTCTGTCGGGGGACCATTAGCTCTGTCCTATTAGTTCCCTTAGCAATCCTATATGCCTTGTCGATCACACCCACTGGGTAACCTCTATCTCTGAACCTACGTTTAAGGTTATTAGATTGTGCCTGGAAATCTCCCAAACTAGAGCAGTTCCTCCGAAGTCGGAGGAACTGCCCCTTGGGGATCCCTCTTTTCAGACTCGTAGGATGACAGCTCTCCCACCGCAACAAACTATTGGTTGCCGTGGGTTTCCTATAAATGCTGGTGTCCAAATAGCCGTCCTGATTTCTCTTGATATATAGGTCCAAAAAAGAGATCCTCTCTCCCCCTATCTCAGAGGTAAACCTAAGATTAAGGTTATTCACGTTTAGGTGTGCAACAAAGGCCCTAAAGGAGTGTTGGTCACCCGACCAAAGGATGAGGATGTCATCGATGTACCTCCCCCAGAACAAAATCCTGGGGGTCCAGATGACATCCTCATCCCTAAAAACAACTGTGTCCTCCCACCAACCCAGGAGCAAATTAGCGTATGTGGGAGCACAAGGGCTCCCCATCGCCGTGCCCCTGAGTTGGTGGTAGAACTTCCTGTCAAACAGGAAGTAGTTGTGTCCTAGGACAAACCTCAACAGTTTGATAATTAAGATGTTATGGGATCCAAAATGGTTCCCCCTACTTTTTAAGAAGTACTCAACTGCCTCAATCCCCTTCTCATGAGGGATACTGCTATAAAGGGCTTCCACATCTATAGATGTTAAGATGGTGCCCGGTTCCAAACAAATTCCTTCCAACTTTCCAATAAGATCAGCAGTATCCCTGATGTATGATGGCAGTGATGTTACAAACGGCCGCAGAAGTTTGTCCAAATAGACACTAACATTTTGACACAGTGCCTCAATGCCCGAAACTATAGGCCGGCCTTTCAATGGCACATAACCCTTATGTATCTTAGGGAGTGAATAGAATGTTGCTATTCTCGGATGTTTAGGATACATAAAGTCTAATTCACTCTTGGAGATAAGCATATCATCCAATGCCTGTGTTAAAATCTCCAATAGTTTGCCGGCATAATCTTTTGTGGGGTCCCCCCTCAGTATCTCATAGGTCACAGAATCATGGAGGATCGAAAAGCACATATCCCTATATTTTCTTACATCAAGGATAACAGTGTTCCCTCCTTTATCGGAGGGCTTAATTACGATGTTTCTATTTTTTTCTAGAGACAACAGTGCTTCCCTCTCCAAAGATCCCAAATTAGTCTCAGATCCACCCCTTCTTGGGTTAATTTTGCTAATCTCAGCCGAGACAAGTTTAGCAAATATATCAATATTGCTACATTCCCCCAATGGTGGTAGTCGTACACTTTTAGGCTTTAGATCAGAGAAAGGGCCTTCACCAATTTCACGATCACTTTCCTCAGCAAGCCCGGCCAGCAACCTAACATCATTCAGGGACTCCACCGGAATTCCCAATTGTTGGCATTTCATTCTATCAGTAATGACAAAGTGTTTTTTCCACTTTAGTTTCCTAAGAAACAAGTTAATATCCTTGATCCATAAAAATGGATCGCACCGTGTAGTTGGAACAAAAGTAAGGCCTGCGGCCAGAACCTTTTCCTCATCTGTAGAGAGGGTATAAGAGGACAGGTTGATAATTCTCTGTCTATCCTCCTCCAAACCTGTTCCTACTATTTTTTCTGTACCCCCACTAGTCGTGTGCGTAATTGGTATGACATACCGTCTGTCCCCTCTAAAAAAGGGGCCGGAGCAGAAGATGCAGAGGAGGATGAGGGTGGAACCGAGGACTCCCCCAGAGATACTCCACTTGTTGGGAATCTCTGATTTCCCCTTCTTTCCTCCCATTTTTTGTTCTTATTTTTAAACCTCCTAAACTGACCCCTACCTCTATTTCCTCTGAATGAGCCCTCTCTTACACGATACTCAGTATCAGAGTTATCAGCGTCTGAGGAAGAAGGATCACCTGTATGTTCGTATGACTCTAAGTTAGGATAGGCTTTATTATCCTTAAACTCAGCCAAGTCTCGTACGTAATGTCTGTGTTTTCTCTCCTTCAACTCCTGCTGATATTTCTCTACTGTGGATTTAAGTGTAATTTCTTTATTATTAAAGTCAGAGTCAGATTTATACTCCCGGGCTCTCTCAATTTGTTTTTCAAGTCTTTTAGATGACTCTTCTAGGGTCAGTTTTTCTTCCTCTAAGAGGATAGTCATAAAGCGAATTGATGACGCTATTGATTCCTTACGCCACTTCTCTAATAATATCTGGGTCCTTGACCTTGGTGCTGGTGTTAGTGAGATCCTTAAGCCTCTTGGGACAATACCACTCTTAATGTAGTGCTCCAAAGATCTCACCTCCCACCAAGATTTCAAATGATCTTTATAGCATGCCAGTAAATCTGAAAAAATATTTTTAATGCTAGGTTTGGCCAGTGTCCTGCTAAGTTCAGAGGTCTCAGAGAACGCCTCTTCCACATCACTCATCCAATCAGATGTGTTAAGTGGAGCTGACAAAAAACCAGCCATATCAGGTATAAACCTCAATTATCAATTAGAAGAAGGAACCCACATAACAAGAAAACCAAAATGAAAATTCCTATATTAAAATTACCAAATTTTATTAGTCATTTACTAAAAAACTGTCAGTGCAGTCAGAAATAGAATAGCCTCTAAAAAGTGGTATGGGCGGGTGTTAAGGGACAAAGTGCGCCAGATATCGATATGAGGAGTATTCAATATATCCAGAAAGGGGTGGGGCCTATCCTAGCCCTATAAATGTCCCCTACTTACCAGCGGAGTAAACACCCTAATGTACTTGGTGCCCCCGCTCCTCGGCGGCTGTCCCTCACTGTCCCTCCAACCACAAAACCACCATCACCATAAAGTGTGTGTGCAAAAGTGCAGTCAAGACTGATAGTCTAAATATCCACTCTATAAATTAAATATTACAACAGTGGTTCCCAGATCAGGGTAACCACTCTATAGAGTCATAAAATAGAATGCAATAAACCTTTCAAGGGTAAGTGTGCAATGCTTTCATCCCCCAGGTCATATAGATAAAATGCAGTTATAGTGCACCTACACACCTGTCTCATATTATCATATAGGTCATCACAATATAAGGAAAGTACTTATCATAGTGTTGTCATCTCAATATAAGGAAAGTACTTATCATAGTGTTGTCATCTCGACGCGTTTCTCCCTCAGAATGTCTGAGGGTTCATCAGGAGATGTTCAGTCTTTTTCCTTTTCCTTGTCACAATGGAAGTAAGGTGCCTAATAGCGTCGCTGGGAGCCACACAGATCTGGGTCCCATCCCAGTCAATGGTAACAGAGATAATGCCCCATCAGGCCAATATATCACCACCCCTTCTTAATATAGACTCAGTCAATGCCGAGTAGTCCCGCCCCCATGAGGCTTCCCGTCCTAGCGTCTTTGAAACGCCGCGCCATATTGCCGGCGGTCACTTCCGGTTCGTGATCTTGTGACCGGAAATCAGTATTTCCCATCAGGCTCAGGCCACCGACGTCACATCGGAAGTTCCGGCATGTGGAACGCAGTGTATTCCACCTACAGGGGAACGCCCCTGCAGGAGGCAAGATCACCACCAGAATCCGCCCACACTTACAGGCCTCCGACATAATACCGGAGGTCACAAAGCGTGGAGCGCAAACTGCGTTCCACTTATAGGGACAGCAGCCTCATACATAGTGGGTTTTTTGGGTGAATAGTTGATCACGGACTGAGGGGTCATATCAGGCTATTCATAGCAATAAGAAAAATAGAAAGAGTGCGATATTATTAAATCGCTATTAACCATTGCTCGTCCTATAGGGACAATAAACACTTAGGCATTTCTGCCTGCTCCACTAGAATAACCCATCGCATGATGGTAGAAAGAGATAATTCCCAAAGATACCACAGACATCGTGTGAGATCATATAAAACTGGTGAAGTTTAGTTGTTCATTAATCCCAGCCGGGGACATACTGCGCAACAGGTAAATCCACCTGGTTTCCCTCTGGAGGATTAACCTGTTCCAGTCCCCCAGTCTCTCATGTTTCTGGACGGTCTCAATTACTTTAAATAGGACACTTTTGGTGTCTCCATTGTGACACTGGACTATGTGCCGGGCTAGAGCAGTATCTCTTTTGTGAAGGATATCACCTATATGCTCTCCTATCCTCACTCTTAGCTCTCTTTTAGTTTTGCCCACATAGTTTTTAGGACATTTGCAGGTACACATATAGACCACTCCCGTGGTTTTGCAATTTGCAAAATCCCTATTGGAGAAAACTCTCCCTGTCACCGCGCTTGTAAATGTTTTAGAGGGGTCAATAAATCTACAGAAGCTACATGATCCACACCTAAAGGTCCCAATAGGTCTCCTGTCCAACCATGTACCCGCCATTTTTGGTTGCTCAAAATGACTGTGGACCAAATGGTCCCTTATTGACCTCCCCCTCCTAAAAGTGACCGAGGGCTTCGTGGTTAAAGTGTCTACCAAGTCTGGGTCTGCCCGCAGAATGTCCCAGTGTCGCCTCAATATGTCCATAATCCTATCCGTTTGGTCGTCATATGTCCCAATTAATCTCGTCATCCCATCATTCTGTATTTTCTGTCGGGGGACCATTAGCTCTATCCTATTAGTTCCCTCATGAGAAGGGGATTGAGGCAGTTGAGTACTTCTTAAAAAGTAGGGGGAACCATTTTGGATCCCATAACATCTTAATTATCAAACTGATGAGGTTTGTCCTAGGACACAACTACTTCCTGTTTGACAGGAAGTTCTACCACCAACTCAGGGGCACGGCGATGGGGAGCCCTTGTGCTCCCACATACGCTAATTTGCTCCTGGGTTGGTGGGAGGACACAGTTGTTTTTAGGGATGAGGATGTCATCTGGACCCCCAGGATTTTGTTCTGGGGGAGGTACATCGATGACATCCTCATCCTTTGGTCGGGTGACCAACACTCCTTTAGGGCCTTTGTTGCACACTAGTGATGAGCGAGCATGCTTGTCACTATTCGGTACTCGCACGAGTATCACTGTACTCGGGCTGCTCGGCGGGGACCGAGTAATCTCGCGATACTCGTGCTTTACTCGTGGTCTTCATTTCTGCATGTTGGCGCTCTTTTGAGAGCCAGCCCTCATGCAGGGATTGGCTGGCAGACCACTGCAATGCCACAGCCCTGTTAGTTGTGGAATTGCAGTGATTGGCCGGCCTGCACAGCGTCACCGAGCCTTTATATCGGCCGGCGCGCTGTGCTCTGCTCACAGCTATTCTGACAGTGAGTGTAGGGAGAGTGTCGCTGATTCAGGGAAAGCTTTGCGGCCCTTTATAGCTTTTTCAGTTGCAGGGCTGCAAACAGTGTGACCAAAAGTCCTTCTCAGGACTATTCTAGTTGTATACAGGCAGGCAGGGTATAGCCAGGTCGGAGTACAGTAGCAGAGTCCTTCTCAGGACTATTGTTGCTATATACAGGCAGGGTATAGCCAGGTCTGAATACAGGCTAGTGACCAAAAGAGTCCTTGTCAGGACTATTGTAGCAGTATACAGGCAGGCAGGCAGGCAGGGTAGTGGTGACCGTATACCAGCCTTCATATCTGGGGCTGGTGTACACAGTGTAAAACAGTCCAGATAGTGTCTGACTTGTCTGTACTGTAATTGTCGCTCCCCAAAAAAACCTGTTAGTAGGTTATTATTGCGTCCGTGCTTGGTTTTTAAAACCGCACGTGTGTGCCTGTTGGTGGCAGCGTACAGGTGCACTGGTGTGCGTTTACCAAACTATTATATAACGCACAAGTGTAGTGTATAATACACGTCAGTCAGCAGTGGCTGATAGTGTCAGAGTTCTTAATTTTTGCTCCTAAAACCTGTGTTAGGTTATTATTGCGTCCGTGCTTGGTTTTTAAAACCGCACGTGTGTGCCTGTTGGTGGCAGCGTACAGGTGCACTGGTGTGCGTTTACCAAACTATTATATAACGCACAAGTGTAGTGTATAATACACGTCAGTCAGCAGTGGCTGATAGTGTCAGAGTTCTTAATTTTTGCTCCTAAAACCTGTGTTAGGTTATTATTGCGTCCGTGCTTGGTTTTTAAAACCGCACGTGTGTGCCTGTTGGTGGCAGCGTACAGGTGCACTGGTGTGCGTTTACCAAACTATTATATAACGCACAAGTGTAGTGTATAATACACGTCAGTCAGCAGTGGCTGATAGTGTCAGAGTTCTTAATTTTTGCTCCTAAAACCTGTGTTAGGTTATTATTGCGTCCGTGCTTGGTTTTTAAAACCGCACGTGTGTGCCTGTTGGTGGCAGCGTACAGGTGCACTGGTGTGCGTTTACCAAACTATTATATAACGCACAAGTGTAGTGTATAATACACGTCAGTCAGCAGTGGCTGATAGTGTCAGAGTTCTTAATTTTTGCTCCTAAAACCTGTGTTAGGTTATTATTGCGTCCGTGCTTGGTTTTTAAAACCGCACGTGTGTGCCTGTTGGTGGCAGCGTACAGGTGCACTTGTGTGCAATTTCCAGAAACTTTGATATAACGCACAAGTAGTGAATATACACGTCAGCAGTGCACAGCATTGCAAAATGCGCAAGGGCATTGGCAAGGAACAAGGAAGTGGACGTGATGGTGGTGCAGGCAGAGGCCGAGGTCGTGGGCAAGCTCTAATTTCGCCACAACAAAGGGCCACATCTAGTCGCTCGCACGTCCTGTCCCAAATTCTTGGGGACCGCAGCAGTACACCGCTCTTGAACCAAGACCAGTGTCAACAGGTTGTTAGTTGGATAGCGGATAATGCTTCCAGTCAGATTGGCACCACCACAAACACTCTGTCTTCCACACGGTCAAGTGTCAGTAGCCGTGATACTGCACCGCACATTTCTGAACCTGATCCTCCTTCCTACCACCAGGCTGAGTACACGTCCTCCTCGGACATTAATGATCCCACACTTGGACACTCGGAAGAGCTGTTCACGTTTCCATTCACACATTCTGGCCTCTCGCCAGCTCATATTGAAGTGGGTCATGAGGAGATCGTCTGTACAGATAGCCAAATATTTGAGCAGCCACGTTCTCACGAAGTTGGCAACGTGTCTCAACAAGTGGTGGACGATGATGAGACACAATTGTCAGCAAGTCAGGAGGAGGAGCAGGGTGCGGAAGAGGAAGACGACGTGGTGGATGATCCAGTAACTGACCCAACCTGGCAGGAGGATATGCAGAGCGAGGACAGCAGTGCACAGGGGGAGGGAGGCGTAGCATCACAACAGGCAGTAAGAAGCAGGGTGGTGGCCCCAGGCAGAAGTCAGGCAACCGTTCCCCGTAACAACACGACGACACAAGGTGCCTGTACAAATGTTAGGTCTTCACGAGTCTGGCAGTTTTTTAAGTTGGATCCAGATGATTCAAAAAAGGCCATTTGCAACACCTGCCGTGCCAGCATCAGCAGGGGTACCAAAACTAGCAGCCTGACCACCACCAGCATGATCAGGCACATGTCAGCCAAGCACCCGACTTTGTGGGAAGTACAACAGAGTCGAGGAGCAGTGCTTGCTGATGTCACTGCTACGTCTTCGCTGGTTGTGCATGCGAGCCAATCCTCTGTCCATGCTGCCTGCGAACAAGCCTCCTCCACTCCTGCACCTGCAGTTGCCTACGCAGAAAGAACACCATCATCAAGCACGTCCTTGTCCCAGCGCAGCGTTCAGTTATCCATTGAGCAAACCTTTGAACGCAGGCGCAAATACACTGCCAACACCCCACATGCCACAGTTCTAAATGCTAACATTTCGCGACTGCTTGCGCTGGAAATGTTGCCTTTTAGGCTGGTGGAGACAGAAGCATTCCGTGACCTGATGGCGGCAGCTGTCCCACGTTACTCGGTCCCCAGCCGCCACTATTTCTCCCGGTGTGCCGTCCCCGCGTTGCATAACCACGTGTCACAAAACATCACACGTGCCCTGAACAACGCTGTTTCACCCAAAGTCCACCTAACCACAGACACGTGGACAAGTGCTTGTGGGCAAGGCCGCTACATCTCGTTGACGGCACACTGGGTTAATATTGTGGAAGCTGGGACCCAGTCTGAGCGAGGGACGGAACACGTCCTTCCCACACCAAGGTTTGCAGGCCCTACCTCAGTCAGTGTTTCACCCACACTCTACAGCTCCGGAATGTCATGCTCTTCAGCCTCCTCCTCCTCCTGCGCATCCTCATCCACTGTGCCCTCCACACCAGTCACAAGCTGGAAGCACTGCAGCACTGCCTCGGCGAAGCGGCAACAGGCTGTGCTGAAGCTAATCTGCATAGGTGACAAACCCCACAATGCAGAAGAGCTGTGGACAGCTCTGAAACAGCAGGCAGATCACTGGCTCACACCTCTGAACCTAAAGCCAGGAAAGGTCGTTTGTGACAATGGCCGGAACCTGGTGGCGGCTTTGAGGCGAGGCCAGCTGACACATGTTCCATGCGTGGCCCATGTGCTCAACCTCGTGGTTCAGCGGTTTATAAAGTCATACCCAGAGCTGTCTGATCTGCTGGTAAAAGTTCGCCGCCTGTCTGCACATTTTCGAAAGTCACCTACTGCTTCAGCCGGCCTTGCCGGCTTTCAGCGCCGTTTGCATCTTCCGGCTCACAGACTGGTGTGTGATGTCCCCACGCGTTGGAATTCAACTCTGCACATGTTGGTCAGGATATGTGAGCAGAAGAGGGCAGTTGTTGAGTACCTGCATCACCTAAGCCGTCGGGAAATGGGTCAAACTCCACACATAACACCTGAGGAGTGGAGATGGATGTCAGACCTATGTACCATCCTCCAAAACTTTGAGGACTCCACCAAGATGGTGAGTGGTGATGACGCCATTATTAGCGTCACCATACCGCTACTCTGCCTTCTAAAACGGTCCCTGCTGAAAAACAAACATGATGCATTGCAGGCGGAGCGCGATGAGTTGCAGCAAGAAACAGTAGTGGGTGTGGGTGATAACACACAGCCCAGCCTCGTCTCATCACAACGTGCAGTGGAGGACTATGACAAGGAGGAGGATGAAGACATGGAGCAACTCTCCGGCCAAATTGAGGATATGACATGCACACCAGTCATATCCTCGATTCAGCGTGGCTGGCCAGAGGACAGGGTAGATGAGGAGGAGGAGGAGGAGGACAGCATGTTCAGTCATCTTGTTGGTCAGGCTACTGAAGTCCTGGCTGTTAAGAGTCTGGCGCACATGGCTGACTTTATGGTAAGCTGCCTGTCTCGTGACCCTCGCGTTAAGAACATCTTGGCCGACAATCATTACTGGTTGGTAACACTGTTAGACCCACGCTACAAGGAGAACTTTTTGTCTCTTATTCCCGTGGATGAGAGGTCAACCAAAATGCAGCAGTTTCGGAAGGCCATACTCACGGAAGTAGGCAAAGCATTCCCCTCACAAAACGCTAGCGGCATAGGTCAGGAATCAGTGGACAACCGAGGCGTACAGCCGAGAGAGGCACAAGTCCAATCCGCCAGAGGTAGGGGAACAGTCTTTAAGATGTGGGACAGTTTTCTCAGCCCCTCACGTACCACAGCCCCTGAGGTGCGGGGTAGTGCCACAAGAAATCCTAAGTTTGCCCAGATGCTGAAGGAGTACCTTGCAGATCGAACAACTGTACTCCGACATTCCTCTGTGCCTTACAATTATTGGGTATCCAAGCTGGACACGTGGCATGAATTGGCTCTCTACGCCTTGGAAGTCCTGGCCTGCCCTGCTGCTAGCGTTTTGTCAGAGCGTGTTTTTAGTGCCGCAGGTGGAATCATTACAGATAAACGCACCCGCCTGTCAACTGAAAATGCAGACAGGCTGACTCTGATAAAGATGAACAAGGGTTGGATTGGGCCAGACTTCACCACACCACCAGCAAATGAGAGCGGAATTTAAAGTTTGCCATGTACCTCCACTCACCCATGGGTACACTTCTCGACTTTGGATAATCGCTGGACTGCTCCTCCTTCTCCTCATGCGCCATCATGATGACCGTTACAATAGTTAGGTCTTTGTTTCAGGTATACCCCCAGTGGTAAATTTTTTCGCCCATTCTTTGCAGAATGGACATTACAACGACAGGAGACCCGCTCCTTTGCAATGGGAACAATGTTTTGAGGCCCTCATGCACGTCTCTACCCAGGGACAACGTGTAGCCTCCCAATTTTTGGCTGCCCTGCCTAAGGGCTATACTATAATACACCCACTTCCTTAAAATGGACACTTAATGTTTTGAGGCCCTCATGCACGTCTCTACCCAGGGACAATGTGGAGCCTCCCAATTTTTGGCTGCCCTGGCAAAGGGCTATACTGAAATAGACCCACTTCCTTACAATGGGCACTTCAGGTTTAAAGGCCATCATGCACGTCTCTATCCAGGGACAATGTGGAGCCTCCCAATTTTTGGCTGCCCTGCCTAAGGGCTATACTGAAATACACCCACTTCCTTAAAATGGACACTTAATGTTTTGAGGCCCTCATGCACGTCTCTACCCAGGGACAATGTGGAGCCTCCCAATTTTTGGCTGCCCTGGCAAAGGGCTATACTGAAATAGACCCACTTCCTTACAATGGGCACTTCAGGTTTAAAGGCCATCATGCACGTCTCTATCCAGGGACAATGTGGAGCCTCCCAATTTTTGGCTGCCCTGCCTAAGGGCTATACTGAAATACACCCACTTCCTTAAAATGGACACTTAATGTTTTGAGGCCCTCATGCACGTCTCTACCCAGGGACAATGTGGAGCCTCCCAATTTTTGGCTGCCCTGGCAAAGGGCTATACTGAAATAGACCCACTTCCTTACAATGGGCACTTCAGGTTTAAAGGCCATCATGCACGTCTCTACCCAGGGACAATGTGGAGCCTCCCAATTTTTGGCTGCCCTGCCTAAGGGCTATACTATAATACACCCACTTCCTGACAATGGACACTTAATGTTTTGAGGCCCTCATGCACGTCTCTACCCAGGGACAATGTGGAGCCTCCCAATTTTTGGCTGCCCTGGCAAAGGGCTATACTGAAATAGACCCACTTCCTTACAATGGGCACTTCAGGTTTAAAGGCCATCATGCACGTCTCTATCCAGGGACAATGTGGAGCCTCCCAATTTTTGGCTGCCCTGCCTAAGGGCTATACTGAAATACACCCACTTCCTTAAAATGGACACTTAATGTTTTGAGGCCCTCATGCACGTCTCTACCCAGGGACAATGTGGAGCCTCCCAATTTTTGGCTGCCCTGGCAAAGGGCTATACTTAAATAGACCCACTTCCTTACAATGGGCACTTCAGGTTTAAAGGCCATCATGCACGTCTCTACCCAGGGACAATGTGGAGCCTCCCAATTTTTGGCTGCCCTGCCTAAGGGCTATACTATAATACACCCACTTCCTGACAATGGACACTTAATGTTTTGAGGCCCTCATGCACGTCTGTATGCAGGGGCATTGGTGAACCTCACAATTTAGGACTGCCCTGGCAAAGGAAAATACTACAAAGACTCACTTCCTCAAAATGGGCACATTAGACTCAAGAGGCCTTCATGTACGTCTCTTCTCAGGGACATCGGAGTGCCACACAATGTTTTCACGTAAAATCTTTCATGTATTGATCTCAAAAAGTAACATACACCAGCTCTATCTCACTATTGGGTATGTGCCCTTAACATTTCCGCCATGAAAAATCATTTTGGGGTCATTTTGGAAGGTTTTCTGGTGAGTCCGTAAAAATGGCGTAAAACGCGGACAAAATTGTTCACAGCTGTGACTTTTGAGTGATAAATGCTTCAAGGGGTCTTCCCCATGCTGTTGCCATGTCATTTGAGCACTCTTCTGAGACTTTTGTGACATTTTTAGGGTTTCTCCATGCTGCCGGGAGGTCATTTCACAAAAATACTCGGGTCTCCCATAGGATAACATTGGGCTCGTTGCTCGGGCCGAGTACACGAGTATCTTGGGAGGCTCGGCCCGAGCTTCGAGCACCCGAGCTTTTTAGTACTCGCTCATCACTATTGCACACTAGTGATGAGCGAGCATGCTTGTCACTACTCGGTACTCGCACGAGTATCACTGTACTCGGGCTGCTCGGCGGGGACCGAGTAATCTCGCGATACTCGTGCTTTACTCGTGGTCTTCATTTCTGCATGTTGGCGCTCTTTTGAGAGCCAGCCCTCATGCAGGGATTGGCTGGCAGACCACTGCAATGCCACAGCCCTGTTAGTTGTGGAATTGCAGTGATTGGCCGGCCTGCACAGCGTCACCGAGCCTTTATATCGGCCGGCGCGCTGTGCTCTGCTCACAGCTATTCTGACAGTGAGTGTAGGGAGAGTGTCGCTGATTCAGGGAAAGCTTTGCGGCCCTTTATAGCTTTTTCAGTTGCAGGGCTGCAAACAGTGTGACCAAAAGTCCTTCTCAGGACTATTCTAGTTGTATACAGGCAGGCAGGGTATAGCCAGGTCGGAGTACAGTAGCAGAGTCCTTCTCAGGACTATTGTTGCTATATACAGGCAGGGTATAGCCAGGTCTGAATACAGGCTAGTGACCAAAAGAGTCCTTGTCAGGACTATTGTAGCAGTATACAGGCAGGCAGGCAGGCAGGGTAGTGGTGACCGTATACCAGCCTTCATATCTGGGGCTGGTGTACACAGTGTAAAACAGTCCAGATAGTGTCTGACTTGTCTGTACTGTAATTGTCGCTCCCCAAAAAAACCTGTTAGTAGGTTATTATTGCGTCCGTGCTTGGTTTTTAAAACCGCACGTGTGTGCCTGTTGGTGGCAGCGTACAGGTGCACTGGTGTGCGTTTACCAAACTATTATATAACGCACAAGTGTAGTGTATAATACACGTCAGTCAGCAGTGGCTGATAGTGTCAGAGTTCTTAATTTTTGCTCCTAAAACCTGTGTTAGGTTATTATTGCGTCCGTGCTTGGTTTTTAAAACCGCACGTGTGTGCCTGTTGGTGGCAGCGTACAGGTGCACTGGTGTGCGTTTACCAAACTATTATATAACGCACAAGTGTAGTGTATAATACACGTCAGTCAGCAGTGGCTGATAGTGTCAGAGTTCTTAATTTTTGCTCCTAAAACCTGTGTTAGGTTATTATTGCGTCCGTGCTTGGTTTTTAAAACCGCACGTGTGTGCCTGTTGGTGGCAGCGTACAGGTGCACTGGTGTGCGTTTACCAAACTATTATATAACGCACAAGTGTAGTGTATAATACACGTCAGTCAGCAGTGGCTGATAGTGTCAGAGTTCTTAATTTTTGCTCCTAAAACCTGTGTTAGGTTATTATTGCGTCCGTGCTTGGTTTTTAAAACCGCACGTGTGTGCCTGTTGGTGGCAGCGTACAGGTGCACTGGTGTGCGTTTACCAAACTATTATATAACGCACAAGTGTAGTGTATAATACACGTCAGTCAGCAGTGGCTGATAGTGTCAGAGTTCTTAATTTTTGCTCCTAAAACCTGTGTTAGGTTATTATTGCGTCCGTGCTTGGTTTTTAAAACCGCACGTGTGTGCCTGTTGGTGGCAGCGTACAGGTGCACTTGTGTGCAATTTCCAGAAACTTTGATATAACGCACAAGTAGTGAATATACACGTCAGCAGTGCACAGCATTGCAAAATGCGCAAGGGCATTGGCAAGGAACAAGGAAGTGGACGTGATGGTGGTGCAGGCAGAGGCCGAGGTCGTGGGCAAGCTCTAATTTCGCCACAACAAAGGGCCACATCTAGTCGCTCGCACGTCCTGTCCCAAATTCTTGGGGACCGCAGCAGTACACCGCTCTTGAACCAAGACCAGTGTCAACAGGTTGTTAGTTGGATAGCGGATAATGCTTCCAGTCAGATTGGCACCACCACAAACACTCTGTCTTCCACACGGTCAAGTGTCAGTAGCCGTGATACTGCACCGCACATTTCTGAACCTGATCCTCCTTCCTACCACCAGGCTGAGTACACGTCCTCCTCGGACATTAATGATCCCACACTTGGACACTCGGAAGAGCTGTTCACGTTTCCATTCACACATTCTGGCCTCTCGCCAGCTCATATTGAAGTGGGTCATGAGGAGATCGTCTGTACAGATAGCCAAATATTTGAGCAGCCACGTTCTCACGAAGTTGGCAACGTGTCTCAACAAGTGGTGGACGATGATGAGACACAATTGTCAGCAAGTCAGGAGGAGGAGCAGGGTGCGGAAGAGGAAGACGACGTGGTGGATGATCCAGTAACTGACCCAACCTGGCAGGAGGATATGCAGAGCGAGGACAGCAGTGCACAGGGGGAGGGAGGCGTAGCATCACAACAGGCAGTAAGAAGCAGGGTGGTGGCCCCAGGCAGAAGTCAGGCAACCGTTCCCCGTAACAACACGACGACACAAGGTGCCTGTACAAATGTTAGGTCTTCACGAGTCTGGCAGTTTTTTAAGTTGGATCCAGATGATTCAAAAAAGGCCATTTGCAACACCTGCCGTGCCAGCATCAGCAGGGGTACCAAAACTAGCAGCCTGACCACCACCAGCATGATCAGGCACATGTCAGCCAAGCACCCGACTTTGTGGGAAGTACAACAGAGTCGAGGAGCAGTGCTTGCTGATGTCACTGCTACGTCTTCGCTGGTTGTGCATGCGAGCCAATCCTCTGTCCATGCTGCCTGCGAACAAGCCTCCTCCACTCCTGCACCTGCAGTTGCCTACGCAGAAAGAACACCATCATCAAGCACGTCCTTGTCCCAGCGCAGCGTTCAGTTATCCATTGAGCAAACCTTTGAACGCAGGCGCAAATACACTGCCAACACCCCACATGCCACAGTTCTAAATGCTAACATTTCGCGACTGCTTGCGCTGGAAATGTTGCCTTTTAGGCTGGTGGAGACAGAAGCATTCCGTGACCTGATGGCGGCAGCTGTCCCACGTTACTCGGTCCCCAGCCGCCACTATTTCTCCCGGTGTGCCGTCCCCGCGTTGCATAACCACGTGTCACAAAACATCACACGTGCCCTGAACAACGCTGTTTCACCCAAAGTCCACCTAACCACAGACACGTGGACAAGTGCTTGTGGGCAAGGCCGCTACATCTCGTTGACGGCACACTGGGTTAATATTGTGGAAGCTGGGACCCAGTCTGAGCGAGGGACGGAACACGTCCTTCCCACACCAAGGTTTGCAGGCCCTACCTCAGTCAGTGTTTCACCCACACTCTACAGCTCCGGAATGTCATGCTCTTCAGCCTCCTCCTCCTCCTGCGCATCCTCATCCACTGTGCCCTCCACACCAGTCACAAGCTGGAAGCACTGCAGCACTGCCTCGGCGAAGCGGCAACAGGCTGTGCTGAAGCTAATCTGCATAGGTGACAAACCCCACAATGCAGAAGAGCTGTGGACAGCTCTGAAACAGCAGGCAGATCACTGGCTCACACCTCTGAACCTAAAGCCAGGAAAGGTCGTTTGTGACAATGGCCGGAACCTGGTGGCGGCTTTGAGGCGAGGCCAGCTGACACATGTTCCATGCGTGGCCCATGTGCTCAACCTCGTGGTTCAGCGGTTTATAAAGTCATACCCAGAGCTGTCTGATCTGCTGGTAAAAGTTCGCCGCCTGTCTGCACATTTTCGAAAGTCACCTACTGCTTCAGCCGGCCTTGCCGGCTTTCAGCGCCGTTTGCATCTTCCGGCTCACAGACTGGTGTGTGATGTCCCCACGCGTTGGAATTCAACTCTGCACATGTTGGTCAGGATATGTGAGCAGAAGAGGGCAGTTGTTGAGTACCTGCATCACCTAAGCCGTCGGGAAATGGGTCAAACTCCACACATAACACCTGAGGAGTGGAGATGGATGTCAGACCTATGTACCATCCTCCAAAACTTTGAGGACTCCACCAAGATGGTGAGTGGTGATGACGCCATTATTAGCGTCACCATACCGCTACTCTGCCTTCTAAAATGGTCCCTGCTGAAAAACAAACATGATGCATTGCAGGCGGAGCGCGATGAGTTGCAGCAAGAAACAGTAGTGGGTGTGGGTGATAACACACAGCCCAGCCTCGTCTCATCACAACGTGCAGTGGAGGACTATGACGAGG
This sequence comes from Anomaloglossus baeobatrachus, assembly GCF_048569485.1. Classification (NCBI taxonomy): domain Eukaryota; kingdom Metazoa; phylum Chordata; class Amphibia; order Anura; family Aromobatidae; genus Anomaloglossus; species Anomaloglossus baeobatrachus. The sequence continues at coordinate 155,178,361 of NC_134359.1, forward strand.
AGGAGGATGAAGACATGGAGCAACTCTCCGGCCAAATTGAGGATATGACATGCACACCAGTCATATCCTCGATTCAGCGTGGCTGGCCAGAGGACAGGGTAGATGAGGAGGAGGAGGAGGAGGAGGAGGAGGAGGACAGCATGTTCAGTCATCTTGTTGGTCAGGCTACTGAAGTCCTGGCTGTTAAGAGTCTGGCGCACATGGCTGACTTTATGGTAAGCTGCCTGTCTCGTGACCCTCGCGTTAAGAACATCTTGGCCGACAATCATTACTGGTTGGTAACACTGTTAGACCCACGCTACAAGGAGAACTTTTTGTCTCTTATTCCCGTGGATGAGAGGTCAACCAAAATGCAGCAGTTTCGGAAGGCCATACTCACGGAAGTAGGCAAAGCATTCCCCTCACAAAACGCTAGCGGCATAGGTCAGGAATCAGTGGACAACCGAGGCGTACAGCCGAGAGAGGCACAAGTCCAATCCGCCAGAGGTAGGGGAACAGTCTTTAAGATGTGGGACAGTTTTCTCAGCCCCTCACGTACCACAGCCCCTGAGGTGCGGGGTAGTGCCACAAGAAATCCTAAGTTTGCCCAGATGCTGAAGGAGTACCTTGCAGATCGAACAACTGTACTCCGACATTCCTCTGTGCCTTACAATTATTGGGTATCCAAGCTGGACACGTGGCATGAATTGGCTCTCTACGCCTTGGAAGTCCTGGCCTGCCCTGCTGCTAGCGTTTTGTCAGAGCGTGTTTTTAGTGCCGCAGGTGGAATCATTACAGATAAACGCACCCGCCTGTCAACTGAAAATGCAGACAGGCTGACTCTGATAAAGATGAACAAGGGTTGGATTGGGCCAGACTTCACCACACCACCAGCAAATGAGAGCGGAATTTAAAGTTTGCCATGTACCTCCACTCACCCATGGGTACACTTCTCGACTTTGGATAATCGCTGGACTGCTCCTCCTTCTCCTCATGCGCCATCATGATGACCGTTACAATAGTTAGGTCTTTGTTTCAGGTATACCCCCAGTGGTAAATTTTTTCGCCCATTCTTTGCAGAATGGACATTACAACGACAGGAGACCCGCTCCTTTGCAATGGGAACAATGTTTTGAGGCCCTCATGCACGTCTCTACCCAGGGACAACGTGTAGCCTCCCAATTTTTGGCTGCCCTGCCTAAGGGCTATACTATAATACACCCACTTCCTTAAAATGGACACTTAATGTTTTGAGGCCCTCATGCACGTCTCTACCCAGGGACAATGTGGAGCCTCCCAATTTTTGGCTGCCCTGGCAAAGGGCTATACTGAAATAGACCCACTTCCTTACAATGGGCACTTCAGGTTTAAAGGCCATCATGCACGTCTCTACCCAGGGACAATGTGGAGCCTCCCAATTTTTGGCTGCCCTGCCTAAGGGCTATACTATAATACACCCACTTCCTGACAATGGACACTTAATGTTTTGAGGCCCTCATGCACGTCTCTACCCAGGGACAATGTGGAGCCTCCCAATTTTTGGCTGCCCTGGCAAAGGGCTATACTGAAATAGACCCACTTCCTTACAATGGGCACTTCAGGTTTAAAGGCCATCATGCACGTCTCTATCCAGGGACAATGTGGAGCCTCCCAATTTTTGGCTGCCCTGCCTAAGGGCTATACTGAAATACACCCACTTCCTTAAAATGGACACTTAATGTTTTGAGGCCCTCATGCACGTCTCTACCCAGGGACAATGTGGAGCCTCCCAATTTTTGGCTGCCCTGGCAAAGGGCTATACTGAAATAGACCCACTTCCTTACAATGGGCACTTCAGGTTTAAAGGCCATCATGCACGTCTCTATCCAGGGACAATGTGGAGCCTCCCAATTTTTGGCTGCCCTGCCTAAGGGCTATACTGAAATACACCCACTTCCTTAAAATGGACACTTAATGTTTTGAGGCCCTCATGCACGTCTCTACCCAGGGACAATGTGGAGCCTCCCAATTTTTGGCTGCCCTGGCAAAGGGCTATACTGAAATAGACCCACTTCCTTACAATGGGCACTTCAGGTTTAAAGGCCATCATGCACGTCTCTACCCAGGGACAATGTGGAGCCTCCCAATTTTTGGCTGCCCTGCCTAAGGGCTATACTATAATACACCCACTTCCTGACAATGGACACTTAATGTTTTGAGGCCCTCATGCACGTCTCTACCCAGGGACAATGTGGAGCCTCCCAATTTTTGGCTGCCCTGGCAAAGGGCTATACTGAAATAGACCCACTTCCTTACAATGGGCACTTCAGGTTTAAAGGCCATCATGCACGTCTCTATCCAGGGACAATGTGGAGCCTCCCAATTTTTGGCTGCCCTGCCTAAGGGCTATACTGAAATACACCCACTTCCTTAAAATGGACACTTAATGTTTTGAGGCCCTCATGCACGTCTCTACCCAGGGACAATGTGGAGCCTCCCAATTTTTGGCTGCCCTGGCAAAGGGCTATACTGAAATAGACCCACTTCCTTACAATGGGCACTTCAGGTTTAAAGGCCATCATGCACGTCTCTACCCAGGGACAATGTGGAGCCTCCCAATTTTTGGCTGCCCTGCCTAAGGGCTATACTATAATACACCCACTTCCTGACAATGGACACTTAATGTTTTGAGGCCCTCATGCACGTCTGTATGCAGGGGCATTGGTGAACCTCACAATTTAGGACTGCCCTGGCAAAGGAAAATACTACAAAGACTCACTTCCTCAAAATGGGCACATTAGACTCAAGAGGCCTTCATGTACGTCTCTTCTCAGGGACATCGGAGTGCCACACAATGTTTTCACGTAAAATCTTTCATGTATTGATCTCAAAAAGTAACATACACCAGCTCTATCTCACTATTGGGTATGTGCCCTTAACATTTCCGCCATGAAAAATCATTTTGGGGTCATTTTGGAAGGTTTTCTGGTGAGTCCGTAAAAATGGCGTAAAACGCGGACAAAATTGTTCACAGCTGTGACTTTTGAGTGATAAATGCTTCAAGGGGTCTTCCCCATGCTGTTGCCATGTCATTTGAGCACTCTTCTGAGACTTTTGTGACATTTTTAGGGTTTCTCCATGCTGCCGGGAGGTCATTTCACAAAAATACTCGGGTCTCCCATAGGATAACATTGGGCTCGTTGCTCGGGCCGAGTACACGAGTATCTTGGGAGGCTCGGCCCGAGCTTCGAGCACCCGAGCTTTTTAGTACTCGCTCATCACTATTGCACACCTAAACGTGAATAACCTTAATCTTAGGTTTACCTCTGAGATAGGGGGAGAGAGGATCTCTTTTTTGGACCTATATATCAAGAGAAATCAGGACGGCTATTTGGACACCAGCATTTATAGGAAACCCACGGCAACCAATAGTTTGTTGCGGTGGGAGAGCTGTCATCCTACGAGTCTGAAAAGAGGGATCCCCAAGGGGCAGTTCCTCCGACTTCGGAGGAACTGCTCTAGTTTGGGAGATTTCCAGGCACAATCTAATAACCTTAAACGTAGGTTCAGAGATAGAGGTTACCCAGTGGGTGTGATCGACAAGGCATATAGGATTGCTAAGGGAACTAATAGGACAGAGCTAATGGTCCCCCGACAGAAAATACAGAATGATGGGATGACGAGATTAATTGGGACATATGACGACCAAACGGATAGGATTATGGACATATTGAGGCGACACTGGGACATTCTGCGGGCAGACCCAGACTTGGTAGACACTTTAACCACGAAGCCCTCGGTCACTTTTAGGAGGGGGAGGTCAATAAGGGACCATTTGGTCCACAGTCATTTTGAGCAACCAAAAATGGCGGGTACATGGTTGGACAGGAGACCTATTGGGACCTTTAGGTGTGGATCATGTAGCTTCTGTAGATTTATTGACCCCTCTAAAACATTTACAAGCGCGGTGACAGGGAGAGTTTTCTCCAATAGGGATTTTGCAAATTGCAAAACCACGGGAGTGGTCTATATGTGTACCTGCAAATGTCCTAAAAACTATGTGGGCAAAACTAAAAGAGAGCTAAGAGTGAGGATAGGAGAGCATATAGGTGATATCCTTCACAAAAGAGATACTGCTCTAGCCCGGCACATAGTCCAGTGTCACAATGGAGACACCAAAAGTGTCCTATTTAAAGTAATTGAGACCGTCCAGAAACATGAGAGACTGGGGGACTGGAACAGGTTAATCCTCCAGAGGGAAACCAGGTGGATTTACCTGTTGCGCAGTATGTCCCCGGCTGGGATTAATGAACAACTAAACTTCACCAGTTTTATATGATCTCACACGATGTCTGTGGTATCTTTGGGAATTATCTCTTTCTACCATCATGCGATGGGTTATTCTAGTGGAGCAGGCAGAAATGCCTAAGTGTTTATTGTCCCTATAGGACGAGCAATGGTTAATAGCGATTTAATAATATCGCACTCTTTCTATTTTTCTTATTGCTATGAATAGCCTGATATGACCCCTCAGTCCGTGATCAACTATTCACCCAAAAAACCCACTATGTATGAGGCTGCTGTCCCTATAAGTGGAACGCAGTTTGCGCTCCACGCTTTGTGACCTCCGGTATTATGTCGGAGGCCTGTAAGTGTGGGCGGATTCTGGTGGTGATCTTGCCTCCTGCAGGGGCGTTCCCCTGTAGGTGGAATACACTGCGTTCCACATGCCGGAACTTCCGATGTGACGTCGGTGGCCTGAGCCTGATGGGAAATACTGATTTCCGGTCACAAGATCACGAACCGGAAGTGACCGCCGGCAATATGGCGCGGCGTTTCAAAGACGCTAGGACGGGAAGCCTCATGGGGGCGGGACTACTCGGCATTGACTGAGTCTATATTAAGAAGGGGTGGTGATATATTGGCCTGATGGGGCATTATCTCTGTTACCATTGACTGGGATGGGACCCAGATCTGTGTGGCTCCCAGCGACGCTATTAGGCACCTTACTTCCATTGTGACAAGGAAAAGGAAAAAGACTGAACATCTCCTGATGAACCCTCAGACATTCTGAGGGAGAAACGCGTCGAGATGACAACACTATGATAAGTACTTTCCTTATATTGAGATGACAACACTATGATAAGTACTTTCCTTATATTGTGGTGACCTATATGATAATATGAGACAGGTGTGTAGGTGCACTATAACTGCATTTTATCTATATGACCTGGGGGATGAAAGCATTGCACACTTACCCTTGAAAGGTTTATTGCATTCTATTTTATGACTCTATAGAGTGGTTACCCTGATCTGGGAACCACTGTTGTAATATTTAATTTATAGAGTGGATATTTAGACTATCAGTCTTGACTGCACTTTTGCACACACACTTTATGGTGATGGTGGTTTTGTGGTTGGAGGGACAGTGAGGGACAGCCGCCGAGGAGCGGGGGCACCAAGTACATTAGGGTGTTTACTCCGCTGGTAAGTAGGGGACATTTATAGGGCTAGGATAGGCCCCACCCCTTTCTGGATATATTGAATACTCCTCATATCGATATCTGGCGCACTTTGTCCCTTAACACCCGCCCATACCACTTTTTAGAGGCTATTCTATTTCTGACTGCACTGACAGTTTTTTAGTAAATGACTAATAAAATTTGGTAATTTTAATATAGGAATTTTCATTTTGGTTTTCTTGTTATGTGGGTTCCTTCTTCTAATTGATAATTGAGGTTTATACTTTTTGGAGGCCACTAAGTTTCAGCACTGTTTGCTATAAAAATTGCGTAGCTAAAATGTGCAGTAGGGTAGCAAACCGAGGTGGTGGAACTTGCTTGGCATCAGTGGGACACTAAGTTAGTATATCAGATACATTTTGGAGGCCACAAAGTTTCAGCACTGTTTGCTATAAAAATAGCGTAGCTAAAATGTGCAGCAGGGTGGAAAGGTGAGGTGGTGGAACTTGCTTGGCACCAGTTGGATACTAAGTTAGTATAGCAGACACTTTTTGGATGCCACTAAGTTTCAACACTGTTTGCTATAAAAATTGCGTAGCTAAAATGTGCAGGAGGTTAGAAAGCCGAGGTGGTGGAACTTGCTTGGCAAAAGTGGGACACTAATTAAGTATAGCAGATACTTTTTGGAGGCCACTAAGTGTCAGCACGGTTTGCTATAAAAATTGCGTAGCTAAAATGTGCAGGAGGGTAGAAAGCCGAGGTGGTGGAACTTGCTTGGCACCAGTGGGACACTAAGTTAATATAGCAGACACTTTTTGGATGCCACTAAGTTTCAGCACGGATTGTTATAAAAATTGCGTAGATAATATGTGCTAGAGGGTAGAAAGCCGAGGTGGTGGAACTTGCTTGGCACCAGTGAGACACTAATTTAGTATAGCAGACACTTTTTGGAGGCCACTAAGTTTCAGCACTGTTTGCTATAAAAAATAGCGTAGCAAAAGTGGGCATGAGGGTAGAATGCAGAGGTGGTGTACCTTGTTTGGCACCAGTGGGACACTAAATTAGTATAGCAGACACTTTTGGATGCCACTAAGTGTCAGCACTGTTTGCTATAAAAAATAGTGTAGCTCAAATGTGCAGGAGGGTAGAAAGCAGAGGTGGTGGAACTTGTTTGGCACCAGTGGGACAGTAATTTAGTATAGCAGACACTTTTTGGAGGCCACTAAGTTTCAGCACTGTTTGCTATAAAAATAAAGTAGCTAAAATGTGCAGGAGGGTGGAAAGCAGAGGTGGTGGAACTTGCTTGGCACCAGTGGGAGACTAATTTAGTATAGCAGACACTTTTTGGAGGCCAATAAGTTTCAGTACTGTTTGCTATAAAAAATAGTGTAGCTAAAATGTGCAGGATAGTAGAAAGCAGAGGTGGTGGAACTTTCTTGGCACCAGTGGAACACTAATTTAGTATAGCAGACACTTTTTGGAGGCCACTAAGTTTCAACACTGTTTTCTATAAAAAGAGCGTAGCTAAAATGTGCAGGAGAGTAGAAAGCAGAGGTGGTGGAACTTGCTTGGCACCAGTGGCACACTAGTTTAGTATAGCAGACATTTTTTGGATGCCACTAAGTTTCAGCACTGTTTGCTATAAAAATAGAGTAGCAGAAGTAGGCATAAGGGTAGAATGCAGAGTTGGTGTACCTTGCTTGGCACCAGTGGAACACTAAGTTAGTATAGCAGACACTTTTTGGATGCCACTTAGTGTCAGCATGGTTTTCTATAAAAATTGCGTAGCTATAATGTGCAGGAGGGTAGAAAGCCAAGGTGGTAAAACTTGCTTGGCACCAGTGGGACACTAATTTAGTATAGCAGACACTTTTTGGAGGCCACTAAGTTTCAACACTGTTTGCTATAAAAATTGCGTAGCTAAAATGTGCAGGAGGGTAGAAAGCCGAGGTGGTGGAACTTGCTTGGCACCGATGGGACACTAAGTTAGTATAGCAGACACTTTTTGGATGCCACTAAGTTTCAGCACGGATTGCTATAAAAATTGCGTATCTAAAATGTGCAGGAGGGTAGAAAGCCGAGGTTTTGGAACTTGCTTGGCACAAGTGGGACACTAATTTAGTATAGCAGACACTTTTTGGATGCCACTAAGTTTCAGCACGGTTTGCTATAAAAATTGCGTAGCTAAAATGTGCAGGAGGGTAGAAAGCCGAGTTGGTGGAACTTGCTTGGCACCAGTGGGACACTAAGTTAGTATAGCAGACACTTTTTGGATGCCACTAGGTGTCAACACGGTTTGCTATAAAAATTGCGTAGCTAAAATGTGCAGGAGGGTAGAAACCCGAGATGGTGGAACTTGCTTGGCACTAGTGGGACACTAATTTAGTATAGCAGACACTTTTTGGAGGCCACTAAGTTTCAGCACGGTTTGCTATAAAAATTGCGTAGCTAAAATGTGCAGGAGGGTAGAAAGCCGAGGTGGTGGAACTTGCTTGGCACCAGTGGAACACTAATTTAGTATAGCAGACACTTTTTGGAGGCGACTAAGTTTCAACACTGTTTTCTATAAAAAGAGCGTAGCTAAAATGTGCAGGAGAGTAGAAAGCAGAGGTGGTGGAACTTGCTTGGCATCAGTGGCACACTAGTTTAGTATAGCAGACATTTTTTGGAGGCCACTAAGTTTCAGCACTGTTTGCTATAAAAATAGAATAGCTAAAATGTGCAGGAGGGTAGAATGCAGAGATGGTAGAACTTGCTTGGAACCAGTGGGACACTAATTTAGTATAGCAGAAAATTTTTGGATGCCACTAAGTTTCAGCACGGATTGCTGTAAAAATTGCGTATCTAAAATGTGCAGGAGGGTAGAAAGCCGAGGTTTTGGAACTTGCTTGGCACAAGTGGGACACTAATTTAGTATAGCAGACACTTTTTGGATGCCACTACGTTTCAGCACGGTTTGCTATAAAAATTGCGTAGCTAAAATGTGCAGGAGGGTAGAAAGCCGAGTTGGTGGAACTTGCTTGGCACCAGTGGGACACTAAGTTAGTATAGCAGACACTTTTTGGATGCCACTAAGTGTCAACACGGTTTGCTATAAAAATTGCGTAGCTAAAATGTGCAGGAGGGTAGAAACCCGAGATGGTGGAACTTGCTTGGCACTAGTGGGACACTAATTTAGTATAGCAGACACTTTTTGGAGGCCAACAAGTTTCAGCACGGTTTGCTATAAAAATTGCGTAGCTAAAATGTGCAGGAGGGTAGAAAGCCGAGGTGGTGGAACTTGCTTGGCACCAGTGGAACACTAATTTAGTATAGCAGACACTTTTTGGAGGCCACTAAGTTTCAACACTGTTTTCTATAAAAAGAGCGTAGCTAAAATGTGCAGGAGAGTAGAAAGCAGAGGTGGTGGAACTTGCTTGGCATCAGTGGCACACTAGTTTAGTATAGCAGACATTTTTTGGAGGCCACTAAGTTTCAGCACTGTTTGCTATAAAAATTGCGTAGCTAAAATGTGCAGTAGGGTAGAAAACCGAGGTGGTGGAACTTGCTTGGCATCAGTGGGACACTAATTTAGTATAGCAGACACTTTTTGGAGGCCACTAAGTTTCAACACTGTTTGCTATAAAAATTGCGTAGCTAAAATGTGCAGGAGGGTAGAAAGCCGAGGTGGTGGAATTTGCTTGGCACCAGTGGGACACTAAGTTAGTATATCAGATACATTTTGGAGGCCACTAAGTTTCAGCACTGTTTGCTATAAAAATAGCGTAGCTAAAATGTGCAGGAGGGTGGAAAGGTGAGGTGGTGGAACTTGCTTGGCACCAGTGGGACACTAAGTTAGTATAGCAGACACTTTTTGGATGCCACTAAGTTTCAACACTGTTTGCTATAAAAAGTGCGTAGCTAAAATGTGCAGGAGGTTAGAAAGCCGAGGTGGTGGAACTTGCTTGGCAAAAGTGGGACTCTAATTTAGTATAGCAGATACTTTTTGGAGGCCACTAAGTGTCAGCACGGTTTGCTATAAAAATTGTGTAGTTAAAATGTGCAGGAGGGTAGAAAGCCGAGGGGGTGCAACTTGCTTCGCACCAGTGGGACACTAAGTTAATATAGCAGACACTTTTTGGATGCCACTAAGTTTCAGCATGGATTGTTATAAAAATTGCGTAGCAAAAGTGGGCATGAGGGTAGAATACAGAGGTGGTGTACCTTGCTTGGCACCAGTGGGACACTAAATTAGTATAGCAGACACTTTTGGATGCCACTAAGTGTCAGCACTGTTTGCTATAAAAAATAGTGTAGCTAAAATGTGCAGGAGGGTAGAAAGCAGAGGTGGTGGAACTTGTTTGGCACCAGTGGGACAGTAATTTAGTATAGCAGACACTTTTTGGAGGCAACTTAGTTTCAGCACTGTTTGCTATAAAAATAAAGTAGCTAAAATGTGCAGGAGGGTGGAAAGCAGAGGTGGTGGAACTTGCTTGGCACCGGTGGGAGAGTAATTTAGTATAGCAGACACTTTTTGGAGGCCAATAAGTTTCAGTACTGTTTGCTATAAAAAATAGTGTAGCTAAAATGTGCAGGATAGTAGAAAGCAGAGGTGGTGGAACTTTCTTGGCACCAGTGGAACACTAATTTAGTATAGCAGACACTTTTTGGAGGCCACTAAGTTTCAACACTGTTTTCTATAAAAAGAGCGTAGCTAAAATGTGCAGGAGAGTAGAAAGCAGAGGTGGTGGAACTTGCTTGGCACCAGTGGCACACTAGTTTAGTATAGCAGACATTTTTTGGATGCCACTAAGTTTCAGCACTGTTTGCTATAAAAATAGAGTAGCAGAAGTGGGCATAAGGGTAGAATGCAGAGTTAGTGTACCTTGCTTGGCACCAGTGGAACACTAAGTTAGTATAGCAGACACTTTTTGGATGCCACTTAGTGTCAGCACGGTTTTCTATAAAAATTGCGTAGCTATAATGTGCAGGAGGGTAGAAAGCCAAGGTGTTAAAACTTGCTTGGCACCAGTGGGACACTAATTTAGTATAGCAGACACTTTTTGGATGCCACTAAGTTTCAGTACTGTTTGCTATAAAAATTGCGTAGCTAAAATGTGCAGGAGGGTAGAATGCCGAGTTGGTGGAACTTGCTTGGCACCAGTGGGACACTAATTTAGTATAGCAGACACTTTTTTGAGGCCACTAAGTTTCAACACTGTTTGCTATAAAAATTGCGTAGCTAAAATGTTCATGAGGGTAGAAAGCCGAGTTGGTGGAACTTGCTTGGCACCAGTGGGACACTAAGTTAGTATAGCAGACACTTTTTGGATGCCACTAAGTGTCAGCACGGTTTGCTATAAAAATTGCGTAGCTAAAATGTGCAGGAGGGTAGAAAGCCGAGGTGGTGGAACTTGCTTGGCACCAGTGGGACACTAAGTTAGTATAGCAGACACTTTTTGGATGCCACTAAGTTTCAGCACGGGTTGCTATAAAAATTGCTTAGCTAAACCATTCCTCTTGTCCCACCACCTGACTATGAATGCTGTTTAGAGTGTGCTCCAGCATGTAGATGACCGGAATTGTTTTGCTGATAATAGCAACGTCAGCGCTAAACATCTTCGTTGCCATTTTTAAACTTCAAAGAAGGGTGCATAGGTCCTTGATCTGAGACAACTCCAGCAGCGTGATCTGCCCCACCTCTGGATCTCTTTAACCCAGGCTATACATCATAAATTATTGCAGCAGGGCTCACCGGGGCTGCCAACGACGCTGCAACATGTGGAGATTCAAATTCAAGCGTGTCTTCACATCGCATTTCAGGCGGTGAACAGGCAGACCGAAAGACTTCTGGAGCGATGCAAGTTGTTAAGCTGCTGGATGTGAACGGTGGAAGTGAGCACATAGCGAGCGTGCTCGCTGCAGAAGGCCATGTAGGCTGGGATGGTGGTTTAAAAATTGCTGGACAACCAGGTTCAACACGTGAGCCTTACAAGGCACGTGTGTCACATTGCCCTGACGAAGGGCCGCACCCAGGTTTGCATCATTGTTGCACACGGCTGTTAAGTCACCACCGGAGTCTGCTCCATCAATTTGTACTCCGATCGCCAGGTGACACTGTGTTCCTATCGTAGATAGTGCTGATGATGGGAGAGGAGTCGATGCCAGCGGCGCTGATGGCCGCAGGTTCCGCTCACCCACTGGGCTGGGTTACCTTGAGATATTCACAACCACTGGCTGACTGTAGGTGGTGGGTGTCTCACAGCTGAAGTATTATTATTCAGCTACAACCAATGGGAAGACATCCCACCCTTTTTTAGGCCCATCCTGTCTGCTGACCACTGCCTGACATAGCTCTGAACCTCTGGTTCCTGTTCCGCCCAGTTCTGTTTTGTGATTTTGTGTTATGACTACGGTTTGTTTCCTGACTACGTCTTCTACCTACTGTTTATGTACCTCGTTGCCCGATCCACATTTGACCTCTGCTTGCTTTCTGATTAAGTCCTGGCCGTCCCATTCTGTTCATGTTCCTCAATTCATGGTTTGACCCTGCCTGACTACTACTCTCTCGGACTGCAGTCTTCCACAGGTATTGATCACCTTGGGCCCTGTGTAATTCCAAATCCCTGTATAGGGTTTAAAGGGTTTCAGGGTTCTGGGGTCCTGCTTGGTGAGTGGCTTCCCTCTAGCCTATCCTTAACAGCCCGTCTGATTGTGTGGATCCAGGCAGGCGTTACACCATGCCCTCTGCATAAGCCCATGTAGGCCGGGTTAGTGGTTTAAAAATTGCTGGATAACCAGGTTCAACACGTGAGCCATACAAGGCACGTGTTTCACATTGTCACGGCGAAGGGCCGCACCCAGGTTTGCATCATTGTCGCACCCGGCCTTCCCTGGCTGCTGGTTGAGTGGAGACAACCATTGATGATACTCGGTTTCCCTCTCCAGAGCTTACCGTCCACAACTCCTCAACGGTGTGACTCACATTTCCCAAACATTTCAAAGTAAAGAGTCGACCACCTGATGCCGTTGGGCACTGCTGCCAGCATGTAAGGAGGTGTGCGGGATTCCTTGTGTGTGTAATACTATTGTATGTTTTGAGGATTTCGATAGCGTTAGGGCAATGACAGCCAGAGACGAGTTTGTGGTACAAGATGTTTATGATATGTAACCACGGTAGATACACAACGGAAATACACAGTATAACAAACACATGAAAATACCTTTCCGAAACGGAGCGAAGGGGATTCCCGGGGCCACGCACCGGACTCCCCCAGGGAGACCACCAGAGCGAACCCCTATACAGGGACTGTCCGGCAATCAACCCCGGAAGGCCTAAATGCGCCGCAGCCGGGACACAAGGGGCAAGCGGTAAAGTCCAGAAGTGTCCGTACGGGATGAAAGTCCAGAATGGTTATGAACCGGAAGAAACCGGGCAGACGTGCTGACCAAAGACGGCAGACGGAGTCCGGGCACAGTTTGAAGAAACCGGGTATGGTCCAGAGTCGGTCGGTAGATTTTCAGGAGGATCCAAAGGCAATCAAGTAGCAGCAGCAGCAAAGCAGGAGCACACAGCAAGCAGTATACTCAGGCACTGGACTAGGCTTAGAGGCGGCCTTTTAAGCAGCTGGACAGGAAGTAGGGCAACAGAACATAAAACTCCATGTTAACCGAGGGCAAGCTCTTTCAAAAGAGGACTGGAAAACCCGGAAACCTGGCATTACTCCCCCCCCCAGAAACGGCCTCAGGACGGGTCAGGGCCCGGCTTGTCCGGGTACCGTCGATGAAACTGAGCGATCTTCCGGGGTGCTCGAATGTTACCCACCGGTTCCCAGGAATCGTCCTCGGGGGCGTACCCCTGCCAACGTACCAGATACTGAAGCCGACGACGATGGAGCCGGGAGTCAATAATGTCCTCAACCACGAACTGCTCCTCGCCATCGACCATCACAGGCGGAGGAGGAGGCACGACACGACCATGAAA